>NC_088879.1:24821987-26021987 GCF_032884065.1 Artemia franciscana | reverse complement strand
CCTAGTCGTCATTTCTTATTATACAATTTAGTCGTCCGAAAATCCACAAATGGATGTACAAACTTCTTGTTTGTCAATTACTGTATCCTTTATCCAACCGTGATTTGAATAGCCCACGTCTAATTGCAATTTATAGTCGCTGGGTCTTGATTTTTCAATGAGACCCTGCCTCTCAACCTCTGTTTTTAGCCAATCCTTGCCTTTTTCACATAGGCGGCTGCGTTTGTGTAGCTAAAGTGCTAAGATGGAAGAATAGGACTGTTTCTGGTAAAGACGTTATCATCCGAGGATCCTGAGATCAGTAGCTCAGTTGTGTTTCTAAAAATACCTTAATTTATTTGGATTGCGTTTATTGCCAGGTATATTTGATTGTTTTGAAATAATGTTTATTTGTCATTAGGTTGAACATGTCATATCTTCAATAGGTTTTAGACTGCGGTGAATTGAGAGGTGGGGTGGTTGAGAAGAGATGAAGCAGACTAGCGATAAGAAAAGAATGGAGCAATAGAAAAAGGAGCAAATTTCTTAGCTACTCTCTCCCCACTCCAGAAGTCAAAAATTAAAAGCTTCAAAATTTTGTAGCGCTTCAAACAAATTGAAAATTTTCTGGAAAAATAAATTACTAAGTATAGCAATATTTCAAGAAAATGACTCTTGTCTGGAAAAAGTTCAAACTTTATTTCACTTGGGAAAAATGTTAAAGGTCTCCCCCCTTCTAAAAAGTATAGGGTTGCCAATGGGAGTGGCATCCCTGTATCGTCAGATCGGGGGTTTGATCGTGTTCAAAAATATCTTAACCTACTTCAATTGCATCGACTATCAGGTATATACATGATTGGTATTTGTGTCTAATCTATTGTTTGCTATTAACTATACTTATTATGGTAAAGTTGGTTTAAATTAGGTTCCCCTTTGGGATTATCAATAAGTGATATATCTTGGAATACTCTTCTTGGGCTGGGGTAGTGAAGACGAAACTGGGGGGAAGAGATGGAGTATCAGTAAATTGACTGTTGCGAATATGATTTAGATCATACCCAGCAGGGAAAAGAAATTCTCATGAGATTGGCCAGAAGGTTCTACTGGAAAAATTGAAAATATGGTAAGATTCAAGAGGATGGATGGGCTGTATACAATTTCGGAAAATAGTTGAGTTGGTTGAATGAAACTATTAGGAAACAAAATTAGAAACATACCTAAATTGTACATTGGCCAAGCTCAAGTTCGAAGTATCTAACAACACCTTATCGTCCAAAGGGCACTTCAAGGGCGTAATTTGCTACGGGATAAGGGGGGGGGGGTAACTGCCCTTCACAGACCTCGTTTCCCCCTCCAGACCCTTGTTTTTCACCCCAGCTGAAATTTAGTTTCTTTAAAAATCATGTCAAAACTAAGATAAGCTTGCATAATTCAAGCATCCACAGAAACGGGTCAATTTTCTTTAGCATATCTTGACCCTTATCATACAATATGACTCATTTTTCAGTTTTCACTGTCATTTCCACTTAATTTGGGGAAAATGGCTCCCACCTCTTCCCCTTCCCCGGATTTTGACGAAACTACGCTACTGGGACACTTGCCTTTAAATAATCTTGGACAAAGTTCGTGTTATAAAATTAAATCTTTCAGGTAAAGATCTACAGGACCAACGAGGGTAATGGAAAGTATTCTGAGCATCATACCTTTGCTAAATCCTGACTCGTAAGGTTTTAAAGCTTTTGTAAAAATTAGAAGTGCGTTGAAAAAAAAGAAGAAGAAAAAACTACAATTAAATAAGAACAGACACGAAACAGCTACCCGTATCACGAAAATTGTATTTCCAAAACAGAAAGTAGAAAAAAAGAAGGAAAAACACACTGAAACCCAAATTAAGGAATTACTGTTGCCGAACGTAAAATAGACCTGTCTTCTCTGCAATAGAATAAAAAAGCAAGTTTTTTTTAACTTAAAGTAAGGAGCAAGATTAAAACTTAACAGAAACGAAAATTATTCTGTATGTGAGGGGGGCTGCCCCTTCCTCAGCCCTCGCTATATATGCTAAAGCGTTAAAGTTCTTTAAAAATACTTCTCATTCAAGTTCAACGCACTTTGCGTTTCAGCAGTTTTCTTGACAAAGAGTCAAACTTTACTGTAAAGAGCAAACGATGATAAAGAACCAGTCTCCCCCCCTCGACGGAAAAATCTCCCTTTGGATCCTCACCCCTACCCCACAGAAAATTCCTTCAAAAAAATTTCCGAACATTCCCCAATAACAAATGCTATATATAAGCAATGTGCAAATTGCAAAACATAGAGCCCTTTCCCCAGGGGCTGTGCGGGTCATGTCATTCCCAAATGGACAGTTATTGGACCTTTCAACTATGATGAATCAAGTATTTATTTCGAAATTCCGATCAGAAATCTTTGAAGGAAAGTGACGCAGGGGGGGGGGAGGTAGTTGCCTTCTAATCTATTAGGTAACTTAAGGGTCCTAGAACGTTTGATTCCCGATAGAATGAACTCTTGTCCGATCTTCTAAGACAATTGGTTTGATACCATCGCCTCTGGAGAAAACGGAAAACAAAAAAAGCAAAACATAAACACGCATCTGGGGGATTCCAATCCCAGATTCGTGTTTATTTTTTGCCTTTTTTGTTTTCCGTTTTGGCAAACTGCTTTTGACAAAAAAAATACAAAATTCTTTATTTTTTCGATAGAAACTTGAAACCTCTATATCATGGGTCTCTGATATGCTGAATCTGACGGTGCAATTTTCATTAAGATTACTTGACTTTTAGAGAATGCCTCCCCCTTTTTTAAAATTTAGGCAAATTTTCTAGGGCTCGTAGCTTTTGATGGTAACATTAAACTTAATAAATTTTACGTATCTGGAATCAACATAAAAAGCCAATTCCATTGGTGGATGAATTGTTATCAAATTATGTTTTTGTAGAGTTTCCCTTATTATTGGGCCGAGTCACTCCTTACTTACAGTTCGTTATCACGAACCATTTGTTCACAGAAGCCTTAAAAATGGAAAGGAGCAAAGATATGCGCATGAAAATACCCTCCTCAAGCATAAATTAGGTTCTTGATTGATTTCTTAAACTTTCATTCGCTTAATTCAACCGCTTTTTAAGATAATAAGAAGCCCGTTATCTAGGATTACATAAAAAATAGGTTTTGACCAAGGAAATACTAATGATGAATTCGTGGTAAGCATGGCAAGAGTATGACGATACAAATAGGCAGGACGCCTCAATTGTGATAAAATGAAACTATAAGAGTTACTTAAAAACTGTGGGGATTTCTTTGGAGATTGCCAAAGCCAAACCTTTGGAAAGGATGAGACAGAGGAATTTGTGCCAATATGTCAGTCTGATGCTACTTAACAGTACGCCAAGTTTTTGCAGTAGTGACAGAGTTCAGTGGAATAAAATGTTAAGCTTTTTGGGGAAACAGTCGTTTCCAGGATTTAAATTAGAGGAAACCTTCCAAAGCCTAGTATTTAGGTCATTTGTCCTGATTATTGTCGGCTTCCTCAAGGTATACTAAGGTTAATAGGCCTCAGCAGACGCTGCTAGTTATAACCCAAAAACGAATCTTCCCCAATTTCTAACCGATTTCCTAAAAGCAGTGAGGAGTCCGTTTGGGCATTAAGGTGTGACCTAACAACTATATTTTTCTTTCACGACGCAGAAAATATGATACTTAAATTTAATTTAGAATTATTGGGCATTTTGTTTGGGCTAAAAATTTAATTCCAACACCACTAAACACAACTTTAAGAGGGAGGGCTCCAGATCAATCAAGGCAAGCTCACCATTTTTCAAACATGTTTAGGCCATTCTCTAAGAAAAAGTTTAAGCAATATCCTATTTATTGTTCTGTGAATGGATAAATCTGTAACTAATGTATCCATTGATGCGACTTAAGACTGTGGGCTTGTCGCAAAATCGTACGTTTCAGAGAGAACACTTACCTTGAGATCATTTATCTTCAGCTCGCCGTCTGAAAAAATTGCCCACAAAGTCAATTGCATAAGATAAAGCTTAGAGCCACGTTTCATTATCTACGGCCATTTTGTAGAGTTTAAAAGTCAAGTCAAAGTTAATAACAAAGTAATTAAAATATTTTTATATGAGGGTTGTCATCAAAGTTATTTTTTCGCTCATATTTTCACAGTCGTTTTTCGGACAGATTTTACACAGAATCTTCTTGCTTGCTGGAGCTGGGTGGTGATAGGTGGACAAACTTGCTTGATTTAAGAACAATATACGGTTGACTTCACTGAATTTTAACTGTTAGGAAAATAATTATTAAATGAATAGTTTTTATGTTGTTTTTTTCCTGTTGTTTTAAAAAGAAGAGCAACACGGTACATTTTTACTAATTGTTTTTTTGCTAAATCACCATGAAGGCACTGTGCCCACTAACGAATTTCAAATATTAATTTTGCTTTCCGACGTGGCTACGAAAAGAGAAGATACGCCCTCTCAAACAGTTCGTGGTAATGAACTGCAAGAAAGGAGTGACTCGGCTCAATAGTGACCAAAACCGTCAAAAACAGAATTTTGATAAAATAGATACATAAAAAAATTGGATGCTTCTGTTGACTCCAGATGTATAAAGTTCATTAAGTTTCATGTTACCCACCAAAAGCTATGAGCCTACGAAAATTTGTTTGATTTCCAAAAAAGGGGGTAACTCCTCCCAAGAGTCAAGCGATCTTACTGGAAAACACACCATCAGATTTATTATATCAGAGAATCCTACTGTAGAGTTTTCAAGCTCCCATATGCAAAAGTGTGGAATTTTGTATTTTTCGCCAGAAGAAAGATCACGGGTGCGTGTTCATTTGTTTTTTGTTCGTTTGTTTTTTTTACTGTTGATCGTATACAACGATTGACCCTAGAAAATCAAAAGAGGGCTCATCAAAAGAAGAAAACGAGGGAAATCAAAAGATCCAGTGCCCTTTTCAAGTGACCAAATATATTGGAGGGCAACTAGCCCCCCTCCTCCGCCTCTTTTTTCAAAAAAGTCGTCCAATCAAAATTTTGGGATAGACATTTGATTCAGCATAGTTGAAAGGTCTAGTAATTGTTCCTTTGAGGATGAGATGGTCCCCCATAGTCCCTAGGGAAAGAGCTATAAGTTATCCAATTTGCCCACTGTTCACACATGCCTATGGTATTTGTTATTGGGAAATATATTGACATTTTTTCGGGGATATTTTCTACGGCAGAAGGGGTAAGTTCCACAGGGAGAAATTTTCGTGGGGAGGAAAGTTTCCGGTGGCAAGGGTGAATTTCACACGAGTTGGGAGGGTATTTTCTGGCATGATTTAAAAAACGGTTAGAAATTTATTTTTTTTAAATCAAGTTTTTTCACCTGAAAGTAAGGAGCAATATTAAAACTTAAAACGAAAAGAAATTATTCAGTATATGAGGGTGGATGTCCCTTCCTCAATCCGCATTTTTTGCACTAAAGTTTGACTTCTTGTCACAATTCTTTAAGAAAGACAGCTCAAACACAAGATCCGTTGAATTGAATGAGATGTATTTTTAAAGAAATTTAACACTTTAGCGTAAAGAGCTAGGCCTATGGAAGGGGTAGCCTCATCATATAAGGAATAATTTCTCTTTGTATTAAGTTGTAATGCTGCTCCTTACTTTCAATTGAAAAAACTGGTTTTTTCATCAAATGTTTTCAGAGACGACAGTATTTGCAAATGGAACATATTAAAGCTCAAAGTTTTTATTCGGCCTGCGAGCCACTGTTCAACCACCTAGGTCTACTGTTCGGCGTGAAATAATTGTATTTCCTGAGTTCCTCAAATTTCTAGAATTATTTTCCTTTTCTTTTATGTTATTTACATCTTTTGACTCTTCCATTACTTGCACTGCTCCCGATATATGTTTCGCCAAGGAAAGGCAATTGTCATTTATTTTCTCCAAAAGTAGTCCTTCCTCATAAAGTTGAGTAGGATTTGCTTATAAGATATTTTTTGTCACTTCATTCATTATTTTAACCTGGTGCACGGAAAGAATTGAAATAAGCTACAAGTGAAAGTAAAGCAGTTACACTAGTTGTGGTTGCTACTGCCCCAAAGATCGGGCGCATGTGCCGGGAGAGATCTTCCTAAAATCCCATGATTTTTTCATGACAATCCTATTTATTTTTTTAAACCCCCCCCTCCCCTTCTGAAATAAATTCAGACAGGTTCACTAGAATTTATGAGCCCCTTTGTTATTATAAGTGACTAAGCTAATACATCTAAAATCTAGTCTGTAAGACATCTGTGTTAATAATTGGAATATGAAGTACCTTGATATATTTAAAGAAATCTATAAGAGGCTGATCAGTTAAGAAGAATATACACGCACACTTTTCAAATGGTCATTTTCGTTCACGGTCAAAAAAAAAATTTAGTGCATTTTCTGAAAAGTCTTGGCAGTAGCTAGAATCTCAATGGTTAGTTTTGGATGGAGGGAATGCTAGGACCTCACCTGTCGGTTTTTTTTTTTTTTTTTTTTTTTTTTTTTTTTTTTTTTTTTTTTTTTTTTTTGAAAGAGCGGGAAACCATATATGCTAGAGTGAAAAAAAGAAACTGGCCGATTTTATATCAAAGCAGGGACGTTTTCATCGCTCGATTTTTTTCCCTAATGAAGTGCTCTGTGCGCCGATGTCCTTATAAAACTGTTCCTTATTCGTGTTGCGCCATGGTTAGTTATAGTCTAAGGAAGCATATGTGACCAGAAAAATAGTAAAAATGAATATCACCTCAAACATAATTCCTTTTCTAATCCTATCTTGGGCCAGTTGACCTGTGAACTAATAAATGCAGAAACCCTGCCAAGTCATGCAAACATTCTGAACCACGAGCTATTATCAAATTCTATGCAGCCAAATATGTTTCCAAATTTTTCCCATCAAAAATTTCTGTCAAAAATTCCACATTATTTAGTATTGTTGCTAGATGGGAAGCAATTTCGCCATTTTAGGTTCTATTTTTAGGTGCTTTTAAATCGATCTTTTCAAATAGTACATTTTGGAAAATGATTTTTCTTTAATTGCACTTTCAATGTGTTTCACGGTAAAAAAAAATAATAATAATAATAAATGGTGCTTCCGACACATTTTCGTTTTTATGACTACGCCATACTGCCAGTTTTTGATATTTATGCCACACTTAAACAGCCTTCGTGCACCAAACACTAACTCCTGTTTTTTCTATGTGGGTTTTTTGTTCCTATTTTAAAAGATGAAATTAACGGCTTTTAATTGTATCTTTATGCACCAATTTTTTTTTTAATTTAGTAGGTTCGGCGGCAGCCCATATAATAAAATATTGATATCCCTGCTTTAACTTTAAGTGTTCAGAGGAGGTTTCCAATAGCAGGATTCTGAGTTGTAAAAGGGGGTATTTTTAACTAAAATTATCTGGTTATTTAGTATTGTTTTCTTGATTATATTGATAAAATGGAAGTCTTCGGATGTAGGATGAAATAGGAGATGAACTATTCTTTGAATTACGATTAGAAACATACGCAGAGGGGGGGGGGGGGGGGCTCAAGCTTTCCTGCCTTATGACGATAATCATACAAGATTGGGTATATTGTTGTATTAAGTGCCTATTGTTGGTCTTCCTCCGAAGTTTTGACCCCACCCTCCTAAAATTCCAGCTAATCTCCAAAACGCAGACTACATCAATCTAAGGAACTATGTTTGTTTTTGTATGGATTTAGACTTCAGGAGTTGAACAAGAGAAAATAAAATCAGACGCACCTCTTAAAAAAGATATCAATGTCTTTCACTATTTTTTCGTCTTTTTCTAAAAAGATAGAGCTTTCATCTAAAAAGAAAATATCGTAACCTGACCATTACAAATGACGGTTACAGTGGATGCACAACAAGTAGCGTCTGGGTCCGGACCCTCCTCAAATCTTATAATTTTTGCGATATGCCACTTATTGCAAGTAATTGTCACATTTCAAGATGTTTAATAACTTGGCACCTTCGAGTCGAATAAGATGCCTTGTCACTGAGGCATTATTTATGAGGCCAGAATTAGAATGATAAATAATTCCGTATTAATCATTTGATGCGTAGCAGAAATTAGCTTTTAGTTATTTTCCTGGTAAAAGACTGCTATACACTAAAACCCCTTTCCATTTTTATCATGCGAGTGATATCTCCTAAATGCAGATATAAAGATGACATAAAAATGTAAATATAAATAAATATAAGTCTTCTACAAAATCACCCGAAAAAAACAAAAGTAAAACGGCTCATAAATTTTTTGCTATCGCAAAGAGGCCTATTTTACGAAAAATATACACATCCCTTCTTGCGGGAATGGCCCTATAAGACCGCTAAAAAAACGATGTTGTTGTTTTTCATTTTTACGGCGTATTGAATTTATGCAAATTGCTTCCATCTTTTAGAGGGTCCTTTTTTGCAGGTGAAAAAAAAATCGAATTCCTCAAGATACGACACGGAAGGGATCGGCAAGAAAAGGTAAATTAAATTCTATTGTTGTTGACAATTTAGGTTTAGTATCTACAAATGAGTCGATTTCATGGCTTGAGATGCGTAGCTGATGGTGAGGTTTTTCTCATTTACGATAGGGTAGTCAAAATATGGGTGTGTTACTCTTAACAGGTTATGTTGAAAACTTAATGCCAAAATTAAATGGCACTTCTCTATAATCCCGAAACTCAAGAAGTTTGCTCTGTTTGGTCTGAGAAAAACCGGTTTGTCTGTCTGCAATCGGTTATAATTTTCTTAGTCTTAGTGAGAAAAACTACATTGTATGTATATCTTAATTAGGTGTTTATTTAATATATAGAGGTGGTTAGGCGTTAGATTAGGTATTTAATATAATGCACTCTGGGAGGCCTGCTTTCCATAATTTTTTGTGGTAGTTTCCATAATTTTATTACTAAAGTCTCACGTTTTCATCAGGGACGAATCTCCAGCATTTTTTTTTTGCGGGCGGGGGGTAGGAGGAGTTCAAATCCGGGTAGTCAAGGGGCATGGGCTGTATAATATTTTTCTCTAAATTATTAGGGGAAACTGCCCCTTTAGCCCCCTCCCCACAAACGACAGTCCGACTTTCATCATTTTTGACATGTTTCATTACGATTAACCCAACTTCACTTCTTGAGTGTCTTCGGGATAATACAGAAGGGACAGTTAAATTGGAAAAAATAGAAAAAATAAGATATTTTTAACTTACGAACGGGTGATCAGATCTTAATGAAATTTGATGTTTGGAAGGATATCGTGTCTCAGAGCTGTTATTTTAAATCCCGACCAGATCCGGTGACATTGCGAGGACTTGGGGGGGAGCCTAAAATCTTGGAAAACGCTTAGAGTGGAGGGATCGGGATGAAACTTGGTGGGGAAAATAATCACAAGTCCTAGATACGTGATTGAAATAATCGGAACGGATGTGCTCTCTTTGGGGGAGTTGGGGGGAGGTTTAATTCTGGAAAATTAGAAAAAATGAGGTATTTTAACTTACGAAGGAGTGATCGGATCTTGATGAAATTTGATGTTTGGAAGAATATCCTGTCTCAGAGCTCTTATTCTAAATCCCGAACGGATCCGATGACGCTGGGGGGAGTTGGGGGCGGGACCTAAAATCTTGGAAAACGCTTAGAGTGGAGGGACCGGGATGAAACTTGGTGGGAAAAATAAGCACAAGTCCTAGATACGTGATTGACATAACCGGAACGGATCCGCTCACTTTGGAGGAGTTGGAGGGGAAGGGCTAATTCTAAAAAATTAGAAAAAATGAGGTATTTTTAACTTACGAAGAAGAGTTTGGATCTTTATGAAATTTCATATTTAGAGGGACCTCGTAACTCAGATCTCTTATTTTAAATCCCGACCGGATCCAGTGTCAGTGGGTGGAGGGGGTCGGGAAATATTTGGAAAACGCTCAAAGAAAATATATTTTCTATATAGAGATAATCATTTTTGTTGTTTTTTATTCGTAAGGTTTTGTTTTCACCCAATAAATTGATAAAAGAACTGGTCCTAATCAGTGATGATAGGGAGGAAAAGAGACTCAATCGGAACTAATGTGCACGATACCGATGAACATGAAACTGGTCAATTAGAAGAAATATTTCCAAACAAATACCAGTCTCCAGAAGGCTGAGGATAATCTGCACCTTGGAAATGCCAATAATCTGAAAAATGCTCAAAGGTGTTTGTTTTAGGCAATAGGCGTCAATACAAAAAGCGTACCGTTTGTATTGCCAAATTATTTACTTTTCCCAATTTTTGCAGTCTCCAAAAAACATTTTCTGCTTGTATGTACTGAATTGTATGAATTATTTTAGTCTAGGCAAAAATCCTTGTTTTGGATATCTGCCAGGTGAAGGTTGCTAGATGGCTCATTACCTTTTAAAGATTCTGAAAAAAGTAGCCATAAACATTGTAGTGAATGCTTCAACTGTAAAGGCGTAAGTGAGTATTGATCAATTTCAGTGCTCAAAACGAGCCTGCTTTCTAAGATGATTTGAAATTTTAAGTATACCGAGGGATATCCCACTCTTCACCATCTGATGTAAATTATGGAGTGTCTCTTGCAGCGCCTTGGAGCATTCAAAGCCTTAGCGCTCCTTAGTTGGCCTACTTACTCCATGCATAGCATGCACCAAATAATGTATATGAATTTTTGAAGCGAACAACCCCTAAATTTATGCATCAATGAAACACAAAAATATTGTGTTTCATTGATGCTCAAAGTTTACGGTAGTTTTCGGTTGCACCCAATGTAAGCTACAAGATTGTGGGTTCGGAGCTGGAGCTTTGGAAAATTTTACTGAATGGTGTTGGAGTAACAGAAATAATAAAATCCTTTGGAGTCGGAGTTATGGAAACACATAAAGGCTTAAATCAAGCCAAACACTCTTCAAAGATAATATTATAGGCTAATAATACACTATAATTATCCTACGATATTACTTTTCTGTATTTATATAATTAATTTCTGCAATAAATTAATAGCAATGTTGGAGTCGGAGTTCTCACTTCTTAGAAGAAAATGTTAGGAGTCGAATCAACTATTTTCAGAAGTTTCGGGGGTCGGAGTAAGAGCTAGAGTTGGTGGTAAAGTGGACTAGCTACACAGGCCTGGAAAATTGAACCCTAAAAGACTCAGGACCGTTCTTAGAAGTTGATGTCAGAGTACGCAAAAATATGAAACTCAAGCTTTAGTCATTTTTTGGCGCAATCTTCTGGTCACTTTTTATGCTAAATGTCGTAGCAGCAACAGCGGCGAATCATATCAGTATTTTTACTTTACTTTTTCACGAAAATCACATTAATATATTTACGCAATATATTTGATGTGTCCAAGAACTGCTAGGATGGATATAACATGTACAAGGTTATTGGTCCGAGAAAACTTTGTAGGCCTGTCTTGTGCCAAAGGGTATTGGTAACTTATAAGAATCGGAAAAAAATCTATTAACGACATCTAGCATCTGGCGATACTTGGCATTTTTTCCAGCTTTGTAATCGTTTTTTTATCAAGAACTGAGATCAGGCACTTGTTACTACCCTATCTTCACCAACTCCACAGTTAAAATAATTATTCTTATTATTGCACTGAAAAAAAATGCGAGGTGTTGCCGCTAGATGGTGTTGATATTTTTTGTCAATATATGCGCCAGTTACCACTCTCGTAAGTTACCCATGCTCTTTGTATGTGTACCCATGCTCTCCACAATGACTTAAGGCATTCTTCCCACTCTTTTGGACAATTTGAAAGTCGGTTGCGTTATTGAAAAGGCTTAATGTTACCAAATAAAAACATGCGGAAGAACAAAGAAAAAAATTAATCATCGTGCGTTTCTTTTTTCGCTGTAGTCAACAAGCAGTTACTTGTATAAAGAAGGGTTTTTCAGGCATCACGGAATGGTAAAACGATTTTACTATCAGAAGTTCAGTTTTCTTGGTCTGCTAAAGTGTAAAAAAGACATATCGCATTTAAAAACAATTAAATAAAAACAGAAACTTTGAATATCTTAAAGACCAAATAAGTTGCACAAAAAAGATTTAACCAATCAATGAAACGTACTTAGCATGCTACATAACACCTACGAGTTATTGTAGTATATATATATATATATATATATATATATATATATATATATATATATATATATATATATATATATATATATCTGTTTCTTCCTCTACTCTGTCTTCAAAAACTTAGTAAATGCTAAGCAGTAGCGAAACAGTAGCATTTGGAATTGAAACTGAAATTAGCCCCTATTCCCTGATGTTTCTCCGCAATCATTCTCCGTAAATGCTTACTAGCTGTATAACACTTTGAAAACATTTTGTGAGCAATTCTCTCCCTAGTTCACTGTAATTCGTCTCAATTCAAGCGTTGCCAGTTAATGAGTGGTCATTTGTTGTGGGACGAGTCTTAAGGGATTTCGGTTTTCCAAAACTTGAAAATCAGGGATTTTCAGTCCGCAAATTGAGTTCGTTACATTTGAAACGATAGAATAGCAATAAATGAGCTCTATTTTGTCGTCCATTTTGACAGCAGTTTCAATAGGCTCCCAATGGCTAATCTTTCAATTTGAAAAATAAAGTTTGAAGATGAAATCTCTCATAGATTTTTCAAATCCTGGAGGAAAAATCTACAAAAGCTAAAATTGAACCAACATTGTGTCTGTTGTGGGGTTTAAATTATGCACAATCTATAAATAAATCGGAATATCTATGAAACGAACAGAGGAAAATCTTTCAATTGCTTATCCATATTAATATACAGAATTTTAAGAAATTAATTACAGATTTTCCAATTTTGAATGTATTAAGGTTATGTATCCAGATTTGTCTATGGCTCTTCATTATGCTATCCAATCCGCCCAAGATACCCATTGTTGGCAGTGGAATTATAAATATGAATGAAAACCTGACATTTTCCTGACTATTTCATTGTCTCGAAGGAATCAGTTGTTTAAACTACTTTGTGCTTAATGCTTAAGAAATGTCTGTGCCATTTGCGGCAGCGGCGTAATTCCGTAATTCCTGTTTTTAAAAAAGTCGAGGGTGACATCAACTGCATGTTATTCCATCAAAATAAACTAAACTAATACTGTTTTCTTGCTACCAATAAAAAGCAGCGGTTTATACAACGAAGAGGTTTGGAAACATCAAAGATAAAGTAAAAAATGCTGCTGTGATTTGCTAACGCGAAGAAAAATTATATATACACATTTTGGACCAAAAGAAATTTAAAGTATATCAAGAAGTGAATAAGTTGTGGCAAAAAAGATTTTACTATTTTGAAAACTCGCTACCTATGTTGCGTAATATCTTTTGAATTTCTACCACCGAAAAAAGAGGATGCAAGGTTTTCACTTTTTACCAGCAATACGGGCATATATTTATTGTTATATATTTTATTGCTCAATGTGGATTTTCAATCGTACTACCCGTTCAACACGTTCACGTTCAACGTAATCGTTCAACACGACACGTCTATTAAAAGCTGTTCTGTTTCGTACCTTTTACTTCCTGTCCCCCATCTTCAAAACTTATAATAAATGCTAAACAATATTATTTCAAATTGAAACAAAAATTAGCCCTTTCCCCTAATATTTCAAGTAGTTAATTCCCATAAATACTTACTAGCTGTTAAGGACCTAGAATACGTTTTGTCAGCAATTTTCTCTCTATCTCTTGTTCATCGTAATTTTTCTCGATTCAGTCATTACCAGTTAAAAGGTGATGATTTGTTCCAGTGACTGCCGTCGTTTTATAAGCTTTTTGAGCTGTTTTTGTTGAACATATTAATCAAAACGCGTGTGTCTCACCCTTCCAATTTGGATTACAGTCTCATCTTGGTTGTAAAGATACATGATGTCCGATTTTTTACAAGACAACAAACTAGAAATCTTTTTATAAATGGTCTTAACATACATTTATTTAAGGAAACCAATATTTACAACAAGATGTAACATAAGAATTTTTTTTTAATAAAGTGGTGGGCTCAGATGTTCGTATATTCAAGGGTGCTAAAATATAGAATAAGGAAGGCCTCAGCCACATAGAATGCAAAAAACTGCGCAGATTTCAATTCAATTGGAAAAAAATTTCTCTGCCCATCCACATGAAACTCGGAAGTCTAAAAGCCGAGATCCGTTGATTTCTGAATTTAAAAAGAGGGAATAGTTGTGGGAAAAGTCAAAGTCATGGCCAATTGTAGAAAAAAGCCAAGACAGATTGTCCAATTAAGTGGGCAGCCCAGTCAAGGTTAATTTTACCCCTTTGATTGCCGTTGTTACTGTCTCCCATTTATGCTACACCTCTCCGTGCATGCATGTCCCCTCCACAATGCCGAACTAGAGTCGTACCTGTTGGAGGTTCTCCCTGGGGAACACACGCAGGTTGACTACGGGTTGACTAATTGAAAAAAATTTCCTCTTATGCATGTCTTTCCACAATGCTGAACTAGAGTCAACCTCTCATGCTAATTCACGCTGGGGTCAATCTGTTGAGGTTCTATCAGGCTAATTCACGGTGGGGGAAGCAATATATTGACAAATTTGGCAATATATTTACAACTGATTACCGCCAAAGAAATGAATTTGAATGTAAATAAGAGTCCGATTCAAAGCCTACAAGGGCCTCCTGCAATCTGCCTCGACTCTCATGCAATTATAAACCAAGGGATTTGTGCGAGAAAAAAAAGTTCAACTGTCTGTGCTTGACAACAAAAAGTGCACTTGAATTAATCCTCAGACCTTATTTGAGGGGGTCACTATCCAAATGAAAAAAATAGTGAAAAATGAAATTGGCCAAGAGTGATGGGCTGAGCTGAAGCAATGAATGGACGCTCTGTGGAAAGTGATTGGAGACAGCGGGCACCCCCTCCCCGCCTAAGAACAATGACTGCTCAAAGCTGCAACTAAACCGAAAGTTATAAAGGGTATGAGTAACTTTTAAGACTAGAAACTGACGCTAGTGTCGAAAAAAATATTATCGCCATCTACCGTCTGGCGGCATTTCTTCAAGCTATGTAATTGTTCTTCTATCAGGACCTGAAATCTCACTTATTACTAACCTAATTTTACCAGTTATACCAATTAAATTACATATTTTCTTACTATTACACTAAAAAAAAAAAAAAAAAAAAAAAAAAAAAAAAAAAAAAAAAAAAAAAAATTGGAGGTGTTGCTGGATGCTAGATGGCGTTGTTAGTTTGCTCTTGTCAACACTAGTGCCAGTTCCCACTCTTATAACGTATCCATAATCTTTGGCTTAAATTATAACTCTACATTTTAGTTTTTAAACAGAAAAACTTAAAAAAAAAGATAAAAAACGAAATTCAAAACGAAAAGTACTTAGAATGAGTAGTTTGAACTTAAAAAAAATTCGTTTTTTAACTGAACTTAGAAATAAAAGACGCTGCTACAAATGAACAGATGAACCATAAAGCGAACAAAAATTAAAACAAATAATCGGGTCAAAACTAAGGAAAAAAATTTCCCCTAAATTAGGGTAGTACCACAGTCTCACCGAACTTTTAAGACTTTATTTCTGCTCGTTTTTGGTTTAATATGGCTCTTTACTTTTCTTTAGAACTTCTTTTTGTGAAACGCTTTTTGAAATTAATAGCATATATTAAGAGATAGAACAAGCAGTATTTTAATACTGACCTTATACTAGGAAAACTAATGGATCAAATGATACTAATCCTCATATTTAGAGAATATTTTAAGAATTTGTAATGTGGGGACTTTTTCAAGTGCTTCAATGCTGAAGTTTCCTGCAAAAGTATAGGGTGAGAATTGAACAATGCCTAAAACACCAGATGATATAATATGAAACCATTGACCTGACCTTTCCCCTTGGTATTGCCACGCGACATCACACAGTCATTTGGTATAATTCCAAATAGATAAATCATTGATATTGGAATAAATTTGGTACGTTGATCATAATTCTGAAATAGCATAGAAATTCTCATTTTTCTTTATCTTTCGAAGACATCTTCAAATCTCAATGAACCGGATTCTTTGTTATGCTCTAATGACTTTCAACTCGAGCTCCGATATAATACGCATCAAGTTATCGTTTCGATCCGATCAAGTATCCCAAAAAGGATGATCCAAGTAACGATTTACGACCTATCAAATCGGAATAGGTTTTCGTCGATGAACTAACTTCAAAATATAATAGACTGAAATGTAAATTAGAAAGTGAAGCTGCCAAGCTTTGAACCATGAAGAGGTAGGGGACAAAATAAAAACGTAGTCTCTTTATATTGGTACTCAATTTATTCTTATTGATTATCTGTATCAACGATTTTTTTTATCTTGGAGGTGAATAAGTCAATCATTTGCCAAATCGGTGATGGAGAGGGCAAGGCGTTGAACGTTTTTCTTTCTTGTATACAAAAGGAAGTTGAAATAAATAGGCATCATCTATTCCTTTGAATGAAGGTATGAGTTGATCAGTTGCCAAATAATTGAGTTTCGAGAACAAAGACACCAAAGGAGACATGTTGCAGGTCCTATTTTTGTTGTGCGACTCGATTGTGGAGAATATAGTTGATTACATTTTATTTTTTGAGTAAATCTGAATTTACTGTTAAATAAAAGTGTAAAGCATTCTATGGTCTAACAGATTTTTTATTGCAATTTTGAGGTATTTAGACCTATTTTCAAAAGATTTTCTTAAAATCTTTTGAAAATAAAACCATATCAACTAATTAAATCAACACGTGTTTTTACAAAAAATTAATAAAAGTGTCTGTCAGTTTGGCTTCTGAATATCTCATAACTTCTTTAAATTTTTTGCCCTCAACTGCAGCTACTTTCAAATCTTTCAGACGGAAAGCATTTAATGCCAGGGTGGTATTAACTATATCTCAGCTGTCTTTGTAAAGTTATAGGTCAGGTTCCTTGCCTACAATTGGTCAAAGCCTACAATTTTTTCCTAAAAATACTCTATTTCGTCAAATACTGCGTAACTTACTCATTTTTGTATTTAATTTGAGGAGGGGGAATATTCAGTCTTAGTTCCATCTCCAATGGGATCCCACACCAATGTTAGATTCGTGATAAGTAAGTATAATAATTTAGTTTTATTTTGTATCATAACTAAAAGCCAAATTACCTGGTAAGCTCAATCATAAAGAATTTAATATTTATCGTGTGATTCTATTTCAACAATACACCCCCGATGCCAGGAAGTTTCTGGGAAATTATAGAACTTTCTCTTTCAAGGAAAAAAGAGTCGAAATAAGGTTCCCTGAGTACCTATATAAAAGTAATAGACTTTACGAAAATAGAGGTCACTTAATCTCGCTCATTCTCACGCATTTTGAGTCATCATATTTGATTATCAATTCTCTCTGAGTGTGACATTCGTCAATAAGCTTTATAGGTGACACATTACTTCTATACACTGATTAAATAAAAGAGAATTTTTTTTTTTACTAATAATAAGGAACAACATCAAAACTTAACAAGAACAGAAATTATTTTGTATATGAGGGGCTCCCCTTCCCCATCCCTCGCTTTTTACGCTACAGTCTTAAAGTTCTTTAAAAATACTTCTAACTCAAATTCAACGGCTCTTGTTTTTCAGAAGTCACTCTTAAAGAATTGGGGCAAAAAGTCAAACTTTAGCATGAACAGCAAGGGATGAGGAAGGGGCAGCCCTCCTAATTTACGGAATAATTTTCGTTTGTTTTAACTTTCAATGTTGCTCCTTACTTTTTTAGTTGAAAAAACATGTTTTTTATGTAATTTTCGACCATTTTTCAAATCATGCCAAGAAATACCCATGCCCTGTGTATAATTTAGAATTTCTCCCGTGAAAACTACCCTCAGTAATTTTATTCCCAACGAAAAGATTCTCCCCGTGGATAATCCCCCTCCCGCAAAAAAATTCCCCCTGAAATATTATCGCATATTTCCCAAAAACAAATACTACATGTAAACAATGGGCAAATTGCATAACTTATAGCTCTTTTCCCAGGGAATTTGGGGGGGGGGGTGTCATACCAAAGGTATAGCTTATTGGATCTTTAAGCTATCCCGGACGAAACGGCCATTTCAAAATTCTGTTTGGATGTATTTGGGAAAAAGTGGCCTGGGAGGAGGCTAGTTACCTTTCAGTTTTTTGCTCACTTAAAAAGGGAACTAAAACTTTTAGTTTCCGTTTCAATGAACCCTCTCCCAATCTTCTAGGATCATTGGTTCGATACAATCAGTTCCTTGAAGAAATACAAGCAAAAAAGTGAAAAAAAGCCAATGAACACTCATCCATGATCTTTCTTCTGTAAAAAAAAACAACAAAATTACACGTTTTTGTATATACAAATATGAAACCTCTATAGTATGCAGAGTCGTACAAAGGGTTTGGACCGGGGTAGCTGCCCCGGGCACCTTGGCTCACTTTGATTCGGCTTTTTTGCTTCGAATCGAGAGGAGTTTGCTATAATTAATTTTTCACCAGGCGCCAAGAACCCTATTAAAGGCTCTTATAGTGTGGTTTTCTTGTATGCTAAATCTTATGATGTAATTTTGATTAAGATTGCTTGACCATTTGGGGCTGTTTCCCACTTTTGTTGAAAATCGTGTAAATTTTCTCAGGCTTTTACATTTTGATGGGATAAGTTGAACTTGGTGATTTTTATGTATTTGGAATCAGCATAAAACTTCAATTCTCTGATGTGTTAGTAGATTGCTATAATGAATTACACCAGCGCTATACCCCTTCCATAGAAAATAAGTAGCCCCTCACTTGTCAAAGTCATCCCCAAAGGCGCTCTTGAAGATCAATGAACTCTTTGTCAAAACCATCCCCTAAGGCACTCTTGAGGATCCATGAACTTTTACGTAACTGATTTCTCTCGCCTTGAGTGTTAAATGCACAATAATACAACTCTGAGGCATTCTTGTGGATCAGTGAACTTTCTCGCAACTAATTTCTCTAGCCTTGAGTGTTAGTTGCGCAATGATATAGCCCTAGGGCATTCTTGAAGATCAATTAACTCTTACGTAACTGATTTCGCTGGTCTTGAGTTTTAGTGGCGCGATGATATGGCCCTAAGGTACTCTTGAGGATCAATGAACTATTTCACATTCGATTTATCAACATCTTCATGATGATTAACTAGTTGCGCAGCTGTAATTGCTTCCGATTTGGTGTGGTCTTCTTTTTGCTAGCCATGTTAATTATGCAATCGACTTCTCTAGCGTTGAGTTACTTGTAGGTTATTGCCTAAGGTACTTGAAGGAGCAATAAAATCTGAACCGACTAACAAGCCAATACTAATAAATTGTTCTTGGAAATATATTGAAAAACATTACATGTCACCTTATGAGTTAACAAATAAATGAAATGAGTCTTATCCTATTAATACTTCCGACCACACCCATTGAATTTATGAATTATTTGTCCGGTGTAGGAATTGAACGGGAGACCTGACGTTTTCAAAGAACAATGTGTTAGCCATCTAAACCAACAAGTCAAGGATATTCTTATGTTCATATAAATAAATACTAAGCAGTAGGCTTCATGCATTTGCTATGCCGTTGAATTGTATGTGCATTTATGTCATGTATCATCATTAGCTTTTAAAACATGCCTCCCTACTAGGCACTCTTGAACTTTTGAAATTAATCCAACGAATATTTTTGAGCCTGTACCTTCAAGGGGTGATAAAGAGTAATGTGAAAACAAAAAAGCATAAAAACTACCTTTGGGTGGCTTACGAGCCTAGCGCTTGAGGCGAATCTTCATTATCTCTGAATTGTTTTTTCTTAAAGATTTTTGTCAACTTTTTTTCCATGACTTAAAATTTTGGTGAACATGGTTTTTGTATTTCTATACGTGGCTACCCCCGTGGTACTATATGGTTGGTTATCAACAGTATGTTCTTAGATATGCATTCTAATCAATAGGTTTCAAGGACATACTATGCCATTGAATTGAATGTGTTTGTACATCATGTAACATCATCATCATCATAACAACATCATCAGCTTTAAAAAACAGCCCCCTTCCTACTTGCCATTCTTGAACTTTGGATTGAAACCAGGGAATATTTTTGAACCTGGACCTTCAGGGGCAATAACGGGTAACACGAAATCTAGAAAATGCAAAATTTAAATTTACTTCAGGTGGCTTACAAGCTTAGCCCTTGAGGCGAACTTTAATTATATTCATTCTGAACATTCTTTTTAACTTATTTTCTTAAGTCTCAAATTGGCATGCAATCTTTGATGAATATATTTTTTGATTTTTGTATGCAGTCGCCCCTTTGGTACTCTATGGTAGGTCATGGACAGTACTAGGTTTATTGTATATTTTCGATGAATTTTAGTTGTGTACTCGAAGGATAGACACATACATCTTATCTTAGAATAGTGAAGATGCAATATTTTAAGAAAGTGTGTGTTCATGATACAGTTATCCTAGTATGGGATGCTGACAAAGAGAAATATTTGAACTATGAAACAAGCATCAATGGGGTCTTATTAGAAATGTATATGTGTGTTGTCATGACAGTGAGGAGTTAAATTCCTTTGCGATGCTCAAGAATTTCCATTGTGAAAATGGTGGATATATCATAGCGAGATATCCAGAGACGATATTGCTCAAAAGGAATGCAAATATCAAACTTTGAATTGATCACAAAGCCCAACTTCTTGCTAATACTGTTGTTTACATGTTACCCATTAATAAATCCTATCACCAAATTTCTGGTATTAGCATTCTACAGAATAAGACATGTGTCCTCTTCTATCGATATCATAAGCCATATCTATGTGTCGAAATTGCAATCTATGCAAAAATAATGTCGCAATATTAGTGAAACCGCAAGTAAGATTAAAAGGACATTGGTATATAATATAAAAAAGGAATAAAAAGATGTATTTATGAAAAACAAAGCACCTGCAAATGTTACTAGTACTGTCGTGGGTTTACCGATAGATGCAGTCAATGAATCCAATAATATCAATCATGAAATATTTGATGAGGTTTTAGCTCAAACCATGCTAAAAGTCTTGTATGACCCAGAAATGGAATAATTGACATCTGAATGGAAATTCAGACATTACATTTCGACACTAAGCTCTCAAAAGATTCTTAGTTCAAAAAATCTTAAGTTCAAAAAAATTATAAGCTCAAAAAATTGTAAATAAAAAATCATTAAGCCCCCCCTCAAATTCTAATCCCCTCCCCCCCACAAAAAAATTAGGTCCAAAAAAATTCCTGTTAACCCATCTCTGACTCTAGTAGACCCAAGACTCTGTTAGCCTGGTTGTAGTACCTATGTCTCTCAAAACTCCTGTTCTTGCGCTTCCAATTTTTGAATAAACATTCTGAAAGTTGGAGTTGCTAGCATACTAAAAATAATGTCACCGTAACGAAGTGATGCAACAATATGTTTTTACTGAAATAATAGCACCTGGAATATCCTCATAACAAAATGAATGTTTTGAATCTATTCCATAAAATACCTCATCATGTTTTCTCTTCGGATATCGCTTATACCATTTCAAGGTCGCAATCGACAATTAACATGGTTTCTCCTACAACCTCATCACAGATTTCATGATTGATATTATTGGATTCATTGACTGTATTTGCTGGTAAACTTATGGTAGTAGTACTAACATTCGCAGGTGCCTTTTTTATAAATTCATAATTATATTCCTTTGTTATATTATCTACCAACGTCCTTTTTATCTTATTTGCGGTTTCACTGTCTATTACGATATTATTTTTACATAGATTGGAGTTTCAGCGTATAGATAGGATATGGTTTATGATATTGATAGAAGAGTGTGTCTGTCTTCTTCTTGTCTTCTTTAGAATATTAATACCAGTTATAAGGTGATAGGATTTACCTAAGGGTAACATGCTACCAGCAGCAGTACCAAGAATTTGGCTTTCGGCATCAGCTAAAAGTTTTATACTCGCATTCTGTTTGAGCACTGTTATCTCTGGAGATCTCACTCTCACACATCCACCACTTGCACGATGGAAACTCTTGGGTACTCAAAAGGTATTTGCCTCTTCATTGTCATGACAATGCACGTATATATTTCCATTAAGATCCCTATCATTGCTTGTTTCATAGTTCAAATATTTTTCCTTGTCAGAATTCAACGCTACGACAACTATGTCATGAACACACACTTTCTGGAAACATTTCATCTTTACTTTTTAAAATAAAGTAAATATGTTTATCTTTCCAGTGCAAAATCAATAAGTCAAGTATTGTCGATAACCAAACACAGGGATGACAGCATAAAAACCAAAAGCTATACTCACCAAAGATTGCACGTCAATTAGAGACGTTAAAATGACGTTAAAAAAATTAAGTTAAAAAAATTTCAAAATCAAAATAATTAAAATTCACCTTAAGGGCTAAGCTTCTAAACAACCCGAAGGCAGTTTTTATGGGTTTTCTAGTTTTTGTTTTGCTCTGTACTACCCCCTGAAAGTCGAGGTTCAAACATATTCAATGGATTCAATCTAAAGTTCAAGAATGGCTAGTAGGGGGGGATTGTTTTTAGAACTAATGATGGTATATCACATATAAACAAATAAAATTCAATGGCATTGCAAGTGCATGAAACCTACTTCTTAGATTGTATTTCTAAGAACATAGTGTTGAGTCCCACGGGAGTGGCCACATAAAAAAATCCAAAAACTATGTTCACCAAAATTGCATGTCATTTTAAGACATTGAAAAAAGTTGAAAAAAAATTTAATTAAAAAGAAAGTTCAGAATCAAAATAATTAAGATTCGCCTCAAGTGCTAAGCTCGTAAACCACCTGAAGGCAGTTTTTATACTTTTTCAAGGTTTCACATTGCTTTTTACCATCCCCTGAATTTCCAGGTTCATAAATATTCCATGGATTAAATTCAAAAGTTCAACAATGGCTAGTGAGAAGGCGTGTTTTTAAAAGGTAATTAAATAAAAAAAACTAATTTTTTTAGCTGAAAGTAAGGAGCGACATTAAAACTTAAAACGAACAGAAATTACTCCGTATATGAAATGGGTTGTCCCCTCCGCAATCCCTCGCTCTTTACGCTAAAGCTTTTAATTGTTTTAAAAAGCAAAATTGTGGCAAAGAGTCAAACTTTAGCGTAAAGAGCGAGGGATTGCGGAGGGGACAACCCATTTCATATACGGAGTAATTTCTGTTCGTTTTAAGTTTTAATGTCGCTCCTTACTTTCAGCTAAAAAAAATTAGTTTTTTTTTAATTTAATTTCTTAACGTTTTTGAATTAATGCATGTTTGGTTTTGGCTCTCCGCACATAAATTATTAAAATGAAATTTGTAAATTAACTCTTTTTTTGGCTAAATGGCTTTCTCTTAGTTTTGATCAGACGATTTTGAGAAATAAGTGGTGGAGAAGGAGGTCTAGTTGCCCTCCAATTTTTCGGCTACTTAAAAAGGCAACTAGAACTTTTAATTCTTAACGAACGTTTTTATTAGTAAAAATATACGTAACTTAAGAATTAACTTACGTAACAAACTTTAAATATCTTATATTTTTATTATGTATACGAGGGGGTTTGTACCCTCGTTAATACGTCGCTCTTTACACTAAATCGTAAGTTTTGTCCCAATTCTTTAAAAATGACCCCTGAATCAGAAAGGCCGTAGAATAAATAGTTGAAATTACTGAAAATACTTTAGCATAAAGAGCGAGGTATTTATCTCCTCCTAAATACCTCGCTCTTTATGCTAAAGTATTTTTAGAACCTCTCATATGCGTAATAATCTCTGTTCGTTTTAAGTTTCAATGCTACTCCTTCCTTTCATTTGAAAAAACGTTTTCATGTTTATTTTTCATTGTTTTATTATAGTAATGCTAGAAAATCCTGTGCACTTTTCATTGAATTTTTCTTCCCCCATGACGAATTCCTCCAAGGAATGATCCTCCAACATCATCCCCTCCCCTCAGCCCCACCCCCAAACAAAATAAAATCCCCCTGAAAACGTCTGTACATTTCCCAATAACCATTACTATATGTAAACACTGGTCAAAGTTTGTAACTTGCAGCCCCTCCCCCAGGTATTGTGGGGGAGTAAGTCATCCCCAAAGACATAGTTATTATGGTTTTCGACTATGTTGAACAAAATGGCTATCTCAAAACTTTGATCCTTTGACTTTGGGAAAAAAGAGCTTGGGAGGGGGCCTAGATGCCCTCCAATTTTTTTGGTCACTTAAAAAGGGCACTAGAACTTTTCATTTCCGTTAGAATGAGCCCTCTTGCGACATTCTAGGACTACTTGATCGATACGATCAATGCTGGAAAAAAAGGATTTCCCAGGGATCGACCCTGGGAAAAAAACAACAAACAAACAAATAAACACGCACCCGTGATTTGTCTTCTGGCAAAAAATACAAAATTCCACATTTTTGTAGATAGGAGCATGAAACTTCTACACAGTAGGGTTCTCTGATACGCTGAATCTGACAGTGTCATTTTCGTTAAGATTCTACGACTTTTAGGGGGTGTTTCCCCCTATTTTCTTAAATAATGAAAATTTTCTCAGGCTTGTAACTTTTGATGGGTAAGACTAAACTTGATGAAACTTATATATTTAAAATCAGCATTAAAATGCAATTCTTTTGATGTAGCTATTGATATCAAACTTCAATTTTTTAGAGTTTCGGTTACTATTGAGCCGGGTATGATACATGATAAACATACACATACAATTCAATAGCATAGAAAGTGCATGAAACTTATTTTTTACCGTTGAGGATCTTAGGTCTTACGTTCAATTCCTACACAGGACAAATAATTCATAAGTTTATGGGTGTGTTCGGAAGTATTAATAGGATGCGACTCATTTCATTTGATTATTAATTCATAAGGTGATATGTGATGATTTTGTCAATTTATTTCCAAGAATGATTTATTAGCATTGACTTGCTAGTTCAGCTGGCTAGCATGTCATTCCTAAATACTTAGGACCCTCTAGCCCAAAGCCTATCCAACTTAAATACCTCCAGAATCATCGGGAAATGCTAGAGATCATCTTAGATCATTACGTAATATATTTCGCAATAGCGTGAAGAAGTACCAAGAAAATATAACTGGCTTGTCTAGGTTTGTTCAGAGTTCATTGTTCCTCAAGAGAAATCACCATTACTGGGCTTGTTCGGATCTCATAGGTTTTTGAGCACACCATTAACATCGCCTTGTCCGGTTTGTTCGGAGTTAGTTGCTCCGTCAAGTATCTTGGGCAATAACCTACAAGTAACTCAAGACTAGAGAAATTGATTTCGCAATTAACATGGCAAGCAAAAAAAGACCACTTCCAGTCAGAATTAATTACGGTTGTGCAATTAATTAATCAACATGAAGTTGTTGTGAAACGGATTGTGTAAGAGTTCATTGATCCTCAAGAATACTTTAGTGCTATATCATTGCACAACTTGCACTCAAGGCCAGAGAAATCAGTTTCGTAAGAGTTCATTGATCCTTAAGAGTGCCTTGGCGATTTACCTTGACAAAGAGTCCATTGATCCTCAAGAATGACTTTGGGCTTTATCATTCAACAGCTTACACTCAAGGCCAGAGAAATCAGCTACGGATAAGTTCAGTGATCCTCAAGAGTGCCTTAGGGCATGGCCTTGATAAAGAGTTCATTGATTCTCAAGAGTGCTTTAGGGAATGGCCTTGACAAGCGACGGAATACTTGAAAGGGGTAGACCACCGGTGTAATTCATTATAAACAATCTACTCGTATTCATTCTCATCGAAATCCTTTTTAGAGATCTGTTACTATTGGGCCGAGTCGCTCCTTGCTTACATTTTTATATATTTCCCAAGTATTTTTCCATTTGTTCATTTTGTCACAATTGATTCAGTTTATGGGTAGTCGGGGTGAAACAAAAGGTTTCTTCTCGTTTCGATTGCGTGACTTGGCTAAATCTATGAGAAATATATAATTTTGGCTATAATTTCGCACATTAGGGTGAGGGGGGTAGAGTGCAGCTGAAGTCAAAATGTTTTAGCTACAACTCTTCTGCATATTATGAACCAAGATTTGTTTTCTTAACGTGTTTCCTTCTCTACAGCTCCTATTCCTGCCTTATGCCCGTTTTTTAATAGCTCCAATGTCCTTTTGTCCCGATTTTAGAAAATTTAAGGCTGGATTGAAATAAACTTTGACCTATAATTCATATTAATGCTATAGTCAACTAACGATAAATTTGTTTGGGATTTTCTAGTTCTACTGAATAGCACTACTATGTCAACGGTGTTAGTCAATCCTGTTTTAGTTTATTATTTTTACTAGTTTTGATTCTCACATTTTAATGTAAGTATATATATATATATATATATATATATATATATATATATATATATATATATATATATATATATATATATATATATAGTTCGAGATATTTTCTTTCTCGTATTGTGCTGAAGATGGCCCTTGGACATAGGGCCGAAATATCCACAGATTTGATTCCCTATTGTTTCTACTTTGTGTTTGTTTGTTATGGTGTTAGTAGCACTTGGTGTTTTGTCAAACCAATCTCAGATCGGAAAATTTGATTCTCTTATCTGTTTTTCATACTCCATGGTCTACTCTTTGGTTTGTTATAGTTTGATGGAGAAATACTCTAAAGCAATTTGATAATTCCAGAATGTTTAGAATACAATCTGAGAAATTAAAAATGTACATACTGAACATACTCGTTTGTAAAAAGTTCATTTACAATATTATGTTGATAAACTGGGTATGTCAGCTCCACTCGCATTCACCTGGGTATTGGCGGGTCTGACCTATTTCGTGTCAGTGGAAAAATTTTGATTAGCGCCTTGTCACCTACAAAATTGCCAGTCCGAATCTTAATAAAATTTTCATTTATTAATAAAATCATTTTCAATTTGTTATTTAATTAATAATTCATTTTTAGTTATTTATTAGTTAATTTAAATTGCAACTATTTAACTATTATTATTTATTTTAAGTATTATTATTGAATTGTTTTCATTTAATTATTCCCCAATTTATTTTATTTATAAGTTAAAAATACAAATATTTTGATTTCTTAACTGTTCCCTCTGCTTTATTTTAATAAAATAAAATTACAAATGAATAATACAGTTAGCTTATTTATTTGAAATTTTGCGCTCCTAAAATTCTTCACCCCTAAGATTTCTGCACACAGCTAAAGCCCCTTCTGCCCCCTCCTCCTCCACCTTCTGAAGCGCCTCTGTATAGGGGGAGACCTATCGATCCGTATAACCCTCTCTGAATTTTAAGATGATTAAGATAGTTTCCATATTTCGCATAATGTTTCTGTTTTTAAATTTTTTCGAATCTTTGAACTCCCCACCCGGAAAGGGTTGACCACTCTGAAATAAATCTGTGCATACGTGCCTGATTTGTAACATTTTTTCTGTGCTTTAGTTGGAAAGTAATTGTTTCACCAAACTCTGCCTTTCAAAAATTGTGAATTTCGCTTATTGAAACATAACTGCTACAAATTTCAAAAAAACAGTGTCAAGTCCTTATTTATTGTGCTTCTTCAGATGCATCCCCTTCTTTGCTTTCAAAGACAGAAGGTCTTTTCAGCAACTTTCTGTTAATGTGTTTCTCTTTTGTAGATAAAAAGACTTAAACAATGATGCTATGGAAACGGTTAATTCTCTTTTGAGCTTCAAAGCAACCAAAATAACAAAACAAACAATAGAAACACAAATTTATTGATTCCCTTTTTATAGATCATAAAAAGATTGGATATTGTTGAACTGTATTTCACTCGTAACACATTTTGGTATTTTCAAAAAAAATATTCTTTTTTCATGGAAAAATTTCATCCCAGTTACTGAATATTTTGTTTATGTTGAAAGATAGCAAATCGCATCTTCTTTTTTCCCTGAACCTAGCCGAAAAAAAGAAATGTTATAAAATAAATAGGAATTAATGTCAGTAGGATAAGTGATAATGATAGTCGACACTTGAGTATCAATAGAAAGCCCTGTCTACCCTAAACCACTAGTATAGATTATTCTATACTGGAATTTGCTCGTTGGGAGGAGGGGTGTCTTCCTGTCACAAGAAGTCCCATGTTACGATTATATTTAAACCAATTGAATTGTAAAAAGAAGAAGAAAATCATTCATTCGGCTTATAACCGTTTGCCAGCAAGGAAAAAAAAATCGCTCACTCCTTAGATAAACATAATCTTTGCTAATAACAAGATATAATGAGCAGATTAACTATGATTAACACTGGCAATAACCAGAAAAACTTGAAGAGTTGTTAAGGCCCGTCAAAAGTCTTATGGTGATAAACAATTAAGCATGTCCGTGTAGGGAAAATTCTGGAATCTAAACCCTCTTTGTCTATAATTCTTAAAATTTATTTCATTACTCCTTGTAATATGTTTATAACTTTCTTATTTTGGTGCTTTGGTAATTTCGCTCCCTTCCAAGTGTGACCCACCTCGAATGGAATTCCTGCCTACATGTCTCAAAAAAGAGCCTATTGCTTTTTAACAGAAGAGCTGAGAACTGAAAAGAGTGGCAGACCTATGATCAATGGTGGCCGGAATCAGGATTTAAACTGAGTAAATGTGTTTCCTGGAGGTTTAACCTACCACTTGATCTATCAAGACCTGAAAGTCAAGTTTGAAATGAGTACCACGTGCATTATATAAGTAACACTATCTATGAAAACTAACCAAGAAAATTTTTGATTAATTTCCCTTCCTTTTAAGTAATAGTTAACTTTTTTGCACAAAAGAAATTTCTTATTTGACTTATTGCTTAAAGCTATTATTTTTGGATGTATAAATAAATACTTATATGCTCTTTAGATCTAATTTAGTTTTTTTAATAGTTCATAGAAAACAGAAAATATTATTTATAAGTGGCTTTACTACTCTTTTAAGCGTAAAGCCATTTTTCTAAAGCCCTAGCTTTTAGCAGTAAGAGTTTTGGCGAGGTCATCGAAAGCACCCAACGAAGATGCTTCAATTCGATTGAATTTAAAAAGCAATTGGTGCTTAATAAACAGATTTAGCCTTCACACTCCAGATACTTTATATTTCTTATTTGGATAAGCTCAGGTCATTCCCATGTGAAATATTGATTTTTTAATGGATAAAATCAACCAAAAGTCTAATACTTCAAAGACAGAATGCACTCAACAAAAATGAGATAGTTGATGAGCACCCACAGTAAAGTTTTACCTCAATGAAAGATCAAAAATCTGCAAAAATAAAAACTCCTACTGGCTCTGATAAAAATGTCTACTGGCTTTGATAAGGTAACATAAAATGTTAATATTTGGATTCCAGTCTATGTACTCTTCAAGGCATTTGAAAATAATGATAAGGCATATGCATATCCAACAATTTCATTATGATGACGTCTGATCCTGCAACAAAGCCTTAGAAAACTGAAAACACTCTAACTTTTCCTCCATTTGATAGGTGTTAAACTTTAAATCTTTGTTCTTTCAGAGGTGTTTTCATTTAAGAAGTCTGTATTTTGTTTCCAGCCTAAAAGTAGAATTGCAGTTTATTTACTCAAGTCCCGAAGCAATTACTGTTTTCCAAGAATTATTCCCGATTCTGCCCACTCATCTTTCGAGTCTATTTTCCCGGCTCTGTTTGCCCATCGCCTAGTGAATCCATTTAACTTTTATTTGTCCGGGTGTTATTGTTTTTATGCTTTATCCTTGCAAAACACCAGTCTTCGATTTGTCTTGCTATGCTTCCCATTTGATGTATCTTGGAACGAAGGATTTATGTTGTTTTGTTTACAATAGAAAATGGCTCTGAGAAACAGGGGGGAAAAAATTAAAGTTTTCTCTCGAAGCTCTCTAATATTCTCCGGATGTTTTATGTTTCTGTTTTATTTACGTTATCCTTGCTTTGGTAGTAATTGAAAAGTAATAATTGTATAAGACAGATAACAAAACACAGATCAAAGACTACTTATTGATAATGAAGGTCAGTGGTGGTGTAGCAAGTTTTCAGAATGGGAATGGCTGGTTTAGTATTGAATTTCTTTCTAAAAAGAAGGAAACTAACCTATTCCAAAAATATAATGGTTTTGATGATTAAAATTGATAATTGGATTTATTTTTGTTTGAAATTTCTTGCTTAAAATAGGGAATGGCCCTGGGGAAAAAAGAGAAAAATTGAAGTTTTCTCTGGAAGCTTTCTAATATTCTCCGGATGTTTTAGGTTTCTGTTTTATTTATGGTATTTCTGCTTTGGTAGTAAGTGAAAAGCAATAGTGGTAAAAGAAGAATAACAAAATATAGACCAAAAACTACTTTTCATGGTTAGCGCAATAGCCCTTCCTAATTAGAAAGCGACGTGGGCAAAACTACATTAGTAATTTTTTTTTTTAAGACCAGAGAACTTTGAATTGAAGGAGATGTGGTAGAAACTTCGAAAAAGGCTCATTCGATTGAAAACGGAAATGGCTAGTGCTCTTTTTAAAATTCAAAAGTGATTAGAGGGAAACTAACCCCTCTCCAACGCCCTCCATTTCCCAAACGCATGGAATCAAAATTTTGAGATTAGCCATCATGTTCAGCGTAGTTGAAAGGCCTGGATATTATGTCTTTGAGGATGACAGCCTTCAGCACAAGGGTTGTTAGTTATGTCCAGAGGGGATATAAGGTTTTTATGGAAAGGGTGGTTGTATAAACTCTGAAGGGGGCTCATTGGATTGGAAATAAGATGTTTAAAATTCCCTTTTTAAGAGTCAAAGTGACCGAGGGCAGCCAACCCTCTCCCCTCCCTACGTCATATTTTCCACAAATGCATCCGATATAAATTTTGAGATAGCCATTTGTTTAAAAAGAGTTCAAAGATCATATAATAAGGCCTTTGGGGTGGACAGAATCCCCAGGGTCTATTGGTAAGAGCTGTAATTTATGCCCCAGTGGTAAATGAGGTTTTTAAGGAAGAGGTGATCATGTGAATTTTAGAAGAGGCTCATTTGATTCGAAATGTATAGTTCTAGTTCAATTTTAAGAGTCAATCATGATGGAGAGCAGCTAGCTCCCTCCCTGACATCCTCTTTTCCCAAAAAGCATTAAATTGATAATTGTGAGATACCCATTTCGTTACCGATAGTCTAAAAATCATAAAACAATGTCTTCAGGGTGGACGCAATCCCCAAGAGCCCGTGGGCAAGGGCTGTAAGTTATGCCCGGGGCATATAATGTTTTTATGGAACGGGTAGTCGTATAAACTTTGGATCGGGCAGAGCTCATTTAATTGAAATTTGGGATTTTATTGTCCTTTTTAAGAGTCAAAAGGGAAAAGAGGACAAGTACCCCCCCCCCCCCCCCGAGCCTGTCATTTCCCTAAGCATATTCAATCAAAATTTTGAGAGAGCTATTTTTTCAGCATTGTTGAAAGGTCCAAGAATTATGTCTATGGGGATGTCAACCTCCCCATAGTCCTCAAAACAAGGCCTGTAAGCTAGGCAATTCGTTCATTGTTTACACATAGTATATGTTATTAAGAAAGGTATGCATGTTTGAACTTTACTTTCCAAGAAGAGAAAGGATATTCAGGTGAGTCTTTCAGAGAGTGTTGAGGGGAATGTTGAACTATATCAAAATACGTTACGGATTTTCAAAAGGGTGCAACACAGGAATAACTGAGTATATTAATTTGGAAAATCCACTAAATGACAAAAAACGCAATCTTTCCATGCTAAGAGCACTACTGCAACTACCACCACCACTACTACCACATTATTGTTTTAATTTATTCCCATTTGCGAAGTTTGAGCACCCAATAAAAACTATTCCACAATAAAAATAAAAAGAACAAAGTTCTCTAACGGAATTACATTCATCATTAATTCCATCATCAGCAAGTTCCAAATGGTACTAAAAACGGCACTTCTGGTGCCATGTCTCAAGTGGAAAGGCTGGGGTAGTGGCTATGAGAACTTATTAGAGCGACGTTTAATGGCTCCTTTGAAAGCTATTGCGATTACCTATGTGATGCTTATCAATTCTACCATCCGTAAGTGTGATATAGCATTAAAAACAACACTTTTGGTACCACTTCTAAAATAGAAAAACCTGGAAGAAATGTTATCATCATTGTAATGATTATGGTCCAAAACCCTTAACCGGAGGTTTGCAAGAACGCCTCTCGTATGTTCCTCCTCCATGCCCCCTTAATTAGCTACACAATTAAGGTACAAACACTAGTATATCAAATTAGACTATTAGAGACGTGGCTTTATTAGTACAACGTCGGGCATCAAATTAGAGTGTCTTGCGTTCGATTCTTGCTTGAGTTTGCTTTTTCAATCACGGTTTTGTCCCATCTATGTGATCATTTTCAGATAATTTCACTGTTTTGTAAACGTGATACGCTCATTTTTTAAAGCATATCCCGGGACGGTATTTTGTCAAGCATTTTTATTCAAAAGGGAATAGAGGTCATCCAGTCCATGATTAGGAACAACATTACTATTAGATCACTAAATCAATCCTAAAAACGAATGGCGCAATTTTATCAAAACCCTGTGGGGGGAGGTCAAAGTTGGAGACAATTTTCTCAAATCAAATGAAAATGAAAGAGAAAACTGAAAAATGAGCCACATAGCAATAAAAAAGGAAAAGATGTACTAAAGAAAATGACCCGTTTCAGTGGATGCTTGAATTATGCAGGCCTATCTTATTTTGGGCAACATTTTTTGGAGAAACTAAGTTTCAGCAGGGGGAGATCTGGGAGGAGCAGTTGTCCCCTCTGCCCCAGAGCAAATTACACCCCTCATTCCAACTCCTTGCCACTTAGTGGTTGGAGAAGTGTAGGCATGTGGTTCTGGAAGCTCTGGAAGAAAAACTCGAAGTTGTTTATTAAAGAATGATTACTTATTATTATAATTACTTATTCAAATTATTTACTTGACAATTCCACCTTAATATTTTTTCCATACGTAAGATTGTGTATCCAATGAAGAAGAAAGACAAATGAAAACATTTCTGTAGGAGAATTCAGGTAATTCGTCCCAAAATTTTTGAAATGAAAACAAACTTAGTTTATAATACCATTTATCGTTCCTACACAAAAAATTATCTTTTTTTGAAATTTTGATTCATTTCTAAGTGCTGAGTGGCTTTTCTATATAGGGACAGGCCAAATAACTCCCTAAGCCTAAAGGCACATTTCTCTTTAGCTAGCAAAATTTTCCACAAGCATGTTGATATGCAAACCTGTCCGCTTAGTTAACCTTTTGTGTCAATTAAATAAAAAAAACAAGTTTTTTTTAACTGAAAGTAAGGAGCGACATTAAAACTTAAAACGAACAGAAATTACTTCGTATATGAAAGAGGCTGCTTCCTCATCAACGCCCCGCTCTTTACGCTAAAGTTTGACTCTGTCTCTCAATTCTTCTTTTTAAAACAGTAAAAAACTTTAGCGTAAAGAGCGGGGCGTTGATGAGGAAGCAGCCTCTTTCATATACGAAGTAATTTCTGTTCGTTTTAAGTTTTAATGTCGCTCCTTACTTTCAGTTAAAAAAACTTGTTTTTTTTATTTAATTTCTGAACGTTTTTGAATCAATGCATGTTTTGATTTTGGCTCTCCGCAGAGGAATAATTAAAACGAAATTTGCATTTTTTTTTTCTTTTTGGCTAAATGGCTTTCTCATAATTTTGATCGAATGATTTTGAGAAAAAAAGAGCGGGGGAGGAAGCCTAGTTGCCCTCCGATTTTTTGGTTAATTAAAAAGGCAACTAGAACTTTTAATTTTTTTACGAATATTTTTGTTAGTAAAAGATTTACGTAACTTATAAATTAGCTTACGTAAAGAACTTTTGTATTCTCATATTTTTATTACATATATGAGGGGGTTCGCCCCCTTGTCAGATCCTCGCTCTTTACACTAAAGCTTAAATTTTGTCCCAATTCATTAAGAATGACCCCAGAATCACAAAAGCCGTAGAATAAATAGTTGAAATTACTAAAAATACTTTAACGTAAAGAGCGAGGTATTAGGAGGAGGTGAGCCCCTCAAATGGGTAATAATTTCTGTTTGTTTTAAGTTTTAATGCTGTTCCTTACTTCCAGCTGAAAGAACTTTTTCATATTTATTTTTTCATTGTGTTTTTAAATAATGCTAGTAAATCCTGCGCTCCCTTCATGGAGATTTTCTTCCCCCATGACAAATTATCGATGGAAAGCTCCCCCAGCATATCCCCCTCTTCTCAACCCCTCCTCCAACCAAAAGAATCTTCCTGAAAACGCCTGTACACTTCCCAATAACCATTACTATATGTAAGCATTGGTCAAAGTTTGTAACTTGTTGCCCCTCCCATGGGGACTGTGGGGGAGTAAGTCGTCCCCAAAGACATAGTTATAAGGTTTTTCGACTACGTTGAACAAAATGGCTATCTCAGAATTTTGATCCGTTGACTTTGGTAAAATAATTAGCGTGGGAGGGGGCCTAGGTGCCCTCCAATTTTTTTGGTCACTTAAAAAGGGCACTAGAACTTTTCATTTCCGTTAGAATGAGCCCTCTTGCAACATTCTAGGACAACTGGGTCGATACGATCACCCCTGGGAAAAAAAAAACAAAAAAACAAATAAACACGCATCCGTGATCTGCCTTCTGGCAAAAAATACAAAATTCCACATTTTTGTAGATAGGAGCTTGAAACTTTTACAGTAGGGTTCTCTGATACGCTGAATCTGATGGTGTGATTTTCGTTAAGATTCTATGACTTCTAGGGGGCGTTTCCCCCTATTTTCTAAACTAACGCAAATTTTCTCAGGCTCGTAACTTTTGATGGGCAAGACTAAACTTGATGAAACTTATATATTTAAAATCAGCATTAAAATGCGATTCTTTTGATGTAGGTATTGGTATCAAAATTCCATTTTTTAGAGTTTTGGTTACTATTGAGCCGGGTCGCTCCTTACTTCGTTACCACGAACTGTTTGAAAACTACTGACCTAGAGCTAATCTTTTTTAAGTGCAACTAAATTTAATTTTTTTAAACAAACAATTAAAGATCTACTTCTTGTTTAAAAAAAGAAAATTTACAAAGAGAAACGAAACTATGTTTTGACTTCTCTTTCCACTCTAAACTTATTTTTCCTTCAATTTTTTACGGCTTCTTCCCTCAGCTCTTTAATAAGGGTTGAGGTGCTTTATCTCCCCTAGATTTGAAGGGACTAGAAATTATGTAAAATAATAAGTTTTTAACTTAAACTAAAGAGCGAAATTAAAACTTAAAACAAACAGAAATTATTTCTTATAAATAAAAAAAAAATCATGGCAGTGTTGCTTCTAAATGAAATTTTAATCAAAAACGAGCAAAGATTAATTTGAAAAACAAAGTTTTTCCAAAGGAAGTTAAGAGAAAAGTTGAAACTAAAAATGAACAAAAATTATTACTTCCCAGCCTATCTAAGATATATCAATAAAACTAGTGTATATAAATCAACTGGTGACATTTCCCTATGTTTGTAGGATTACAGAAAACTAGCGCCTCACTGAAAACACAAAACAATATAGGAGTTTTGGTACAGTAAATATAAACAACTTAGGACACTTTTATCAGTATAAAAGTACAGAATTTTTAGATTGTCGCTTTTTTTCATTTAACTTGGCTTCACTTCTGCACAATGAGTTCACTTCAATGATTGAATGTCGTTTTAGATCTGAAAAGGAAATTTCATGATTTTTTTCTAGACAAGTTTGAAGTCAAGGAATCTTATTAGTATTAAGACTACAGAGTCGCCTTGGAATTTGTATCACAACTTGAAATTTTCCGTTTTTTAGAGAAATAGCTGGATTTCCTTAGTTGATATGTTCTTCATTTCGAGTGATACTAGGTGAAACCAAGATGCTACCTCACAAATCAATCCATTATTTTGTATGCTGTTTAATGAATTTAAACTTATTATTTTTAAGCCGAAGTTTTTAAGATAATTTTAACTTTATACTGAAAGTTACTGATATCGCAGCTCCTTTAAGACTATCAAAAGCGTTATAGATCAGTTTGCTATTGTGAGGCTACGTATTTACTTTTGACCTTTCAATCATTATTCTTGCTTTTTATACTTCGCTTTTGTGTTTCCAGTAAAGCGCTAGTTTTCTGTAATCCTACAAACATAGGGAAATATCACTAGTTGATTTATTTGTACTAGTTTTATTGATATATGTTAGATAGGCTAGGAAGTAATAATTTTTGTTCGTTTGAGTTTCAACTTCGCTCTTTACTTCCCTCGGAAAAACCTTTTTTTTAATTAGTTACGAAAAAAAGTCTTATTACTTGTATCTACATGCTGCAGATTGAATCAAGAAAAATTCAGTCAAATAAAAAAATGGTTTATTTCCAGACGTTTTTATGCTAAGTAAAGCAGAAACGCTATCATAAAGTATTCTTTTCTTTAAATCTACGTATAAGGAGATATAGGAAGGGAAATTCTCCTTTTCTCTAACTAACCATCTAAGGACTTGAAAATTTATGAAATATTGAACATTTGGACAAAAAACAGTTTTTGTCAAACATATGATCACCCCCTCCCTCTAGACGATACTATGATATCCCTTCTAAAGGTGTAGTTCTGTGCTTTTTGTATTCCTTTTTTCGCATAGCCAGTAATCCTCTAATGCTCTGTTTGCACCACTTCCATAAACAATCCACTGATAATTGTTTATTTCTCAGACAAGTCAATAAAACGGATTATCAAACATAATTTCATGTTTCTTTTTGTGTGAAGCTTCGATGATAGAAGTTTGCTGACCATAATATTGTGCTCAGAGCAAGTCATCCGGTAACTTGGTGCCTTTCATCGCTTGAATTTTTTGTCTCGGTTGTTTACAGAAGCTTTGCCTAGCAGAAACTTTCAAGTCCAAACAGAACTGAGAATTGCATTTTTCATTGTTTGCACGTTCGCAAGTCCGGGAAAGTAGAAACAAACTGAAACCGTGGTCATTCGTCCGTGGCGACATCTTATGTCAGAGGTGACTTTCAAAAATGAAAGGCTTGGCTGACCGAAACTTTGATTTGTTTCCGGTTAAGGAAATTGATAAATTGTCCCTATGCAAAAAAAGGCCAAGATGGAAGTTCTGGTTGCAAACAATGGGATATCACTCGAGAAACCAGGTTTTCATAAGCCTTAAAGTTGAAATTCGTAAAGGTTACATTGTGTTCACATAGAAAAAAAGATTAGTGATAGACACTATTAGTGACTGTATCAACGAGAAAGCTTTGATCCCTGTTCTTTATTTTTAATCATTCTATTATTAATTAATTAATCTTTAGTTATTTCTGTCTCCCATATTGGTTTCTGTTGTTCGAAAGTAAAAAAGAAGTGATTTTTTTAAATTCCATTAATCGCTTGAAAAAGTGGATACAATTGGTAAAGTTAGCTTATAAATTACCATGGTAAGTGAAAGTAAATGCCGAGCTATCTAACAATCGTACAATTGGTCACTAGGGTAGCATAGGGAATGTAATTCCAAGATAATCAATTCAAAATGTCTTAAACGTAGACACTAAGAAAGATTCGGTTATACAGCGGATTGAACAGCCATAACTTAAATGTGGCGCCTGATTTAAAATTTAACAAAAAAAAAAAACACTAAATCCTTCAGTGGATGTATTTTTATGGATAGTTGGATAGATGGCAGCGTATTTACCGCAATGGCGTGAATGACAGAAGTTGATGATCCTATTAGTTTAAAAGAGTCTAGCTGGAACATCTGAGGATTTAGAAGCCATCTTGACTATATGCAGACTTGAAAAGGCAGATAGTATTACCTGGCGTTTGTAACACTTTGACATAATTGACCATAGTTTCTAATGCAGACAAATCTCGCCTCCAATTTATTTCTGGCCTCCTTTCTCTACTTTCTGCTTCCAACGACTACGAGGCGAAAGAATAATGGTTGTTTCTGTTCTCAAATACTTCATGCATTATCGACTAATAGTTTGTACATCTCTAACCATTCAGCTGTGGTCTACTTTTCCCCGTGGTTGTTATTATTGTCTCTTTTAGGTATATATAGGGGGGGGGGATGCTAAAAGTCGTTACAACAGGTTCTAAAGACATCATTTATATGTATATATTGTAAATGGAGGCAGGAGTTTGTCGATGCTTTTTTGCGTAGAGTAACGTTTGTTAATTTTTATAATCATTTTCACCTAAAAAAATAAAAAAGACAATACTATGGACCACACAGTAATGAGGCAAAGAACAGAAAAATAATACAAAATTGCTACACTAGCTTCATAAAAAAAAAACCGTTAACCAACTTCAAGGATGAAAAAATATGGAAAACAGGATCATGCTCAGAGATAAAATTTGAAGTTCTCATATGTAGAACTTCATTAACACCGTTCATTTAAGACCGTAGAAGGTCAAATTTATTCAATAAATTCTTGTTCAGTACCAACTTGGTAAAAAAAAAACCTACGGTATCTAACGTATGCCGAATATAATGCTTTAGAACAAATGGGCAGGACCAAAAAGGAAAAGAATAACTGGGGAACTAAAACTTGGGTGCAAACTGTTAAGACTTTTTAGATTATATTTCTTTATTAGGTGAAGATTTCCCCTATACCATCCTTAAGTTCTTCATTGCTCTATTTATCAGTAGTGAACAAGCAGAAGAAAGTTATCATCTAAATGAAATTACAGCCAATTTACTGAGGAAAGAAAGGAAACCATGCATTTTTGAAATCAAAAGCGCCTACTTGGTCAAAACTAATAAGACATTTAAACCAACACTTTGAACGGTTGAATGATAGACCAATGGAAGCAAGATGTAAGTTAAGAATTGTAAAATTATCAATTGGGTTTGTATGGCTACTGCCCAGTAGAAGAAAATCGAAAGCATGTGTAATGTATTACTAAATAACTCCACAATAAACTCTAACATACTTGCTAACTCCACAATAAAAAAAGAACGTTGCTAGCCTACTCCGCAATAAAATGCTAGAACTGGTAGCGTCCTTAGGCATGAGAGGTAATACGAGTTTAAATATATATTATGAAAAAACAGCTCCTTTGTAAATAGAAATGGAGGCCAACAGCTCAACATCCATTTTACCCCAGCTTTAATACCAGAATACCAATCGACGGAAACTAATAAGTTTGACAAATTGACTCCAGAAAGAGCGAAGCAATGTAGGGCATTAGAATGAACGACATTATATATGAAATTTCAATGAAATCTTTAAGTCTAAGCGTTATTCCTATAAAACTTATCTTCTGCACAAGACTCCAAATATTAGGTTCAGGCGTTACGTATCTTTTAGCTATGAAGACATGTCTTTTTAACTAGCTTTCTTTTGGTATCTTTTCTATTTAAACTAAAACTAGACAAATAAGAAACAAAGATCTGATTCCGCTTTCGATTGTGTTTCTTACGAAACTTCTGACTGAGCAGATATGACAATTATACAGTCAACGGTCGCAATATCACCAGGACTGTCCGTTGAACTTTGCCTTTTTTAATTAATTATACTCTGTTCTTGAGGCAACTAAATCTTACCTATTAAATATCCCTCATCCGTTTTCCACTATTGTTGCTCCAGACGTCAATGAATTGGGGGATCTGTAGTGTTGTTTCGTCTCTTCTTGTTTTTTACACTATATAAACAAAACTAATCCCAGAGCAGGTGTGAAGGTAATCTCTTTTGTTCCTTTTCCCCAAAGGGAGGGAAAGCTAGTTGAAAAGGGAACAGAACTTTATTATCTTAAAGAAATAAAAGTGTATAAACCAAGAGCTATACAGATACAAATATAAGGTGTAAATGAAATTAATTAGATAATGACAAAACCACACACACTTTTAGAGATGACAAAACGGCCATCCAAAACTAAAGGAAATTCTCTGCAAAAATAAGTTTTGAGTAAATGTAGTTTGAAAATCCAATCGTAGTAAGCAGTCTGGAGGATGGAAAGGGATATCTGAGTATTGTGTTTCACGCAATAATAAAAGGAAAATAAAGAAAATGAGATATATAAAGTGCTCGCAAATGTTAAAAAGGGACACAGCACGATTGATAGACTTGTCAAAGAATATGATGTTTGCATTTACGTCTTTGGGTTCTGAGATTCGGAGGAAATCTTGTCGTTAGAAATTGGGAAATTTCTAAGGCCAAGTGGCTAAGAGCGCACATCCACTGACGTTTCAAAATTTCTAGATCCTCATAAAAATTAAAGAAATATTACAGGATAAAAGAGTTTTACTACTTTTGCAGAATGGTCGTTTAGCTAAGTATTTGCCAACGTTCAAATATCACTTTATAAGCAATCTAAAATATAGTTGGGCGACCAAAGGGATTTTAAAAGATTCGGATTTTAAAGGTTACCGAATGATAATCGTGCCTATATCATATTATAATGACTAACATCTAGATTAGATCATGTACGCATAAAGGACATTTTGACCGTGGAATCTTATGATTTCGACAGTTTTTCTCATCATTTATCATATTCTTCATATAGGAATTATTTGAAAAATTACTAGGCTCATTTATTCATTTTTTAAAATAAATATACCCCCCCCCCCACACACACACTGAAATAAATTCCTTCTTATATGTCTGGGTCAAATATTGGTGATAAAAAAAAATCATACGGTACTACAGTGGCCGGGTGTGGTCAACTGCACGAGGATAGTCTACCCAAAAAAGTTTTATATTATCTTATACCCTGTTAAAAAAATATTGTTCCAATTACACTGTAAGTATCGTTTTTTGTTAGGTGGTTTCCTATGACAACATAAACAAAATGTTATATTTGTCCCATTAAGGTCCATGGGGAAACCAATTTAAACACACTCTGATTGGTTTACTAATAAGCCTTTGCTGCTTAGAAACCAGGCTTTGTCCTATTACAAGTCCATCGTCGATATCCTTTTTTATGCTGGCAATCAGTAAAAGTCTTGTCTAATTGTAGCATTCCTTATCTGTATGATGGAATAATAATTGAGTCAGATTTATTTTGTTTAGCCTTATTACATGAATTGATTCCAGTTCTTCTCTTTTGTGGATAAGCTTGTTTTCTTTTTATTTAATTTCCAAGAAATTATTGGACAGCAATTGTTCGGAACAATATAAGCCTGGAATTTTATTGGGGGAGGCTGGTCCCAGACAAAACAATATGTTTTGTATTTTACTTAATATTTTCCTTTTTTACGAATCTTTTATGAATTAGTGAGCCTTTGTTGGGCTGACCCTCCTCGAACTGATGTCACACACTCGGGGTGGATATAGAGCAAAATCTAGGGGCAGCCCAATATGGCGAGGGGCGCCAATAAGCAAAATCTTGGGGGGGATGTGAAAAAAGGTGCCAATAATTGATGAAAGTGACAAATTTATTTTTTCTAAAGAGGGAAAACAGAAAAAAACAAGGAATGGGGTGCCAGAAAAAATCCCTCCTGGATCCGTCAGGGCACAGAATAAAGTTGATTCATCCCTAAAGTGAGCAAACATTAAGCCTCAATGTCGAAAATATATCTCAGCTCAGGAGATTCAGATCAAAGATCAAAACATTCGTGGTAACGAACTGTAAGTAAGGAGCGACACGGCTCAATAGTAACCCGAACCTAAAAAAATGGAAAATAGTCATTTGAGAGGCAATTTCAGATAGCCATTTTGTTCATCACTGTTGAAAGGCCAAATAACTATGCGTTTGGATATAACATGACCCCTCACGCCCCGGGCGAAAGGTCCTTAAGTTATAAAATTCTTCCATTGTTTCCGCATAGTATTTGTTATTGGGAATTATGCATACATTTTCGGTTGGGGGATTTTGTGCTGGGGGGGGGGGGCTCCACGGGAGAATTTTCCATGGGGAGGGAAGTTTCCAGGGGGTGAACTTTTAAGGGGAAATTTACGATGTGGAAATTTACCATAATTTCAATTTCCGTCTCAATTTTACGAGTGGAGACGTTAGGGAAATTGTCCGGGGTAAATTTTCACTAGGATTGAATTGTCTAGAGGATGATTCCGTAGGGAGGGGTATTTCTCCATAGAGGTGCAGCCAGATATCCTGGTATTATTTAAAACACGATCAGAAACTAAATAAAAAAACTATGTTTTATCAACTGAAAGTAAGGTGCAACATTAAAACTTAAAATGAACAGATATTACTACGTATATGAAGGGGGCAGCCCCCTCCTCAAAACCTTGCTGTTTACACTAAAGTTTAAATTTTGTCCAAATTCTTTAAGAAAGACTCCTGAAACACAGGGGTTGTTTAATTAGAAAAATAAGAAGGTTATTTAAAAGTACTAAAATACTTTAGCATAAAGAGCGAGGTGTTGAGGAGGGGGCAGTGCCCTTCATATACGTAGTAATTTCTGTTCGTCTTAAGTTTTGATGTTGCTTCTTAATTTCAGCTGAAAACAACTTGTTTTTTTTTTATTTCATATTTGTTCGGACCAACGACACTTATCAAGTGTGATTTAACCACCGGTGCTGACACGAAGAAGAATTTGAAATTAAAATGAAAGAATTTATTACCCAAACAGTTATGGAGCTACAATATGGGCTTCTTGATGGTTTGTGCGTTCCGTGGACCTGTTATGACTCTCTGTGGGATATAAACTGGAGATGTTTACAGCCTTTGATGGCTTAAAAATTCCATTGGCATGGGAAATACATAGTTGAAACGACACATGCTGCAATTGTATCAGGGAAGTACATTCAGTCCATTTGGATAAGGGCATTTTGGGAATTTTGTAGAAGGGCATGGGTTCAGGCTTTCCATTAAGACTCAAAACTTGTAAAATAAATACTAATAACTAGGTAGATGCATCCGAAAAGGGGGAAAAGTCACCACCTTAATATCCTTTAGAACTAATAAAAATTCCTACCTTTGCCCCTCCCCCCAAAATTTCTTAGGCCCTTATTGACTTACATAATTAATTTTTACATGAATCTCATTTTCAAAACTCAAAATCTTTCAAGGTAATTCAAAAGACATTGTGGTATTACAAAAATGACGTGAAAATAAAAAAATAATCCGTTTCAGTTTTTTTCACTTCCATAATCAAGCGGCTATTTTTACGCAAAAGGTCGGCAATTCTTTTTATTTTAAAGAATAATTATTTCTTCGAATGAGAAAAATAGACGTATTCCGATTGGAAAAATAAAAAAAACTTCTAAGTGTCTTGAGAAACATAGGGAAAGTATTCTAAGTTTAAGAATGTTGACTATAAGTATCAGAGCTAGAGAAGAGTCTAATCAAATCATTTGATTTAGTGCAGCATATCTGAGGGGGATCGGGTGGGTGATGCTTCCACAATGAAAACTTATAAAAATTTCTTAAAAGGACCAAAATTTTGAAAATGACATAAAAATCAGACTTTAATGCAGTCTCCCCAAAGAGAAATTTTACTGCTTACCGGCCTTTCCCCCAAAAAACAAATAAAACCATACCTTGTGAAAAATCAAAAATACAATTTTTTGGTTAAATCAGTCGTCTGTTACTGTCAATTGTTTATATGTGACTTTCCAAAAAATGCAAATTTTGTTTCCTAATCTAAAAAAATACAGTTTATTGACAATGAAATATTGGGTTTTTAGCCAAACTTGCATGCAGAAATTTCTGCATTTACTTTATAACTATATAATAAAACTTTAAATTTGACTAAAACTTTATCAGTGGAATAGTTTTCACCCACCAGTCAATATTTCCATGTCGCTAAAATTCATTAGTGTCACCAGGAAGAGGCGAGGGAGTTATACCCCGCCCGTGAGGAAAATGAGAAATACTTCCATAAACATTTCGCAAACAACTTTTTTTTTGCTACACTTGCCCCTACCCCCCACTGGTAAAATTTTCTGGTGGTGCTCTTGCTAGAATTTTAATTGCATTGTGTATTTTTTGAAGAGGATATCCCATCACTATTTATCATAAGCACGCCAATCCTTTCCATTCTTTTTATGGACGCCCTTCTCTGGATTAGAGAATAAAGTTTGAATTATTCAATTAGTGTGTTTTTGAGATTCCTTGATGCGTTTCTCCAGGAGTGTTTATGTTTTCTCTCCAGTATTTTCAAAGTAGTTCCAGCAGTCTCCTAGCTGGCCGGTTTGCCTAGTGGGCATTGACTGGAAGAAGGAAGTATTTTGTTGACATGTTGTTGTTTATCCAGTCTGCAGACACGCAAGAGCGGAATACGAATTGGGCGTCGCGTGCGAGTCAATAAAAACAGTTGTATTTTTGGGACAAGACTCGGTTCTTTCAGTATTTTTTCACCTTTGTTAATGGGATAGTTGAAAATTGGGATTTTGGTAAGTTTGAAAAGTGTAATTAAGTCCAACCCTATGGGAAGGGAGGTGGTAATTAGTGTTGATTAAAAGAAGGGGGGTAAATACTGAATGATTCAAGTAAAATGATATTTAAGCTTTGTGTATAATATTCGGTGCCAGTAGGAATTACCTCTTCCAGGGGCCCTGGAAAGGGCTTAGAATCAGAGCTGTTTTGGTGAATTTGGGGCTTATAACGGCAGTAATATTTAACGAACGAATTGTATCAGATATCGATTATGACTGGAGTTGAGAATCTGGAAGATGCGTCCCTAGATAACCAACAATACATACAACGTAAAATACTACTCTATTTGAATAGACATAAGACTTTTTTTTGAAATTGGGCTTTTTTTAAACAGTGTCATGTTGGTAACATTTAGTTTGGCGGCTCAAAAGAAGGAACCATCTTAATAAAGCAAAGTATTCCTTTTTTTATTTTAGGCACTTTTCAAGTACTATATTCGTATCTCTTACAATCTACGCTCAACCCCCCCCCCTATGGTGGCATATGTAGGCCTAACAACATATTTCTTCGTTGTTTTCTACCTCGCGATGCGTCGTACAGCGGGTAGCTCTTGACTCGATGAAATCTAGTTTCTTCTGAGGTATTACAGTGGAATTGCTGCATTTCTCACAGCTAAAATACGCTTCTAAAATCAGTTCGATAGCTCAAGAGCAAGAGTACGTGAAAGTGATAATGAACAAGAAATTTTGGTATATTTGAACTTCCTTTTTCATTTGTTAAATCACTCTTGGAACTAATTAGTTTCCAGTTCCACCGTACATTCGAAGGTTTGCTGTTACCTATCCCATAGTATATGTCCAAAGTAATATGGATGAACGGTTTGTCGTCGAAAAACACGTATCTTATCCAACTAGTGTCGATTAGTCGCTCAAGGAGTGATCTTCCAATCGTTTTCAACAATCTATACTCTCGCTTTTAGGCTTGACTCCTCGAACACTAAATACACGGATATCATCTTTCCGACTATAACTTCTCTGAATCTCATTGCAGACATTATTAAGGGAATCAGAGTATGGGTTAATACAAATTGGGGGTTAGATCAGGAGTTAAGAGTACATTTATTGCCAATTTTGGAAAGGATGACACTGGGGAGTGAGGCTAGAAACTAGAAAGTCCCCTTGTGGCATGTTTTTGGGGAGGGGCATTCGATGCCTGTTTAGCCCAAATATCCATATTTCACGGTATGAGGGGAGTTGTCCCATCCCCAATATCTCGCTCTTCACGCTAAAGTTTTTTATTACTTTAAAAAAAAGCTTCTAATTGGTCTAATTAACCAACCCTTGTGTTTCAAGAGTCGTTCAGTTCAGTTCAGTTCAGTTCAGTTTATTAACATCAAAATAAATGTACAACAATAACTTTATACCCCTACAAGGCTCCATGGCCCGTTACATAGGGGTTAAAACAAAAATAAATACCAAATAAAGAGTCGTTTTAAAGAACTAGGGCAAAAAGTCAAACTTTAGCATAAACAGCGAGGTATTGAGGAGGGGACAATCCCCCTCATAACTTCTGTTTTTTTAAGTTTTAATGTTGCTCCTTAATTTCAGTTGAAAAAACTTGTTTTTTCATTTAACTTCTGATCGTTTTTTAAGTAATGCCAGCAAATCCGGCTCCCCCTTCGCGAAAAGATCCTCTAGACAGTTCAATCCCGGTGAAAATTTCCCCTATACAATTACCATTAACATCTCCACATGGAAAATCTAGTCAGAAAAGACAAAGTAAAATAGAATCCCTGAAAAGTTCATCCCCCAGAAACTTGAAAAATTATCCCCATGGAAAATTCTCTCCGTGAAAAATCCCCCGAAAAGAAAATCCGACCTCCCCCTGCCCGAAAATGTATGCATACTTCCCAATAACAAATACTATATGTAATCAATGGGCAATTTTTATAACTTAAAGACTTTTCCCCTGGGGCTGCGGGGGTGGGGGGTCATGTTATCTCCAAAAGCGTAGCAATTGTACCTTCCAACTATACTGAACAATATGGCAATACAAAAATTTTGATTGAACAAAGCCAAAACGGCGTGGGAGGGGGCTAGCTGCCCTCCAATCTTTTTGGTCACTAGTGCCAAAGAATGAAATTATAACTATTAATTTTCGGTCAAGGAAGTCCTCTCCCAATATTTCAGGACTACTGGTTCAATACGATGACCAATGGGAAAAAAATTACAAACATGCGTCCGTGATCTATTTTGGCAAAAAATACAAAATTTTACATTTTTGATGATGGGAGCTTTGAACCTCTACTGTGGGGTTCTCTGATATGCTGGATCTGATGATTTGATTTTCATTGAGATTCATTGGCTTTTAAGGGCAGTGGTTCCCTTTTCCGTAAATCGGGCGAATTTTCACATGCTCGTAGCCTTTGACAGGCAGCAATAACCTTAATGAATAATATATATTTGCAGTCAGCATAATAAGCTAATTCTATTGATATATCTATTCACATCAAAATTCTGATTTTTAGAGTTTCGGTTACTATTGAGCCGCTTACAGTTCATTAAAACGAACTACTTGATTTGAATTTCCACTTTCAACTTTCCACTTGTTATTTTGACTTTGATTTGACCTACACCTTCATAAGTGGTGGTAATTGCTGAAAAGACGACTGAAGAAAGACAGCTAGAGATAACAGAGATCTTACCGGCTAGCAGTTGTATCTTTGCACTCAAATAATTTTATTTAAAAATTTTCATTTCGCTAGTACTTTTTCTATCATCATTTCGTAAAAGAGTGCAAAATAGAGCGATTTCAGCTTGAAATTGGCAAAAAGAGTGCAATTTCCGTCCAGCGAGGGAAAGAGCGCACAAACTACGAAAGTGTGCAAGTTGGCAACCCTGCTTGAGACCCAATGCCGGTCAACCCCAATTTCCATATCCAATCTATATATTTCTCAGATAATTAAAGATTTCTATGTCCTAAATAGAAATAATATGTCATTTCCTTATAACTTATAACTTTCCCCGGACGATTCCATCCCCTTGGCAGAAAATTGCACCGGGAAATTACACCTGATGGTGTGATTTTCATCAAGATCACTCACCGTTTTCGGGGTGTTCCCCTTTTTTTCAAAAACCTGGAAAATTTTCTCATCTTGTAGCTTTTGTTGGGTAATTGTAAACTTGATTAATTTTATGGGTTTGGAATCAGGCAGTTCGTGGTAACGGACTTTAAGTAAGGAACTTTCCACGGAGACATTTTTCGTGGGGATAGGAAATTTTCCATGGAGGGGGAGCCAGGTTTTCTGATATTATTTAAAAAACGATAAAAAAAAAAAAAACTTTTTTTCAACTGAAATGAAAGAGCGACATTAAAACGAACAGAAATAATTCCGTATATGAAAGGGTTACCCCCTCCTCAAAACCTTACTCTTTACGCTAAAGTTTGACTTTTTGTCCTAATTTTTGAGTACGACTCCTGAAACACAAGGGCTGGTTAATTAGAACAATAAGAAGCTTTTTTGAAAGTAATAAAAAACTTTAGCGCGAAGAGTGGAGTATTAAGGAGGGGACAAACTCCCTCACGTACGAAATAATTTCTGTTCGTTTCAAATTTTAAAGTTGGTTCTTTCTTTCAATTGATTTTTTTTTAACATAATCGCCATAACAAGCCAAATCTTTTGATCTATGTATTGTTATCAAAACTCCTTTTTATAGAGTTTCGGTTACTATTAAGCCGAGTCACTCCTCACTTACAGCTTCTTACCGCAACGTTTTTGAGAACTAACCTTCCCAAGTTAATTTCTACACCTCAGCTCAAAACCTAAAAAAGTTGGGTGTAAGTCTGCAGCAATAATCCAATAGTTCCAACAAAAGAATCGTATTTGTATACTGACTTTAAATATATAAGTTTCATCTAGTTCAGTCTTACCCATCAAAAGCTACGAGCCTGAGAAAAGTTGTTATCAAAACTCCTTTTTATAGAGTTTCGGTTACTATTAAGCCGAGTCACTCCTCACTTATAGCTTCTTACCACAACGTTTTTGAGAACTAACGTTCCCAAGTTAATTTCTACACCTCAGCTCAAAACCTAAAAAAGTTGGGTGTAAGTCTGCAGCAATAATCCAATAGTTCCAACAAAAGAATCGTATTTGTATGTTGACTTTAAATATACAAGTTTCATCTAATTCAGTCTTACCCATCAAAAGCTACGAGCCTGAGAAAAGTTGCCTTATTTTAGAAAATAGGAGGAAACGCCCCTAAAAGTCACAGAATCTTAACGAAAATCACCCCATCAGACTCTTTGTATCAGAGAACCCTACTGTAGAATTTTGTATTTTTTTTTTGCCATAATACAGATCACGGATGCGTGTTTATTTGTTTTTTTTTTGTTTTGTTTTTCCAGGGGTAATCGTATCGACCCAGTGGTCCTAGAATATCACGAAAGGGCTCATTTTAACGGAAATTAAAAGTTCTAGTGTCCTTGTTAAGTGACCAAAAACTGGAGGGCACCTAGGCCCCCTCCTACGCTCATTTTTTTCCCGAAGTCACCATATCAAAATTTTGAGATAGACATGTTGTTCAACATAGTCGAAAAACCTACTAACTATGTCTTTGCGGACGACTTAATCCCCCACAGTCCTTGGGGGAGGGGCTGCAAGTTACAAACTTTGACCATTGTTCACATATAGTAATGGTTATTGGGAAGTGTAGAGACGCTTTGGGGGGGGACTTTTTTGCATTAGGGAGGGGGCTGGGGGATGGGGTCACGTGGGAGGAATTGTCATGGATTGTCTTTCCATGGAGGAATTGTCATGAGGGAAGAGAATTTCCATGAAGGGGGTGCAGGATTTTCTAGTATTATTTAAAAAAAAACAATGAGAAAATAAATAAAAAAAAGTTTTTCAATTGGAAGTAAGGAGCAGCATTAAAAAACGAACATAAATTATTACGTATATAAGGGTGTTCGTCTCATCTTCAATACCTTGCTCTTCACGCTAAAGTATTCTTAGTAGTTACTACTATTTATTATACGGCCTTTGTGATTCAGGGGTCATCCTTAAAGAATTGGGACAAAATTGAAGATTTAGTGTAAAGAGCAAGGTTTTGACGAGGGGGCGACCTCCCTCATATACGTAATAAAAATATATGAATATAGATGTTCGGTACGTAAGTTAATTCGTAAGTTACGTATTTTTATTACTAATAAGAACGATCGTAAAAAAATAAAAAGTTCTAATTGCATTTTTTAGTAACCAAAAATTGGAGGGCAACTAGGCCTCCTCCCCCATACCCTTTTTTATCAAATTGTCCGATCAACACTATGAGAAAGCCATTTAGCCAAAAAAAATTTAATATGCAATTTTTTTTTAATTATTCATGTGTGGTGAGCGAAAATCAAAACATACATTAACTAAAAAACGTTCAGAAATTAAATTAAAAAAAACAAGTTTTTTTCAACTGAAAGTAAGGAGTGACATTAAAACTTAAAAAAGGAGTGATATTAAAACTAAAAAGGGGCTGTCTCCTCCTCAAGGTCCCGCTCTTTACGTTAACGTTTTTGTTGTTTTAAAAGGTAGAACTGTGACAAAGAGTCAAACTTTAGCGTAAAGAGCGGGACGTTGAGGGGGGAATAATTTTTGTTTGTCGCTTCTTGCTTTCAGTTGGATTAAATAAAAAAAACAAGTTTTTTAAATGAAAGTAAAGAGCGACATTAAAACTTGAAACGAACAGAAATTACCCCGTGTATGAAAGGGGCTTTTCCTTCTCAACCCCCCGCTCTTTACGCTAAAGTTTGACTCTTTCTCTTAACTCTACATTTGAAAACAGTAAAAACCTTTAGCGTAAAGAGCGGGGCGTTGAGAAGGAAAAGCCCCTTTCATATACGGAGTAATTTCTGTTTGTTTTAAATTTTAATGTTGCTCCTTACTTTCATTTAAAAAACTTATTTTTTTATTTAATTTCTGAACGTTTTTGAATCAATGCATGTTTTGATTTTGGCTCTTCGCAGAGGAATAATTAAAACGAAATTTGTATATTTATTTTTTTGGCTAAATGGCTTTCTCATAATTTTGATCGAATGATTTTGAGAAAGAAAGAGCGGGGGAGGAAGCCTAGTTGCCCTCCGATTTTCGGTTAATTAAAAAGGCAACTAGAACTTTTAATTTTTTACGAATAAGTAAAAGATATGTGTAACTTATAAATTAGCTTACGTAAAGAACGTTTGTATTCTCATGTTTTTATTACATATATGAGGGGGTTCGCCCCCTCGTCAGTACCTCGCTCTTTACAATAAAGCTTAAATTTCGTCCCAATTCATTAAGAATGACCCCTGAATCACAAAAGCTGCAGAATAAATAGTTGAAATTACTAAAAATACTTTAGCGTAAAGAGCGAGGTATTAGGAGGAGGTGAGCCCCTCATATGGGTATTAATTTCTGTTCGTTTTAAGTTTTCATGCTGCTGCTTACTTCCACCTTTTCATATTTATTTTTTCATTGTTTTTTTTTAAGTAATGCTAGTAAATCCCGCGCTCCCTTCATGGAAATTTTCTTCCCCCATGACAAATTCCTCGATGGAAAGTTCCCCCAGCATATCCCACTCTTCTCAACCCCTGCCTCCAACCAAAAAATCCTCCTGAAAACGCCTGTACACTTCCCAATAACCATTACTATATGTAAGCACTGGTCAAAGTTTTGAACTTGTAACCCCTCCCACAGGGATTGTGGGGGAGTAAGTCGTCCCCAAAGACATAGTTATAAGGTTTTTCGACTACGTTGAACAAAATGGCTATCTCAGAATTTTGATCCGTTGACTTTGGGAAAATAATTAGCGTGGGAGGGGGCCTAGGTGCCCTCCAGTTTTTTTGGTTACTTAAAAAGGGCACTAGAACTTTTCATTTCCGTTAGAATGAGCCCTCTCACAACATTCTAGGACAACTGGGTCGATACGATCACCCCCTGGGAAAAAAAACAAAAAGAAAAACAACAAATAAACAAATAAACACGCATCCGTGATCTGCCTTCTGGCAAAAAATACAAAATTCCACATTTTTGTAGATAGGAGCTTGAAACTTCTACAGTAGGGTTCTCTGATACGCTGAATCTATTGGTGTGATTTTCGTTAAGATTCTATGACTTTTAGGGGGTGTTTCACCCTATTTTCTAAAATAACGCAAATTCTCTGAGGCTCGTAACTTTTGATGGGTAAGACTAAACTTGATGAAACTTATATATTTAAAATCAGCATTGAAATGCAATTCTTTTGATGTAGCTATTGGTACCAAAATTCCATTTTTTAGAGTTTTGGTTACTATTGAGCCGGGTCGCTCCTTACTACAGTTCGTTACCACGAACTGTTTGAAAACTTGTTTTTTATTTAATTTCTCAGAAAAGTGCAGCTGAAAAACGGTTTATTGCTCGAAGAGTTTCTGAAATGTGGCAATTTTTATTTTTGTAAAGTAACATGGCGATTTTACTGTTTGCCACACTAACCTGGAGATTTAATTGCTAGAAGTGCGTTGTGATTCCAAAGACTTAGGGTTTTTGTTTCTAAAGGGTGGGGTCCCCTCAAAATTTATCAAAACATAGGAAAATTAACGGAAAGAAACGGCATTTGAGGGAATTGAACTCGGCGAAATGGAATTCCTAATAAAATGATCTAAACTATAAAACTTCGAGAAGATGAGGTTGGGATAAATGTAAATTAGGGAAAAATAAAAAAAAAACTGCAAGATGAACTCGGAGAAACAAAATTCGGAGGAACGAAATTCCGTGGAATGGACTCAGGGTGACTTGATCTAGATATTTAGAATCTGTTTCGATGATATTCGAATAAATGAGACGGAGGAATAAATATTACAGCTATAGAAACAAAATAATAATATAAAACAATTCTGTTATAAAAATAACGAAGTAGGCTATATACATTACCATAGACTGGCAGTATGATCCCTTGGCCCAGCCTTATCACTACCTTAATCTGAAAGGTTTGAAATTCCTTAACATGGTGATAAATTAATACCGTTAATTCTTTAATAGAAAGTGAAATTATCACTACTCGATAATGACATGTATATCACAAACCTAAATTAACATCTGCAACAAGCACATAGTTTATTAAACATACCGTATTAAAATAACTAACTTACCAAATTTGGAAACAAAACTTTTGGTTAAGGTTTCTTGGACGACTTATTTCATAATCGCACCTGACTTTTATTTGGTCATCTATATGTCAAATTTATAAAAATAGACTTACCAAATTTGACAAATAGCTTTATATAACGCTAGTAAGTTACACCATGGTATTTAGATCAAGATTAAATTAAATTTAATTAGATTTATTGAGAACCTGTCAAACCCAAAAGAGAAAATTAGAGTAAGAAAAAGGAGCTCACAAAAATGTAAAGTAGCCTACTATATACAAAACACGATCATAATAGTATCCTCCTAATGTATTTAGACCAGCGACTTATGAACATAAGTACATATCTATAAGACACGATCATAATAGAATCCCCCTAAAAAACATAGCCCAGCGACAAAAAAAGAAAAAAAAATGTACAAAGGGAATAACGGAATATCAGTTTAACGAAATCAACTCAACTCAGCTTTTTCTTTATTCAACTCAAAAAATATACAAACAATATTATGCCCCAACAGAGAGCAGAGCTTGTAAGGCTGGGACAGTGCAAAAACATAAGAAAAAACATCAACATCTCATCGTAATAATGATTTCAAAATATAATACGGTAGAAGACACACAAAATAGAAAAAAACTATTAAAAGATAAGTAAATATGTAAATATCGGGCAGGAGGGGCGTGGGAGGTCATCCCAGACACAGGGACACAAAAACAAACACACAAATAAGAAGATCAAATAATTTAAATTTCCATTATCAATGGTGAATAATCAAAATTTTAAAAATTTTAGCAAACAATCTTTAATATTTGCTTTTTTAAATTTAGCAAGATCTAAATAGATCTAAATATTAAAATTTTGTAAGTTCATAGTCATCTGAACATTTCTGTGACAAGGAGGCAGACGAGGTAAATATTCGGAAAAATAAAAGAACAACCAAATCTTCAAATGGTCAGCTATTGGCCTTAGATGGCGAAAGTATATAATAACTAATAACCAATGAATACAGCTTATGATAAGAACGTTGGATGTAATGACATTGGATACAACTTATGGATTAATAAGATACAACCTTTTATCGTATAATGTTTCTGACAGTTTCTGTTTCCGACACTGCCTATATAGAAAAAGGCTAGAAAGGCTAGGTCTATTGAGAAAGAAATATGTTAAGAAACCAATTTTTACTTCATAGTATGCAGAAAAAATTTACTTAATACATTCTGAAAGTCCTTTCAAAATATTTTATTCCCAAACCCTCCCTAATGTGCAAATATATAGTACAAATTATATATTTTCCATGAGTTTTTTCGTTTCTTGATTTTGTAAGCGTTGATTCAATTTGTGGTACACGGGTTGAAACAATGACACATGACAAAATGCATGGGAAATATATAATTTGGGCTACGTGTTTGCACATTAGGGGGGTTGGGGTAAGTATAAGTGGAAGTGTCTTAAAAATGTGTTAACTACAATATTTCCGTATATTATGAGGTAAGAATTGTTTTCTTAACATGTTTCCTTCTCGATAGCTCCAATTCTAGGTTTATACAAAGTATGCAAGCCTACCGTGCTTTGCGTGGAAGAAATAATTCCCTGTTGCTTTTTTTTCATTGTTGGACATATAAGTAATTTTGAAGAGTTATCCTACTTTATTTATTTGTTCAAAAGCGAGATCCCATTTTGGCTGCAGCAATTCGAACAGCCTTATGTGACGTTTTTTGTCAGATGGGGATTTATTAACTGGTTTTTTTAAAGAAATATGTTCCCTATTTGCATGTCTTGTGCTTTCATGTCATGATGAACGTAAAATTTTACGTACATGATTCCTTCCATGCAGATTACTAGATTCTTTCACGCAGCAAAACGTGAGGTGATCTTTTCTTTTGGTAAGGCCTACCAAGATATATATTCTCGTCAGACATTTCGAATAGTGTTTAATACATCTTACAAGGTTGGTAGCCCTCAGCTCCCACATATGTCTTGCTCTGCCTTAGTGACATGCATCCGACATTCTATCCTATATTGATAAAGGCACCCGTCAAGATGCTTCTTAATAATGGAGTCTTTGGTGCTCAGTCATCTATCCCATCTTCTTTTGCCTATGCTGGTCTTAACATGTCCTGAGTTTATTGTGCCTGCGACAATTTGAACCCTAACAGTGCTATCCTGTGAATTCGCGAGGTTTTTCCACGCTGCAATCTGAATCAGCAAAACTTAATATTGAATTTAACAGCGAAAAGTCTGAATTTGTAATTTTCATCCAGAAAGCAAAAGGCGGTCAGAAGATACTCCTCACGGGAATAGCAGGATCAAGCAAGCTGCTCACATATCTTGCCTCAGTGTGCTCATTGACTCCTTAATAGTATATACATGACAGATTTTGGTAGCTCAGATGAAACGTCGAGTTGGGGTATCCTGTGGGATTTTGCTACAAATAAGCTAAGTTTCAACTGTCATCCGGTTCCGAAGCTCTTAAATTTGGTAGCTTTCCTGAATTACTTTTATGAACTGTTCTGAAAAACGTTGGCTGGTTGGACAAGTAAAAACTTTGCTCTATTTTTTTCCTTTTCGCAAAATATCTTATGTATTTCCCATGTAATTTTTATCAAATGAGGAAGTAAACCATAGATGATCCTATTATTTCTGTGAAAACGCGAGTATCTGTTTACAATGCCCGGTTATTGAAGCTGAGTCATCCTTGGTCAAATACCTATTAGCTATAATATATTTAGTTTCTTCTTCTTTCTTCTTTGCTTTTTTTTCTTTTTCTTCTTTGCTACATATTTCAATTTGCACAACGGGTTTTCAAATAAATAATAATAATGATAAGTTAAGCAGCAACTAGAACTTTAATTTGCTTTTATGTGCAGACGAGGAATTCGAATCTCATGTAAATGGGTTATAAATTCTTTCTTTATTTGGTTTATCATGGTTGCAGCGGTAGCTGCAACCTATTAAAGGACGAGCCAAGGCCCACAGTAACCAAAACGTTAACAAGAGCAAAACCGCTGGATATCATTTCAAAATCTGTGGTTAATAAGAAGAAAACCCAATCATAAAAAATAAAAATCTATGTAAATTTAAGTTTTTACCTAACAGAATTTGAAATTATTCGTATGACCAGTTTTCGCACATTAACACTTAATAAAGTAGATTTGAAAAATCTTAAATTTTGCCTGTTCCGCTATTGTAAACTATGTTCTTCCATCTTTTCCTGCAGTAAACTTTCAAGTATATTCTTTATTTTGCTTTTCATCTATCGGAAATATTTTTGTCTTCGATTTTTTTAAAGTAATTACACAAACATTAATCGAAGTTTTGTAATATAAGATTCTTCAGATTTACAGATTTCCAGTCCCAACTGCGAGTATTGAGACTTTTCTACAGCTATACGTTGTCTATCTATTACTTACCACAACCATAAATGGCAGCAGTTATGGCTCGTCGTCACACTATTGGTTTTTCACCCGTTTTCCTCAACTCACCGAGTTTTTTTTTTTCGTTTTCGTTTGTTTGTCATAAGTTTAAGATTAAATATCCCTCCCCCTGTCCTTTCCCCCTCAAATTCATCTGATCAAAATTTTGAGATAGCCGTTTAGTTCAAAATGGTCCGAAGATCAGATATAAGGGGCATATAAGGTTTTAATGGAAGGGGTGGTCGTATAAACTTTGGAGGGGGCTCATTTAATTGGAAATTAAAAATTGTAGTGTAATATATAAGAGTAAAAGGGATCGGAGGGTAACTAGTCCCCCACGCCTTCTTTTCCCCAAGTGCACCCGATCAAAATTTAAAATAGCCATTTTGTTCAAAACAGTCCATAGATCCTATAACAATGCAACGTCGACCATTGCAATAGTGAACAATAAAAAAACTTTGGTAATCGAAAAAGAAAGAAGCTGATTAAAAAAAAATTTCTGAAAAAGAATTTTGTCAAAGAAAAGTAAAGAACCATATCAAACTTAAGACCAGCAGAAATTAAGTCCCTATAATGATAAAGTTCTGCTATTCAACGGGTAACTAATAAATTATAATCGGATATTTTGATTCTTAAGTCTAAACCGTGAAAAACTGTAGAAAATACTCATTTTATAAAACAATAAAACGCTTTGGTAACAAAAACTATAATAAATTAATTGAAAGAAAGCTTCGCATAAAAAGAAGTTTTTCAAAAAAAGTAAAGAGCTGTATTAAACTCAAGACCAGCAGAAAATAATTCCTATTATAGTTCAAACTCCAAACGACTAGGAATTGAATGAAACCCGACACAAACAAGAATTATAATTAGCGATCATACCAGACATAAATATAACAGGTGCAGATTTAGATGAATAAAATAAATCTTAAATAGCTTAAATAGCTAGCCTCCCATGCCCTCTTTTCCCCAAATGCAGCCGATCAAAATTTTGACGAAAGTAAAACAGTTCAAAATAGGGATGAAACCTTTTTATTGACAGAGCTAGCCATAGCTCTTATTGTTATGCTTTTATTGTTATGCTAGCCATAACAATCTTCCATTGTGAACATATAAAGTTTCTATGGAAAGGGTGATCCTATTGACTTTGGAGAAGGTTCGTTTGATTTTAAATCGGAAGTTCCAGTTCCCTTTTTTTCAAGAGTCAAGAGTGATCAGAGGGCAACCAGCCCCCCAAGCCCTTTTTCGCCAAACGTTTTTGATCAAAATTTAGAGATAGTCGTTTTGTTCGAAATATTCCAAATATCGAATAACTATGGTTTCGGGTTTGACCCCCCCCTGCTCTTGGGCCAAGGGCTATAGATTCTGCTAGTTGCCTATTGTTACCGTATAAGTTTTTAATGGAAGGAGTGGTCGTATAAACTTTAGAAGGGGCTCATTCAATTTGAAATCGATAGTTCTAGTTCCTTTTTAAGAGTAGAAAGTGATTAGAAGGTAACCAGTTCCTTCCGTCACGCGTTTTTTCCCCAATTGCATCCAATCAAAATTTTGAAATAGCCATTTTGTTCAATATAGTACAAAAGTGTTCATTCCATTTGAAACTGAAAATTCTAGTTCCTTTTTTAAAGATTGAAAAATGATCAAAGGGTATCCAGCCCCCACACCCTTTTTCCCAAATGCATCCCATTGAAATTTTGAGATAGCCATTTTGTTCAAAACTGTCCAAATGCCCAATATCTATGCTTCTGGGGTTTAACCCCCATCCCCCTGGATATGGGCTGTAAGCTATGCAAACACTTATTGTTACCTTGATACGTTTTTTACTTTGACACTTTGTTTTACTTATTTTTGGGTCAACTTTGATTTACGGGGCAAAGGCTGTGGGTTATGCAAGTTGCTTTGATACTTTGCTTACTTCGATATTTAGTTACTTTGATATTGTTACTTTGATACTAGTCCTGATACCTCGACGAAACTTTGATGTCGAAAATAAATTTCATTTTGAAATGAGGAATGTTGAAAAACTTGAAACTTAGGCAATCAAAAACGAACAGAAATTAATTCAAAAAACTTTCCGTAAAAAAGTTTTTGAAGAAAAGTAAAGGCCCTATTAAACTTAAGATCAGTAGAAATAAATTATTAATAACTCAAACTCAAAACGACCAGAAATTACTACTAAAGTAAAAATGAAACCCTAAACGAACAGACGTTAAATAAACGATCATAGCAAACAAACATACACCAAGTACTAATATAAATGGATAGATAAATTTAAATAAACGAACAAAACTTGAATCGGATATGCAAATCAAGTTTAAAAAGAGCAAAAATCCCTATAAAATAAGAGCTTGGCTACTACTCCCTTCCCTAACTATGAAAGCCTAAACCCTATTCCATCATTGGCACTTTACTGAAAACTATATTTGTCTTGAACAGTCTTGGAAAGAACTAATAAAATTAAACTGAATATTTGATGTATAATGATATTAATTACTGAAAGCTGATCAATTCAAGATTTTATTTCATTGTAATTTTTATTTTTATTTCAATGTTGGAAAGAGTACAAACGGGAATAATTATCGTTTTCAGTAAAGCGCCAATTACGCAGGGGATTTTGAAACTAAAAAGATTTAAAACTAATGAATACATATTTTTTTTATCGACATTAGATGGCGATATTTACATAGAAATGTAAGTAATCTACATGAAAAAGAATTAATTACAATGATAATATATAAAACTACAAATTAGTGTTCATAAGTATTTTGACAAACAAGTCAGCTGCGGTAACCCAAAATGTGTTTATCTGGGAAAAAATCTAGCATTTAGTACCAGTAACAATAAATCACAAAGAAAAGCATATTCGTTTTAAACTAGAACTGGAAAGAAGGGCAAGCGTAAAGCAGGAATGCTGAAATCAAAACAGCTGATTCTTAAGCGCTGTTCAAACGGAGGCCGAATTTACTTCACTTCCGATTCAAATGAAGGCACGTGTATATTCATTTACATTAGTACTTTTAGTACCATTTACATTAGTACCATTTACATCATTTACATTAGTTACATTTAATATATGTTTGCTTTTATTTTTATTCAATTTCTCTTCGTTTTAAGTTTAATTTTTTCTTTAGTAGTAATTCCCGGTTATTCTGAGTCTGAATTGTTATAGGAATTTTTTCTTCTGATCTCAAGTTTAATATGGTCTTTATTTTTGCTTTGAAAAACTACCTTTTCTTTGAAAAAATATGGTATTCTTAACCCCTCCCCCTCCAAAAAAATGATCATTGCTTCTTGTGAATTACCATATCTGTTATCGTAAATTCTCTGGTGTGGTATCATTGAAATATTGCATCGCTATACAGCGGCGTTCATGTGTATGTCGAGGTGGACTACACTGCAAAGCCTCGACATGTGCAAGACCAGACAACTGCTGTTTACGTGGGTAATGTGGCGCTTGAGTGCAACAAGTTACACCCACTTACGCCAAATAGCCAGTTCTGGAATATGGGTTTCTAGGATGACAAGTTCTTTTGTTTGAATCAGTGTTTACACGCATATCTCCCAAGGCTTCTATGCATAAACATGTGCCTGGTTAGACATGGATTATCGGCATTGAAGTCGATTTGACCTCCATATGAACGCCGCTTAAGAATTTACTGATCGATTTTAACATTTTTGCTGTACGCTTGCCCTTCTTTTCAGTTCTTTTTCTAAAAGGAATATAGTTTTCTTTGTGATTTATCTTTACTGGCAAGAAATGATATATTCCGTCTGACTCAGGTGTAATATGACGGTCAGGACACTATTCCAATAAATCAAATAAATCAAGGACTAAAGATTTGATAATAAAAGACATCTTAACTTCTTATAGCTTTAATTTAAAGGAATCTCGAAAACCGCAAAAATAAAAATCGGAAAGGAGTCACAATCGCGAATATCAGTATAACTCGAAAAATGGACTTTTTAGGCCCTTATTTGATAAAGGGATTTTTTTAACGGTCGAACTATTTTCTCTACCTTCTTTCAAAGCCACCCAAGCAACTTTTTTTTAGAGGAGGGGACGTGCAAAATTTTTTGGAAAGAGAGTTAAAGATCTAAAAAAAAGTATATTTCTTGCCAGAACACTACCGTATTTCTTAAATATTAAGCAAATTGAGTCCTTTTGTAAGTGTTTGTCCTCCAAGGGGAACATTTTCCTCTCCGACTTTCTCTATGTGTCTCCCGTACTGTCCGCATTTGTAGCCAATCATGTTATTTGTAGTTTTGAAAAGCAACATGTTAGCTAAAGAAAATCACCAACTTGTTAATTCCAGAGTACAATTCTATAAATCTCTACGAACTCTGAAACTAATTACGTAATCTCAATTTATTAGTATAATTACCAGCAGTCTAGAAAGCTGAAATTCCTTGTTTGAAAATGCGGGATTTAAAAATTGTTTTCCATTATATCGATGAGCCAATTACCTATTTTGTGCTTCGCGCCTAGCTGATTTATAGACAAAACCCATTAGAGTAGGGTACTATAAAGGGTTGACCCTTCTCGACCCGGTTTCTCAGCGAGGATGTAAACAAATTGTTTATATTTACCTTGTGATTCATAGGAAATCATACAACGTGCCAGTTTGCTGCTAACAATCAAGTAATGAGCATAGATTGTGGTTTTTTTTTAATGAGTTATTGTTGCTTTAAAATAAAAATAGCTCAATAATCATTACTATGGATAAAAATACGGTGGTTTGGTCTGAGGTATGTTCAAATTAATCAACTTGCTAAAATTTGGGTAAATGTTTAGTTTCCAGTTTAGAGCACTTAGAAATGCTAATTCTAGAAGCGTATCCATTTCTGGTTGACCTTCCTTCTCCATGGTGCAAACTAAAAATGCGTAAAGTCGGCTTGCTTACAGGTAACATTACCTATAAGGACGAGGTCTGTATTCTGTATTTATTTATAAATGTTTTTTTTTAGTTTTATCACTATTTGTTGAATAAATATAGAATACTGACCTTGCCCCGCAAAAATATGTGTGTAATAAAAGTGAAACCTTGCAAAATAGATCTTCTGCTTAATTGAAGTACAACAAAATTGTTTTCAGCTTCATAACTTTGCTCAATTCCATTTTATAAGGTTTTAAAGATATACAAATACATTTCCTAAACTTTGAAAAAAACATTGAAATGGCTCAAAATTCTACTCAAATAACAGGAATTGCGTTTTTCAGAAGGCAGAGAAAAAGCAACGAGTAACTGAAAATTAAGGTAAAATGTTGTTTTGTCAAAATTTCAATAGGTATGACCTGTCATGTAGGCAAATTTCAGGGCCCTCTAGACGGAAAAGGAGTGGAGGTGGGTACTTTAAAATACCTTCCCGGGACATACTTTAGCCTGTAGACCTATCCATGAAAGTTTCATTTTCCTAACCTAAACCGTTTCCAAGATAGCAAGAAGTCAATTAACTAGAATTTTACCTTAAATTTAATGTTGCTGTGAAAGTTTTTTTGAATCTGGTAAAACTGATTTCCAGCTTTTCAGTCCGGATTGGTGGGTTCACAGATGGAAACATTAATAAAGTAAAAGTAGAACAGTTAGATTTCCTATTTTTTGCTCTTTCCAAATATGGTATTCGCACTTCTGACCACGCATAAACCCCTGATGTCCCAGATATAGCCCTAGTTTTTATATATGTATATATATATATATATATATATATATATATATATATATATATATATATATATATATATATATATATATATCATGTTTTTATGTTGTTTTTTTTTAAATTGTTGTCCACATTTTTGATTCATCCTAAATAATATTTGATATCCAATGGATCTTAAAGTCTTTATGCAAACGAGAGAACAAATGACTATTGATATATTATTTATGCTTGTATCTGAGACCGTCAGGGGGGGGGAGGAAGGGTACACTGTCAGAAGAGTGTATATGACAATACTGAAGAGCATAAAACAAGGAATCAAATCGTTACCAATTTTCTTTTTAAAGTTTTGTTCTGTGGAGCCACCAATCTAAAATGTTACAAAAATTGTAAAACATGTAGGAAAAAAGGATCAAGTCTGAATATTTAGCAAAAAAAAAAACAAATGAAACTTGGATAAAATTATAGGCGCCTATAAAAAAAACTAACGAAGCTGTGCTGATTAGAAAAATTGATTAATTTGTTTATTTTACGTGGTATTTTGGAACAGGGATGAAATGAAATAACTACATCTGAGGGGATTAATTTATTTTTTTTTAAATTAGCAACACATTTTCAAGAAAGTGTTTGAGAGAGAGAGAGAGAGAGAGGAGAGAGAGAGAGAGAGAGAGAGAGAGAGAGAGAGAGAGAGAGAGAGAGAGAGAGAGAGAGAGAGAGAGAGAGAGAGAGAGAGAAAGAGAGAGAGAGAGAGAGAGAGAGAGAGAGAGAGAGAGAGAGATGGGTTTATTAATATAAATAAACAAAACAAGCAAATAGCCCGAAGCAAAGCTTGTTTGGGCTTACGACCCCAGTACACATATAAATAAATACAATACGAAAAAGGAGAGGAAACAAAATAAACGAAAAAAAAACAAGGGAAGAGATTGCCTAGGTTTTGTAACCTAGATTTATTCGACATGTTACTTATTACCATTTATTTGATTCATGTCCACGTGTCTTTGGTATACCCATACGAGTCAGTAGACAGCCCTTTGTTGTCGATCGTAACTCTTGGCCACACTTTTTTTGTATCATTTTCATCATCATATCTTTCATTACTAGAGCTCAAATTTCTTTGTCTGTTTGTTGTTTACATTTAGCCATAGGTTTCGTAGCGAATTCATCAACAGGCTTCCCCAGAGGAAACTATTACATCTGGCAAATAATAAACAAGTTCACAAGAATTTGTTTATACTATTGCTGAAGTATTGAAAACTCTGTTTATCTCAAACTTGAAATTCCAAATTTCTTACCTTCGAATATATATATATATATATATATATATATATATATATATATATATATATATATATATATATATATATATATAAACGAGCAATAATCGTGTCTTTATGCATGTATCTATTTATTTTTTCTCGAGAATGGCTCCATATATTTCGGAAAGATTGATGTCCTGGGATATTCTGGCCTAAAAAACTATCTAGATAGGTCAGAAGTTTGAGGAAACTCGTAAAGAGCTTTAATTTTGGACAAACACATATTTATGCGAGTGACGTCATTTTTATATACATTAGTATTGCAATGACGTTGTCATGCTTGTCACACTTGTGTGGAAAAATTGAAGATTTCCATGTATGGAGAAGTTAAAAAAAAAAGAAAAAGGAAAAAAAGTTTGAAGCTTAGTAGAAGTTGCTGTTAGAAATCGGACTTAGGGTAAGGAATATAAATGACGACCGGGACACTCAAAGAGAAATTACAGACCGGGACATAAATGACGACCGGGACACCGGTACACAGACATGGTACCGGTTTCGTCATGGAAATGGCAGTGTGGTCTTCGAAGTTATCTACTTATGAATTTTATATAGTTCACTTATGCGATCCCTCCTCAATCGCCCGTTCTTTATGATAAAGTTGACTTTTTGTCCCAATTCTTTGTGAAAAACTCCTGAAACACAAGGTCTGTTTTGGTGGAAATTGGAATAATAAGCTTTATTAAAGCACCAATAAGAGATTAAGGAGGGGCACCCCCTCACATACTTCAGGGACGGATTTGAGATGAATATTTTACTTGAATGCAGAAATGAGTTAGCCCTTTTTGTTGCATTAATTCACGTTAAATTGTATTCTTTAGTTTTTATGGCACTTGGTATTAACCAAGTGACATATAGCAGTCGCCAATTCTGTCGGTCTGTCGGTCTGTCGGTCTGTCCCGGTTTTGCTACTTTAGGCACTTCCAGGTAAGCTAGGACGATGAAATTTGGCAAGCGTATCAGGGACCGCACCAGATTAAATTAGAAATAGTCGTTTTCCCGATTTGACCATCTGGGGGGGGGAGTGGGGGCCCGGTTAATTCGCAAAAAATAGAAAAAATGAAGTATTTTTAACTTATCAGCGGGTATTTGGATCTTAATGAAATTTCATGTTTGGAATGATATTGTGTCTTAGAGCTCTTATTTTAAATCCCGACCGGATCTGATGACATTGGGGGGAGTCGGAGGGGGAAAACCTAAAGTCCCGGTTTTGCTACTTTAGGCACTTCCAGGTAAGCTAGGACGATGAAATTTGGCAAGCGTATCAGGGACCGGACCAGATTAAATTAGAAATAGTCGTTTTCCCGATTTGACCATCTGGGGGGGGGGGAGTAGGGGCCGGTTAATTCGGAAAAATAGAAAAAATGAAGTATTTTTAACTTATGAGCGGGTGATTGGATCTTAATGAAATTTGATGTTTGGAATGATATTGTGTCTCAGAGCTCTTATTTTAAATCCCGACTGGGTCTGATGACATTGGGGGGAGTTGGAGGGGGGAAACCTAAAATCTTGGAAAACACTTAGAGTAGAGGGATCGGGATGAAACTTGATGGGAAAAATAAGCGCAAGTCCTAGATACATGATTGACATAATCGGAACTTATTTGTTCTCTTTGGGGTAGTTGGGGGGGGGAGTAAGTCTTAAAAATTAGAAAAATGAGGTATTTTCAACTTGCGAACGGGTGATCGGATCTCAATGAAATTTGATGTTTAGAAGGATATCGTGTCTTAGAGCTCTTATTTTAAATCCCGACCAGATCTTGTGATGGGGGCGGGGAGTTGGGAGGGGGAACCTAAAACTTGGAAAACACTTAGAGTGGAGGGATCGGGATGAAACATGGTGGGAAAAATAAACACAAGTCCTAGATAGATGATTGACATAAACGGAACGGATCCGCTCTCTTTGGGGTAGTTGGGGGGGGGGGGGGGTTAATTCTGAAAAATTAGAAAAAATGAGGTATTTTTAACTTACGAACGGGTGATTGGATCTCCATGAAATTTGATTTTTAGAAGGATATCGTGGCTCAAAGCTCTTATTTTAAATCCTGACCGGATCTGGTGACATTGGGGGAAGTTTGGGGTGGGGAGACCTAAAATGATGGGAAACGCTTAGATTGGAGGGATTGGGATGAAACTTGGTTGGAAAAATAAGCAAAAGTCTTGCATACGTAATTTACATAATTGGAACGGATCCGCTCAATTGCGGGGGGGGGGGGGGTAATTCTGAAAAATAAGAAAAATAACGTATTTTTAACTTACGAAGGAGTGATCGGATCTTCATGAAACTTCATATTTAGAAGGACCTCGTAACTCTGATATCTTATTTTAAATCTCAACCGGATCAAACGTAATTGGGGGGGGGGCAGTTGGGGGGACCGGAAATCTTAGAAAATACTTAAAGCGGTGAGATCAGGATGAAACTGGATGGGAAGAATAGAAACCTGTCTAAGATACGTGACTGACATAACTGGACCGGATCTGCTCTCTTTGGTGGAATTGGGAGGGGGGAGGTAATTTTGAAAATTGAGGTATTTGTAACTTACGAAAGGGTGACCAGATCTTAATGAAATTTGATATTTAGAAGGATCTTGTGCTATAAAGTTTAACTTTAGGTTCTGACCTTCTCACAAGTGCCAAATGAGCTCTTGGCTCTTGGCTCTTCCGACCTCGTACCATATGAGCTCTCGGCTCTTCCGACCTCGTCCAAATGAGCTCTTGGCTCTTCCGACCTCGTACCATATGAGCTCTCGGCTCTTCCGACCTCGTCACAAGTGCCATATGAGCTCTTAGCTCTTGTTCTTTTTACTTCATTTATTATTTTCGCCGTCTATTGTATTCAGTACATTTTTGGCAGGTAAAAACTTTATATTATATCACATCATACACAATATCTTTTGTTCGTTTTAAGTTTTAATTTTTCTCTGTACTTTCGGTTGGGAAAACTTTTGTTTTTTGTGTGTTTGATCTCTAGCTAGGGACCCACTAGTCTATATAGATAATTTTCTGGTATTAAAAAAACCGAAATTTACTGTTTTCTGTTTGACTTCACACTCAGTTTGGGGAATTTTGTAGGGGGGCAGTCAGTTTTCTTGTAAACATTTTTTTTAATATTTTTGAAATATTAGCAATGAATTTAGGTTAAAAGTGACAATTTATTAATGTTAGGCTTGTCAAAAAATGAAGAACGGTTTTTATATTCCAAAAGATGTTTTAGTTCTCAAGACTTCATTGTCTTGAGACTCCATAATTCTCAAACTCATGCTCCACTCGTCCGTTCTATATCCTCGTTGATAGATGAAGGAAGCCTTTACATGTCAATTAGAAATGGATGAATATTTTCTGATGATATACGAGTTCATGCATTAATAAATATACAGATGCAGCGGCTACCTTATCTTTCCTTTTTAATTCGACCTTAATAACAATTGGTTTCAATATTTCCAAGTCTGTAAGACAAGTTACAAAGATGCACTTTAGGCTTTTGATTTTTTTTTTTTTGCTTCTGTATTAGTGTGGTTTTGTTTGTCTCCGCCTTTGTCCGTTCGATCATAATTAAGTGGGGAATAAAAACTACAAAATTGTATTACATTTTGTTTTATGAAGTTCAGTCAAATTCGTCGGGAACATTTATGTGCGAATCTGTGATACCAAAGCTCCGGGATGGCTATAACTGATACTACGAATGATACTATATTTTCCCTGGATCAATTTTGGAAATCCTTTTTCACTCCTTGATCCGATCTTACGTTTCCTACTGTCCAATAGTATGGATGTCAACCTTTCCTTCACTGTTAAAACCACTTTCTAAGGTTTATAATAAAGCTAGAAACCTCATTAAGGAAACTAACCGTTCAAGAGTTATCCCATTACTTGATCTCGAGTCACTGTATATTCTTTCGTGTGCATGTTTTACTTTTTCTCAGCTTCATGGTGACCTCCCCCGTCCCCTAAGTGTTCAGCCATCTTTCACCTCTGATCAGAACAATTATAATCTTCGCAATACCGAAAATCATATTCAAGTTCCTTTTACTCCTTGTGTAAGGTCAGACTTTAATCCTTTAATTGCGAGTTACATTGTATGGAATAAGTTGCCCGAATCAGCTCGAAGGTGCCACTCATTCGGTTTGTTCAAAAAAATTATTAAAAATTCATTGGCTTCTTAGAAATTATTTTATCTCTTTTTATATGTGTATATGCGTGTATGTATGCATATATATTTCCTGATTATTTCATTGGAGTCTATTTTATCTACAGATCTACTTAATTAATTTAGTCTGTTCAATCTATTAGTCTATTTAGTTTTGTTTTCTATAGTTTTTCATTTTATTTATACTTTCCTCTCTTCTCCTTTTTGCTCTTCTCTCTGTGAGTAAGTGATTATTTTTTTTCTTCTCTGAGTAAGTGGCTCGTTCATTTTCCCCTTTTTTACAGGCCAAAGAGCCTTTGGGGAAATAGTAAAATGTAATATTGTATGTGTGTTTCGTGATGAATAAATCTTATCTTATCTTATACAGGAACTGGACTACGAATTGAATGTGCAAAATTGTATTATGGCACATTTAAGTTCTTATTTTTGATGTCGTTTCCATTTTATTCCCCTTTTTTTATTTAAAAACTGTAGATATATCCTATTTTAATGATCGGTCAAATCAGTATCGACAATTAAACCAAACAGCTTGTATAATAATTGTCGAATTAGAAGTAACAAGAGCCCATTCACGATGAGGTAGTATCGAGATTTAGCTAGTGCTAATTCGGGATAATCATGTTTCATAGTTTTTTCTGATTGGCTGAAATATCTTGCAAAATTTCTGATTCACCCAAATTACCGGTATCTAAGTCTTGACATTAGTAAAATTTCATTGTAAATGACCTTAGGTGAACTTTTAGCTTGAGTAGGATAATTTCACAAACCAAATATGTTCGAAACAATGCTTAGAAGCAGATTGAAGTAATCATTAGTAGTTTTTTTCTTTTAATGAGAACAGATCTATACAATTGTTTTCCTTTTTGTAAGATTATAAATTCTTAACAAATCTGTAAGTTTAAAAACTAAAATGGAACGCTTTCAATTACCTTGTCAAATAAACAAGATTCTTTTTGAAAATAAACACAAAGTTATTAAGCTATTATAAAAACTTAAATTGACTAAACATCTTTTTTTAAAGCTTCCGTCACCTTGTAAGCGTTTATCATAGCATGGAGCGAGTTCTTTGAATGTCCTCTTTAAATGGCGTTGCCTCGAATGGTATCAACTATACGACTGTATAAATCTGTATCATCGAGGCAAAATGTTATTATTGTTATTGAATTCTCGGTACTTGCGTATTATTCAGAACACACTCAATAAGTGAAGTTAGGTTCTTTCATGAAACAAACTACGATGCTTTGAAACATTCTACAGTTTCGATCACGAATGATGCAAGCATGACACAAGAAACTGGTCAAGCAACTTTTTTTATACCACACAATTAGCTTTGGTGTGGTTCAGGCACGTACGCAGGAATTTTTTTCGGGGGGGGGCCAAAACCTTCGAAAGAGCACATATAAAGTAGCACTTTTTTAATTTAGCAATGCAAAAAGCAAGTATATCGGAAAATACAGACTAACTTTAATCTGTAGTATTGTAGCGGATGGGGGGAAGAAGACTGAAGCCTCAAAAGCACGTTTTAGGCTCAGGTTATGTTCATAGCGATTTAGAACCAGTGATTAATCTATTATATCCCACTGAAAGGGAAATTTTAGGGTTAACAGTGCAATATGGGTGCTGTGGGGGGGGGGGTAGTTCTTCTATTGCAAAAACGTAGATTTTAATGAAAAATGATAGTTTCCAAAATTGATCCATTAAAAGCTGTACTTTATCCTGAAAAGGGGGGATAAACGCCCTAATATCAAGAATAATTCTATTTTGCTGTGGAAAGCAAACTCTCCTTACAAAAAAAAAAAAAAAAAAAAAAAAAACAACAGTACAATTGCTAATTACTTCAAAGAGGGTAACAATTTGACAGAAAATGGGTTAGTAATTGGGCAGTGACTTGACCGGATAATTGCATGCTGTAAAATCCCCCAAAAAGGCTTCACATATGTATCTAGATTCTTAGTAAATGTCCTAATTTTGCCAGAAATCCCAAGAAACCATGGGGAAATTAAACATTTCAAAAAATTTCGGGGGTTGCCTGGGCCTTAAGCCCCCCCCCCCCCTGCGTACGTGCCAGGTGTGGTTGCAAAATAAATTGTAGCTATATTTTATTTAAGTATTTAGTTTGTATTTTGGTTTGGTTTATGCCAACAAATTTGGGCTATATATTTGCACATTAGGGGAGGGGGGGGGGGTAAAGCATAGCATATAATAATACAGCAATAATTAGTACATGTATTTAATATATGCTATGCTTTATCCCCACCCCCACCCCCATGTGCAAATATATAGCCCAATTTTATTTCTAAACTATTTATACAAAATGTAACTGCATCGTAGTTTGTTTCACGAAAGAACCTAACCTCACTTATTGAGTGTGTTCTAAATAATACACTGGTACCGAATTCTCCTCAAGGAACGTTTTCAGGTGGTAAAAAAGGTGTAACGGATGAAGTCAGGGCTAAACGGAGGATAGTTCAATCTATTTCGACTAAAGTTATGGAAGAATTATCATGTCTCAATCGGAATGAGACGTCGAACATCAAAAATCATTTGTGGGTATTCATCGACGCTTATTATGCATTGCGATGCACTATCTCCTAAATATTCCACACTAAGTATTTTGATATATCGCTTCACATTGCGGCAAACGATATTTGCCGTCAAAGAACAATAACAAGCTCAAAGCACGTGTTATATGGTTGACGGCAAAGATGGCGACATTTATGAAGAAGGTCAAGCCATTCAAATTTGTTGCTCAGGAGCATATGAAGAGAATAAGAGAATCAAATGATATGAGCTCTGAAACATGCCATGAAAGCAATGATAGACGAATAAAATGATATTTTAAGATGCAAAGTTCTTTTCCACTAATTAACACTAATTTCTGCTTCTGTATTTGTTTTGTTTTTATCACCAAACGGAACATGCTCGGCGAGTGAGTCACGCACGTGAAATAAGATAAGAAAGGATAAATTACATTTAAGTACAAGGACAATTATTATTTCAGGCACAAGTCATCCCGTTAGTAAATAAAATGGAAAGTGACTGCGAAGGCGAGGGTGCTATAAACCTTACCACGACGCAAGTCAGGACACACTCAAGGAATTCCACTGAACATCAGCTACATATTAAGGATGAGGTAAAAATGTATTGCGAGTTAATTATCAATTTTATTCATTCATTCAATTATTTATAAATTTAATAGAGGTCAAAAAATGTTTCCAGCTTATTACTAACTAATAAATTTTTAGTGAAGAAACGTGAGAAGTAAAAAACAGATAGAGAGATATACTACTTGTAAAGAATTTACTTTACAACTTTTCACTATTTCTACTGGGTAAAAATTTTATACAGAAGAACCGACCAGAGAGAATTCCAATTTTGCTCTTCTTTTCTGGCTTAAATTTCAAATAGCCAGGGGTGTATCTAGAGTATTTTTATTGGGGGGGTGTCTGAGAGGGGGTGCTATTGAAATATGTGCCACTCAAGAGGTAGGGAAGAAAAATAACTATATAACAAATACACTTCTTGGTGAATTTAAAAACGTTACCCCATACATTACAAACAATAAACACACACTAAACAATCATAAATTTAAGTGCTGGTGCTTGGCTTTTTACTAAAATTATCAGCAATGAGCTATTGCAGATGACAGTACTGTTGCGTAAACAAGCTTTTGGGTCGGTGAAGGCGAATGTCGTATATACTCGACTTTTTTCAGCTAGATTCATTACTAGTGCTGCACTACGTATCCCCCATCCACTTCCCCAAACCCCATTGGCCAGCATAGGATGACCAATCTCATAACTGAACCAAGCTCTATTCTAATAGCCCCGGGTATTGCGCTGTTCATTTGCTCGTAATTTAGAATGAATTTGACAAAGTAAGATTTAATGTGTTGTATTAACCTTTTAATATACGTGATATATTGAAATTTTAATCATTATTTTTTACTAAATTAATTTGTTTGGGTTCACCGATTTATAATAATAAATAGCGTTAATATCAGTGGGCCACATAAAGTCGAAACAAAAATCATAGGCAGCACAATAGCGTTGTCTTAAGTAAAGATACGGAATAAGTCAAAGTGTTACTACAGATTGTGTAAAATCATATTGTGACATATTCCCCACATTTAAATAGCGACAGTATTTCAAATTTGAAAGTATTTGAAAAATAAAGTTAGAATTATTAACTTATCCGTTGGGCATTTTTTCACAACGAATATCCAGAAAATCTGAACAATAATTGCCATCATTGCGGCAGAAGCCATAAATTGACTAAAAATTGTCAGGGATTCCAATTGGAAGGAAAAATTGACTCCTAGAGTTTGAAAATTACCTTCCCCTTTGTATCTTTAGTTAAAAAGTGAATTCTATAAAAATTGCACGAAAAGTTTTTCTTGTGTAAATCAGGGTGCGGGGGTATAAATTTCCGGAGGGGGTTACGCAGAATATCGTTTTTATGTTTATAATTCCCTTCACAAGAAAAGCTCAGTCTTTTAGTGCTGCACGATAAAACTGATAACAATAAAAAAAAGTGGGTTGTTACCGCTTATAGTAGCACAAAAATTTCTAAATTGTGAGAACAACATACATATTTTGTTCAAATTCACTTTATCCTATTCTCAGCAGACATTTCGTGCAGAATGCTGATGCAAAGATAAATGCCCCACAAGTAGTACTGGCGTTGTGCTAAATCTGACTAATTTCAATCATAATTCTTACCACATTTATTTCTTTTTGGAGCTGGTTAAAAGAAATATTTAGAAAAGCGACAATAGCAAGAGGTCGGCTTGGTATTATACATAGAGGCGGTTCTACATTTATGGGTTACTATGTGAACCCTTAACGTAAGGAATAGGACGTTATGAGTGCTTATTAGGCAATTCAATTAGAAATAGGAAACTTTGGAGCTATTTTCAATTTTGTGTTAAATACTAGAAATAAAAATTAAAACAATTAAACGGTTTCTGGAGTGGATCACCCTCTACTAAATCCCATAGCCAAACCAAAACCGATTTGACCTAATTGGCTATAGTACAAACTTCATTATAAAAAGGAGAAAGTCGTATTTTCTTTTATATGATTTCTTTTTTTTTTCATTCAGGAACTTATATTCATTGTATATCCATGTTTATCTTATTCTTCTTTGATTCCATTTGTGTCCTATTTGCAAATTTAGAGGCTGTATTCATTTCAAATTTTGAAAGTTTTAAAACTTGATAATCTAATCCTGAACTGATAGATATTAGAAATTAGGTTTCAAAGGCAGTATATTTGGAAACATATTGATGTGGACTGTATAATGAAGTGTAATGGACCCTATTTTTCTCGTTTTCCCTAGGTTAAAAACGAGTATGGATTAATTAAAAAAATATCTGCTCAAAGCAAAGAGCGAATTTTACATTTATAACGATCAACAGTTATAAAGCTACTTAACAATTTTTTTTAATTTATTGGGGTGTAACTACCCCCCCCCCTCAATGACGCCACTGCAAATAGCACCCGGTAAGGTTTTAAAAAGACGAAGCTATAGGATTTGCTTTTTGGCATGTAATTATTGAACCACGTGATTGGCTTACGGAGATATTTCATAGACGTAAACCAATTATCTTAAATACGAATTTTATAACAAAATTATCGGAAAGTAGGCTCTATTTTTCTCTTTGGTTAAGCCCAAAGCAAAATTTTTGAAATCTTTGGAGTTATAGAACCCTCACCATGAGCGAGTTCTTCCCTCAGAACTGTCTTTCAGTTCTTTCAAGTAAAGGTGCATATGTCCTAAAAGACTAGTGATTGAACGTTAAAGACTAAAGATGTTAGAGACTATATACGTCCAAAGACTAGAGGTATGTGGAGCAGTCATGATATGTCTCCTCGTAATATATGCTATAAAATAGCATCTTAAGATATATTAGCTAATCAAATGGCTTAAATAAACTTCACATTAATTACTGGCTAATTTGAAGAAGAAGTATGAACTCTTACCCTTTCAAATTACGTTTATCCTTACGTTTATCAACGAAAATCAGTACCTTATATATGCTAATTTTGTTTCCACGAAGTTCATTAATAAGTTATTTCTGCTTTCTTTGTATTTTTTCTGCTAATCTTCACCTTCTCTCGGTTCTCATAAACAACTAAATATAAATCTAATAAACTCTGAAGTGTTTTCTTGAAGTTTCAGTAAATGTTAATGCAAAGCTAAGAGGCCCTTCAAAAAATTTTATATATATATATATATATATATATATATATATATATATATATATATATATATATATATATATATATATATAATTGTATATGCATATATATTAGGTTCAATCTCTCACGTTGAAAGGAAGGCTGATTCATTTTGTTTCTTTCGAGTGGGAGGATAGTGGTCCACTGGCAATCCCTGTTTATGCTAGTTTCATGATCCATAATTAACACAAATTGGACAATAGATGCATCACTAATTAGACAATTAGGAGATATAACTAATTAGACAATTAGGAGATATTATGAGATTGTATATTTTGGGATTTGTAGTTGTGGAACTTTTAAGCTTTATAGTATTCCTAGGCCCAAGACCATATTTCTTGGCCCATGGTAGGATAAACCCAAATCGCTCTGGTTTATTGCAATACCTTGCAAACTTCAGCTTCTCCTTTCCGAATAAAGCTACAAAATAAATAAATACATAAATAATAAATGTAGCTGCTAAATTTAATCTGCACCCATCATGGAGAAAGATAAAAGAGAAACTAGACAAAATTACATAAAAATGAAATACAAATAACTGGAAAATCATTCGCAAACAGCAGTCAACTATGCAGGAGTTTATCTAGGGACAAATATTTTGCAAAAGGGAGTTGTAGCAATTAAAAAAAAAAGAAAATATAGTATATGGAAAACGTGGGTAAATTCAGAAAAATCATAAGAATCTCAGGATTTTGGATTACAGTTTAGGTGCATAAACCTAAGGTTCAAAACATTTGCAATGAATAAAGTTTTCCTACTGATGAATCATGTGCACAATTATTGATTCGTCGTTGCCCTTGGCTCTTGCAATTCATCATCACTCTTGTATTATGTTAAGCTTTACATATGTATTTTTTTTAGAGCTGAGAATCATCTAAAACTTTAAAGGGGACAGTAGCACAGCGAGTTTCAATATGCAAAACTTTAGAAATGCAATTTATTTTTATGGTACTTGGTATTAACCAAGTGACATATAGCGATCCCAAATTCTGTCGGTCTGTCTGTCCCGGTTTTGCTACTTTAGGCACTTCCAGGTAAGTTAGGACGATGAAATTTGGCGGGCGTATCAGGGACCGGGCCAGATTAAATTAGAAATAGTCGTTTTCTCGATTTGACCATCTGGGGGGGGGGGTGCGGTTAATTCGGAAAAATAGAAAAAATGAAGTACTTTTAACTTACGAACGGGTGATGGGATCTTAATGAAATTTGATGTTTGGAAGGATATCGTGTCTCAGAGCTCTTATTTTAAATCCTGACCAGATCCAATAATATTGGGGGGAGTGGGAGGGAGAAGCCTAGAATCTTGGAAAACGTGAAAATTGAGGTTTCTTTATCTTACGAACGGGTGATCGGATCTTAATGAAACTTGATATATAGAAAAATCTCATGTCTCAGATACTTTATTTTCAATTCGAATCGGATCCAGGGGCATAGAGGGTTGGAGGGGGGAACCAGAAATCTTGAAAAATGCTTAGAGGGGAGAGATCGGGATGAAACTTGATGGGAAGAATAAGCACAAGTTATAGATACGAAATTGACATAATTGGAACGGATCTGTTCTCTTTGGAGGCGTTGGGGGTTGTTAATTTGGAAAAATTAGAAAAATTGAGGTATTTTTTACTTAAGAACGGGTGACCGAATCTTAATGAAATTTGATATATAGAAGGAACTCATGTCTCAGAGCTCTTATTTCAAATCCCGACCAGATATGTTGACATCGGTGGGAGTTGGAGGGGAAAACCGGAAATCTTGAAAAACGCTTATAAATGTCGTAACTACGTGATTGACATAACCGGACCGGGTCCACTCTCTTTGGGGGAGTTAGTGGGTGGGGTTCAGCGCTTTGGCGAGTTTGGTGCTTCCGAACGTGATAGGACGATGTAAATTGGTAGGCGTGTCAGGGAGCTGCACAAATTTACTTGATAAAGTCGTTTTCCCCGATTCGACCATCTGAGGGGCTGAAGGGAGAGGATAAATTAGAAAAATTGAGGTATTTTAACTTACGAGTGTGTGATCGGATTTTAATGAATTTTGTTATTTAGAAGCACCTCGTGATTCAGAGCTCTTATTTTAAACCCCGACCGGCATTAAGCCTCTGATTTTCCTTTTAAAGCAATCTATTGATTCGAATTTTGCTAGAGCTCATACCATATAAGCTCTTGGCTCTTCCGACCTCGTCACAAGTGCCATATGAGCTCTTAGCTCTTGTTTTCTAAATAATATTTGACTAACACCAGGTTGGGTCCAAAAATCGATTTGGAATACCAATTTGATAACCTTTTGATAGTTATTAAATAAAACAAAAAAGTTTTTTTCAACTGAAAGTAAGGAGCAACATTAAAAAATAAAACAAACAGAAATTATTACGTTTATGAAGGGGATTGCCTCATCCTCGACACCTTGCTCTTTGCGCTAAGGTTTCTAGTACTTTAAAAAAAGCTCCCTATTGTTCTAATTAAAAGACCCTTGTTTTTCAGGAGTCTTTCTTACAGAATTGGGACAAAATTCAAACTTTAGCGTAAAGAGCTAGGTGTTGAGGAGGGGACAATCACCTTCATACACGTAATAATTTCTGTTTGTTTTGAGTTTTAATGTTTCTCCTTACTTTCAATTGAAAAAATTTGTTTTTTTCGGTAAAATTCTAGTTAATTGACTTCTTGCTATCTCAGAAAGGGTTTAGGTTAGTAAAATGAAACTTTCAGGGATGAATCTACAGACCAAAGTATGTCCCGGGAAGGTGTTTTGAAGCAACTACCTCCACTCCTTCTACCTCTACAGGGCCCTGACCTTTGATGACCTTTAAAAATAAGTGTGTTATAAAAGTGAAACCTTGCAAAATAGATCTTCTGCTTAATTGGAGTACAGCAAAATTGTTTTCAGCTTAATAACTTTGCTCAATTCCATTTTATAAAGTTTTAAAGATATACAAATACATTTCCTAAATTTTGAAAGAAAACATTGAAATGGCTCAAAATTCTACTCAAATAACAGGAATTGCGTTTTTCAGAACTAAAGGCAGAGAAAAAGCAACTAGTAACTGAAAATTAAGGTAAAATGTTGTTTTGTCAAAATTTCAATAGGTATGACCTGTCATGTAGGCAAATTTCAAGGCCCTCTAGACGGAAAAGGAGTGGAGGTGGGTACTTTAAAATACCTTCCCGGGACATACTTTAGCCTGTAGACCTATCCATGAAAGTTTCGTTTTCCGTTTTTTTAATTTAATTTCTGATCGTCTTTAAGTAATGCCAGGAAATCTGGCCCATATCCACAGAAAAATCCTCTCCCCACGGAAAGACCCTCTAGACAATTCAATCCCAGTGAAAATTTACCCCGGACAATTACCCTTAACAACTCCACGCGTAAAAAGGAGAAGGAACATTGAATTGAGAAACACGTCATTTCTGTAAGAGATATCAAACAGTTTGTGGTAACGTCTGTAGTAAGGAGCGACCCGGCTCAATAGTAACCGAAACTCTAAAAAATGGAATTTGATACCAATAGTTACATCAAAAAGATCGCATTTTAATGCTGATTTTAAATATTTAACCTTCATCAAGATTAGTCTTACCTATAAAAAGCTACACACCATCAGATTCAGCGTATCAGAGAACCTTATTATAGAAGTTTCAAGCTCCTATCTACAAAAATGTGGAATTTCACATTTTTTGCCAGAAGACAGATCACGGATGCGTGTTTATTTGTTTTCCCTCCTCAACGCCCCGCTCTTTACGCTAATGTTTTTTACTGTTATAAGAAGTAGAGTTAAGAGAAAGAGTCAAACTTTGGCGTAAAGAGCGAGGCGTTGAGGAGGGAAAGCCCCTTTCATATACTGAGTAATTTCTGTTCGTTTTAAGTTTAAATGTCGCTCCTTACTTTCATTTAAAAATACTTCTTTTTTATTTAATTAGCAAAAAAGGGAGAAAAAAAATCTCTTCAGAGCCAATTTGTTTGCTCTATTGTTTCATGGGTGCATATTGTTTTCAGCACGTAGTCATGAAATAATATGACCCATGACAAAAACTATCCTAATTACTAAGAATACAAAACAAACCGACAAAGTTGTGCCAGTTGTATTTGAGGCATTTTTTTCTTTGTCTAACAACGATTTTGGAAGCAAAATTCCTCTCATAACTTCCTGCTTTAAACTGCCTTAAATCTTGGAACACTTTTAGAAGTTTTTTAAACACTTGCAAACATTTAGAAACAACGTGCTTAAGAGGGGTGTATGAGTTTTAACAGTTGCTCAACACCGTAGCATCAACTAAAAATAAAAACTTTTCGAGATTCTAGCGCATCTAACCAACGAAATTCTAAAAGTTTGACTCATTTATAAATTGTTAATATATCACGAACAGTATTGCTGGAAGTGGGATATATTCATTTTTTAAGCATCTTCTTTAAGTTTGGAGTGACAGTACTATTAAGTAGAACCGGGCGATGCCTGGAAACTATATGTCGATGTGAAACTTATCAAAAGTATCAGTTGTTGTAGGGCAACATGAAGCTAGAAGCTGTAGCCCCCTTTACGTCGTAACTTCTGAAGTTGGAATGTACGGTAATACTGGAAGCTGTATATTTGTGTGTGTGTGTTTTTTACGTGTCATTCATATGTTTTAAGTAATAGTAGGATTAAGTCGATCTGGGCTATACCTAAACAGTATTGGTCATTAGGATACTTTCCAGATGTATCAATACCTGTATTTTGTAGAATAGGCTAACACGAAGCTAGAGCTATAAATACTATTGAATTGCAACTTATAAAAATTGAAATGAACAGTATTGTTAGAAGTTGGATAATTTTTTTTTTAATTTCACGAGTACTTTAAAAAGTAATTATAAAGTATTTTAAAAAAGTCTTCCACTGTTTCAAATAAACTGACTTTTGGTATTATTTATAGACTTCTGAAAAACTGTTGCTTCAGTGAAAACTCAGCTTACTTGAGTTTTTTTGGCTAATCAGAATTGTATAGTAAAATTTACTAATTTCATGGCCGGTGACCTAAACAGTAAACCCCAACAGGTGGCCCAACTCAAAGACCATTGGGGCTTTATAAATTAGTATTTTATTTTCTACAGGATACTTAAGGACTTTTTTGCTCTTATTTCTGTTTTGTTTGCGTGGGGTTGTGAAAAAGTGAGTATTTTGAACTAAGAAAAATATTTCGATCCGAATGAAATACTACTACTACCACTACTAACAACTCACCGCAGCACCAAGCCGTCTGAGGCCAATACAGCTACGTGCACTCCTCCTCCTTCCCAATCTAATCAGATCTTCCCTCTTTACACCCTCCCAAGAAGTTTCTACTTCCTTTAAATCTTAGTTTATGACATCCTCCCACCCCAGACGAGGACGACCTGCTTTCCTTTTAGCCCTAGACGGTTGGCCAGAAAGGACAATCTTCGGCAATCTGTCATCCTTTATCCACCGAACTTGCCCTAACCATCTCAACCTTTCTTTCATTATAGCCCTAGAAAGGGGGTTGAACCACACTTTTCGTACAGCCTACTGTTTGAAATACGATCATTCAGCCGTGTACCCAAAACAATCCGTAAGCAATTTTTCTGGTAAACATCCAGTAAATCTTCATCTGCTTTTAGGAGCACCCATGCTTTAGAGCCATATTTGACCACTGTTATTACCTTACCTTTCAATATTCTAATCTTGGTTTGCAGACTTATCTTCCTATTCTTCCAAACTTTTTTTAATTGCGAAAAAATACACTGAGCCTTGGCTACTCTACTTTTAACATCTTCACTGCTCCCACCTTCTTTTTTTAATAATACTGCCAAGGTAAGTGGAGCCGCCAACCTTATCAATCTTTTCGTTACCCAATGTCACCATTTCATCTTCACTTATTCCTAGTCTTAGTGACTTAGTCTTCTTAACATTAATTTTCCTAGCACTCTGAACTCGCAAAGCCTCTAAACGTTCATTCATTTTGCTCACACTTTCATCTAGGATGCTTAGATTATCAGCATAATCTAAGTCCAGAAAATACACCCATCAAAAAACTGTTTAAACCTGTGTACCCGGTTCTATTTTCCCCTTTATGAAAAAAAAAACAAAAAACAAAAAAAATCATTGCTATGATGCAAGGACGCCGATAGGAGATTTTGGTAGGGGTGCAATTTTCAGGACATTCGATACCTTAAATATCATTTTGTGAGCCTCAACGTCTGCTGACTGTCTCAAAAGCAATGGGTCCATCAGAAAATTCTCCCATGGGACGACTTATCACTGAAACCTATTGAGAATTAGCGATTTGATTGAAAAGACAATGGAATTGTGTCGGCAAAGTTTCCAATCAAAGCGGGGTGCAGCACAAAAAAATTGAATCTCTGTTAATAGATGAAATGACATTTCTTTTGACGCGATTCCTGGCATTTTCCTAACGGGTATACTAGGACCTTCTTAGGGACAACCCTTTCCTGAATTTTACGAAGAAAATTTTTCTCTCTTTGATCGAAAAACCAAAATTTACGCTTCCTAATGATATAGGCTTCCCTAAAACTAGATATATCTGTACCCAGCACAAAACAAAAGAAGTTTCAAGGTTTTTTCTAAGATTTCAGGGAAAGTAGCTGTTGGGTTTTAGTTTTCTGTCGTTTACTCAGACCACTTATCCAAGTTCTGCAAGTTATGGCAAGACCGCCCAATAAATTCTAAATAGTTTGGCTATAAAGACAAAAAAAAATATAATGGACGAGATAACCTGATTCTATATGGTAAAGAATCCCTTTGAATAAAAAAGGTGGGATGATGATACAATAAGTAATTTGAAGTGTACCATTAGGCTATAATTGCTTTATTAAAGTAAAAAGTGAATTAGTGTAGATAAATCAATTCGAGGACAAAGAGGGGCAAATACACAGGGGCCCAGGACTCAAAGTAAAGTGTTTTATTATTTACCAGCGGGGCCGTCTCCCCCATGACCTCTCTGTAGTGGTCCCTTGTTACAATTATTATTTCTGTGCATGAAATACTAGAATGCATCATTAAAAATACTATTTATAGAAAATTTTCTATAAGATAAATAATAGTTGGAGCAATACTGCTTGTTCTCTTGTTTCCAAAGAAACTTTCCGAAGAAGCCCAATCAAAACAAACATTTAATTGCTAATATTCCTGGCCGTAAACTTTTGAGTTGTTGTTAAATGCCAAAAGTAGGTCAGATGAAACAATAAAATTTAGGACCTAATAAACAAGTCAGTAAAATTACTTTTCACTGCGTTTCCACCAGTCCACTGATAGACCAGTCCACAAGAGGGTATAATGATAAGAAAAAACTTACTTTTTTATAGTGTCAATGTTTATCTTTCCAGATCAAGTTTCCCCTCCCCCTCCCTTCCTCCTAACCTGGGTTAGTGCAAGTAAAAGTAGACAAACAATATACTAATAATAAAGAAACAAATGTAAAACAAATATTATGAAGAAAAGTGCATAACTGCGTCTGTAGTCGTTACATCATGTCATTGTTCATTAGTATGTTCATTTACTTTTTCACCTTTTTTACCAATGTTTAAACTTGCAGCGTGGGGGGGGGCCAGCAACTTCTGTTGCCCCCTTGGCTAAAGCGAGATTTAGGTCAGCGTCACCTTGCAACTTGAAGGCGTAAGTTACAAAGGTAGTAATAACTGCGTATGGTCGAAGGAGCTAAAGCCATGAAGTAAGCTAGGTTAGAACCAGATGTGACTCTTACGACCACAAGTTTGAGCCAACCATATTTGGTTCTTTCACAGCCCTGCGATAGGAAGAACTCTGCGATGCAAATCGATTTTTTTTTTTAAAGTCGAGATAAATTTATTCCGAACCAATCGGAATAAAAACGGCGGATCCTTTGAAGTTGTCATGCCGATTAAGAATGCTATCATTTTATCAAGGCTAAGGAAGTACAATTAGTTCCTGATGTTGGCGATTTTAGACATTAGCCGGTCATAATCTCTAATGACCGATTCTTGCCCAAGAAGAGATGCCACAAATAAGTACGATAAATGTCTTCCATAAAATATATTTTACAATCTTTGGTATAAACATAAAAATAGACGCATGATATTTTTGTCATTAGACTACCAGAGCGGAATGATCAAGATGAAAATTAAACATTTATGTTATATTATTTTAGGTAATGTAACGATATTGGAAAATTAGAAAGGAATAAAGATTTATCAATTGAAATACATTTTTTTTTCTTTTATTATTGCCAAGATCATACTTATTTTAACAAGGGCTAATCGTGTTGCCAATGTTGCCAATGATTCTCGAATTTCTACTGTAAAAAGGAAAAACATGGGAGTTTCACTGCACTAAAGAATTACTACAACAAATCCAAATAGGGCTAAGTTGACGGGTGATAGCGAAGCGGCTTCAGGTTGTGTAATATCTTCAGATGAGGATCGATCGTTTTGATGGCTGAAGGACTAATTCATCCGAACATCGTTTTTACTTCTTATTAAGTAATCTTAAAAAAGAAAGTTTTTCCAATGACAGTAAAGAGGAACATAACAAGGTCTACTGATCTCCCCCCTAATAATTGGAGTATCACATAATCCAGTAAATCAATGAATGAAGCTCAAATGAGTCAGTTCATTCGAGTGGTGCTTGTGATTCATTGAAAAAATTAGCATGTCATTTGCATGGACTGCATATTACGGGTTAATGCACTATCACATGGTAGTGGGGTCTCGAGAGAAGGAGGATACAGAAAGGTTTAGATAGCTTCAAACTGATTAGCAATTTGAGAATAATCTCTCGGAATATTTTGGCCAAATTTGTGGCAAAATTGTCGTTTTGCGACTCAAAATGGTAGTGTCGAATAGTAATCTTATGGTGTTTCGTAAGGGTACTAGAACTTCCAATTTTAGTTCACATAAGATCCTCCCAGTATTCAATGACTCATGTCTGCTATCACCTTTGGTTGGAAAAAAGAAAGAATTAACACTGGTGCAGCACGGGGAAATGAGGTGGCGTCTGGGCATTGGCGTCTTTTGGATTGTTGTAGGTAAGGACATGAAGCTCTCCACTGAAGGATTTTTAGATATTTAATGGCGTAATTTTTATGAGCAATTACATCTTTTAGGGAATGTTTTTCCCCTTTTTGTAAAATGGCAAAAATGTTCATAAGTCACTAACTTGATTTGCTGCTTCAAACTTACAGACTATTAAATATTTAGATTCAACATATTTGTAATACTGTACAATATTGTAATATTATACAACATTACGATACTGTAATCAAAGTTCAGTTCTTTAGATTCTCGGTCACTGTTGACAATGGTTGCTGTGCCGTTTGTTTAACGATCGTCCTATTGAATGGTTTGATTACTAAATTCATTTTTAGCTACAAATTTTAGTAAATTTTGTGGTTTTATTCGCTATATTTTGTACTATAAAATCTATTGGCTATATACTTTTGTACTGTTGGCTATACTATATAATTTAATTTTTGTCAACTTTTGACATTTTTTAACCTCACAGCAGAGGATTAAGCTTTATGAAAAACAAATATGTCTTTTGATATAGATTCACGGGAAAAACTCATATAAACCTGTTTCAAGAATACTCTCGCAAATATTTCACAGGGTCAGACCTAGATCAAGGGGCAACATTTCAAGGAAACCAGAGGACCTCTTCCTCGGCTTTCATGTGATGCAAATGTCAAGATTTGATATCGGATGTTTATATCTAACTGATTTGTTGGGAAGGGAGCTCAGCTAAATGAAATTTAACTTTAGGGGTATTTTATATAGATAAAGCGTATATTTATGTATAGTTTTCAGGCTGAATGGCTCTTAATTCATAGACCCTTCCTCTCCCTGCCCTATTGATGTATACCAATTTAAAAGAAACCCATAAATTAGGGTAATTTTGGAATAATTGTGTATTTTGAGGACACCCTCTCTCCTCTAGGAAGTAAAATGGCAGGCCACCAAAGCCCTGATCAATAGTATATTAAATCTTCACAATTGATTGCTCAATGACTTTAATTTGACAATTAGATCGATCAGAAACCAGCTTTTTTTAGGAATAAAACAGGCTAGATGGTTTTTTTTCAAGTTTAAGAAAACTCGAAGGAAACAACTTTAACCAATGAGGCGTGGTAGTTTCACAGTTTTAAAGGTACTGCTATCCTTCACTTATTTCACAACTTATTGCGTCCCCAGAAACATAAACCCTTGTTTAAATTACTTCCCCGTATTCAAAGCTCTAGTATAAGATGTCCGGTAATAATTTAAAATGTGTAAGGAGGTAACGAAAAAGGACAGTTAAAAGGATAAATTAGTCCTACACGACCAAATTTACAGAGGGTGGTGAATTCAAAACATTTGGAAAAGATTCTTGCCAGCGTCTTCCTTTGATTGGTTCTATTCATACTAGAAAGAAAAGCAGAATTTCTGCTTGTACCAAATTAATTAAATAACATGGTCGAGACCTAAGGTTGATACAAGTTGCCTGATTTTAAAGTTTCTCCCAAATGTAAATACAGTGTTGGTAGATTTTGATAATTTTTATTACAGGTCAGGTACTTGCATAGGAATTTGTGTTGGAAGAGCAAAATATGTATTGGAGGAGGGGGAGCTTAAAAACTACGCATATTACAGGAAATATTTGATATTCTGTAAGAGAACGCACAAAATCTTCAGGTTTTGATTTTAATTTAATCATTTAATGGGATTCACTTAATCGCAAATGATTAGGTTGTTGATCGGTAATGAGTCAACTTTGAGTTTTAACATGTATCATGTTTTTTTTTATACAACAAATACATATTATTTTCAATTTTTTTTTTTAGTTTTCCTTTCTAAATCAAATAGTTCTTAGGTGGGCAAATGATCTTTTCTACCACTTGTCCACCTTATATACGTTCTGAGACCATACTGGCTATGCATGACGTATGAAAACAAAGAAAGGAAATAATAAATGAAAAGAGAAAAAACAAATAGGTGAAAAAACGAGGATTTTATCAGCCAGTAGCAAAATATGAAAAAAAAGCAAATATTTCGACAAGGACCTCCGCCAAGTCGTCCTCAGTGCTCGGAAAAAAAGAGGAAAAAAAAACAAAGAAGAAACAACAGCAAAATCTAACCTTTTTAAGTGAACTGCACGAGAGGAAAAAAGACACTGAATCAAACAACAAAAAACAACTTGAAATCACTGAAATAGAAGTTACCAATTAGATTGAATAAGTATCCTTTGCCTTGCAACAGATTTCGCCTGTCTACAGTTTCGGTTTTCATTAGATATGCGGATAGGCTGTCTTAAATTAGACTGGGCGAAAATATTCATAGAGTTTTTAATATTAAATTATTTTAAATTGGGCTTAAGGAAATATCTCCCGTGTCTCTATTTTTAGCCAAATTTCTATTTATATGTTTTTTTTATCTCAGTTGCCTCTTTAAAAGATTGCGGTAGGCCATTTACAGTAGATATTAAAGTTGCCTCTTCAAAAAGAACTAAATGGTCAGGAATTTCGTATATATGCTGGGCCAGAGCTGAATCAAAGTTGTCATTTTTATTTTCCATTCTTAGGGACTTATTTATTGAAATGTTGTGTTCTTGCAATCGTTCCCCTAGTTGTTGATGGGTCCTTCCAATGTAAAATTTTCCACATGAACACGGGACTCTGTAGACACCACTGCTTAGTATAGGGTCCGTTTTATCCTTTCCCGAATTAAAAAAATGTTCAACTTTTTGTTCAGTTTTGAAAGAAACAGAGAGATTATGTTTTTAAAAATTTTTCCAAGTTTGTCGCCTGGAAGGCCTACCACAATCTTTTAAAGAGGCAATTGAGATAAAAAAAAAACATATAAATTGAAATTTGGCTATAAATAGAGACACGGGAGATATTTCATTAAGCCCAATTTAAAATAATTTAATATTAAAAACTCTATGAATATTTTCGCCCAGTCTAATTTAAGACAGCCTATCCGCATATCTAATGAAAACCGAAACTGTAGACAGGCGAAATCTGTTGCAAGGCAAAGGATACTTATTCAATCTAATTGGTAACTTCTATTTCAGTGATTTCAAGTTGTTTTTTGTTGTTTGATTCAGTGTCTTTTTTCCTCTCGTGCAGTTCACTTAAAAAGGTTAGATTTTGCTGTTGTTTCTTCTTTGTTTTTTTTTCCTCTTTTTTTCCGAGCACTGAGGACGACTTGGCGGAGGTCCTTGTCGAAATATTTGCTTTTTTTTCATATTTTGCTACTGGCTGATAAAATCCTCGTTTTTTCACCTATTTGTTTTTTCTCTTTTCATTTATTATTTCCTTTCTTTGTTTTCATGCGTTGCCCACCTTATATTTAAAAATTGTCAAGAAATACATATATACCATAAATATAACATATTACATTGTGTTTTTCCTAAATAAAAAGTGTTACATTTTAATTTTTTCTTGAAAATCTAGTCAGTGACTCATCTATTTCTGCTAATGCGGCATAGGTATATGCGACTTAGCGCATTACAGGACTTAGCTATGTCTGCAATCATTGGCAGCGAAATACCGCTGCCTAAGTAAAGAGTGATGTGATTACAATGTATTTTTTTTTAGTCTGGGACACTTTGTATAGAAGGAGTTGTCGTAGAAACTTCAAAAGCGGCTCATCCAATTGAAAATTGAAAGTTCTAGTGCCCTTTTTAATAGTCGAAAGTAATTAGAGGGTATCCCGCCCTCCAGCCATAGATGAATAAAACCCAAAACGAACAGAAATTACAATAATTAACCGATTCAAACTGGAAACGTTAATATATGTATGGGTGACAACCCCCGTTCCTTTTCAAGACCAGAACATAATTTACACTTTACTAAAAAAAAACAATTGACCGTGGATTGTCAGTTTAATATGCATATATTGACATTTATTCCTTAAAGTCGTAATATTTTTATATTTATTAAAGTAAAAAAGTGACAACATTTAGAATATATTTTGTTTTCAGTAAAGAGCAAATCATGTTCTGGTCTTGAGAAGGCATGGGGGCTGTTGGCCCTACTCATTTTAATTTTTGCTCGTTTTGAGTTTGACTCGGTTATTTATTGTAATTTCTGTCTTATAGTTTGTTTTAGCCGGCGTTTCTTAAAGTCTGGGAGGGGCTTGCAGGAAAATCCAATTTTTGTCAAAGTTTCCTCTGCATGTTCTTGCATGTCTCCCAGCAAGTATGCTGACTCAAGTACAAAGTAGAAGTAGTAAGTGACTAAAGAAGATCACCATGGACACATTTAAAATTTCTCAGACGTTTTTAATCGTCAAAGAATATCTCCATGGACGCGTTTAAAATTTCTCAGATAATTTTAATCGTCAAAGAAGATCACTATGGGCACATTCAAAAAATTTTCAGGCGTTTTTAATGGTCAAAGAAGATCACTATGGACACATTTAAAAGTTTCTCGGTTGACAATCACACATGGTGCCTTTAAATTAAAGCAGCACAAAATGCATAGGTTTAAAGTACATAGTATGTTTTGATTTTAGGCGGTTCCGCTCTTCGCTTCTGTTTCTTTTTCCATTCCGAAAATAATCGCTCATGTCAAATGGGATATTCTTTTTGTTAGCTTTCATAATGTTCTTCCCAATGTATTAATCCCTGCACATATTTTTGGGATCACTGAATCTTCTATTCCTTGAAATTTTTGTATCATCCCCTTTTGTAAGAAAATTGCCAATATTGAATGAAACACTATGAATATGCAACATTTTCATTTGCCTGAAATCCTAAGAGGATATTTGATTTGGCGCACGTTACTTTCTTTTACAAAGAAGCTTTCATGTTTTATAGTTTGTAATTCTACCCTTTTCTTGGAGGTCCTCTAAATTTTCCATGAATTAACAATAAGAGGGATTAGGTTTTTGTATTATTTTACATATTCTTCCAATATTCAAAGTAACTCATTAATTAACTCATTATTCAGGAAAATTTCAGCAATTATGCATTCTTGAGCTAACCTAACATTGGTACCCCAGTTTACTTAAAATTTCTAAAGTTGTTTTTCGTGGTTATTTAGGCAGTCTGTCTTTTAATAGGAAAACTTCTCTTGTGTTGTGTGTTTTACAAACAAAAGCTGGGGGACTTGAAATTTGGACCGGAGAATTTCAAGGAATAAAAGTTAAACGATTTGCCCTCCTGTCTCTAGGACTGTTTGCTTAAAACTAGAGTTAATCAACAATTTTCTAAGATCCGCAGGACTTCGATTTAATTTACGGAGAAAGAAAGACTTGTATTGAAAACTTTCATGTGCCCTTTTTGAATTGGTTTGGCGACTAATTCCAGCAGAGAAGATAAATTTCTTGAAAAGCAGGAATGAATAATTTATGTTTTATAAAAAAAAGGTGCCTGATAGGGTAAAGCCTCGGCTGCCCCCTGGGATGGACAGTAATGAAAGCCGTGTCCAGTGGGGTAGGTGGTTTGAACTCTTACCTCGAAATTATTTTCCGACTTGTAAAAACGCAACAATAACTCATACAAAGAAATATTTATATGAGTTTTAATTTTTTTATCCCCCTCACCCGTGAAAGAAGTGTTGGATACGGCCTTAACAGTAATCCATACTGAATGCAAAATTTCGAAGCATTGGGTTGTGAGAAACAAATGCTATTAACTGTTTTGTTCTAAACAATTTATAACCAGTAGCTTGTGTCTTTCAAGATATTTTTTTATTCATTTGTCTTAAATGAATCGGCTAATTAAAATAATACCTTTTGAAAACATTTCCCTTATGTGGGAAAACTTCAACATGGTTGTACAAAAAGAAACAGAGGGACTACTTAAAAACAATTTTGCGTTTTAAAAATAACTCTGCTCGTTTTAATGACTTACATTTTCGCACAAAAAAAGCCAATTAGGTGGAAAATTGACTTTTAATTATTTTACTGTCTTTAATTTTTCACTTTTGTGACGAACATCTTTTTATATTTTGTATTGCTATTTTATATCATATATTTTATAAGAACTAATCAAGTTCTTTAGAGGGAGGGATTATTTGCCTCTCGAATTATCAAGAAACTGTTTAATCAGCTCCCGAAAATATATCAATGGTGTAAACATAATCAGGTGTAAATATGGTGTAAATGGTGTAAATATATCAGGTGTAAACAATGAAATTAAAGCACGGTGTTTATCATTGAATTATCGTAATTTCTCGTTATCTATGCCCGTACCTTTTTGAATTAAATAAAAAAAACAAGTTTTTTCAACTGAAAGTAAGGAGTGACATCAAAACTTAAAACGCACAGAAATTACTTCGTATATGAAAGAGGCTGCTTCCTCATCAACGCCCCGCTCTTTACGCTAAAGTTTGACTCTTTCTCTCGATTCTGGGATTCGCCCCATCGTCAGTACCTCGCTCTTTACACTAAAGCTTAAATTTTATCCCAATTCATTAAGAATGACCCCCTGAATCACAAAAGCCGTAGAATAAGTAGTTGAAATTACCGAAAATACTTTAGCGTAAAGAGCGAGGTATTAGAAGGAGGTGAGCCCCTCATATGGGTAATAATTTCTGTTTGTTTTAAGTTTTATTGCTGTTCCTTACTTCCAGCTGAAAAAGTTTTTTCACTTTTATTTTTTAATTGTTTTTTTTTTTTAAATAATGCTAGTAAATCCTGCTCTCCCTTCATGGAAATTTTCTTCTCCCATTACAAATTCTCGAAGGAAAGTTCCCCCAGCATATCCCCCTCTTCTCAACCCCAAACCAAAAAAATCCTCCTGAAAACGCCTGTATACTTCCCAATAACCATTACTATATGTAAGCACAGGTCAAAGTTTGTAACTTGTTGCCCCTCCCACGGGGACTGTGGGGGAGTAAGTCGTCCCCAAAGACATAGTTATAAGGTTTTTCGACTACGCTGAATAAAATGGCTATCTCAGAATTTTGATCCGTTGACTTTGGGAAAATAATTAGCGTGGGAGGGGGCCTAGGTGCCTTCCAATTTTTTTGGTCACTTAAAAAGGGCACTAGAACTTTTCATTTCCGTTAGAATGAGCCCTCTTGCAACATTCTAGGACAACTGGGTCGATACGATCACCCCTGGGGAAAAAAAAAAAAAACAAAAACAAAAAAACAAAAAAACAAATAAACACGCATCCGTGATCTGCCTTCTGGCAAAAAATGCAAAATTCCACATTTTTGTAGATAGGAGCTCGAAACTTCTACAGTAGGGTTCTCTGATACGCTGAATCTGATGGTGTGATTTTCGTTAAGATTCTATGACTTTTAGGGGGCGTTTCCCCCTATTTTCTAAAATAACGCAAATTTTCTCAGGCTCGTAACTTTTGATGGGTAAGACTAAACTTGATGAAACTTATATATTTAAAACCAGCATTAAAATGCGATTCTTTTGATGTAGCTATTGGTATCAAAATTCCATTTTTTAGAGTTTTGGTTACTATTGAGCTGGGTCGCTCCTTACTACAGTTCGTTACCACGAACTGTTTGAAAGGTCTTGTGTTCCTTTAAACTTTTGAACTTTAACGCTTAAACATAACGCTAAAATATTGTTACATTTAGTCGTTCCCGAAGCCGAATGGGAAGAGTTCATATGGAAGCGTTTCAAAGAAATTGTAACTTCATGGAAGGGGTAAAATGTGAAGCTTTGAATAGGTTGGAGCGGAGGAGGACCATGCTCAGCCATCTACCTATGGAGCCTTATTATTGTTGTGAGTTATTTGTAGTAGAGGTGGTTGTTTTAGCCAAGTCAGGTTCTACATTCTCCTTGGATAAAGAGAGCGAAAACAGCAAAGCTAAAATTTTCTTTGAGATCATAGGAAACGTTGCTTTTTGCAGTCTTGACCCTGCAAGTCCGAGAATACTTGGACTTCTCAACGACACTTCAGTCGGTATCCACCACCTCTGAAAAATATAGAAGGGACAGGACATCCAAGCTCATGATTTCTTTCCCCCCAAGTCCCGAGATTTTAGATCTTTGCCCTATGTAATTTTGGACAATTGCCTTTTTTAAATATCTTTCAAAAAATTCTGCGAGCACCCTTGGTAATAATGGATACAAAGTTTGATCTTCTGTTTTATTTCAAGCACAATAACAAAATAAATATTTATACCGTTGATTGAAATTCACAGTTGATTAGATATTTGATTCTTTTCCAGATAGGCTATCCTGTTACAACTACACAAGCAGGAACTCTCCCTAATTTAGCCTCTGAACCAGATTTCTTCTACGGTTTCCCGCGCTTAGAAATTCTACGTCCCACAAAGCCTTGGCTATCTTCCGTCCTGTTGTTCGGTTGACCGTTGGACCCAATAAATTTTGAAACTTCCGCCTAAACTGTCACTGATTCTCTCTACTGTCGATTCGCTTATGGGAATTTATGGATACCTACCAAATCAACTATAAACAAATGCTTTTTTTCCTTTGACTTTTCTAAGCAATGTTCAAGGAAGAATAGCATCTAATTAAGTGATTACTGATTAATTTATTTGAGTCTTGCCATTTCACGTTTTAGTCTACCCTTCTTGTGGAAAATTCGCACAATTTGTCAATCTAAATAGCCCAAGGGGTCACCTACTTTGAAACGTCGTGTACACCGGGTGGCACGTGGTCATGTATGGATGGAGTATGCTATACTGGACATGAGGAGTCATAGTGATATGGAAAAAGTAGCATTCTCAGATTCACCAAAGATAGTTGGAAAATGGGTAACTAAGAACGTCCACACTAATTTTGTTCGAGAGGGAGACCCCAGTGTTAAAATTTAATTGAATTCGATAATTTGACTGGGAACTGCTCAGAAATTCAGACAAATTTAGGATCTCAGAAAGGGGCTTTGAGCCCCCCATTCCTCGGTACGTCACTATATACAATAGCTTAAAATACACCATAAGGGGATAAAAGAAACACCGGATGATCCAGATTCGAGCATGATAAAAATATTGAAAACAAGCTAAAAACCGTTTTAATTATTTTAGTGGTAGGGGTGAACAAAAGCAGGAGGTCTAAATTGGGTGGAACATAAGAGGAGGAGAAGTAAGGCTCAGATGGGATGATGCTAGGCTTCCTTGTTAATAATATTAGCCATGTTCATTTTCAAAAATTTTCTCCTAAAAAGGGTTTGATGAAAAGCGCATAACATGCAACGTCCTTGCTGCGAAAACTGCAGCTTCAATCGTTCCCATTTATCATCTTATATTAAAAAAGGAAAAAGCTACGTAATCCAATGCCAATATCTCATGAATTCCTTGAAATATTTCTCTCGAAGCGCTCTAGAAAGCAAGACATAGATAAAACATAAAAAATTAGAATTAAGTTATAAAGAATTCTAAAGCTGTTCAATCACAAAGGAAGCAAGAGAATACCATCTTTTAATTGCATGATTAAAGACATGTTTTACTTTCATCAGTTACGTCTGTGACGTACTTTCGTAAGCCTATTAATCCTTAAGCCTATCAAGAAACAGAAAGTGAACCCAAATAACCTCATGTTTTTAAAACTTGATTGTTCCTCTTGCCTGATCAGATTTTAACTGTGTGAAATTTTAAGCCAGTGAAAAAATAGAAAGTTTTTGAGTCAAACGACTTTTCTTCTAAGTGATCACTCTGTTTCTCTTTGATCTAACCTTACCCCTGAGCTCCTTGATGATTCTAAACATTTTGAATTTTTCTGGATCAACTCGGCATTCAACATGGTAAAGCCCACAGCTTCTTTATCCTAAGTAAACAAAAAACACAGTTTCTTTATTTAAAATAAAATGAAAAGATATTTCTATTGAAAAGAGTAAAGATGAAAGTTACGTACCATTTGAAAACTACTCACACTATGAGATTACTTTGGAGCACCAAGGACATCACGATGAGATTTGTTTTTACCTCTTGGTTCAGTATTTGGTTTGTTAATCAAACAGTTCGTGGTAACGAACTATAGTAAGGAGCGACCCGGCTCAATAGTAACCGAAACTCTAAAAAATGGAATTTTGATACCAATAGTTATATCAAAAGAATCGCATTTAAATGCTGATTTTAAATATATATATGAGTTTTATCAAGATCAGTTAGACCCATCAAAAGTTACGAGCCTGAGAAAATTTGCCTCATTTTAGAAAATAGGGGAAAACACCACCTAAAAGTCGTATAATCTTAACGAAAATCACATCGTCAGATTCAGCTTCTCCTTATCTAAGGTTCTCGTACAGAGAACCTTATTGTAGAAGTTTCAAGCTCCTATCTACAAACGTGTGGAATTTCGCATTTTTGCCAGAAGACAGATCACGGATGCGTGTTTACTTGTTTTTCTGTTGTTGTTTTTTTCCAGGGGTGATCGTATCGACTGAGTGGTCCTAGAATGTCATGATAGGGGTCATTCTAACGGAAATTAAAATTTCTAGTGCCCTTGTTAAGTGACCAAAAAAATTGGAGGGCACCTAGGCCCCCTCCCACACTCATTTTTTCCCAAAACTCACCGGATCAAAATTCTTAGATAGCCACTTTATTCACCATAGTCGAAAAACCTAATGACTATGTCTTTAGGGACGACTTACTCCCCCGCAGTCCCCGTGGGAGGGGCTGCAAGTTACAAGCTTACTTTGACCTGTGTTTACATATAGTAATGGTTACTGGGAAGTGTACAGACGTTTTCAGGGGAATTTTTTGGTTTAGGGGAGAGAGTTGGGGGGGGGAGTACGTGGGAGGAACTTCTCATGGGGGAAGAGAATTTCAATGAAGGGGGCGCAGGATGTTTTAGAATTATTTGAAAAACAATGAAAAAATAAATATGAAAAGTTTAAATATAAAAAAACATAGGAAATAAAGAACAAAAATTATTACGCAAATGAGGGGTTTCCCTCCTCGTTATACCTCACTCTTCACGCTAAAGTATTTTTATTAATTTCAACTATTTATTCTACGGCCTTTGTGATTCAGAGGTCATTCATAAGGAATTGGGACATTTAAGCCTTAGTGTGAAGAGCGAGGTATCGACGATGGTTGAACCCCCTCGTATACGCAATAAAAACATACAAATATAGAATAAATTATACGTAGCTTACGAATTAACTTACGTAACGAATTACGTAAGTTAATTCGTAAGCTACGTATAATTTTTACCAATGAAAATGTTTGTAAAAAATTAAAAGTTCTAGTTGCCTTTTTAAGTAATCAAAAATTGGAGGGCAACTAGACCTCCTCCCTCACTCCTTTTTTCTCAAAATCTTCCAATTAATTGTAATTAATTAATATGCAAATTTTGTTTTAATTATTTATGCACGGAGAGCCAAGATCAAAACATGCATTAGTTCAAAAATGTCCAGAAATTAAATAAAAAAAAAGTTTTTTAAATGAAAGTAAGGAGCAACATTAAAATTTAAAACAAACAGAAATTACTCCGTATATGAAAGGGGCTTTTCCTCCTCAACGCCCCGCTCTTTAGGCTAAAGTTTCTTACTGTTTTAAAAAGTAGAGTTAAGTCAAACTTTAGCGTAAAGATCGGAGCGTTGAGGAGGAAAAGTTTTCACATACGGAGTAATTTCTGTTCGTTTTAAGTTTTAATGTTGCTCCTTACTTTCATCTAAAAAAGCTTGCTTTTTTATTTAATTTAAAAAAAACGAAGCTTTCTACGGTTTTTCTTGTGGTTGTTGCAAAATTAGGAAGGTTACAAGCCATGCGCAAAGTTTTACCAGTGATTCCAACAGTTTGATAAAATTTCACCCGTAGAAATTAAAAAGAAATGCTGGAACCTTACTTTGCAGTACCAAGGACATCACAATGAAATTTGTTTTTACCCCTTGGCTCGGTATTTGGTTTGTTAATTCCAAAAAACGAGGCTTTCTACGGTTTTTCTTGTGGTTGTTGCAAAATTAGGAAGGTTATAAGCCATGCGCAAAGCTCTACCAGAAATGCCACGCAGAACCGTGAAAAGAAAATAGGCGGAAACTGGTTCGGTAAACTTGATAACGCTTTTCACCTGTAAAAATTAAAATAATTTGCTGAAACCTGCAAATAATGTTTTAAGGAAAATATATCTTAACACAATTGGCATTTTTTTTTTACACTGAGAGGTGTTTGTCCTGGTTATGCTGTATAGGATAGTTTAATTGTTTATAATATATCAAAAGGTGGTCAACGCAACTGGGTGGTGTTACAAGAAGAGGTTTTTATGAGATTTAAATATTTCGCGTCCTGGAGTTTGTTTTCTTTTTGGTGCCCGAAGCAAAACAATGACTTTAGTATTTACAGTATATACATGACAGAAATTAATTACTGAAATTTATGCTTTTAGAATAAGAAGAAAATGAGAATAAGAAAATATATGATTGAAGTTGAAACAATAAAGGTATAGATTTTACAAAATAGAATAATGGTCTTTTCAAAAAGATAACCTTGTAAATAAGTAAATTAATTAATAACTTAAATTCTTTAACCTTGGATAATTTTCATAATAAAAATATTAATGCATAACTTAGATTTTTATCTATTCAATGATATATACATTTGTTTCCATCCTCTATTTAGAAGCAAGATGTAACAGTATATTTTTCCATAATTTTACTCTTTCAGTCACTTTTTAACCCTTTTTACTGCCAACTAATGGTAGTGTTTGTCTTTTGCTACAGTAATTTGGAAAGCTACCCTTTCTAGAGCTCTGCGACAATACGTTTTTTGCTCATTTTCTGCCGGTTATTCACACACGTTCCATATTTTCAAGCTGGGCACCCCCTTTAAAACTGCATATCTGCATATGGAGATTTTTTTTCCTTTAAATTGAGTTCCCGGATTTTCTTAATATGTTAAGACATAAGCAGTTGTTCGAGTTTTCACTTAACCAATTAAATAAATAAGAATGCAATTTTTTTTCTGTTCTTTGCACTTTAAGCTTAGTATATTTTTTTTACAGGATAAATCCATTTGTTCGAGTTTTTATGGGGATTTCAGTTCAAAAGTTAAATACTGGGCTGATGCGAAGTCATGTTTGAGTTCAAACTTTCAAGTTTAATTCAAAAGTATGGTTTATTTACAAGTTATTGGAATAGTGGATGGAGACTTTGTTTTGAGAGTGCTTACGTGGGAGGTTCTTCCAGTAGAAAAGTCTGGTGGGAGAATTTTCCATAGCAGGGAAGTTGGATTTCCCAGCAACAATTACAAAACTATCAGAAATTAAATAATAATACATGTTTTTTCAACTGAAAGTAAGGAGCAACATTAAAACTTAAAACGAATAGAATTATTACGTAAAGAATTTTCCCTTCCTTAGTACCTCACTCTTTGCACTAGAGTGTTTTTAAACTTTCTCTTAAATTCTAGAAGATGCTCAGCTATATGAAAACCTACAGGACAAAATGAAGTAATTAATGAGCAAAGCACGACTCTTTGAATGACAAAACCTTTTAAAATAGTCTTCTGATACCCTGGGAGTGGTCATGTGGATATGTTTGCTCATTCCAATTTCAGGATGCGAGGTTCAATCCCAGTCATTGCCAGGGAAACATTATTTGCACGTTTTATGAGATAATTTTTTTTCCATAAATTTCAAATATTTTGAATTTGAAATATTTATTGATGTAATGGTAGGAGAGCACAATCTTTGCTTTTAAGGAAGGCATTCAAGGGTTTTATGTTAGGGGAGCAAGTTTTAGCCTTTAATGAAGGTCAGGGATTTTTCAAACGGAGAAATTTAGAAGTATTTTTAGCGCGTTTCTTCTAAATATTTAACCAGAGGAATTATTCCCACTTCTCTCTGTTGCCGAAGTACCAGTATACTGAGAACAAGAAAGAAATAAAAAATATATTAGACAATTTTGAGCTATTTACTTATCTTTTAAATCAGATAACACAATTAACGATTATCAATTAACAAATAACACTTAACCAATTAAATAAATAAGAAAGCAATTTTTTCTGTTCTTGGCACTTTAAGTTTAGTATGTTTTTTACAGGATAAATCCATTTATTCGAGTTTTTATGGGGATTTCAGTTCAAAAGTTAAATACTGGGCTGATGCGAAGTCATGTTTGAGTTCAAACTTTCAAGTTTAATTCAAAATTATGGTTTATTTACAAATTATTGGAATAAAGAATACGTATTGTATAAATATTTCACTTCCAGATGGAAAAAAAAAACTGTTGAAAAATCATCTCTATTTTTATGTCCCTAGGGGAAAGTCTGTTATTTACATTCTTATGATATCGGAACTTCTTGGCAAGGTTAACCAATTGTAAAGCATAGATAATCGCATTTATTCCAACATCCCTTAGATGCGTTTATAGAAGAAATGAACGAAATCCACGACACAATAAGGTAGATGGACCGGAATAGATCAGGTGGGGACTGCCAAAAATATAATTATGACCTATAATGGAAGAGTCTAAGATTTGAAATACTTTCCGATATTGAAAAATATATAAGGTTTATGTACTGGGTTACTGCCAGATACTTTTGGGAAATTATGAAAAATGGGGACACGATGAAGAATTGTAACTGTTCATAGGGAAAAGTATGTATGCAGCATATTTTTATCATTTCCAGATTTATTGATATGCCCATATTAGAAAAAATAAGTAGAATCAAGTGGTGTTTTGGGGAAAAAGCTGAAACTTGATTCTTAATGAAAATGACTAATGATTGAGGTGCATAACAGGCAAATTTGTGATTTCTTCTAAATGACAAGTTGCCTATTTACATACAGCAGCACCAGACGTTATACACCACCGTTGTATTCGAAATTCAGTTATTTTGTGGGAATTTGCTTAGCCGTAAGATCCCAAAACTCACGGTGGCTGAGCTTATAGAGCCACAATACTGACCCCAACTGCAAGCAAAAGGATTGATACCGGTACTCGAACCTCAGTCCAAAGGACATAGCATTGTAAGTCCAACGTTCCGTCTACTTTGCTAGGATGACTGAAAACCTATTTTACAGGATAAGCAACAAATATGAAATTAATATTAAAAAAAAAATTCCTTCATTTGCAATTTTCTTTTCGTTCCTCTACGAAAAGTCGAGTCGAAAGTAATTTCTAGAATGAGCGTGTGGTTTTGCTGTAAACACTCCGAATCACCAAATACTGTATGACCTAGAACCACAAGTTTAACCAATTAATCACTATAATAACAGAATCACTAGAAGTCGAGTTGAAATTGATTTCTAGAATGGTTCGCTATAAACACTCCGAATCACCAAATACTGTATGAGCTAGAATCACGAGTTTGACTAATTAATCACTATAATAACAGAATCACTAGAAGTCGAGCCGAAAGTAATTTCTAGAATGAACGTGTGGTTTCGCTATAAGCACTCCGAATCACCAAATACTGTGTGAACTAGAATCACTAATTTAACCAATTAATCACTAATAACAGAATCACTAGAAGTCAAGTCGAAATTAATTTCTAGATGGTTCGCTCAAACACTCCGACTCACCAAATACTGCATGAGCTAGAATCATTGAGTTTAACTAATTAATCGCTATAATAGCAGAATCACTAGAAGTCGAGCCGAAAGTAATTTCTAGAATGGACGTGAGGTTTCGCTGTAAACACTCCGAATCACCAAATACAGTGTGAACTAGAATCATGATTTTTTGTTGCAACTAAAATTACTTGCACTGATATGCACAAATTCACAGTGTATTTGGGTGCAAAAACAAAGCTTTTGAACGAAAATTAATTAGTAATAGTAAAACTTGACGTAAGTATAACTTAACCCATATATTAAATCAAACTTAAACGAACATAAATCAATAAGAAAGAAAAAATTAAACCTAAAATGAACAAAATTAAGATGTGATTAACCTTATAACGACATGAAATACAAAAGCTCAGGATGAGACTGACCCTCGGAAACTTAACAGAATTGCCCCTTTTTGAAACTTTTATCCATTAGCTATAGATCCTGCCGGACAACAGCATTAAAAGACTAAACACCGTAGCGCATTCTGTCTTTCAAGGATCAGAAACCTGCTCGCAACTAACACTGATTGTAAAATTACGAAATACTAAATTTAGCTTCAGGTACCCGTTGTTTGACATCAGTATTGTAGTAAGACCAGTGTTTAGCTGGGAGTTTACAACACTTAACGATTATATAAATTAAGATTCTGTATGCGCTTTTAATCCAAATGAAAACCCTTAACTAATACGCAAGTAAAACCTATCGTTTAATACTTTGCAGTATATTGCTATGGGTAAATATTAAGAAAGTATGCTGCTGGTTCTTTTAAAAAGGGGAAAAACCTCTCCCATTCAACTTGAATAGCTTCTGGTAAAAATTTATTAATATTGTTTGGTTTGAACGGATTCCTATTAAAATCAAAAATTATTTTGAAACATGTAAATTACAAAATTATTCTAGATTTTTCCAGGGACTCCGGTGTTTTTCGGGCACCCCAGATTCCCCAGACTAATGAGAAAGGCTAGGCTACGAAACCCTAGACGTAATAATCATCATAGCTGAAACAATGTTAGTGATAGTAATAGTAGTGGTGTTTCTCTAATCAGTTCCTCGTTCACCCCAGAAATGCACCCTCTCGAGGAAATTATTTCTCGGAAATCAAAACACGCGGAAAAAAGCCCCTGGATAATTGTCCCGGAACGTCTCGACATGAAAGATTCGGCCAAGAGAATTAAAACGAATTTTGTATGGCGATTCTGTCAGATCCCCCCAGTGCAAAACTTCCCCTTCAATATTAACCCCTCCTCAAAAATCTCCCTCCCAAGGGAGGATTCTCCAAATAGATACCCATCCGAAGTACATCCCCCCCCCAAAAAAAAAGTCTGCATACTTCCGAATAACAAGTTCTATACGTAAACAATGGGCAAGTTTCATAACTTACAGGCCTTTCCTTACAGACTGGGGGGGGGTCATTTTAAACCTAAATACATAATTATTTGGTCTTTTTACTATACTGAACAAAATGACTATCTCAAAATTTTGATCACATAACTTTGGGGAAATGGGAGTGGGAGGAGGCCCAGTTGCCCTCTGATCTTTTAGATTACTGAAAAAGGGCACTAAAACTTTTAATTTACGTTTGACTCTACCCCCTCCCGATCTTATAGGACTATTATTTTGATACAGTTGCCCGTGGGGAAAAAACAACGACAAAAAAAACAAATAAACACGCATCTGTGTTATGGCAAAAATAGCAAATTCCACATATTTGCAGATAGGAGCTTGAAACTTCTACAGTAGGGTTCTCTGGTATGCTGAATCTGATGGTGTGACTTTTTTAATTAATTCTTCTAATTAGTGATCAATTACCCTTAAATACACACATCGTTGACAATTGCCTGGGGCCAAAATTGGACCCTGCAATTACGGCCCTGAAACTCCAACTTTGGTGAGAATCAAATATCTTATTGCACTAAGAAAGTGCAAAAACTTTGGCACTGGGTGGTCAGCATGGCTCCAGTTTTAAATTTCCCATATCATACTAGTAGCATATTCAAAAAAAGAGGTTATATGGATATATTTAGACAAATGGTGGGCGTATAGCACCTTGCAGAAATCCTACATACAAAGATTTTCAACCTATACGATTGTAGGGCCTAAAAGTCTTTGGGCCCTCGTAAAGCGAATATTGAAAACATCGAATTCTAAAAGCATCGAACACCATAAGTACTTACCATGTTATAAGCACTGTTATAAGCACTTTCTTAGTGTTTTGACTAAAATATCTTTCTTAAAATATTTATCTGTAGATCTACAGGGGTAGCCCAGGGTCCCTGCGCCTCTTCGGTCTGCTTTGGTCCTTACAAAGGGCCCTAGAACCCTTGATGTTAGATTGAATGAGCTTTATTCCAAGTTTCTACGACTACCTGTTCCATATGACGGGGCTAAGAAAAAAAAGCATCGCTCTTTACTAAGGCAAAGTTACTGTCTTGGCTATGGAAGGATTTAAACTATGTAGAAAATGTCATTAAGTAGTTAGTTCTAATTTTACCTCTTTTGCTAATTAGCAAAACGTTTAATAATTCCCTTGTTGTGTCTGTCCAAATAACAGCTTGGGTCATAAAAAAAGTTTACTAGAATACAACTTTCTTTGTTGTAAAGTTCGTATAATTGACAGAGATAAGTTAAAATGATATAAAGCCAGCAATAATAGCTTATGACTACTTTATTGCTTTTCCAATCTTTCAATATTTACGGGACTTTATGCGAAAGACTCCTTGTTTTATAGCTTTCCATTATTACCAGTCTTTCTGAAAAGTGTCTCTTAAACCTCTTGCTATAGAGCTGAGTTGACAGAATACTTTATGAGTTTTTTCTTAAATATGGTATGGTCATCTATTACATACTTAGTAATATGCAAACTGCGGCTTGTCCGAAAAATGAGCTTTCTACTTCCCCCTCTGAAGGGATACAAATTTTGAATTGAAGAATCCATTTCATCGTAATCTTTCAATATTAGGGAAACATCAATTCCAATATATGCAAAAAAGTAAAATATCCGCGGGAATTTTCCAGGAAAAAATATGATTTCTTTTTAATCTTGCATTCCGAATAATACGAGCTTAAATTTATCATACTATTTGGTTTATTTAATCAAGTCTGCATACCTTATAAGGAAAGCGTGAGGCCAAGAATCCAGTGTTCATTCCATACTGATTTTTTTTTTTTTTTTTTTTTTTCAAGTCTAAATAAGCAGAAGCGGCCACTTTTAAGAATTCTAAAATTCATATTTTCTCCTAACTCTCATTTTCAAAAAGGACTAATCAGGTCAAATGAAACTGGAAAGTTGGACTGGAATTAATATCTTCCAGTTCTAAATAGACGATTCGAAGCTGAACATTCACACCTGACCTCACATTTTTTCCTTTTACGTTTAACTAGGGAAGAAAAATGTTTGTTTTTTAAATTCATTACTGGACATTGATAATAACCACCTGATATGTGAAAGATGGGGGAAAACACGGTTGCGTTTCCGCCACCTTCTTTTTTCAGACCATGTTTTTTTCATTTTTAAGGGAGATTGCAAGTAAAAGAGACATTATCTCACATCAGTGGTTATAATTCTATTTTTAATTATGTCGATTCGTTATGTTTACTTTCTAATGCAAAGTTTCTTCCTGTTTTCAACTTGTTTGGAAAAATAACTCGTTTTGAAATAGAGGGTAACATAATTCAGTTTTATAATATTAAATTGTTTGCCCTTTTGTAATACTGGGCAAACAACTTTCTTTGTTTGCTTTGAAATCTGTCTTTTTTCAGTTCGTCACCTTGTATTTGGGATCTTTACATAATTGTATCCATGGGTTTATTTGTTTTCTCTCCCTTCTTTTTTTCCTAAATTTCTGATGGAACGTGGACTAGGGTTGGATTCACCAGACAGTGATAGAATTTAAAGTGTTTTCAACTGATGGAAGCACATTTAAAGGTGATAACACACATGCAAAAAGATCTGGTGGAATTTATGTATCTCAACCTGTTTTCTAAACAAAATGAAGTATCCGAGGCGCTTAAGTATACAAGGAGCCCCTCCCCCATCCAGATTTGACATATTCTAGATATTTATCCTATTATTTCGATAGACTTCGGAACGAACTTTTAAATGATGTAATTCACCTGTTTTTTCTGTTCTGACAAACCTGCCCCCACCCCACTGAAGCAAAAGTTCGAACCCAAAATGTACTCCAGTATATGTTTTGTATATATCTAGTAATTGTTGTTAAGCAAGTATTATTCACAGCTATGTATTAAAGTAAACCTAAAAGTCTTAGATTCACTAGAGTCCTTAGTTTCCCATGGACTGGTCTTTAGTTGAGCTTTTAGAGAAAAACAAATACTAGTGCCCGAAACCACCATGGAGGGGAACAGTAAAGAGACTATGTGCTGTCTTTCACAAACAAAAATGACTTTTCTGCAGGAACCTCAAAATACTATAAGTTTCACAAGAAGAGAGGAAAGAAGTCTTATAAATTGCTGGACGCTACAACTTATCCATTTATGCACCACACGGTACCACTAGAATGAATCAGCAGAGCGCTAGTCATCCAGTAATTGAATTAGTTCTATTTAAAGAAGCTTGCAACAGTATTGAAGATATGTAATATTTGATTAGCACATGGGAAGACGTCCAGTGACATCTAGCAGCAAGAAAGCATATATTGACTGTAACATTATTCTCTTGTGACAAGCCAACATGTCGTGAAATATAGCACGTTTTTGTTGATTGCAGGATTCATTAAAAGTATTGGTAGGTAATATTGTCAAAGTACTTCTTAAGTGGCAAAATAAATCTAACAGTGATATATACCTCTATTTTCGACTAGTAATCTGTCAGTCGTTCGTCTTTCTTTAATGGGGACAGACTTTTGTTTTCCCCATTTCAAGGAAGTGTGTTCCTAGATCGTAGCTTCTTCATGTACTTCATATTTCATCGGTTCTTATGAGCGGAACACTTAATTTTCTGGGAAGTATACCGAGAGAAGCTATTTTTGTCAATTATCATTGCATTTTGGAAAGAAAACAAACTTTTTGTGTAGTGGATTATAATCGACCTTTTTATTAAGTCATTAATTTGGTCAGTATTGCAATATTGCAATATTCCACTTGGTCAATATTGCACAAATTAAGTTGGTCGACATTGAAGACAATGATAAAGAAATGTGAATAAAAAGTATATGGGTTTTTAATCTTGTAAATTTGCAGCTTGTATTTCAGGTACGCGTGCAATAATTTGTTTAGAGGGAAGGCTACAAATTAGAAACGACAAAATGCAGGTAAATTGTATGAGATTATATGAGCCAGACTTTCTTCCTTTGATTATGAGTTCTCCGCAACCTGGTGTACAATTCCGATTGCAACTTGTTCTGCACACGTTGCAAACTTAACACCACACATGGCATACTTCCATACCATTATGTGCTCCTAAACACACAGGTATCCAGCATAATAACTCCCGCCACTTGATATGCACGATTTCAGATAGGGACAACCCATCAAATTTATTCTTCAGTGTCTCAATCAAAGAGTATGGTAAGTTATAGGAGTAGGAACTGGTGCTAGTATTGTCGAAGAAACTATCAGCTCCATCTACCGTTTGGCGACACTTGAGTATTTTTTTGACACAAGAATAATTAATTTAATTACTGTAATTGGTAAAATTAGTGTATTCATTTATTTCAAGCATTTGATCTCAATTCCTGATAAAAAAAAATGATTACAAAGCTGGAAAAAATGCCAAGTGTCACCACACGCTAGATGAAAGGACAGGAATTTTGAAAGGACAGCTTTTACTTACAACCCCCCCTCCCTCCAAGCTATTGAAGTCTGAAAAGTCATTGAATTTACTTCTTTTGAGGATCCAGGCTCTTCAGTGTAATAAGTTATTCTCTGGATTCCCAGTCAAGGGATCGCCCACTTTCAAAATGCATGTAAGCCAAGCTATTCTTGCCAAGCATGGCACGAGGAGGTGCGGCGTAGTGAAAATATGCCCTGTGTGGTAATAAGTATGCCACACATGGTGGAACAAGGGATGATCAAACAGTTCGTGGTAACGAACTGTAGTAAGGAGCGACCCGGCTCAATAGTAACCAAAACTCTAAAAAATGGAATTTTGATACCAATAGCTACATCAAAAGAATCGCATTTTAATGCTGGTTTTAAATATATAAGTTTCATCAAGTTTAGTCTTACCCATCAAAAGTTACGAGCCTGAGAAAATATGCGTGATTTTCGAAAATAGGGGGAAACGCCCCCTAAAAGTCATAGAATCTTAACGAAAATTACACCATCAGATTCAGCGTATCAGAGAACCCTACTGTAGAAGTTTCGAGCTCCTATCTACAAAAATGTGGAATTTTGCATTTTTTGCCAGAAGGCAGATCACGGATGCGTGTTTATTTGTTTTTTTGTTTTTTTGTTGTTTTTTTTTTCTTTTTCCCAGGGGTGATCGTATCGACCCAGTTGTCCTAGAATGTTGCAAGAGGGCTCATTCTAATGGAAATGAAAAGTTCTAGTGCCCTTTTTAAGTGACCAAAAAAATTGGAGGGCACCTAGGCCCCCTCCCACGCTAATTATTTTCCCAAAGTCAACGGATCAAAATTCTGAGATAGCCATTTTATTCAGCGTAGTCGAAAAACCTTATAACTATGTCTTTGGGGACGACTTACTCCCCCACAGTCCCCGTGGGAGGGGCAACAAGTTACAAACTTTGACCTGTGCTTACATATAGTAATGGTTATTGGGAAGTATACAGGCGTTTTCAGGAGGATTTTTTTGGTTTGGGGGAGGGGTTGAGAAGAGGGGGATATGCTGGGGGAACTTTCCTTCGAGAATTTGTAATGGGAGAAGAAAATTTCCATGAAGAGAGAGCAGGATTTACTAGCATTATTTAAAAAAAAACAATTAAAAAATAAAAGTGAAAAAGCTTGTTCAGCTGGAAGTAAGGAACAGCAATAAAACTTAAAAAAAACAGAAATTATTACCTATATGAGGGGCTCACCTCCTTCTAATACCTCGCTCTTTACGCTAAAGTATTTTCAGTAATTTCAACTACTTATTCTACGGCTTTTGTGATTCAGGGGGTCATTCTTAATGAATTGGGATAAAATTTAAGCTTTAGTGTAAAGAGCGAGGTACTGACGATGGGGCGAATCCCCTCATATATGTAATAAAAACATGAGAATACAAAAGTTCTTATAGGGACGTGTGGCCGTACCTTATTTTGTAAACAACTCTACTCTAGATAAACTATGGTGGTCCTGTCAGTGAACGTGTGGTAAACAGCGATGCAAAAATTTTGAAAATAAGAGCTGGGATTTTTATGGAAACTCCAAATATATACGTTGTCTAGACTGGAGAAACCTGAGAAAAGTTATTCGCACAAAATTCGAAACAAAGCTAAGTTATAAGTTACGTAAATCTTTTACCAATAAAAAGATTCGTAAAAAATTAAAAGTTCTAGTTGCCTTTTTAATTAACCAAAAAATCGGGGGGCAACTAGGCTTCGTCCCCCGCTCTTTTTTTCTCAAAATCATTCGATCAAAATTATGAGAAAGCCATTGAGCCAAAAAAAAAATATGCAAATTTCGTTTTGATTATTCCTCTGCGGAGAGCCAAAATCAAAACATGCATTGATTCAAAAACGTTCAGAAATTAAATAAAAAAACAAGTTTTTTTAACTGAAAGTAAGGAGCGACATTAAAACTTAAAACGCACAGAAATTACTTCGTATATGAAAGAGGCTGCTTCCTCATCAACGCCCCGCTCTTTACGCTAAAGTTTTTTTACTGTTTTAAAAAGAAGAATTGAGAGAAAGAGTCAAACTTTAGCGTAAAGAGCGGGGCGTTGATGAGGGAGCAGCCTCTTTCATATACGAAGTAATTTCTGTGCGTTTTAAGTTTTAATGTCGCTCCTTACTTTCAGTTAAAAAAACTTGTTTTTTTATTTAATAAAAAAAAGAAGTGGGTATTGCCTCGTTTCCAATTCAAGCTTCAAAGCCTTACAATGAATGACCCAGACTACTCTTATCAGTAAGATAGAGCTTGACTCGCATGTCTCAATATACAACTTTCCTTTTACCTGTCTTGTACCATAAAGCTTCTTGGATTTTTAGATTTATAAAATGTAACTTGAAGAATTTTAATGAGATTTTTTTCACAAGATTTCTGCTTTTGTTGGTATATTTTCTTAATTAAAATAAAATCATTGCACTTTGCGTCTAAAATATTAATGATTCAAGCAATTACGCTCTCTTTGCAATAAATCACGCTTTCCCCAAAAACTGGTTTTGAGTCAACACAAGAAAATAGTTGAATTGAATGAATTCGCTCATATTAATCAAATCACAATCTGTTAATACAATAGGATTGTCCCAAATGGTACGATACAAGGGTAAAAAAAGAACCTAATCAATAAAAATGATTGAGAAAGCCCAAAGAAAAACAAAAAAGAAAAAAATGCCTAAAGGGAAAGCTTAGTTGTCAGATAAACATTTTCTTATTTGTACTGCTTTCATCACCTAATTTTTCTTCTATTACTCTTTAAAACTAGCTTTGTAAAACACGAGAAATAGCTCAATTTTAGAAATTCATGTTCTCACTGTTGGTTGTCTTTGCTTTGGCTACAAGGCAAAGATTGAATAACAAAAAGTTTCTTGAAAAACTTGATCTTCTAGAATTAGGCATTAGCAAATAATCGACCTTTGCATCTTAAAATTACAAAAGTCGGCTCTTTTGCCCAGCCTCCCTTGTTCTAATCATCTCTTACAAAAATGCAATATTGACAACAGGAGCCCAAAGGAGATTAAAACTTTCTAGTTGCAAAAAGTTTTCTTCCGACCAGACCCCCTTTTCTTCTTGGTGCATACATTGAACTTTTCCCTTTTAGAATTTTCCAAGAAAGTGAGGAACCGGTTAAAAACTTGTTAATTAATGTAACCAAATTGATCAAATGCAATTGTAATTTTCGATTTGAAATTCTAAAAGATTTTCGGTTTCTGCATCTTTATCAGAGCCCCCGTCGGCGGCAAAACTTATTTAAGGACTTTTACAGGACCAATACTTGAGTCTCATTTCAATCGTGTTTCCTATCATTTTAGAAGATTTGCCTTGGGTCCAAGGAATTCCACAAATTAACGAACTTTTCCCCGCTCTTTGCCCGATATCTCAATCCCTCCTTGCATCAGAAGTGACTTAAAACATTCAAAACTTGTTAGCGCCTCGTCCATCAATAGGAATTACGAAGGCTTAACTTACCACTAGGAAAAGAAAGCCTCGAAGAAAGCTAGGTAGCGACGGGGAATGTTTAGAAAATAAGCTGATTTTAAACAAGTTTTTTTTTCTTTTACATTCGATGACTACTAAATAAGACATAGAGGGATAAATTTGGTAAATGTATATATATTTTGCATCTTTAAAGAGTATTTGATTACAGTTTAAGGGACACATACTTACAGAAGGCCTGGGACCCCAAATCTCATGCTTTATACCATTTCCCCATAATACCTCATAGTCTTAATATTAATCGCCTGACCGTTGCTGTTTTTTTGACGAATTTACAATTTACTTCGTTTTATGTGGTAATATTTGACATACTCAGAATTTTGGCGCGGGACTGAACCGGGCGTACCGCTTTGTATATGGCGATGGTCGATATTTGTTTAGAAGTTGTTGTTTTTTTTTTGACGCTGTAATGTTTCGTTTTTGTTCTTGTATTTGCATGCATTACAATAATCGAATTGTTTAGGGATATTTGCGTAGAGTCTAACCATGAGTATAGACATTTTTTAGCTTTCGATGCTTGAGTGGGAAAGGCGTTTTAGGTTATTTACTAAATGCGAGTTATGGCTAAACAAAGTGAAAAGTATAAAATAGAAAAGCACCGCGTTCCGCGGTACTCGGCTTTAATCAAAAGGTTGCTAGGTTCTTGGTTTGACATGATTGTTGCTACTAATAATCCGTTGTACCATTATTCTTAGGTTTGGAAAAGTTTTGAATTTTTTTGTGTACACTAGCGTGTAAGATGTTTTTCTCGTCGGGGTTTTATGTTTTTTTTTTTCTTTGATGAATTAGTAATTGAAATGAAAATATGATTCATTATCTGCGGTATATGTTAGTATGATAATATACGCAGCACTTCTGTAACCAAGTAGGTAACCAAGGCACGGCTGAGCCCGTTGGCCTATTTATATCTCCATAATCCCAAGACATATGCAATTTTGTGAAAGTTTTTTATATTTCTTGTAAATTAGGTGTTTTGTGTTTTTTATAGTTTTTTATACACCCACCCCAACCCCAAGTTTTCTGTCCTCTTAGAAATGAATTCCAACGTACTTGTCTGCTATAAATATTCATAGCAAATGAAGCCACCTATTAATTATAAACTGTTTCTATAACAAATAGGTCAAAGTATCGTAATGTAATAAAATTGTTATTGGGCTTGTCAACCACTTCATATGGCCAGATGTATTTTTGATTCTTATGATTTATCTTTCTTTTACAGTTATTGATTCCCTACCAAAATGGTATTCATTCAAGCCCAGAACCATATGGGGCCAAATTAGATGGCCCTCACTCTCCATCCTCGCCAGTTAACAGAACCCCCAGTCTTCTAGATGGACAGTCAACACACCGACCGGATCTAATAGGGAACATACCAGGCTTCGGGAATAATCCGCAGGTCCAGGTAAGAGTGTGACCATATTTTAGGATGCTTTCTATTTTGCTATTAAACAATGGTTATTCTATGTATGTTCTATGTTCTTTACATCTTTCATTTTCTTTGTTCAATGTATGTTCTATGAAGGTATCATTAAGTGTAAGAAATATTTCTTCAGTAATTAAGTGAGAGTTTTTATTGCATTAGGATTTTTATAAGATAATTTTGTTCCTAAGATTTAGTTTTAAATAAATTGCAAAAAAGGAGCTTCTTAAGAAAAAATAAAGCGCAATATTCAAACATAAAACTATCAGGAATAAAATCATATAGTAATTCAAGCTGAAAACGAACATAAATTCTTACCAATGAATGAATTAACCCAAAACGAATAGAAGTTAAAATTAGTGATCACGTGAATCATGAAATAAAAAACAGATACTGCTATAAATAAATAAATGAATCTAGAACGAACGGATACAAATTAAAATGAATAATCTTGTCAAACTATAAACCAAGAAAAATTGCAATAGCAGAAGCAGAAATTACCCCCCCCCCCTAAACGTTGTAAGGGCAAGTGTCATTTGTACTTTACTGAAAACTGTTTTGTGTTTCGAGCAGAGTGTTTTTTGTTTGTTTTAATACCAACAAAACACGACAAAAAATAATATAACAATGCTAATCAAAATTCAAAGATAAGGGTGTTCTAGCCCCCCTTACTTCTCAAACCCTCGAAGGGGCTTGAATGTCATTTGAATTTTTTTCAAAACGATATTTATTTTGACAGCATGGTTTTTGTGTAACAAAGCAACGAAAAAAAAATGTTACAAATATAAAAGAGAAAATATTTAATATGTCTTTTGTTTTCAGTTTTTTTGTAGTATTTGTTATCTATATTGTTTATGTGGCTATCCATTTTAATTTCTGTTAGCTTTGGGTTTTATTTATTCATTGATAGTAATTCACTTCGTTTTAAGTATGAATTAAATAAAAAAACAAGTTTTTTTTTAAATGAAATTAAGGAGCAACATTAAAAATTAAAACGAACAGATATTACTCCGTATATGAAAGGGGCTTTTCCTCCTCAACGCCCCGCTCTTTACGCTAGAGTTTGACTCTTTCTCTTAACTCTACTTTTTAAAACAGTAAGAAACTTTAGCGTAAAGAGCGGGGCGCTGAGGAGGAAAAGCCCCTTTCATATACGGAATAATTTCTGTTCGTTTTAAGTTTCAATGTTGCTCCTTACTTTCATTTAAAAAAACTTGTTTTTTTTATTTCATTTCCGGATGTGTTTGAATTAATGCATGTTTTGATCTTGGCTCTCCACACATAAATAATTAAAACGAAATTTGCATATTAATTCATTGTAATTAATCGGAAGATTTTGAGAAAAAAGGAGCGAGGGAGGAGGCCTAGTTGCCCTCCAATTTTTTGATTACTTGAAAAGGCAAATAGAACATTTAATTTTTTACGAACGCTTTCATTGGTAAAACATATACGTAACTTACGAATTAACTTACGTAACGAATAATTAACTATAAATTTAACTTAATTTAGTAATTAATAATTTAATAATTAAAAAAATAAATATTAACTTATATTTCACTTAATAATTAACTATAAATAATTAACTTCTATAGTCGTATATTTTTATTGCGTATATGAGGGGATTTACCCCTCGTCGATACCTTGCTCTTTACACTAAAGCTTAAATTTTGTCCCAATTCCTTAAGAATGACCTCTGAATCACAAAGGCCGTAGAATAAATAGTTGAAATTACTAAAAACACTTTAGCGTAAAGGAGTAAGGTATTACGAGGAGGTAAACCCCTCGTATGCGTAATATTTTTTGTTCGTTTTAAGTTTTAATGCTGTTTCTTACTATCAGTAGAAAAAACTTTTCATATTTATTTATTTTTTTTTTTCAAATAATACTACAACATCCCGCCGCCCCTTCATTGAAATTCTCTTCCCCTATGAGAAGTTAATCCATGGAAACATCCTCCCACTTAACCCCCCCCTCAAATCTCCATCCTAAACCAAAAAAATACCCCTGTAAACGTCCGTACACTTCCTAGTAACCATTACTATATGTAAACACAGGTCAGAGTTTGTAACTTGCAGCCCCTCCCACGGGGACTGCGGGAGAGTAAGTCGTCCTCAAAGACATAGCTATTAGGTTTTTCGACTATGGTGAATAAAATGTCTATCTCAGAATTTGGATCCGGTGACTTTTGGGAAAAATGAGTGTGGGAGGGGGCCTAGGTGCCCTCCAATTTTTTTGTCACTTAAAAAGGGCACTAGAACTTTTAATTTTCGTTATAATGAGCCCTCTCGCGACATTCTAGGACCACTCAGTCGATACGATCACCCCCGGGAAAAACAAAACAAAAAAAAAATAAAAATAAACACGGATCCGTGATCTGCCTTCTGGCAAAAAATACGAAATTCCACATTTTTGCAGATAGGAGCTTGAAACTTCTACATTAAGGTTATCTGATACGCTGAATATGATGGTGTGATTTGTGTCAAGATTGAATGACTTTTAGGGGGTGTATCGTCCTATTTTCTAAAATGAGGCAAATTTTCTCAGGCTTGTAACTTTTGATGGGTAAGACTAATCTTGATGAAACTTATATATTTAAAATTAGCACTAAAATACGATTCTTTTTATGTAACTATTGATATCAAAATTCTATTTTTTACAGTTTCAATTACTATTGAACCGGGTCGCTCCTTACTACAGTTCGTTACCACTAAATGTTTGATTAAATAAAAAAGCAGCTTTTTCAACTGAAATTAAGGAGAAATATTAAAACTCCGTGTGTATCAGGAGTCGTTTTTAAGGGATTGGGACAAAAAATCAAACTTTATTGTAAAGTTTGAGGGGAAGCCCCCTAATATATTTGCTTCCTTCTTTCAACTGAAAAAACTTGTTTTTTTTATTTAACTTCTGATTTTTTCGAGTAATTCTGGGATATCCTCCCCCTCCATGGAGAATTCCCCTCCCACGAACAATTCCCTCAATGCCCCTAAAATTTCCTCCGGATAATTTCATCCTCACTGAAAATTCCCTGAAAACTTCTATGGAATAGTTTCTCCTAGAAAGTTCTCCTTACTTTCATTTGAAAAAAAAAATGGGTATTTGTTTAATTTCTGAAAAATTTTCAAATCATGTCGTAAATCCCACCTTTCCTCCGTGGAAAATTTTCCTCTGACCCAGCCCCTCCAAAATGGAAAGTTTTTCCCACTGAAACATCTTCACATATAAAACTGAGTCGCCAAAGAGAAAGGAAATAAAAAAAAATTCCGTTTATGAATTTTGGTAAAAATTTTGATCGGAAGTCAATGGGAAAAATGGGTGTGGAAGGGGGACTAGCTGTCCCTCCGATCGTTTTGGTTACTTGAAAAGGTCGTTTTGGCTACTTAAAAAGGGCCCCAAAACTTTTAATTTCCGTTTAGTTGCACCCACTTACGATCTTTTAGGAGCATTGGTAAGGGCCCCAAAACTTATAATTTCCGTTTAGTTGCACCCACTTACGATCTTTTAGGAGCATTGGTTCGATACAATTACTCCTTGAAAAAACACCAAATAAGCATGCATCCGTAATATTTGTTCTGGCAAAATGTGCAATATTACGAAGGGCTACGAATATTACCAATACAACATAAAGAAGGGCTCTCTGTATAATGAATCTGACGGTCTGATTTTCGTTAATAACTTTTTTTTTGGGCTGTTTTTCCCTCTTTTTTTGAAAATCAGGCAAATTTTCTCAGGCTGGTATCTTCTGATGGGTAACATTAGACTTTTGCCCATTTTTATAATTTATATATTTGGAATCAGCAGAAAAAGCCAATTCTTTTTAAATATTAATTATTATCAAAATTCTTTCATTTAGAGTTTTGGTTGCTATTGGGTCAAGTCTCAATAAGCGTGTATGAGTTTTGTTACTATTGGGCCGAGTGTCAATAACAGAGTATACGATCTATTTCCAATCGTCTTGGGTTTTAATATGGCTGTTTTTTTTCTCTGAAAAGTTCTTTCCAGAAAGTTTTTTTGAAAATTAATTTCAGTCTGCTTTTTGTTGATATATTTTTATTAGCCTATTGGTTAATTGAAAATTTTGTAACTTACATTGTAAGGTTTTTTTACTTCGTTCACTTAATAATGAAAATATTGAACTTTAATTTAAATCTTGAAAAAAATTTGAACGTTTAGTCAATTTTTTCGATAAGGAGTAGTTCTGTGCAATAGATTTTTAATAATCGTTTTACTATGGAATTTAGGGTGGATGGTTTATTTACAGGGGTGGACCAAGAACAAAATATTGTGGGGGGCAATGTGACCAAGGTGTCCATAAGCAAAATCTTGGAGGGGCCCAATGTGACGAGGGCACCAATAATTGGCAAAATTGACAAATTCATTTAAAAAAGAGGGAAAAACAGGAAAAAATAAAGGAATGAGGGCACCAGAACCAATCTTGTGCAGCCTGGGTCCCCGAATCCTCCTGTATCTGCCAGTGTTTATTAATGGTATGAATTGAGAATCTGGCGTAATTTTAATCCTCTATGGGGTTGAAAGCATGCTGATCCCCATCAAGTTGACGATTCTTGGCGTTTATACCCCCCTGGAGATTACCCATCCTTAGAAAATACCCTCCCTCGGAAAATACTCCCACGGAAAATAACTCCCGTGGAAAATACCCCCTGGAAAACATCCCCCCAGAAAGTACCCCGCGTAAAATCCCCGTCCTCCCCGTGAAAAATGCACACCGCGGAATACCATTCCTGTAAACAAAAAAGTATTATGTCCCCTTGTATCCCCCCACAATAATTTTAGAGTTTGCAAAACTCTCGACCCTATAAATCGTTCCTAAGATGTTCCCGAAGTGCCATTCTGATAATCTTGATGCGTGATTTCTTCCGATTTGCCTCTGCCCCTCCCCAAGTCAAAACCATTCGAGATATTACAAATACACCAGTTAGATAATCTAGTAGCATACAACAGGCTTTTAATGTAAAACTGTTCACCTAAATCAGAGCTATAGTATTTTTAGCTGCTCCCTTCCCCGCTCCTAAAAACAAATTTGCAGTCACCTTGCACCCCCAAGCTTTTTCTGACATATCGCTGATGTGTTATTTCAGCCTTGATATGCATACTGTCTTTAGATTTACCTCTCCCAAAATAACAAATAAATGTGAGGTTCACTTAACCCCTGAAGTTTAATCCAATCTTTTCCTCCTCACCTAGCTCGCTTAATACTTCCTGAAACTTCCAATCTGAACCCCTCCCCCTCCAAGCTGCTCCCAAGATATTGTAGATATGTTATTTTGATAATATGGCAACATGTTGTATGTTTTGATTTACCTTGCTACTTAACAGTTCATGCATTATAAGTGTCTTAGAAGCTTATAGTGAAACCCTCTGTTGGATCCAAGGCAAAAAATGCGTAGCCCGTTCCGCATTCCCTCATTTCGAAAATCCCACTCTCCTTTACTTCCCCCAACAGCACCTGAAATTTTAACTTTATCCCCAACCGTTGGCTAAACATTGCTTATGTCCTTATTCGATGACCCGTCGTCATAAGACATTTAAATTTACCTAAATCGATAAGACATTTAGATTTACCTCTGCTCCCTCCCCGATAAAAATTGTTTGTCTGATCTATACTGACCCCCCACCACCCCCTACCACTCTGAAAGTCAATGTATATCCCCCAAGCCATTCCTAAGATAAAATAAAAAACATTTTTTTTTTCAACTGAAAGCAAGGAGCAACATTTAAGCTTAAGACGAACCGAAATTATTTCGTATCTGAGGGTGTTCGTCCCCTCATCAATACCTCGCTCTTTATGGTAAAGTATTTTTAGTACTTTCAAAACAGCTATTTATTCTAATTAAGGGCCTTTATGATTCAGGGGTCATTCTTAAAGAATTGGAACAAAATTTGAATTTTAGCGTCAAGAGCGAGGTATTAATGAGGGGGCAAACACCCTCATATCTATATATATAAAAATAAGTTGTTTGTCTGTGGGTCTGTCGAGTGACGTCATGTCATTTTGTCGTCATGAAGTTAGTTGTCGTCATGTTTGTTATGACGATGACGTCATTAAAAGTATTTAAGAAAATCGTTCAAAAACAAATTTTTAATTGTAAGAAGATCGTGGACGAAAAAATCTTTAATTGTAAAATGACTGAAGAACCTACAATGGCAACAGCCGAGGAAGCTGCTCAAAGAGTCTATGCCAAAAAACTTGCGGCTGATAGAGAAAGTAAGAAAAGAAAGCGTGCCGAGGAATCACAAGAACAGCAAGAAAACAGGCTTGCGGCTAAAGAACGCAAAACCGCGCAGTTAGATGAAAATCCACCTGGACAGCGAGAGTCAAAACATATCAAAACTGAAAATGATAGCGATGATGATTGGGTTTGGGATTTTGACTTGGATAAGGTCATCAATGCCTACCAGATTTTAGTTAAAAAAACAAAGGTTCGGCGATATGTATTTCATAGTGACGCTGAAAAATAAAGAAGAAAAAGAAAACTGAAAAAAGAAAAAAGGTAAAAAACTAAAAAAAATAAAAATAAAAAACACTCAAAGAGGAATTACAGACCGGGACACAAATGACGACCGAGACAGAGGGAATATAAATGACGACCGGGACACTCAAAGAGAAATTACAGACTGGGGACACAAATGACGACCGGGACACAGGGAATATAAATGACGACCAGGACATAGGTATTTAAGAATATCGCTCAAAGACAAATTTTTAATTGTAAGAATATCGTTGAAAGAGAAATTTCTAATTGTAAAATGACTGAAGAACCTACAAAGGCAACACCCGAGGAAGCTGCTCAAAACGAATGTATTCACGCCGAAGTAGTTGAGTTGGTAAAGCGTTATGTTTCAGGTTCTAGGTCCGAGAGGCTCCAGGTTTGAACCTTAGCTTTAGCATTAATACAAAAGAAGAAAAAAACTGAAAAAGGTAAGAACTACAAAAAAAACTAAAAAGAAAATACTAAAAAAAAACTAAAAAAGCTAAAAAACTAAAAAAAAAGTATGTAATAATTTCTGTTCGTTTTAAGTCTTGTATGTTGTTCCTTACTTTCAGTTGAAAAAACTTGTTTTTTTGTTTTAATTTCTGATTGTTTTTAATAATCCTGGGAAAACCGACGCCCTCTTTATGGAAAATTCACTTCCCCCATGAAACATTTTTCATGGAAATATCCTCCCATGTTACCCCCTCCCCCCGAATCCCCCGACCTCCACCAGAAAAAAACATGAAAACATCTGTAAACTCCCCAATAACCAATACTACATGTAAACAATAGGTAAAGCTCATAACCTACAGCCTTTCCCCAGGGGATTATTAGGGATTAAGTCGTCCTCAGAGACATTGCTATTAGATTTTTGACTATGCTGAACAAAATGGTTATCTCAAAATTTTGATCCAGTGACTCTGGAAAAAAAATGAGCGTGGGAAAAGGACTAGTTGCCCTCCAAAATGGGCACTAGAACTTTGTAATTTCCGTTCGAATGATCCCTCTTGCCACATTCTATTTTTCGGAAAGACTTTTCTGTCTATTTTTCCTTCTGCATTGGCAATCCCTTAGCCTAAAACTGAAGGATATGAGTTTTGAGGCAACCCGGGTTTTTTCCTGAGGGCAGGTTTTCGAGAGGAGGGAATACCTGACAAATCTTGGTACGTTAGATTCCCTTTGGCTCAGAAACATGTGATTGTAAATTTTAGACCAATCAGATAAAAAGTTTTTTGGCCACTTTCAGGGCCCCCTAACCTCTACCATCTTTCATTCTTAATAATTATAACTTTTTTAAAAGGGGGCTCAAAATTTCTATTTAGATAAGTTCTTGCTCAACTTTCTAGGGCGGGTTCAATATGATCACCCATAAAAAAATAAAGATAAATAAATGAATAATAATTATAACATCAAAGCAGATTTGTAATAAGCTAACTTTGGAAAAAATGGAGCCATTTTGGAGACGTTTTCTCCTGTTGTCTTGTGCTGATAATTTTTTATTGAAAAGTATTCAAACTTAATAAATAATGCAACATCAATATATCACAGAAACAGGGAAGTTAAATGGAAAGAATATTATAAATTACAGGAAAAATATAAAGTAAAAGTATTTATTGATGTCCACTTATACAATGAGAAAAAGTGGAGTAGAATAAGAAAAGAAAGAAAAAGATTATAATATGACTTCTAATTCAACTCAACTTCAAAAATTGCAATCATAAAAAAATATGTACAGGTAAGAAGAAACTTGCCTGTTTACGAAGGGACTTCGACCTTGCCGACTCTTCCACCTCAGGTATCATATCCAGAGAATCATATTATAAAGCATATTAAATAATATAATATATATTAAATAAATAAGTTAAATAAATAAATTTATTAAATAATATATATTAAATAAATAATTAAAATAAATTATTTAATAATATTAAATAAATATATATTAAATAAATATATTTAATTATATATTAAATAAATAATATATATAAATAAATAAGCATATTAAATAAATAAAGCATATAAATCATATTATAATAAAGCATATTATAGCGGTTTAGCAATGAGGAATGTCTTTCGTGGAGCGGCATGCGCAGTAAAAATTTTAGGTACTTGCAATAAGCTGAACGAAGCTTCAATTTTTCTGTCGCTAATAAATAAAATCTTGGAATTTAGGGGGGGGGCTGCCCCTGAAGCCACTTTCCTCCTCCCAGCCCTTCTTTCATGTCTGGGTCTCTGTTGGTAGTAATTTCCCTCCAATTTGTCTTCCAGTGAATGACGTCGTACAAACCCTTGAAAGGATATCTAGATTTACTTTTTGTATTGATTTTTGCTGGCCAGATTTTTGCAGTGTGGCCTAACCATACTTCTATTGAAATCTATAATACAGGCTATTAAACTTTATCCCCTCTCCTTTTACAGTGCCAATTTACCACCCTACAGTTAGTCGAATCCCTCTTTCGTAGAAAAAATTGGACAGATTTTGATTTTCTGGTTTTCCAAAACTGGAGATTTATAGCTCAAGCTCTATTGATGCTGCGTCCTTTTTCTCTCTAAAGTACCTATTTGTTTACAGTCTTTTTGCATATTTTTCGATAAGATTTGTCAGTTCCTCTGTTATGTGAAACATTTTTCATTTTTGTTTCCCCTTTCGTCCACTAAAGTGTCCAAAAAATTAGTGTTTTCATGCATTCTTTCTCGTTGGTCCCTGAAGGGTTCCAAGTTTCCCCTTGACAACATTATATTCATGCTAGACATAAGGAATTTATTTACGGTCAGAGGATATAATGGGACCGCTTAAAGATGCAGTGAAACTACGTAATCTTTTTATCTTGTTGATACTTCTAATAAAAAAAGAAAATAATTCAGTTATAGTTTAAAGGTAGACTTTGGATTGAAAGGCCAAAGTAAACTTAGTTTGATAGTAGGCCTACCACTAGTAACTTGTCACAACAATTTTCAGACTGGAACTGTGACTTTGGCGGAAATGCTACCTCCATCCAGCCATATTTTAAGCATCAGCTTCTTCCACCTATCAAGAAATCCAAGATAATTTCAAGCATTCTTTTTTATTATTTCATCCCAGCCTTATCTGGGGCATCCAACGTTTTTTTTTTTTTTCACCTTGTGTGGTATTCAATAGAACAGTCTTTCAATTGGATGAATTTAATTTCTTATGCTTAAGTTTCAAAAAAAGTTCTATTCAAGCTCAGAGGGGAGGGCAAAGGGGACTTTGGGGTCGTCCCTCCTCTAAAATTTCAACATCTTTCTATCTCTTGAAACCATCAAAATTTCCCTAATCTTTTTATCCAGTTGATACTTCTAATGACAAAAAGATAATCTAGGTATAGTTTAAAGACAGTCTTCTAATAAAAGGGCCTAAATGGACTTAATTTAATAACTTCTAACTCATTGCACCATTTTTCAGTCTCGGGCTGACACTTTGGTGATAATGTCTCCTGAGCTTCCGCTTTTGCCACCTCCTATGAAATCCCAGATAATTTTAATGATTTTTTTATTGTTCCATCCCAGCCTAATCTGGGGCATCCATCCTTTCTTCCTCCCTCCCTCGGGACTTGCCCAAAAGGACGGTCTTTGCTCAAGTGGAAGAATTGAGTTTGATACACGAGTTTCAAAAATAGGTCCCAGTTAGGCGCATAGAGGAGGAAGAAGGGGACTTTGGGTCCGTCTCTCCTCCAAAATCTTAATTTCTCTTTGGACCTCGATAATTACCTATCCCTAGCGTTTTTGAAATTCTTTCCTTTCCCCAGGTCCAAAATTTCAATTTTTTCAAATTTTCTTTGCAAATTGGACCATTCTTTTTTAAAGAGATTAGTATCGGAATAAGGTTTCTATTAATGTAAAGGAACCTAACTTTAAAGAGAAAACCTTAAAAAAATAAACCGAATAGGCATGTACAAGGAGCGAGGGGACTCCCTAGAATCATCAAGATTATTTGTGTTTTTGGCAGTGATGGGAGGGAGCAGGGTCCCTTCCCACCCCACCCTTTGCCCTAGAAAAGCTCCCAAAAGTAAGTGTAGAGTTGGCAAAAGACATCAAATTTAATTCCTTAGCTGTTCCCCCCCCCTACTGAAAAACTACCTAGATAAGCCCAAGCTCATGCTTATGATAAGATTTTAGGATTTCTTAGACGTTTGACAACGATAATGGTTAAGGTAATTTCTTAAATGATTATCTAGTCGAGACGGATCTCCATCTGACAAGATTAGAAAATGTTGTTTTAAAGTTCTTGCGCATTGATACAGAGTTGTGTTCCATTTTTCCCCTTTCTCCAGTTCAAAACTAGGAAACAATCTCAATTTAGACACCAACGTGAATGAATCTTGTATTAGGAGTAATGCGACATATTTATTTGTAGGTAAATTATTTCACTTCTTACCTTTTGTAAATGGCGTATATTTTAGGATACACAAAAAGATTAATTGAGAGGTAAATGTAACGAGATTCAACGGTCATAATATAGATTGCGGAGTCTCTAAATGAACTATTCTCACGATAAGAACTGTCCCTGGCTATTTTAAGGATTTCTTTTGCCTTTTGGCTTTTTTTTATTCTGGTTAATCATGGGGACATCTTCATTCAAGTATGTGTTTATGGTGGTATCAATATATTTGATGGATTAATTCTTTGATATCAAAATTTTATCATCATGCATTATTCAATATTTCTTAATTTTCGATTTATATATTCTTATTATGCACTACTATAATTTTATTTTCTGCTGTGCATAGTTGTTTTGCCTTTCAGTTGTATAATAATCCATAGATCAATTTTATCTTTAAGACATATTTATTTGACCCTTCCCCCAAAGAGACTGGCTGAAACTTCTCCTCTAAGACGATTGGCTGAAACAATCCGGTCACAGATTTAGCACCCCTAAAATTGATTTTTAAGGCTAGGATGAATACGGGTAGACAACTGCTACGGGTTTTAAGTAGACAACAATAACAATGCGGTATGTGTTTTATACTTGATTTTCACCAATAGTAACATTGTAGGCAGCGTTTCCACTTTGACGGATTTTTCCGTCAAAAGCGGATTTTTTGAGTCTTCGACGGATGAGAATTTGATCCGTCGGATTTCCGGATTTTTGACGGATTTTCAAAGATTTTATGTAAGAATCGAATTTAGTTGTTTTTATTCTCAGTTCTCAAATTCAAATCACACTGATGTTTTCTAAGTATCAATCTTTACTGTTGTTTCTTTGTTGTTTTCCGTTCCGACTATTTTTCAACCAGGGTTGATTCCCGGACTAGTTAGCTCGCCTCCTCCAGTCCAGAAACCGGTTTGGGGTTAACATAATCAAGTTGCATTCACTTTTCAAGCAACCGTGAGCTAGGCAGTGAGTCATCAGGTCAGGTTGATTCCCGCGATTTATTTATGCCGGGAGTTAGTACTGTGTTATATTAAAGCGAGGAAAATATTAGATACTGAGGAGGTCTTTTGTTGTATACGTTGATACGAGACGCGGCTAGTAAATAGGCTACTTCAAGAACTGAATTTCGTAGCTTTTCCTTCTTGTTTTACTGACAGAATGTTTTACGCAGCTACACGGTTTCTTTAATACCTGAAAGAAGTATGACAGTCTTTGAATAGCGGAGTGCAACCACATAGTAGGAGTTAGAAATCTGATTTTAGCCAGTTATTTGATTTTATTCATGCCACTTGATTTTAACCATACCGGCAGAAATCACCTTTTGGTGGGTATTAAACGGCTGGTATTTTAGCTGGTAGTTGCTTCTCCAGAAGGGTCAAAGTCGGTGTTCGACAATGGAAACAGAGAAAGATATTTAACAGACACAAAAAAGATTTGCTTAGCCTAGAAAGTGATACTTCCTACATTGAGGGTTTCGCCAGTGCTTTAACTTTCCAGGATTTATCCTAATATTCAGGATTTTTGGACCTTGGTAGGATTTTTTTTTAGATTTGTGAAAACACAGAATGCCGTTTGCAGCGAGAATAAGGAATTTAGTATGAAATGTAGCCATAATTGAAGCCCTATTTTAATTCTTCGTCCATTTTTAACTGTACGCTTAAAAGACCGCAGAAAAATCTGAAAATCTGTGAATTGCCTGGACTATTTTATTTCTCTGAAATAGCTATAGTGGGAGGGCGGTAAACAAAATCAAAATACAGCAATGCTTACTTTTATTTTATTTTTAGCTATGCTTTTTGTCAAGGTTGTATAAGAGAGAAAGGTTGTACCAATTTTGTTTTCATCTGCTTAGTGCTTATCATAAGTATGGCTTACAAATCATATGAGGCCTAGAAGCTATTTTCTATATAGTGCCAACTATTAGTCTATTTGTTGCATTTCGTAAAGTGGACAGTATCATTAACTGACGTTTGAATTCATGAAGTTTTTCGATTTTCATGGGTAATTTCCTGGTAAAAAATAAGGAAGTATATCCTTTCAAATACCTAAGTCGCACAACACAGGTTATCAAAGATCTATAAAAGTGGAGTTTCGACAGGATTTTTGACTTCTTCAGCAAGATTTTTCAGGATGTCTTAGATCCCTGGCAAGATTTTTAAAGAGAAACAAGTGGAAGCACTGGATTTCGCTTCAACTTGCTTTGACAAAGTAAATAGAAATCGAAATCTTTGTTAATATTTGAGTTGTTAAACGAATATAATTAAAAGATTCGGTCGCTCTGCGCGCTGAAAAAATTCTAGCCAAGATACAAAACAATTAAATCAAGGTGTCTAGGTAGCTGTCGAAGACCTTAATCACGCTAACAATCGAGCTGCAGGAGCGTTGGCTAATCCGCTTCTGAGAATCCTATGTTCTGGAATTATTCAATGATTTTAACACACTCTTCTATAGTGAAAAGCCACTCTTCCATCATATAAAACCAGAAGTGGAGCTGCTGATCCGTATATTGGCAATGAAGTTTATGAAAGCAGCCTACGTCAGAGGGACGTTTGCGTTAGAGTTGGACCCTGAAAATGTCAGGTAATACCTTGCTTTGGAAAAGGTATATCTTCGGATGCTCGCCTATAAATCTCTGGAGAAGTTGCAGTCAGACCGACGCTGGTCTGAGTAACTACAGATCGTGATCTATCACGATAAAAGGATAATGTTTACTGAGTTAGCTTAGTTGCCTAATTATTCAGACAACGGGCTGATTCGTGTACCACTCAACAGAGTATTGTATGCTTGAGCTGTACGATCAGATAGAAAGTCTAGTCTAGAGACTGAAAAACGAGCGTTACGAGATATACTCTGGTCCAAATAAAGCAAAAGCGTCACTGACACACTTTGTTTCATGAAGTTGTGTTCTTTTTCACTATGAGATAGTTGTGGAAATCATTTAGCAATTCACAGGCAACGAGATACTCGGCGACATTCTGGACTATATGAAAAATATCCATGAACTGGTAAACATCCGTCTTCCAACTATTTTGTATTTTCGTGTGGGGGGGGGGGTCATTAGTTACATTAAAAATGCAAAAAGGAAGAAACAAGATACGAACTCGGAAGACAACTCTGGGTAAGAACGCACTTACTGATTCGTAATTCGGCTTGACGATATTTTAGGCGAAATTCAAGAAGCCAGCGCATCATTTGTCCAGGCTTCTTATCTATCCCCGTTCAAACCACCTTTTTCAAGGGGTGAATAAATGGAATTTTCAGCTTCTTTTTCTCGTTTGACTGCCCACGGATCTGGTGGAATCTTCCGTTCTGGTGGAATCAATGCTGAGGACAGCATTGAACTCTAGGAAGTGTTTCAACAGAGCACACTGTTCTGCTTGTAACAACTGCTTACCACGAGAGTTCTGTTTGGACACATTTTTGTTATGGATTTGTAGGATTGTTTAACGGAAATTTCGACGGATTTTTCGTTTCAGTCGTCGGAATTTTACGGATTTTTGGTCAACCAGAACGGAAAACTTGCCATCATGAAGTGGAAACACTGATTGTAGGCAATGAGAGGGTGAGGAGTCTCAACTAAGAAAAATAATATCGCACAACGACTAACAAACCGCAATCATCCAAGCCTAAAAAATCAATTTCAGGGGTGTTAAATCTGGGACCGGATTGCTTTTGTCGAATCGTAAATGTCGTCATTTTTTTCAACATTAATGATGCAGGTATACCTGTCTTTGACTTCTATTCGATTTGGATATGCAATTCTTTATCTTAGGAAGTAAGGGCAGAAGTTCAAGCATCTCTCTTTTCTGCTAAAAAAAAAATCCTATCTTTTGGTTAGGAATTTCTACTGAACTTTTCAGCTTTTTATTATTCACTAGCTGTTGGGGTGGCGCTTCGCGCCACCCCAACACCTAGTTGGTGGGGGCGCTTCGCCCCCCCCCCAAGCCCCCCCCGCGCGCGTAAGCACGCGCGTAAGATCTATACCTCATGATTCTAATGATTGCCCTTGAGCTTTGTTGATGGTGATTGCTAATCGAACATTCCCTGTGTCCCCGTCGTCATTTATATATCCCCCTGTGCCACCCGGCGTCCCCGTTGTAGTTGTGTCCCTTTGTCCCGGTCGTCATTTATATTCCCTGTGTCCCGGTCGTCATTTGTATCCCGGTGTCCCGGTCTGTAAAAAAACGGGGCGTTGAGGAGGGGACAACCCCTTTCATATACGGAATAGTTTCTGTTCGTTTGAAGTTTTAATAGCGCTCCTTACTTCCAGTTACAATTTTTTTTATTATTATTTAATTTCTGAACGTTTTTGAATTAATGCATGGTTTGATTTTGGCTCACTGCACATTAATAATTAAAACAAAATTTGAATATTATTTTTTTTGTTCAATGGTTTTTTCATGGTTTGGATTGGATGATTTTGATAAAAAAGGGTGGGGGAGGGAGCATAGTTGCCCTCCAATTTCTTATTACTTAAAAAGGCAACTAGAACCTTTTTTACGAACGTTTTTACTAGTAATAAATATACGTTTCTTACGAATTAACTTACGTAATGAACTTCTATAGCTGTATATTTTTGTCACATAGTATGAGGGGGTTTGCCCCCCCCCCGTCAATGTCTCGCTCTTTACACTAAAACTTGATTTTTGTCCCAATTCTTTAAGAATGACCCCTGAATCACAAAGGCCGTAGAATAAATAGTTGAGATTAGTAAAAAACTTTAGCGTAAAGAGTGAGGTATTAAGGAGGAGACGCACCCTTATATACGCAATAATTTCTGTACCTTTTAAGTTTTAATGCTGCTCCTTACTTCAAGTTGAAAAACACATTTTTATTCATTTTCTCATTGTTTTTTTTTTTAAATAATGCTAGAAAATCCTGCGCCACCTCCATGGAAATTCTCTTCCCTCATGATAAATTCCTCCATGGAAAGATCCTCCCAATTTTTTGGTCACTTCAAAAGGGCACTAGAACTTTTAATTTCTGCTAGAAAGAGCCCTCTTGTGACATTTAGAACCACTGGGTCGATACGATCACCCCTAGGGAAAAAAACAAACAAATAAACACGCATGCGTGATTTGTCTTCTGGCTAAAGTCCACATTTTCGTAGATAGGAGCTTGAAACTTCTACAGTAGAGTTTTCTGATACGCTAAATCTGATGGTGTGATTTTCGTTAAGATTCTATGACTCTTAGAGGGTGTTTCCTCCTTTTTTTCTAAAATAAGGCAAGTTTTCTCAGGATTATAACTTTTGATGGTTAAGACTAAACTTGATGAAACTTATATATGTAAAATCAGCATAAAAATACAATTCTTTTGATGTAACTTTTGGTATCAAAATTCAGTTTTTTAGAGTTTCGTTTGCTATTGAGCCGGGTCGCTCCTTACTACAGTTAATTACCAAGAACTGTTTGATTCGGGTATTTGGCGGGTGAATAATTCTCTGATACCCATTTTACAGATTATAATCTTAAATGGTGCTAGGCTTTTCCTATCGATTGCCGGGTTTTTATTACGAATAATAGCAATAGTTAGTATTTGCTAAAAATCTGGTTATATATGTTGATTGGCAATAATTAAGGGATCAGTTAATAGTCAGATGACAGTAAAAGGAAAAGAAATTGGAAATCAAGAGCTTTTTCAATAGTTTTGATTTAAGCACTGATGAAGCCCATATTTTTTTTTTCGCATATCAGCCAGGAAAAAGTCGGAAAACCCCAAATTGCAACAAGACTGTATTTTGCCATGCTAATTGTAAACGATGCATGCTAAGAAGCCAAGTTTCAAGTAATGATCACTATAGTGAAACCATCTAATTCAGCTCCATAACGTAAGCTATTTCACACGGCAAGAGGGGGGAAGTCTCCTCGAAATGGCTTCGGATTTCCTTCTCGGAAAAAAAAAAAAAAAAATCAAAATTGGCCTAAAAATGCGCTGAAGTAGTATTCTTAGCCCCCTGGAAAGATTCTATTCAAGACTAATGTAGAATCAACATGAGAAGGCGAAAAGTGGTATGTGTCTCTAACGCTTAGCCCATTTTGATTACTTTGTGTAGTAAAAACTTTTTTTTTCTAGCTAGCGGAGGCAGGGCGGAAGCAATTAGAAGGGGTGATACAGCAGCTGCAAGAACAACTTCAGATGAATTTGCTTCAACAGACATTCCTTATTCAGGTGAGCCACATTATCCTTTCCTCCTGATGATTTATTTAAATAATCTTGTTTTAAGAAATTAATACGATAAGTACTTGTTCCGACAGTTCATTTCGTAAGCGACATTGTCATATAATGACTGTATCCTTGGTGCAAAAAAATAGATAAATGGCACCAACTTTGTTACATTTTAAGAGTAATCAGTGAAATTGCTATAAGTTAATGATTTTAAAAAAATGGTTCAAGTAGCTCAAGGGATCCAGCTCAAGAATCTCGAGCTCAGTTTAACCGCGGATCAGCAGAGACACATCCCCAGGTTGGGTTCTTTTGAGTCAGTGCACTACTCCTGGAATATTCTAGGAATATAAGATGATTAGTAGAGATTCGCCTTTGTCTCCTCCTTTACTAGGTATAAGATAGTTTGACCATACCACGCCTTCCTCCCCTAATGAAGCAGTAGCCATTCTATCTACCTTATTGACATTATTGCTAAAAAAGAACGATCCTTTTTATCGTTATTCACCAATTAAGACAAGCCTCTACACTGATTACTAATTATGGCTTAACGTGCTTCAATTATTGTGAAGACTAAAATTGCCTCTATCGCTTACACAAACTCCAACTGATTACCAGTCAATACCCACAAAGGCAACCTAGGGGGTCTGGAAACAAATGATCCAGCCTGTATGATTGCCAAAATTATTGCCGTCCACAAAGCGATATATCTGGTGGAGTTCCGTGTTATTTATATATTAAATGAACAAAAAAACAAGTTTTTTAACTGAAAGTAAGGAGCGACATTAAAACTTAAAAGGAACAGAAATTACTTCGTATATGAAAGGGGCTGCTCCCTCCTCAACGCCCCGTTCAAAAAAACGAACAGGAATTACTCCGTATATGAAAGGGGCTTTTCCTCCTCAACGCCCTGCTCTTTACGCTAAAGTTTGAAGCCTTCTCTCAACTCTACTTTTTAAAACAGTAAAAAAAAACTTTAGCATAAAGAGCGGGGCGTTGAGGAGGGAGCAGCCCCTTTCATATACGAAGTAACTTTTATTCGTTTTAAGTTTTAATGTCGCTCCTTACTTTCAGTTAAAAAAACTTGTTTTTTTTTATTTAATTTCTGAACGTTTTTTAATTAATGCATGCTTTGATTGTGGCTCTCCGCAGATGAATAATTAAAACGAAATTTGCATATTTATTTTTTGGCTAAATGGCTTTCTCATAATTTTGAGAAAAAAAGGAGCTGGGGAGGAGGCCTAGTTGCCCCTTTAATTTTTCGGTTACTTAAAAAGGCAACTAGAACTTTTTTACGAACGTTTTTATTAGTAAAAGATATATGTAACTTACGAATTAGCTTACGCATTGAACTTCTGTATTTGTATGTTTTTATTACGTTTATGAGGGGGTTTACCCCCTCGTCAGTACCTCGCTCTTTACACTAAAGCTTAAATTGCGTCCCAATTCCTTAAGAATGACCGCTGAATCACAAAGGCCGTAGAATAAATAGTTGAAATTACTAAAAAATATTTTGGCGTAAAGAGCGAGGTATTAGGAGGAGGTGAACCCTTCATATGCGTAAAAATTTTGGTTCGTTTCGAGTTTTAATGCTGCTCCTTACTTTCAGTTGAAAAAGCTTCCTCATGTTTATTTTTTCATTTTTTTTTAAATAATGCTAGAAAATCCTGCACTCCCTTCATGAAATTTTCTTTCCCCATGACAAAATCCTCCATGGAAAAGTTACCCCAAAATATCTCCCTCTTCTCAACAACCCCCCCCCCCCCAACCAAAAAAATCCCCCCGAAAACGTCTGTACACTTCCCAATAACCTTTACTATATAGAAGAACTGGTCAAAGTTTGTGACTTGTAGCCCCTCCCACGGGGACTTTGGGGGAGTAAGTCGTCCCCAAAGACATAGTTATAAGGCTTTTAGACTATGCTGAATAAAATGGCTATCTTAGAATTCTGATCCGGTCACTTTTGGAAAATAATTGGCGTGGGAGGGGACCAAGATGCCCTCCAATTTTGTGGCCACTTAAAAAGGACACTAGAACTTTTCATTTAGGTTAGAATGAGCCCTCTTGCAACATTCTAGGACCACTGGGTCGATACGATCACCCCTGGAAAAAAAATAAATAAGTAAAATAAACACGTATCCGTGATCTGCCTTCTGGCAAAAAATTCTAAATTCCACATTTTTGTATATATATATATATATATATATATATATATATATATATATATATATATATATATATATATATATATATATATAAATCCGTGTCCAGTCAAACGTGCAAGGTCTAGATGATATTAAATTGACCACTTTTTTTATTGGGAATAATCTCTTGTTTTTCCACATAAGTTATTAATTTTTATGATCTATTCGAAGTTGCACCCCCAATGAAATATTTGTCCCTCGAAATAAATCTGTGTAGAATCTGCAGACTCGAACTGTTTTCCACTCTTGTTTGGACTCTGAAACAATCTTCTTTTAAGATATAAGTTGTAATTAAAAGACTCACACTTTGTCGCAGCAAACATGAGTATCGCTAAAATATGACCGACATAAAAATGTGAATTATCTTTATATTCATCCTATTTTTAATTCATCCTAAAAAGGTATCTTCCACTCCCCCTTAAAAATACTAAGCAGGATCTAGAATATTTGTTGCTCCTGTATGATTTCCTAAGGTGTCTGAATTTATTATCAAAGCGTTATTTTCCCCCAAACGAAAACAATGGACTCTTTCGAAAGATTCGATCAATACTTGCTATTACAGCCTTGTTTACTTTGTTAATGCATAAACAATAAACAAGCAGTAATAGGAACGGAAACACGTGACTGGATATATTTCCCTTGGCTAAAGTTAAAACAGCTTTAAAAGAAATCTTGACAAAAAAGGGCCTTTTGATTTGTCTTCCTATCACTGTTTTGCCATCTATGTAGGCTAGACCTGCTCATACCCTCAAAATGGGACGAGGGCCAAATCATATCAATTAAAGCAGACGTGGGCCGTAAAATAGATGGGGAAAATAGTTGATTATTTTATTTTGATACTTCCTTCTTAGCTAGAACACACTCAAGAATTTGGATTGCGAATATCAGACAATAACCAGTTTTTACGGTTTTTATAACAGACAACTAGCTTGCAATGATCTATCCTAGGCTGCTGCGAGTGCAACTTAGGCCCAGGGCCCTCGGGGCAACTGTTTTGAGACTAGAATTGCTAACCGATTGCGCAAGCAACTTTTTTGTGACCATGGCCTTGAAGTAGAGTGGGGTCCCGCCCACGAGGCAATCCAGATGAGACTGGTTTCTAATCAGTCTAAAACTGGTTCCGTGTGAGCCTCCAGCCGTGGTCACAGTTGCGTTGTAGAGTTGCGTTGCGTTGCTAACGCGTTGATATTGTCCAATTATTTTGTCTCTCAACGTTTTAAACCAAGAATTAAACGTGAAATTCTTAGAAGTGGAGAAGCAGGAAGAGCTGTACAACTATAAACTTTCTGTAAAAATTCCGTAAAATGCGACATTCTGTAAAATGTGATATATTCTCTATCTGTTTAGACAGTTCTTTTGGTGCTAAGAACAGACTTGGATTCTTTTCCAAGTAGGGATGGACCCAGTACTCCCTTTGAACCCTACGAAAAGTCTTCCTCATCGGAACTCAACATAGTCAACCACACTGCACTGCTCAATTAGATAAACACATCTGATCCACAACCACTCACTTTCATGGGTGGACACGTTTCATTTTGATTGTAAACTGGTCGTGAACAGCTGCAGATGAGACTAGTTTCCAATCGTTGTCTTGAAACGGTTGCCTCGTTGGCGCTGGGCCTTAAGGTGCTGGAAACGGTAATCCAAACTGAAAGTCGACTGGCAGCTCAAAATCATATCGAAAGATAACAGCATACGTTATGGTGATTGGTGATGAGATTTTTTTTTCCTGTTTGAATAATTTGTCAATAGGTATTACAGTCTGATTTATTATATTAGTCTCTTTTTCTGGCTGAGACGTGACAGTATTGATTTTCTTTATTTATCAATATTCATAATATTGTAAAGCTAGAAAGACCAGAAACTTGTTTGTTGTATTTTTCGCAATGCAATGCCTCTTCTCAATAGGCTTTGTGGACCGGAGTCCTAGCGCTAGTTGGTCACATATGGCAATCGCACCGCTTATTGTGCAGGCCAGATGCAGGGATATGTGAGTCACTGTCCAATTTTAAATTAAGTAACCTCTGCACTAGCCATAGTATTGACCTCAATTTGCTGTTCCCAGCTTGAATACTCGTTTCAAAAGCTTAAATAAGTAAACTTGAGGGTTACTAGATAGATCACATCTATAGAAAAGTAGAAGCTATGTATGTGTGGGGATGGATATTAAGGGCTAACATGTAAAATTTAGGACGCAGACGGAGGTTCCTTATCTCAGATTGTAGATCTTAAATAAGTATCCTATATGAGGGCCAACTTTTATATTTAATCTTCACAATCCTAGATTTTCTTATACCTAATGAGTATTTGGTTTCTATCTTTTAGATAAGAAAATTTTTGGCTGAAGACAAGATTCTTGAACACTTCAAGAAATTTTTCATTACAATTGTATCCCATGCAAACACGTTAAGCAGGATCCCTCAAGGTTGGGAGTCCCTGGGCTGCAGCCTGTTCTGGCCTATTGGGCACAATGGCCTTGAAAATTTAGATAACTTTGAGGACACTTCACTCTGTGTTGAATTTTGGCCAGAGTAGCTTTATAAGAAACAGCCCATTGGCGCAGCGAAGATCCAGCGGAAAGGGACGGCAGGAGTTTTACCCTTTCCTCTTTTTGGTTGAGCAAAACTTTCAAGAAACACATTTGAAATATCGTTTCTTATACTTTTTCCTGTTTTTGACATAGTTTAACATTTGTTTTACAATTTTGATCCTTTTAGGAGAAGGGGCAATGATTCCTTTTCCTGCATTTCGGTCCACGACTTCAAGCTTATTGAAAAATACTAGACAAGCTAGGGCTGTGACCGAATTTCTTTTTTGCAAATAAGGATAACTGACAGGCCCGTTATAAAGGAATATTTCTAAAAGTAAATTTTTGCAACAAAGCCTATGCCCTGGTAAATACAAACAAAACGACTTGATATCTGACAACCGTCTGCTTCTCAAGTCTGTCTTATGGCGACCTCACATAATCAACCTGCTACAGACCTTACGGCGGAATTGTGGAATTGATGTTGATTTGCTTTTAAATTGACAATCTATTTATTTCACAAATTGGTAATTTAAAACCTTCCAGCGTTTCGTTTTTTTTCTCCGAATACAGATAGCTAAACCGGTTTTTCACAGATCTTGCTGATCAAAATTCCTGAGTGTGTTCTATATTACTTGATATTTGAGGTGAAGTACATACTGGTCCTAATAATGGCAAGCTCTCCTTATGTATCTTATACAGCTAATTTTGTGACCCTAAATGCAACAGACGGATATAAAATTTCCTACAAATGTTTCCAGATCTCTGATTCCTTTTTATAAAAATTGTTGGTATGCTTCATTGTTTTAGGTACGACAATTCATCTGTTACTTGTTATTCTGTATAAACCCTGACTGTGCAACCAATTGTTAGTTCTATGACTCCATTTTTATTTGTTTTTGTTTACTTTTTTCGCTTGAGGTCAAAAAACCACTTTTCACACGTTGAAAAACACGAAGCAGACATATTTAGTCAGTTTTGTAAACAACTATTTTAAATTGTTTATTCAAATCTTATGTAGTATGCAAATTGCTTAAGTGTTTTCATATTCCTAATTTGTTTTGGTGTTTCGCCATACGGTTCTAACCAAACTTCATAAGCAAACAAGGAAAATGAAATTGACTGTTTATTTTTCTCATACTTCAATAAAATATTGTTATTTAAACTTTTTTTGGAGGCTACACGAATGTCCAATAGACTGAAATCCTATTAATGTAAAATCATCAAAATAGGAGAAATAGTGCGAAGAACTATTTTCGAAAATTTGTAACCAATTCAACCTTTCCGTGTCGAAAAATTTATGATGAACATCTGATCAGTCCATTAGGCGAACAGCCTAGTGAGGAAAATGTCAAATAATGACTCATAGCTTGTTGTGATTTTGGTCCACCATTATTTTGGCTGAAAAAAATTCCTGGATTTGTTGGTGTTTCTGAAGATTTATCCATTTGAAAAATCGTGTATACGAGAGGCGCATTCCACGCGTGGGGAAATTTTGCAAAGCGCAACCCAAAATGTACCTTGTCAGATGCAAAAAGACACGGCCTGGAGGAAATACGTCAAACCTTATAGGACAAATGGTGCTCTCATATGTGCACCAGGTGGTGGAGAGTAACAGCCTTGGGCGTTTTCTTATATGTTTGATCGGTGAAATGTTTATTAAGTGCGTCATAAGTTGGGTCTGGTCAAATTACATTCCTAAGAAATGAATTAAATCTGTCGCGGCAAAAATATATTCTGTCATTTAGATATTAAGCCACATTTTGGGGAATAACATGGACATTATCTAAAACTAAGTCATTTTACATACTTTGATGCTGAAAAAAAGTTTCTGGTGCAGTAAAAAAAATCTCTTTGATATTAATAGAGTAGTTTTTTAAGGCTTTTAACGCATTCAGCTCCCCCAACATCGTATTAAGTGTTTAAAGTCAATAATTTTCTTAAGAGCAACATTTGATCTATTGTTTACAAAGGGATAAGTGATTCTCTCCTATGGCATCAAAGTTTGCACACGAACTATATTTTAGGTACTTGTATACTATACCCTTGACCTAATATTCTTCATCTAAAGTAAAACCTGTTTCTCTGACGCTCAATCCTAATGAAAAATACCTAAATATGACAAAAATGTAACACTTTGCAAATAAATTCGGGATATATATTTGCATATGAAGGGGGGGGGGGGGTAAAGTATGTTGAGTCAGCGTCCCTAATGTGTTAGGTATAATTATTGTGCATATTATATAGTTAGAATTGTTTTCTAACTTCATACTCTGTGAATACTTTACCCCCCCCCCCTAATGTACAAATAAATAACTTAAATCATATGTTTTCCATCTATTCTGTCACTTCTCTTTGTCTTGTATCACGATAAGCTGAAAGAAACTACCGAAAAAACTAATTCTGCAATGTGTCAATGAATTAACAACTTAAAGTGGTCGAGTATATCAAACAGTTCGTGGTAACGAACTGTAGTAAGGAGCGACCCGGCTCAATAGTAAACGAAACTCTAAAAAACGGAATTTCGATACTAAAAGATATATCAAGAGAATCGGATTTTTATGCTGATTTTAAATATATAAATTTCATCAAATTTAGTCTTTGTCATCAAAAGTTACGAGCCTGAGAAAATTTGCCTTATTTTGGAAAATAGGGGGTAACACCCCCTAAAAGTCATAGGATCTTAACGAAAATTACACCATCGCATTCAGCGTATCAGAGAACCCTATAGAAAAAATTCCAAGGTCCAATCTACAAAAATGTGGAATTTCGTATTTTTTGCCAGAAGACAAATCACGGGTGCGTGTTTATTTGTTTTTTGTTGTTTTTTTTTCCCAGGGGTCATCGTATCGACCAAGTGGTCCTAGAGTGTTGCAAGAGGGCTCATTCTAACGGAAATGAAAAGTTCTAGTGCCCTTTTTAAGTGACCAAAAAAATTGGAGGGCACCTAGGCCCCCTCCCACGCTCATTTTTTCCCAAAGTCAACGGATCAAAATTTTGAGATAGCCATTTTGTTCCGCATAGTCGAAAACCATAATTACTATGTCTTTGGGGATGACTTACCCCCCACAGTCCCTGGGGGAGGGGCTGCAAGTTACAAACTTTGACCAATGTTTACATACAGTAATGGTTACTGGGAAGTGTACCGACGTTATCAGGGGGATTTTTTTGGTTTGGGTGTGGGGTTCAGGGGAGGGGGCTATATGGGAGGATCTTTCCTTGGAGGAGTATTTCATGGGGGAAGAGAAATTCAATGAAAAGGGCGCAGGACTTTCTAGCATTACTATAAAAAAAACAATGAAAATATAAACATGAAAAAGTTTTTTCAATTGAAAGTAAGGAGAAGCATTAAAACTTAAAACGAACAGAGATTATTACGCATATGAAGGGTTCTAAAAATACTTTAGCATAAAGAGCGAGGTATTTAGGAGGAGATAAATACTTCGCTCTTTATGCTAAAAAATTTTTAAATAATTTCAACTATTTATTCTACGGTCTTTCTGATTCAGGGGTCATTCTTAATGAATTGGGATAAAACGTAACGTAAGTTACGTAAGTTATGTACGTTTGTTACGTAAGTTAATTCTTAAGTTACGTTTTTTTTTTACTAATAAAAACGTTCGTTAAAAATTAAAAGATCTAGTTGCCTTTTTGAGTAACCGAAAAATTGGAGGGCAACTAGACCTCCTTCCCCACCCCTTATTTCTCAAAATCGTCTGATCAAAACTAAGAGAAAGCCATTTAGCCAAAAAAAGAATTAATATGCAAATTTCATTTTAGTAATTTATGTACGGAGAGCCAAATTCAGACATGCATTAATTCAAAAACTTTCAGAAATTAAATAAAAAAAAACAAGTTTTTTTTAAATGAAAGTAAGGAGCGACATTAAAACTTAAAACGAACAGAAATTACTCCGTATATGAAAGGGGCTTTTCCTCCTCGACACCCCGCTCCTTGCGCTAAAGTTTGATTCTTTCTCGCAACTCTACTTTTTAAAACAATAAAAAACTTAGCGTAAGGAGCGGGGTGTCGAGGAGGAAAAGCCCCTTTCATATACGGAGTAATTTCTGTTCGTTTTAAGTTTTAATGTCGCTCCTTACTTTCATTTAAAAAAACTTGTTTTTTTTATTTAATATCATACAAGAATCATATTTTAGTGTCTCGTCTTTTTTTTGTCATTTTTTGCCAATATAAAAGAATTCCAGTTCTTGGCAATTCTCAACTAGAATGAGTGCGTCTTCGGTAGACACTGTTTCTCTGATCCATTCATATCGTAATCAGGCAGCAATTGCTGCTCACATGCCATACACGTGCCAGATAATTGGCCGAAACGTCTGCCAGAAATATTTTATCGCGCTGTGAATAATTGTGTGGCTGAAAGTTTTGTTATCAACCTAACCTGGACAGATTTGGACTAACCTGTTCAGTTCAAATATATTTACAGTAGCCTATTGTTATTTTTCCATTTTTATAATGGTTGCAAGCAACTTTTTGGGTATATAGGAAATGGACAAAGGACTTTGTTAAGAAGGCAAGGGGGATAGCTTCCAAGCTGTTTCGTTCGCTATTGGTATTTATTAGTAAATCAAAGCCTTACGGAGACAAGAATCACTTTTAGTATACTTTCTATATAATTTTACTCCATTCCAGTTATTCAGGCACGTACTCAATTGTTCATTTATCACATGTCTAATCATCAAGGGTCAGTTCAATCTTCTACCCTGCTAAAACTAGTAATCTACATTAGTTAATCCTTGAATGAGAATAGGAGGCTTCCTTACCCTGAAAACTAAATTATCATATCTATGTAGATTAACTCTTTTTAATGGATCTTCGCTCTGCCTTAGGATTACAATTTGATAAAATGCAACAACCCTTAAGAAGAACTCTTTTTTAAAAGAAAAGGTATCTAACAGCTGGACAGACTTAGCTGGTCTGATGCGGTCATAGGCAAAAACGGCTGCATTTTATATCATTTAGGCTCATTCACTATGGGATTTTACTAGTACCAAGATTTAGCTAGGGCTAAATGAAACAACTGAGTATGCATATACTTTGATTGACTGAAAAATTTGGCAAAAAAAGAGGATTATATAACCTCCCACTTTGGCATAAATTAGCGCTACCTAATCCTCAGTATTAGTAAAATCTCATTGAATGGAACACGATCAGAATAGAAATGTTTCTGAACTAACTCTTGTCGTGATCTTTTTATGGCACTTGGCATTTACCAAGTGACGTATAGCGATCGCAAATTCTGTCGGTCTGTCGGTCTGTCCCGGTTTTGCTAGTTTGGGCACTTCCAGATAAGCTAGGACGACGAAATCTGGCAGGCGTATCAGAGAAGAGATCTGACTAAATTAGAAATAGTCTTTTCCCCGGTTTGACCATATGAGGGGGAGTGGGGGATGGTTAGTTCGGAAAAAATAGAATAAATGAGGTATTTTTAGCTTACGGCAAATTCTAAATTACGGCAAAAATAACTAAAGGCAAATAACCAAGAAAATGTTGGAAAGTAACCTTACAACTAGGAAAATATCACAGAAATAAAAAATGGAAATAGATTCTTAGTGCTATGATTTCTCTGTATACACTACAAATATTTTTATTCTGTATATTAAATAGTAAACAAAAGGAAATCATATGAATAAATAAATAAAACAATAAGTAATCCTTCTTTGAAGATACAATTTGAGTGGCTCCAGAACCATGTGCCTACATTTTTTCATCTCCTAAGTGACAAGGGATTGGGGTACGGGGTGTAATTTTTTCCAAAAATAGTGAATGGAACATTTCGCAATTCACAAAAAAAATAACAAAAATCTGTGAATTAGCTGAAAAATAATCATATATAAGGCACAAAACCATGATTAAAGGAAAAGCCTGATTAAGGAAGTGAACCCTTGCCATTCTGATTCAAAGTCTAACGTGCTTGGTTGCACAGTAAGTGAACTGCGGCGGCTGATGGTTAAATTCAATCTATTTCTTCTTGTAGGATCATAATTGTGTAACTTACAGCCCTTTTCCCAAAGACTACGGAGAGCTATGTCATCACCAAAAGCATAGTTATTGGACCTTATTCAAGAAATACATTTGTAATTGGCTATTATAAAACAACCAGTTAATAAAAATTTCTATTATAAAGAGTGAGAGCATTAAACTATATTTAGTGAAGCTGAACTTATGCGAAAAAGAAGGACGGGAGGGGGTAAATCAAGGAATAGTCGGTACTTTTGTCTTATAGCCACCCCACTCAAGATCTTGTGTTGCGAACATGAGGCAATAACCGGTTTTTATGGTCTTTATACCAGACAATATTAGCTTCCGTTCGGTGGAAAACTACATTGTAGCTTTATTCTAATCAAATATTTAGTTGATATTTTGGTTAGGCTAGTTTAAACTAGTTTAGGTTATGTTTTAATTTATTGTGGTCTGGGCGCCCCCACCTACATAATTCTTTGTTGTAGTGCTCATAATTTTGTTGATAAAGTGTTATGTTTTCATCACATTTTATTTTGTTTCATTAGCATTAACAAAAGTTCACTTCTCGACAGAACTTGAGCATGGTGGCTATAAGACAATCGGCAATTTGAAATTTCAAATTGAATAGTCAATTTGAAATTTCGATTATTCGAAATTATTTATTCTATGAACTTCTTCCTCTTAAGAACATTCGATATTTTAAAAATTATTTTGCGAGCTTCAATGTCGGCTGACCGTGTTAAATAGTATTTACTAAATTCTCCCAATGGACTAATAAGAGTTACTTGGGAGGCTGAGAGGGGGAGTACACTGGAGAGGCTCTCGTAATTCTCCAGTTAAGGGTTTTGGACCATAATTATTACAATGATACCGTTTTGTACTTCCATGCTTTTCCACATAAGAAGTGGCACCAAAAGTCCCTTTTTTAGTGTTATATGGCACTTACGGATGATAAAACTGATAAAAAGCACGTAGATATGATCAATAGCTTTCAAATGAGCCATTAAATATATCTCTAAGACGTTCTGGTAGCCCACTTGCCCCAGGTTCTCCACTTGAGTCATGACATATAGGGAAACATATATAGAATAGGGAATACATATATAGAATATAGGGAAAACATATATGAAAATAGGAAAATATATGAGAAATAGCCTTTATTTGAGCTATTAAACATCTTTCTATGATATTTTGGTGGTCCGCTATTCCTACCATTTGAGAACTGCCACAGAAAGTACCATTTTTGTGCTATAAGGCAATTACAGATGGTGTAATTCACTTAAAGCTCGTAACTAGGTGAAATAGCTTTTAAATGAGCCATTAATTATCTCTCTTTGATGTTCTGGTAAACCGCTACCCCTGAAAAAAAAATCGGAAAACAGATCAGTGCTACCCATGCAAAAAAGTGATTTTCCTTGTTGTTCAAGGTGGGGGGGACTGTAATTTCAATGCAAAAGGTTCTCGACTGTGCTGATTCGAATGGTACATTTTTCATTTTGATCGTATGCCATTTTTGAGGGGTATCAGGCTTTGTTTGAAATCACCATAAGTTTCTTTTCGCATTAAACCCTTATTTTTAAGACGATCCAAAATAATAGCTACCATTCCTGAATCAATGTCAAGTTGCAATTTTTTTTTACTAGGAAGTTTTTTTTAACGTGTTTTTTAACTTTTGGTTGCTATGGGTTGTCGTTCGTTCTTAAATAAACGTCAACGCACTTCTGTTCGTAACTGTTCGTTTTAAGTTATTATGCTGCTCCTTACTTCCAGTTGAAAAAAAAGTTTTTTTTTATTTATTTTCTCATTGTTTTTTTTTATAATGCTAGAAAATCCTGCGCCCCCTTCGTGGAGATTCTCTTCCCTCATGATACATTCCTACATGGAAAGATCCTCCCACGTAACCCCCTTCCCCTGGCGACTATTGTGCTTTACAGCAGAATTCAATGTTTATTACGAACTACCGCAGTTTTTTCATAACTTTCTTTATTCGGACCTGGGGTTTAGCTATATACTGTTGTCTTCCCCCACACAAACATATTTTCACAACTATTCTTGTAATTGTGTTAGAATCCTAGAGTAATTATCATCGTCTGTTTTTTTCGATTATTGTTTTTATTGAAATAAAATCATGAACTTTCTAAAATTATTTTAGCGCGTTTTCAACGCGTTGATAAAAAAATTGGAGGGCTCCAAGGCCCCGTTCCATGCTCATTTATTTTCGCAAAGTCACCGGATCAAAATTTTGAGATAGCCGTTTTGTTCAGCATAGTCGAAAAACCTAATAACTATGTCTTTGGGAACAACTTAATCCCCCACAGTCCCCAGGGGAGGGGCTGTGAGTTACAAACTTCGACCATTGTTTACTTATTAACGTACTAAAACGTTTTTTTTTTTAAAAACAAGTTTTTTTAATTGAAAGTAAGGAGCAACATTCAAACTTAAAACGAACAGAAATTACTCCGTATATGAAAGGGGCTGTTCCCGCCTCAAAATCCCGCTCTTTACGGTAAAGTTTGACTCTTTCTCTCAAATATACTTTTTAAAACAGTAAAAAACTTTAGTGTAAAGAGCGGGGCGTTGAGGAGGCAACAAGGCTCGTCAGTTTTAATGGGTAAAACTAAATTTGATGAAGATTATATATTTAATTATATAAAAAAAATCAGCATAAAAATACGATTCTTTTGATATATCTATTAGTATCAAAATTCCGTTTTTTAGAGTTTTGTTTACTATTGAGCCGGGTCGCTCCTTACTACAGTTCGTTACCACAAACTGTTTAATTGCAGCTACCGCTGCAATCATGATGTTCTTGGATGATGGTCAGTTCAGGTTTAAATTCCCCTGTGAAACACGTAACTTAGCGACAAGTCTACATCAGTAACTTGCACCGAAAGGACAAGATACTTGCATCATTGGGTTCATTTGTCTCAGATCTATCCATTCACCAAATCAGAGTTATAGAATAAAGCTTTGGGAGACACCTAAATAGAGTACGACGTAATAGAATAAATATGGTAGAATTAAGACCAGAAAGAATATGAAGGAAGGAAAAAAATACAATGAAAATAAATAAATTAAGCCATATCGTCAAGAAAAACTTTAAATTCTCTCATTGGAAAATGCAGAAAAGCAAGAAAACAGGACATTAAGCAATTATATATGTTAGGCAGCAAACATTGCTGCTAGATGTAAAATACGATGAATATTTGTTGAAATTGTTGAATAAAGTACAATTTTTAAAAACACATTTGGATCAGCGCATAATAAAAATACAACGTAAACAAAAACATAAATTTTTCAACAATTGAATATCTTTCTTTTGCTTTATCTAATTTTCGAGGAAAACTTTCCGCACTCGGGCAATTACTGTTTATCTGGAATTAACCTTATACATTTGTGATTAAAACTCCCTCAGTTCTGGATATTCTTCTTTTATTTAAGGACTGCAAATAAATAGCATACCAAACACTTACACATTGAATATAAGCCTTATTATAATAAAATAAATACTTTTGTGTGCTTGTGTGCTAATGCCTATCTATTTCAAGAGAAACTAGTTCACCTGTTGGTCTATTTTTTCTATTAATTTTCTTTTATTTTTATAAGCTTATTTTGTCTTTCTACAATCCAAAAAAAATATAAAACGATTAAATTTCATTGAATCACTCATAAAATGTCTTTATACATACCTTATATTTGTAACAGAAACCAGATTCTTGTGCCAGGGCCTATTTCGGAGAGGATACTATTCTGGGAGGTTATATTAGAGAAAACAAAACCCTAGATAATGCTAAAGATATAACAAATTGGGGAAGGGAGAATCGTAAATAACGACGAAGACCACACTGCCTTTCCATCACAAAGACCAAAAACAAGAAGAACCATAGGGAATTTTTTAAGACGATGGGAAACAAAGTAGAATGAATATTTCGGCCCTATGTCCAAGGGCCGTCCTCAGCAATACAAATAAGAAAAAAACAACTTACACAATGTATGGGGTTACAAGATATACGCTTATGGGGAGTCCTTTATTAGCAAATTGTTTTGTAGAAAATATTGAAACAATAGCGTTAGATTCATACTTTTTAAAACATAAATTTTGGGAGAGATATATGGATGACATAATTTCAGTATGGAATAATGGGGTGGAGGAATTAAAAAGCTTTTTAGAACATCTTAATTTTTGGGGGAGGTGATTTAAAATTTACAATAGAATTAAAAGAGGATAATAAACTTCCTTTTCTGGATGTCCTTCTTTTAAAAAATGAAAATAGTCTGGATTTTAAGATTTACAGAAAACCTACTAACAATAACAGATTTTTGTCGTTTTTCTCCGGTCATGCTCGTCAAGTAAAAATTGGTTTAATCATATCTTTAACTGACTGTATTTTTAGAATTTGTTCTCCAAAATTCATTGAGGAGGAATTATTGTTGTTAAAAGAGATTTTAATAAGTAACCATTATCCGGGCTGGTTAATTGACCAGACTTTTTTGAAAAAAAAGGAAAAAATTTCTAGAATTTTCTGACGATATTCTGGGAACAACAGAAAAGAGAGATATTTTTTGTTCTCTACCATATGTTCCAGGTTTGAGTGAAAAACTTAAAAGAATTTTATAAAATAATGGCTTAAAGGTAGCTTTAAGAGGTAGTAATACTTTGGCTAGTTTTTTTAAATTCTGGAAAGGATCGGACTTCCGTAGAGCAACAAAGTGGGGTTTATAAAATCCCATGTACTTGTGGAAGCTCTTCTGTGGGACGTACTAACCAGAATTTAAAAACGAGATTGCTACAACATCATAATTCTATTTCATCATCTTTAAAGCAAAATACCAAACCTGAAGATTTCATGTCGGCCCTCTCAGAACATATCTTTAATTTTCCAAATCATTTTATTTTCATTGAAAATGTTTCTTTGATTTCTAGGGACCAAGGTTTAAATCAAATTTTCAGGGAAACAATCGAAATTAAAAAGAAATTATTCAAGAATAATTCCATAAACAGAGATACAGGTGAATTTGGATTGAACTCAATTTATGATAATTTGCTGAGGTCAAATAAAGTAAATATCACCTCACCTAAGAGCTATGACCTCTGTCCACGTAATATGTCAGATAATTCTAATGAACCGGAACCGAAAAGGTCAAAGAGATTTGCCTCCGCTGTTGCATTGAAAAAAATAAGAGCAATAAACTATATGTAATTAGTTTATTAGGTATAAATTTTGTTTATTTTTATTCATGTCTTTTAGTTTTACTGCTGATGATGAACACTGTATATGTGTTCGAAATATCCAGTTAAATAATTTTATATCTATTCACTGTCAATAAAAAGGTTTCATCCCTATTTTGAACTGTTTTACTTTCGTTATGGGGAGCAGTTGATCAATGATATATTTTCTAAAAAAAAGAAAAAAAAGAGTCCTGGTTGAACTTCGCTGAGGTAAGGATGCTGGGACTGTTTTGAAAAATTGTTCATTTTAGTTTTATAGATTTTATCCTCTCGTAAGTTGTTTTTTCTTATTTGTATTGCTGAGGACAGTCCTTGGACATAGGGCCGAAATATTCGTTCTAATTTTTTTCCCACTGTCTTAAAAAATTCCCGATTGTTCTTCTTGTTTTTGGTGTTTGGGAAGGGAGAATCGTAAAAGTTTCAAGAATTGGGGGCACGGGCACTAAAGCCTCCCTTGACTATGTGAAAAGGCCTACAGAGAGTGGTTATTGTTAATCTGAACGAGCGATAAACTACAAATCTTACAACCGAATAGACTAACATTAGTACCACTATGTTATCTATTATTGATTATTGATTATATGAAGCTATCCGTTACTTTTCATGATCGAAATACCATACATGAGACTGTACTAATTATTTTGAAACTATCTTATTGTTTTACGTTATCGTTTGTACTCGTTGTGTAAACATTTAATTCTGTCAGATTTACAGAGATTGAATACAACGTGTACCAAACTGTACAAATTTCTAGCCCGAAGTGAACCGATTCTTATTTACAAGTCCCTTTCCCGTGATAGACGTTAACTTTACCGGAAACAAATAAATGGGTACAGCAACTAGTAGAAGTTGCAAACCCCTCATCGCTGAAGATGATTGTAGCCTAACAGCCGATTATTACTTACATGTCCCCTACATGTCTTGAACTAAATTGATCTAACCATCAAATACAGCGAAAACAAATAATACGTACACCAACTAGCAAAAGTTGCAAACCCTTCATTGCCGAAGATGATTATGAGCTAACAGCGTACAACAGATTCTTATTTACAAGTTCCTTTCCCGTGATAGACATCAAGTTTACCGGAAACAAATAAACTGATACACCAACTACCAAAAGTTGCAAACCCCTCATCTCTGAAGATGATTGTAGCCTGAGAGCCGATTATTACTTACAAGTTCCCTGCATGTCTTACCACTGGAACCAAATTGGCTTAACCATCAAATACACCGAAAACAAATAATAGGTACACCAACTAGCAAAAGTGACAAATCTCTCATTGCCGAAGATGAGATCTCATTGCCATGTCGGCTAACAGCCGACTGTTGCTTACATGTCCCCTACATGTCTCACAATTGGTATCGGTCTATTTTTGTTTTCTGTGTATACCTTGCTACTGAAGTTTTCAACCCTTTGAAACTTTCAAACTGGTAGATTTACAGGGATCGAATACAATGTGCACCAATTTCCACAAATTTCTAGCCTAAAGTGAACCGATTCTTACTTACAAGTCCCTCTTCCGTGATAGACATCAGGTCCAACCGGAAACAAATAACGGATACACCAACAGGCAAAAGTCGCAAACCCCTCATCGTTGAAGAGAATTGTAACCTAACAGCCGATTATTACTTACTAGGCCCCTAAATGTCACTTTGCAGCCGGTTGAACTTTATCCTTTTCAATCGTAGACATCGTGACCGATGGAAACTTGGAACATTATCTTATATAATCTTGGTATTATAAAGCTATCTGTAACTTTTCAGGATCAAAAGACCATAGATGTGTACCAATTTGCACAAATTTGTAGCCCTTCATGAGCCTCCTCTAGCAACCGATTCTTACTTACAAGTCCCTCTCCCGTGATATACATCAAGTTTACCGGAAACAAATAATGGGTACACCTGCAAAAGTTGCAAACCCCTCGTCGCTGAAGATCATTGTAGCGTAACAGCTGATTATTACTTACAACTCCGCTACATGTCTTACAATCGGGAACCAAGTTGTTCTTACCATCAATTACACCAGAAACAGATAACAGGTACACCAATCATCAAAAGTTGCAAACCCCTCATTGCCAAAGATGATTATAAGCTAATAGTCGACTGTTGCTTGAAAGTCCCCTACATATCTCACAATTGGTATCGGCCTATTTTTGGTTTAAGTGTGTACCTTACCACTGAAGTTGTCAACCCCTTGAAACTTTCAAACTGATGTATCTCATGAAGGAATTTTTGTACCAAAAAATGGATGACATATACTTTAATCAGCTCATCAAGGTCTATCGATTGCCGTTGACAAAAAAATTCTATCTGTCTTAGTTCAAAAGTTGACTTTTTTACCGGAGGCCAACTTTCTAACACCACCACTTAAAAAGGAGCAAAGGATAAGCTCTAATTTCATTAGCAATGAGAGAACTTTTAAAGTTTAAGAGGCATATCTGATACCATTTCTCTATTGCAATCCCAAGTAGAAAAAAAAAGAATGGTAAAGTCAGCTGAAATCACGAACAGAAATGGGTAGAAACAATAGATAGCAGCACTTTCATCTTCAATTTGAAAGTGGTGCCTGCCTGCTTGCCTGCTAGAACGGAGCTTTCCACTCGAAAGCAGAAACATAATTTGATGAAACAAAAGCTTGGCTGCACAACTTCAGATACTCCTTTCTGACATAGGCTATACAACTCCACTTCACTTCGCACACCATAGGCTCTGGCTCGAGGACAAGCAAAAACCATCCTTTTTGGCCCCAGGCAAGAGTTCTACGGAGCTTTCTAAAATGTAATGTCATATTCATCAATCCGGCCTGAGGTCCACACTTTCCGTAAAAAACCGCACAGATTAGACCCTTACCAGTTTCCAGGAATAAGCTGAGATAGACGGCATAGGAAAAAAAAAAAAAAAAAAAACGGGACAAAACCAAAGTGTTGCTCTCGCAACACAATTAGAAAAGTCATGGTGTTTCTTATTTTAGTTCTGTAAAATTTGGATCCTGAATTAGAAAAAAAATTATCTCCATACCTCCTAGACTCGCCACACACGAGTAATATTTATTAGTATTAATATTTTTATTTGATAGAATTATATTTAATAGCATCAAGAAGTGTACTAGGATGCATTTAGATTAAAAGCAAATATAAAAATTAAGGAATTAGGCTTGCTCTGAAAAGAACGAAGTAAGGATTATGTTTTTATTGCTGCTAATTTGGAAGGGTATTTTTGGCCCAAGTTTACCATATAGCCAATATAAATATATTTTCTTTATCAAAATAGCTCTTTTTTTATAATAGCATGAATTGTATTAACAAACAAAGGTCTGTTTATCCAATTGTAACTGGATATGCACGGGTTGGTTTTTTTGTTTATCTGATGTTTGCTCGAGTTCGCTATTTGCTTGTTTACGATCCACGAAAATTACATAAACCAGATGGCTTGTTTATTATTTGTTAAATTTCCGGAAAATAAACACAATGTACCTCCGTCGAAAAGCTTCAGTCTTCTTTTAGATACAGAGGAAGGAAGAAGGCTTTTTTGCTGTTTCCTGCAAGGATAAACGTATTGAAAGAAAATTTACAGTTTCTTTTAACTGGATTTAGATTTCTGTATGGAGGTTAGTAAAATCCAATTTTTATTGTAGTTTTTATAGCCAGCTGACAATTCAAGTGATATTGGTAGTTCTATTGAGTGCAGATGGCCGTACAGAAATTGTTTTGAGCAATGTCTTTGTACTCTAACATATTTTAAGGGGGTTAATGTGTTTTTCAGGAGTATAGTACGTTTTTCCTTAGCTTAAACTTAATGGCTTCATTTTTAAAGGTTTTGTTAATCTTTTAGATAGAGGAAATAAATAAAGATACTGAACATAATCGATACGTTTTTTGAAGTCCGTTTTCTTCCGATCTTTGGCACTCGCTCTAGTTTTTGTAATTCTAGTTTGTCTGAATTAGGTTTTGGCTGTGGAGAACCAGTGTAATCTACTGCGACTACAAGAAACGCTCAGTTTTATCTCAGAGTGTATAAGACTGCCCCATTGAACTTGCTGTGTCAAGATTAGGATAGCTCCATTCGAGGGGCCACTAACTTTCTGCCACCTGGTGTGTATCTTGGAGTTCCACGGGTGTAGTATAGTTCCACCATAGCGGCACAGGTCTGCCACAATTTGGTGACGCTGATTTCTGAAAGTTGGCACCCTCTCGGGTCTATTTTTACCTTAAAATTCAACTTTTGTGTGGATATTAGGTTTCGGCTGCAGACGGACGAGGTTACTTTTAGAGTACTGAAAGTGAATATTTTTCGTCAACGCTTTTGTGGATTTTTCTCAGACTTTTAGGAAAGGAGAGAATTAACCCGGTAAAAGTGTAGCCGATTCCATTACTGATGTAGGGACTAGGTGAACGTAGGCCTACTACCCGATCCCTTTTTTTTGCTCAGTCTAAAAATGATAAGCGTTTCACTCGGCATTAATGGCAAAGTGAATCCTCAAGTGACACCTAATTTCGTACTTTTTGGGCACTTCGCTATTCTCTAAACTATTTTACAGCATTACGAAATCTTACTTATATTATTTCTAAATATGGACAACTTCGCTTTGATCTCACCCAAAAATCTGCAAATATATAGCCCAATTTATAAGAACTCCATGAATTTTCGGTGGCGCGACTCTTTTCTTCTTATTAATTTAATGGAAAACGATGTACAGCTGGTGGGATATAAGTGATGGAATAATCATTAGAAATTGTATAATAAGTATTTTGGAATTTTTAAAAAGCATCCAGGATAAGGAAGTTTCCAAAAAGTAAAATATTAGGTGCCACTTCAGGGTCTGTTTAGAGGCTTCAAATTTGATTTGCGAGTAACGCTTGTTATATTTAAAAAGACCATAGAAAAGGGCATCGATTAATGTATTCAGGTTGTCCCTACAACAGTAATGGGATCTAGTATGATATTTAACATACACCCTAATAGCGTAAGAATGTTTGCATCACAATCCCCCTTGCGTCGGGTTCAGTTTCGGGGATAGAAGGTAAAATTCTAGTTAAGTGACTTCTTGCTATCTCGGACAGGGGTTAGGTTAGGAAAATGAAACTTTCAGGGATGGGTCTACAGGCTAAAGTATGTCCCGGGAAGGTATTTTGAAGTACCTACCTCCACTCCTTCTCCCTCTAGAGGGCTCTGACCTTTGATGACCTTTAAAAATATGTGTGTCATAAAAGTGAAACCCCGCAAAATAGATCTTCTGCTTGAATGAAGTGCAACAAAATTGTTTTCAGCTTCACAACTTAGCTCAATTCCAATTTATAAGGTTTTAAAGATATGCAAATACATGTGCTAAATAAAAAAAACAAAAAAAAAACATTGGTATGGCTCTGAATTCTTTCTAAAAAAAAACAGGAATTATATTTTCAGAAGTAAAGGCAGAGAAAAAGCAAGTGGTAACTGAAAACTAAGGTAAAATGTTATTTTGTCTAAATTTCAATAGGTAATAGACCTGTCATGTAGGCAAATTTCAGGGCTCTCTAGAGGGAGAAGGAGTGGAGGTGGGTACTTTAAAATACCTTCCTGGGATATACTTTAGCCTTTAGACCCATCCCTGAAAATTTCAGTTTCCTACCCTATCCCCTTGCTATCTGAGATCGGCTATCCGAATCGGGTTTGAAGGCCGTGATTAAGTGAACTTGAAAACATCGAGGTTCAAAATCAAAGTTAGGGTAGCCTTCTGTCTCTCAATTCTCTAGAGACCGTCAATTGTCAAAAACCCTTCAAATAGCACTTATTCATTGGCGGTAATAGCAGATTAATTATACCAGCTTGTCAATCTGGTCTCTATGGGTATTATCGGCGATCTAAAACGATTCTTTCTGGCAAAAACTTGTAAAAATTTCAGGTAGCTGAAAATATTATATAGGACTGTTCGAAAACAGGAAAATACATCGAAAAATGGATACAATCATCTTACAGGTTATTGTCTTCTGCTCATGATAGTACCGATTTTGTTCTAAAAGCAATATCTTTCATAGAGTAGACTTGTGAAAAAGAGCGAGACATTTTCTAAGACTTCTAACCAATTACGGGAAATAAAGCAAAATCCTAGCAAACATTGTGTAGCATCTTCAAGAAGCTATGGCCTGATATTAAAAGCGGTATCTTCCGCCAATGAATACTTGAGTACTTTTATAATATAAATTTTTCGATTTTAACATGGGATTTTCGAGTTCCATCAGTTCACTTAATCACGGCCTGGATAAACAGATTTAAGAGCTTGACCTGAAAAGCTTGAATTTTTAGTCGCAAAAATCCGTTGCGATAACTTAAAAGTTAAAAGGTGTTGTTATTATCAATACATTGTGTATGAGAGCCATAAAGGAAAAATCTGTCTTTGTTTTTCCACTGTTGTTTATACAAAGAAGATTTTTGACCTTGTAGATTTTTGACCTTGAAGATTTTTGAACTATAGTTGAGAATGGTTTCGGTAAAGCTTGGTGCAGGTAGAAGAAAATATGCCTTTTCTAAACTAGCTATAATAACAATAAAATAAAGTATAACATTTGATTCCCCTTCAACACTCTTCCAATTATAATAGTTGTTATCGTTTCAATTTGGTTCCTGCCGCCCCCCCCCTCTGATGCCTGAATATAGCCGTATAGGCTTCCATATATAAAAGTTTTTTTTATTGACTTAATTTGGCATTATGAATCAACTGTTGGCGTGAAATAAATACTAAAAATAATAGGCTACCAGTCAATAAAATCAACAAAAGTCCATGGAAATTCTAGGGCTGTTTTTAGGTATTATGAGGAGGGCTGGGATGCAGTTGTCACGGTAATGACTATGAAACAAGGACTGTGTGTTAATCGGACAGTATCACTCTGTTGTTGTTATTTGCTAGTTTAGAAAAGGAATCGTTCAGCAAGATTAAAAATTTTTTATTATCTTGGAAAGTTGTTCGGCTAGTTGAAAGAAATTTTCAGGAATGGTTTTACGTCCAGATAACGCCCCAAGAGGATATTTTTAGGTACCCACTGTCACCCTCCAGAACACACGATTTTGATGAGCTTAGGAAATTGAAATTGTATGAAAACTACAAAACTTTTTCCATGTTACTCCTTCTCTTGCTGTAAGATTCCAGCGATTCTAGGTTGTTGCCACTTCGGTCACGGCCGGACCTCAGTGCTACCACCTTCAGACTCCGTCTATTAGCTATAAAAGCGATCATGTTTAGTTCAGCCTTAGTCCGCAGCGGTGGCATACGTTTGTGATCTTGGCCGAAAAGCATCAGTTTACCTTTATCAAATTATTTCCCAAATTAAAACCAAACTTTAAATTTAGCTGAAAATCCAGCTCAAAGCCTGGGAACCACCTTGCCATAATCTACTGTAAAAAAAAATATTTAATTCTGGAGCCAAACGTAAAAAGAATAAAAAAAAATCAAAGTCTGCACACCATCATCACCCTCCCGTTCACGATCTCCTGAAACAGCTCATATCACCCAGCTAGTCTTAACGTAGGCTATAACCAATACAAAGGAACTGGAATCTTGTACAGAGCAATCAAATTCATAGCTTTAAGAACCCCAAAAATTATAGTAAGTCTATATGGGACGGAAGTACCAAGACATATTTCACAGAAAAAGAAAGAGTTTACCTGTGAAAACATTATGACTCAAAAATTTTCTTTCTCTTTTTTGCTTAAAATTTCATATAGAAGAGCCAATCAGGTTCATCATATATATATATATATATATATATATATATATATATATATATATATATATATATATATATATATATATATATATATATATATATATATATATATATATATATATATATATATATATATATATATATATATATATATATATATATATATATATATATATATATATATATATATATATATATATATATATATATATATATATATATATATATATATATATATATATAGTTCATACAATTCATCCTTATTTCTTTTTTTAGACTGGTAGCACTACTGCAGATAAGAAATCTAACAGTCCGATGCAAGCACTGGCCTTGCAACAGCAACATTTGATGCAGCACTTGCAGCTTGCGCAACGGCACTACCTCATGAGTCTGCATGCAGCGTTGCCCAGAGAAGGTGCGACAGTTTTTTTTATTTTTTCTAAGAGAAGACGTTGTAGTCTTCAAAGATGTCTTCTTGTATTTTGTTCTCAATACGGGCATCCATTCGCTATTAATCACGCAAATATTTAAACAGTCTGCCGTTATCAGCTTATCAATGTGCCTGTTTACAAAGACATTTTAGGTAATATTGACATCATTAAATTAATTATGTATATTTCCCTTTGCTTTTGTAAGGAAAAGATAATCACAAAAAAATAATTATTTTTTTGTCGCATAAAGAACAATGAAAGTAATCTGTTTTTCTTATATATACTAAAGCACACCTTCATAAGGGAGAAAATGCGGGTAGATAGCTACTATGAGATTATTGCAGAGGACCCTACCCCTCCCCTATTTTGAATAAGTGTCTATAAAACAGCAAACACGCTCTTAAATACACAGTAATATCTTAGTATTTCGGCCATGAATCTCATTTTTCTCCGTCAAAAATGTTTTCTAAATAAACGTATATATTCAGGAAAGTCTTTTTGTTAGATCAATATATCTATTTGATTAAATATATCTATTTTTTGCTAATCTGAAGACTATGCTGTGAAGTCTAGTTGCCGTGTAAACACATTTATTAAGACGTAACTAACAGACAAAAGGAAGTTAAATTTACCCCTATTTATTTACAGCCTTGGCTTCGAGGAGCAATTAACTAAAGAACCTTTCTTTGTAGAGATCCCTAAAATGTCCTCTCTTGTTCCTCATGTTTTTCTCAGCGTAGTTTATTTGTGTTTACTTTTCTGCTTACAAAGGTTCTAATTGTTTTCTAGCTGAAAACAAAATGGATGCGAGCGTCTGGAATTCATCCGAAGAAATGAGAAAAATAACTACCACAAGAGATAACACTCCCAGTCCGGAACCGAATCAAGAAAAGTCTAGCGATGACATGTCAGGTTAGCCTAATTCAATCCAGTTTGATTATATTGACAATCACTATTCTTTTTCCTAGCTTTTTAGCATTCTTGAGGTGTGCATTGAACAAGTTTTATTCCTTGACAGCTTTAAGAGATCGCAATGTTGGTGAATAGGTGTGATTCTCGATTGAAATGAAATTCAGGTTATTTGTCGATTAAATCGACTAATTACAATACAAAGGTAAAAAAAGAAAAAATAAATCCATGATACGCTCAAATGAGTTAGCTGCAGTTAACCAAAAGGCGGTAATGCGTATCACAAATGTTACATGAGAGCAAAAACTGAAAAAAACGTAGTTTTTTTTCATTGTTATTGACGAACAGCTTTTTATTCAAAGAAGATGTGTGTTTGGCCTTCAAGATAACTTAACAGCTTTTGAATTAAACGTATCTGTATATTTTTTTAAGTGAAGTGAATGGCCAAATGAACTTTATAAAAGCTTTTATAAAGTTCAGATTGCTAAGAATTGCAAAACAAGCTCTTACACGGCTTTTAAACTAGAAAACTATTTAAGAGATGTAGTGTAAGGAGGATGGGAGCTGGAGTAATAAGTGAAATTTTGCTGAATCCTTCTTTCCTGGTCTTTATTTTATTAGGTAAATGGGGTTTTATATGGTAAAATGGGCATAGAATCCATCTTACTACTAGTAAAATACGCTCAACATCGCATGAATACTCAAATCCCTGGGATATATATGTTGCATGGTCCATAGAATACACGCCACAACTCGTACTATAGAGATTTGGGTGACAGCTTTAGCCTTGCATGTCACTGAATTTTAATTTGATTCTACTCTCCGCTAGGCTCAATAACATCCCGGTCCCGAACAAGCAGTGAGGAACTGCAAGACAAGCCGAACAAGGTTGAACAAGAAAAATCCCATCCTTTGTTTGGACATGGTCTTTGTCGTTGGCCTGGATGTGAAACATCGTGTGAGGACTTTCAAACATTCATAAGGTAATTGGACTTTTGGCATAACTGGTAGATAACTGCTTCTCAGCCATCAGTATTCGATATATACAAGCATGATTGTAAGAAGTTGCATTTCAAAGCTACTTGGATAAATTAAAACCGATAGGACGTAATATTTGCTTCTTTCTTATTATGACCATGGTGACCACGGGCCTAAAAGCTCTAGGTTTTCTGTCCAAAACAATAAGCTGAGGGAGGCAGCATGAGGCTATATTTCCGAGGGCCCAAAACTGTAGTGAGCGTATTTAGGCGTCAACAAGTTCGATCTTTTGCTATTACATGTACTATATATATATATATTCTTATTCGAAGACTTTTTTTATTGTTAAATTACCTGAGATTGTAGCGCTAACTAAGCTATGAAAAAAAAAGTACATAAATGAACAGGTTCAATACTGTTCAAAGTGGTGGTCCCCGAACCAGTATCAAGTTACAGACCATCTGTTATCAATTTACAAAGAAGTACGATTGGTAATTTGTTTTTTGATCGTTAGTTTGTATTTTAATTCTGTTTAAAGTGAAACTGACCCCTCACCTTCGGTCAAGTCCAAAACACCGTCTCTCCCCTCCAAATCTCTAGTCGAAAAGTTTGAGAAGCAGTTCAGTAAGATGACTTGATAACTATGTGTTTTTCCTTTTTAACTTTATTTTTGCATTGTATTCCTGCTGTTGATTCCCTTCTTTTGTTTATTTATTTTAGCCATTTGAATAGTGAGCACATCATTGACGATCGCTCAACAGCCCAAGTGCGTGTACAGATGCAAGTAGTTTCTCAGTTAGAGGTACAGCTTGAACGAGAGAGGGAAAGACTTCAAGCAATGATGCTCCACCTTCAAGTCAATCCAAAAGGAGAAGCTGAGCCTCCTAACGGCTGCAAGCGGGATACCACTCTTGCAAACCTTCAACCTGATCCTTCAAGCATGCTTAGCTTACCTGTTCCTCCGTATATGTCATCAACATTATCTAATCTGTCAAGAGGATCTCAGGGGCCTCCCCCAAGACAGCATCATTTCATGGCACCCCCTACTGCAACCTGTCCAGCACCGGTGAGAAGAAGAGTATCTGATAAGGCCAACAGCTCTATGTCTTCTGGTAAGTTTATTTTAAACGTAATGCTTGGTTCTCGCCTCAATCTACGTAAATCCGTATGCAAATCATTCCCAGCTCTCACTTCCAATCTCTAGTTTCTTTATGGTATGTTTTAAAAGAAACAATAATATTTATTTTGTTGGCTTACTGCGACAATTGTAATAACCCAAAATTGCCTGGATTGTACGAAAAATTGCCAGCGTATGCGATAAAACTTCTCAAAGAAGGTCTTATTTTCGTACCTCAGTCCACAATTCATGTTATGAGTAAATTTGGTGAGGCTTTTTTTTAATTAATGAGAATCAAGAATTATAGAGATTCTACTTCCACTTTATGCCGGTTTTGTATCTGATGAAAAAATAAATAAAAAAAGAAGACGAATCAGTGTTCCATGTAAAGAATCGAATTTTCTTGTTTTCTAGGTAGGGGTTTTTGTAACTTTCCTGCAGAGGATTTTCGATAATTCTGATTCCAATGGGGCAGTTCATTTTGATTTGAAACCATTTTCGAGGGTTTTCAATTTCTGTATTTTTTTTTTCGCTATAAACTTCTACCAAAATCATAGTTGCCATTCCTGAGTAAGCTTTAAATGACATTTTTTCTCACTGGACAGTTTTTTTTCAAAAAGTGTTGTTGAATTATAGGTTACTATGGGCTGAACTTTGTTCTCTGCTAGATTGACATGAATGCTGTAGCTTGATTTAAGTGTGTAAACTCATCTGTGATTCGTTAATCGTCATCAGGACAGTTCCCATTGAAAATAAACATATTTTTTATCCTTAAGCTCCGCAACGAATGTCTTTTTGTGGTCAGTCGAAGCGGCAGTAATTCCCTGGGATAGAGATACGAACCCCCCACTACTGTTGGTAAAAAGATCCTTAAATATAATGAAATCGCGAATATTTGAAAAGTTAATTTCTGTTAAAATAAACGTGCAAAATCTTTTTAGGAGCTGGGTGGAGGGGGAACAAAAAGATGATTAGCAACGATTCTGTTGATCCTTATAAATTCCGAAAACACAATGAGGTTAAATGAAATAAAGAACAAAATAGTAAAAAACGCAATTGAATTTTTTAGTTTTTTATCTTGAAATTCATTCTGCACTATCTATACAAGTAATAAATCTTTGACAACCCTTTATCGTAGTTTCTAAATCTAAAGAAAAAATATTCAGTTCTTGTCCATTATTCAGAACACATCCAAGTTCATACAATTTACAGGGACACGGGTTGAAACGACTGAAATGCATTGGGAGATAGATTGGATATATATATATATGATTTGGGCTATATATTTGCACATTAGGGGTTGTGGGTTAAGTATGGCGGGGCTGCATGCAAAATGTATCCTAGCCCAACCAAAATACCTACTCGATATATTAAATATTTGCTTAAAATATACCTACAACGTAGCTTTTCTACAGAGTCTAAGCTTATTGTCTCCTAATACGGACATCTATAAACTGGTTTTTATGGCACTTGGTATTAACCAAGTGACATATAGCAGTCGCCAATTCTGTCGGTCTGTCGGTCTGTCTGTCGGTCTGTCTGTCGGTCTGTCTGTCGGTCTGTCTGTCGGTCCCGGTTTTGCTACTTTAGGCACTTCCAGGTAAGCTAGGACGATGAAATTTGGCAAGCGTATCAGGGACCGGACCAGATTAAATTAGAAATAGTCGTTTTCCCGATTTGACCATCTGGGGGGGAGTGGGGGCCCGGTTAATTCGCAAAAAATAGAAAAAATGAAGTATTTTTAACTTATCAGCGGGTATTTGGATCTTAATGAAATTTGATGTTTGGAATGATATTGTGTCTTAGAGCTCTTATTTTTAATCCCGACCGGATCTGATGACATTGGGGGGAGTTGGAGGGGGAAAACCTAAAGTCCCGGTTTTGCTACTTTAGGCACTTCCAGGTAAGCTAGGACGATGAAATTTGGCAAGCGTATCAGGGACCGGACCAGATTAAATTAGAAATAGTCGTTTTCCCGATTTGACCATCTGGGGGGGGGAGAAGGGGCCGGTTAATTCGGAAAAATAGAAAAAATGAAGTATTTTTAACTTATGAGCGGGTGATTGGATCTTAATGAAATTTGATGTTTGGAATGATATTGTGTCTCAGAGCTCTTATTTTAAATCCCGACTGGGTCTGATGACATTGGGGGGAGTTGGAGGGGGGAAACCTAAAATCTTGGAAAACACTTAGAGTAGAGGGATCGGGATGAAACTTGATGGGAAAAATAAGCGCAAGTCCCAGATACATGATTGACATAATCGGAACTTATTTGCTCTCTTTGGGGTAGTTGGGAGGGGGGGAGTAAGTCTTAAAAATTAGAAAAATGAGGTATTTTCAACTTACGAACGGGTGATCGGATCTCAATGAAATTTGATGTTTAGAAGGATATCGTGTCTTAGAGCTCTTATTTTAAATCCCGACCGGATCTGGTGATGGGGGCGGGGAGTTGGGAGGGGGAAACCTAAAACTTGGAAAACACTTAGAGTGGAGGGATCGGGATGAAACATGGTGGGAAAAATAAACACAAGTCCTAGATAGATGATTGACATAAACGGAACGGATCCGCTCTCTTTTGGGTAGTTGGGGGGGGGGGGGTTAATTCTGAAAAATTAGAAAAAATGAGGTATTTTTAACTTACGAATGGGTGATTGGATCTCCATGAAATTTGATTTTTAGAAGGATATCGTGGCTCAAAGCTCTTATTTTAAATCCTGACCGGATCTGGTGACATTGGGGGAAGTTTGGGGTGGGGAGACCTAAAATGATGGGAAACCCTTAGATTGGAAGGATTGGGATGAAACTTGGTTGGAAAAATAAGCAAAAGTCTTGCATACGTAATTTACATAATTGGAACGGATCCGCTCAATTGCGGGGGGGGGGGGTAATTCTGAAAAATAAGAAAAATAACGTATTTTTAACTTACGAAGGAGTGATCGGATCTTCATGAAACTTCATATTTAGAAGGACCTCGTAACTCTGATATCTTATTTTAAATCTCAACCGGATCAAACGTAATTGGGGGGGACAGTTGGGGGGGACCGGAAATCTTAGAAAATACTTAAAGCGGTGAGATCAGGATGAAACTGCATGGGAAGAATAGAAACCTGTCTAAGATACGTGACTGACATAACTGGACCGGATCTGCTCTCTTTGGTGGAATTGGGAGGGGGGAGGTAATTTTGAAAATTGAGGTATTTGTAACTTACGAAAGGGTGACCAGATCTTAATGAAATTTGATATTTAGAAGGATCTTGTGCTATAAAGTTTAACTTTAGGTTCTGACCTTCTCACAAGTGCCAAATGAGCTCTTGGCTCTTCCGACCTCGTCCAAATGAGCTCTTGGCTCTTCCGACCTCGTACCATATGAGCTCTCGGCTCTTCCGACCTCGTCACAAGTGCCATATGAGCTCTTAGCTCTTGTTGTCTAATCTTGCAGATGAAATTTCCTGAGTGTGTTCCAAATGATCGAAAAGTACCAAGCTATTTTTATTGACTTTAATTCCTTCGGCTTTGTATGGTTTCTAAACAAAGTTATATCTGTGAGATTTTTTAAAGCCTCTAGGCCGTCAAAACAACTGTTATAGGACTGAAAACATCAATATGGCTGAGCGTCATTCATAAGCGAACGCTTAAAAAGGGGGCGAGAATAAATAAAGGAAAATAGTCTCTTGAAACGTTTCCTTTTGGCATTTTATGGCAGAACTTGCTAAGAAAAGGGCTGGATTAAAGCAGTGTTTTGAAGTTAAAACAGACCTTTTCTGGGCCCGCTCTTAAATTATTTGAAATCCCTACTCTAATATCCTTTAACTGAATATATTTTTGAATCTTTAGTTTTAAGGTTATTTTATAGTTTTTTTTTATTTATGGTTTTCGTTATCAGTTTTTATCTATCGATTTACGTACCTTTATTTTTCTTGTCATTTATTTAAGTAAGTATGGAAAATAATAAAAATATTAAACGAAACGATTTTAAATGAAGTAGATCGTATCTTATTCTCTTCAAACTTTCAAACGCGTATCATCAATATCTCCATTATTTAACATCTTTTCTTTGTTTATTATATTTTATTTCGTTATTATTATCATCTTTAAAATATGAATCATAATTGACAGAATTTTTCAAACGTATTCTCCTTGCATTTTTTGGCCAAATTTCAGTTTTTTTTATTTCTTTTATAATGAGTTTTAGCACATATCTGTTAGTACTCAAAGTCTAATATTTTAGTATGCCATTTTAACCGAGAGACAACGCATCTCCCTCATATACCTGCAAAATAGTAACCCAACCACAATATTTCGTGTGGGAGTCTATATAGATAAATCCTTAGTAAGAAGAAAAAGTTTATATGATTAATTTCTTTTGTTGTTAGATTAGGTTTTTTCGCGTTGTATTCTGTTTTGCGCGTGTTTGTAATTTGTACTGTTGTTTAATTTCCTTGATTGTTTGTTATTTATTTATATGCTTGTGTGTATATGGCCCATGGGCTTTTGAAATACACTTATCTATTTATCTGTATCGTTTAATGAAATTGTTAAGGATCAAATAACATATTTTTATAATTTTCGGGTGCTTATTTTAAAATACATAATCCTTTCTTATTTGAAAGCTTTAGTTTAAATTTGAATAATATCGTAAAAATACTGATGATACGTTTGCCCTCTAATGCTTAGATGCCTGGGCGCTTTCAGCAATTTAAAAGGCTTTGCGTGACACTTATCAAAATATGGTTTATAGCCCAGCCTGTTCAACGAAATGTGCTTAATCGGTTAGTCTAATCTGTGTTCCTATATCTTACGTATTTGGGTATCAAGATAAATAGGAGCTTTTGGTTTACAAAATTCAGCTTATTCCCTTTTTTTAAATACAGGACTAGTTGGGGTTATGAGCAACTGACATTTAAATTGAATTATTGGTCTTTGTGTTTGAAGAATTGTTCTTAAAGAATTGGGACAAAAGTCAAACTTTATATGTTCAAAAGTGAAATAAGTATGATTAAAATTCGATTTTTGTGCATCTGAGATCAGCATAAATAGCCAATATTTTATTGTATTAATTGTTGTCAAAACTATTAATTGTTGAACTGTTTGACATACTAAACAACAACCAGAGTTTTCCGAATGTGAATTCTTTCACTATGTCTCATTTTCTCCAGTGTTATCTAGCATTTGTTCTTCTCTTTATGTTACTTTCCTGTACATTTTAGCTGTTTATTCTAGCTTTGCTTTTTTTCTTTTTATTAAGAATTTCAGATCTGTAGCCAAAAAGGTTTGCCTGTCAATTATATATTTCATTTAATTTGTTTTATTCTTGGAGCTATGTTTAATTTGGAACTTTCAGGAAATTCAAAAAAAGTCATCTAATTTAACGAAGATTTCTAATTTAACAGCTTTCTCATTGACTCATATTTGTAACAGAGGGTCCTTGCTATTATTTATGATATTTTGTTGGGAAGCTTTAGTTAATTTCATTGAGTGAAAAGGAAAATAAACTTTACATTTTCAGTTTTGAATAGATTCGCTAATCTAAGCTATCCAAACTCTTTCTCTTGTCATTTAAGCACGTTAATGAAGTAGCTAGCACTTTGCCTTTCAAAAGCAGCAAGCATTAAAACAAACACAGAGCTTAAATTTCAAATTGAAAGTCCCTCAAACTTTAATATGTTAATGTTTGGACTGAAACTTCAATATTTTTGTTATTTTACTTAGCCTCAAGCTTGAAACAAAAGCTTTCTCCTTCCTACTTTTGAGTAATGGAAAGGCAAGATTGCTTTGTGGCCGGTTATTTAAGAAAGTCAATTGAGATAAATTCGAAAGAGGTCAAAGCATTTGATGTTTCGAGTCAGAATATCAAATGAAGGCTGCCAAGATAATCGCAGTCGAAAAAGACATTATGCTTTGCTAGTCGTTTTGAAAGTTGCGACAGAAACTTTCTTAAAATAACTGTTTGTTAGGCCAAAAAGTTTGTAGGAAAACTTTTATAAACAATTTTCTGTCTTGGGAGCTTGTTTCAATCCTTCTTTTAACCGAAAAAAGTTGTTTCTCAGAATGAATCCAATCTAAAAACAGCTCAATATGTTATTATATCTAAATAAACAAAAGATGTAAATAATAGCTTCTCTGGCATTACTTTCTTTAGAATTTCAAATTCATATAGTCAGAACAAATAAAAGGAATACACAAAAATATGTACACATGTATATGAACATATGTACACACTCTTCAGTCTGTAGTATTTAATATCCGCTATTATGGCGGAGTTTTCACCTCCAACACTTACCAAATTCAAGGACCTTAAGTTTAGCAACAAATGGTTTAGTGACTAATTTAGCAAATATTGATTCTCAATGGTATTTCTACTACACCTAACTACAACTCGTCGTAATACACCGCCTCAGGCTAATTTAGCTGGATATGTTCGTCCTTCACCCCAAGTTATTTCACTGTGCACCTCCTCCCACAATGTCTCATTTTCCCTTAAATCCTTTCTTAGAATTAATATGAGTTTGTTTTCTTCCAGCTGTTGTAGAGCAATCCAATACACTTTGCTCAACAATTGAAGAAAAAGGATAATAAAATGAAATTAGATCACGTTGTTGCATTTCACGTTTCGCTAAAACGAGTTATCCTTAAGTCTTTATGAGAGCAAAATTTTAGACAAATATGACAAGAAAACATTTAATTATAAAAAACTTATTTTAAATGAATTAAAATTAGTAAAAAATAAACTGGAAAAATAGGACCTTCACCATATCGTAGGTTTTTTGGCTGCGGACATACTATTAATTTTACTAGAGAGTGATGAAAATAAAAAAAATTGTTTTGGCTGCTTTGATTGTTATTGACGAATATCTGTTTGCGTAACTAAGGTTTTTTTTTTTGTTTTTGTTTTTTTTATCTAGCCTTCAAAATAAGGAAGTTGGATGGACAACACTCAAAGTTCCAAATATTTCTGCATTTACAAAAAGGGCATCTGTTTTGGAAAAAAGAGAAAAAAGAGAATAGATTAATCGATCAAAGTTACATTTTGTTTAATAGGATTATAAAAACTTATGAAAAAAGTCACAAAGCACTTTTCAAATTACTACTGCCGATTTTTAAGTTTGTTTTTCTTTTCCATGCGGCTCAGGTCTCCCTTATCTTTTAGATAGAGCGGGTCTTGATGTCCAGCAAGGTAAGCATTAATTTTATATTACCTTACCACTATACTTACCAATCTTAAGCCTTACTGGCACACGTTGTTTCTTTTATAATTCAATGTTAATTTGTTGTTTTTTTTCAATTTAATTTTTGGTAATAGAATTTTCTTTTTGGAGGGGGGGGGGGGGTCATGACGTGGTAAAAACTAATTAGTTAGTAAAAGGGAACATCTTATGCACATGTTTTATAATTACTGCAATTATTTTGAAAATTTAAAAACTGCTTTGCGATTTGACTGCTCAGTTTTTGAACGTATAGAATATAAATGAAGAAAGTAAGATTTTGCCTTGATCCTTAGAAAGGAAAGTTTGAATTTTTCATTTATTCTAATATTTTCAACCATATTTCTTATCATACAAAATTATTGGGAAAAGGACATTAACATAAGACTATATAAATTACAACAACTACTAATTACTGGAATTTTTACTAATGATGGGTTATAAAATTTGTAATTTTTCAAGTCTTGATACAAAACATTGAGGGGGAGCGTCCTCTCTGTCGACCAACAACAACAGATGTTTTAAAAATATTCAATCTTCAAAAGAAAGAATGAAATTCCGTATAATTTCGAATTATATTCACGCCAGTCATTTATCGCTTACTTAAACAGGAAAAAAAATTGCTACCCTTTTTCAATGGTGCCCCACCCTAGATACGTTGAATATTATTAGAGGAGATTATTTGCTACCGAATATTAGCTTACTTGAGCGTATTTTTTTTTTATTTGTTGTGGTACTCAGAATTTGTAATTAAAATAAAATTTTCTAGAAATCAACCGAAACCGTGAATTCTACCGTTCTGCTGACGTAAGGCCTCCTTTCACCTATGCTTCACTTATACGACAGGTTAGTTTTTAGTTTTTATTTTTTTCATAATTATTGATTTTGTATACAAGCCCACACGTAATCAAGAATATTTGGAGGAATAGAATTGTGGATAAGGGAAAAATCCGTAAAAATGGGCCTACTGTACTGGAAATATCAGAAATCGTTGATAAACGTAGAAAATTCTAAAGATGGGGGGAAGACCTCCCCTGAATCCCAGACCAATTAGATGTTAGGAATGGGAACTGTCTAATTTCAAAATCATTCCTTGTTCAGCAATTTCTATTCTAATAAAATTTGCAGAAGTTCAGTCATTAGAGTGACTAGCTTGCTCAATAATTGTAATCGTTAGGTCACTAATCGTAAAGATTTTGAGATTTTAGGAGGCCCAAGAAGTTAAATACCACCACTTCAATGATCATACCTCATTCGTTGATTTTTATTGTAGAAAAAAGTATTGAAGGGGGGGGAGTAGGCATTTTCAAAATTTTATTATTTTACAATCGAACTGAAGACCATGCGTTTTTATGCTACATTGCTACATTGCTTGCCCAGTAAGCCTTAGTGACTTACCTTTTGTTCCTTAATTTATGTTTTGACTCTATTGTAACGTAGTCAATATTTATTATGCTCTAAGTCATTGAGTTACATGAAAAGAAATATGATTGTATATAATTGAATAAAAAGAAGCTTAATTGATAAAAATGAATAATTTGTATGACTTATGTGACAAACTTCATATATTGTTTTCTATTTAGATATTACAGAGGGCTTGTCTTATTTGTAAAACATTTTGAAAGTTTGGTTTCAAATAATGTTGAAACTGGGATAATTCAGAAAGCATGATATTGCTCACCATTTTATGTAATTTTTTGTTAAACCCTTCAAGGGTTTCTTTCAAAAAAGTAAACAACTCCCTTCTCATATTTATTTACAAAGGTGGTTTACTTTTAGTAAGGAAAATCCATTTCTAAATTCCATTATTATCAATCAAGCCTAAAACTTCGTTTCGTGACTTTTTTCACAATATTTCATAGTTATTTTGTAACATTTATCAGGGGTTGTCCATTCTCCACGACCATGCGTACATCTCAATTCCCACTTGTTTAACCACGTATCGTATGCTTCTATTTCACGGTGCCTGCTCATACCACGCGAAGTCCACTTCCTCCGCGTGCCACATGGTGTACACGCTTTCTAAAAGTGGACAATCAGCTGAATATTTACTTTCAAGCTAATTGCCTAACGAAATATTTGGTAATATTACAGTAGAACAATAGTAATAGAAATTCACAGTAATCGAAAAAAATTGTGATTAGTTTGAAGATCTTTAGAATATCCTACATAATGACTTTTATTTACATAATAAACAAAAATATTAACTATTACAGATATAAATCACTACGCTAGGGAAATATTTAAATTTTGCTAACGTGTAGCGATTAACTACATAAAAATTCCTAAAGACATCGTAAATTAAAAGTAATAATAAAAAACCTACATAAATGTTTCTAGAAGCATCCTACACTAATTAAAATAATAATGAAAGGAAAAAAGAAAAAGACAATCACCTTCTCTCAAACACTCCCAGGGTAACAACCTTCATCCAAATACAACTCCCAACCCCTTCAACCCGCTCCTTCCTCCAGCCCTATAAACCACTCCCCCTCCCCCAAATAAAAAACAAAAATCAGTTTTTCTGAAAATCAGTGACTCTACCCTTGTCAATAGGCATCATCGATTGCACATGAGATAAAATAAAATCATTTTGTAGAAATTAAACTTTTTTTTTGACTTAGAGATATGATCAATATTAACTTTCGTATATAGTACTCACAAGTAAACTGAATTTAAAATCAACTGTTATACCTTAAGTGTAAGATTCGAGTTTTTGCCATTTGTTAAGAAATAAAGATTTACCTTTTACAGCTTAACGCAATAAAACATGAAGATAATAAATATAATAGCGTACTTTATTTCTTAGGCTATTGTGGAGTCACCTGAGAAGCAACTGACCTTGAATGAGATTTACAACTGGTTCCAGAATACTTTTTGTTACTTCAGAAGAAATGCTGCCACGTGGAAGGTAAATACTACGATGTTTTCTGATCTTAATATAATTTTGGTAGAAAATATTCATTGAAGAAATAATTTGATAATTTGATACCTGTTTTTATATAAGAAGAGAAAAAAGATTGAGAAAATACTAGAACTTTATTTCAGCGTTTACTAAGCTAGATAAAACATGCTAGTTCGTAGCGCTCCCATGGCTTTAAAAAAACATTTGATGGAACTGAAAAAATACCCATGGTAAACATCATTTTCCACGTTTTTATTAGCTTATGGACTAAATTGAGTGGTTGCAAGGAAAGGCTGAAATAGGTACTTTTTATAAATGATATATTAATGTAAAAAATTAAAAAAGAACAATAAACACTATACAAATTGCGAAACCCTAAGCAGAGGCTAAGAACCCTGTAAAAGATTGAAATGAAGGGTAGGACTTCTTTTGTTGCCTGTTTAGTCTACCAGATGAAATTCTTAGCGAAGTTCCTAGCGCTTTTGATCTATTCGCTTTATGGCTGGTATATCCGTTGCGTAGACAAGAATTGATTTTAAGAGAGCCAATAATAAGGAAGAGACACAAATACTAACTAGAGGTAAAAATAGGCGAATGATAAGGAAAATAATAAATTAGTGTTAAACTGTAAAACCTTCATTATTTCCGGGGGATATGTCCAAAGATCGACATCCCTAGTGCTTATATATGAAAAATATAAAATTATTTCGTTAAAATATCAAGAGACACCAAAAACGAGGTTCTTACTTCGTATTTTTCCTCAATATTTAGCATGATGAGAACAATTAGACTATGTCAAATTAAACGAAATTTTGGAGAAAATGAAATCTAGATACTCCTTAAAAATTTTTCACTCTGTTAGAAATTGACGTTAGAGATTCGTGAAGTAAGTAACGCATTTTGCCCAGTTTACTGATTTTTTTTTCTTTAAAAACACAAGTGACTTAAATGAATCACCTTGTATTAAATCTATGTGAATTATTTAGAAAATAAAGTTCAAATAGGTATCAAAAACTTGTGATACTTTATTTAACTAATTTGTCAAAACTTTGTTAAATATATGACATAGTATGATATTGGAATTTACTGAAAGTGGTGGAACCTCACATCCACCGATGAACGAGTGCGATCTCTCAGTATCCTCTGTATCCTCCAATCCCTCAGTATCCTCCTGGAAGAAAAAAGGGATAGTAAATTTTAGCGACTTATGCTAGTTGCGGCGAATGTGCCGCAACTAGGAGAAGTTGTGCCGCAACTTAAGAAGCATATTCAAATTTTGATCACTCTTTTTCTTCATCTAGCACTAAATGATTTATTGTACGATTATATAAACTAATTTCATAATTGGTTATGCGAGATTTTAGGAAATTATCTTAATATAAAATATTCTCTTTGTCTATTTCAGTTAAATAAAATCTATTTCCAATTAGTTAGAAATAGGAGAGCTATAGATTAAAAACGGTGTGAATTCTCCGAAACAAAATTGTCGTCAATAGAAGTCCAGCATAAAGCCTCTTGTTCAATAGGCAGGTGACAACCCACTGACAAGTTATTTGCAACTATTTGCTGCTATGGTAATTATTTAACTACTGCAATTTTCCATTTTTTGTCTAAAATTCTGGTCTAATAAGTGATGAACTATAAATTTGTAATAAATCTCAATAAGACAATTTTGCTTTGGAAAAAAATTATAATATAGAGTAACTTAGGCGTATACGTTGGCATTTACCATGGTGGCGATGTTTTTTGGGGGATACCTTAAGATTTTGGGCGGAGAAATATTCCTAAAAGTCCCCTCCTTGTGGATATGACAGAGTAAAGCCACTTTTCAGTTGCTTTTGGTTCTGGACCCCTCATTTATAGGAGCTCAAGAAGTGTACTAGGGAAATTTCTGAATAATTCTTCAGTGGAAATTAAATGTGTTACTATGAGTAATAATAAGATAAAATATGAAACTAATTGACTATGTGTTTTGTCTATACTTGAAAGGATCAACAAAAGTACTAAATAGGTTTTTTAATGGCTATCTGAAGGATAAGGGTATTTTTAATAGGCTCTTTTTAATTTTATAAGAGACATTTTGCAAAATTAAGTCTCAAAATTTCCCCCGTGCGAAAAGCAGTACATCACCATCCTTTTTAAGTTTATTTTGTAACCCCCACCCTCCGAACAGAAATCCTGGATAAGGCCCTACGGAAGCTGGTTTTGTGCTACCTAGATACACTTGTACCTCACTTGTTATTAGGTTGCTGGTAAGTTATGTTAAAAGCATACAACCAAAACAAGAAAGAGAAAAATTAAGTAGCAAACTTAGTACGTAGCAAAACTTAAGTTAGATAAGTAGCAAAACTTAGATAGCTAAAGTTTACTCTAACCTTGTTATGGCTTCTAAGCGCTACAAGGACTTTTTGATTGCGGGAACATGCGACCTCGGACTGGTCATTATCAGGCTAATGAGGCCTTGTCATTAAACAAAGTATTAACCAATTAGATACCAGTTTACGTACTACGGCCATGACGATAAGTTCTTGTGATCAAAGATATCTCTTATTTTATTTAATAAGAGGCGAAAAAGATGGGAAACTGATAAGAGAGGTAACCATTCGTTTCTTAGAAGAAACAAACGCCATCTCAAATTTTTAGCTAGAATCTTGAAGCTATTAATGAAAAATAAACAAGTATATTATTTGTGTTTTTATTGGTTTTTACAGTTCACTTTACATTGGGCTAAAAATAAAATAAGCACTCTTGTCAAGTGGAGGTAAATAGGCATGTTATTTCACATTAATTTAACTAATATTTTCTGCGATCTGCATATATTTTACGTTGAACTCCAAATAAACACGATATGTAACTGAAATCCAAATTTCAACAATCTAAGATTACGCTTATATTTGTATCTCTTTTTTCCTAGTTCTGCTGTGTGATACTACACTGTTAATATTGCGAGTAGCTTTAATCCCTATTCAACCCAAAATGTTTGACTCAGAGAGATTCCTCTAATCAGTTTTCAATGCTCTAGAAAGAGATATAGTGGGTAAAGACCTTATATTATCCATGTGTTTTAGTTTATTTATTTTTAATTTTGGTTTGTTTGGGTATAGAATGCTGTCCGTCATAATCTGTCATTACACAAATGTTTCATGCGTGTTGAGAACGTCAAAGGTGCTGTTTGGACAGTCGACGAAGCAGAGTTTTATCGACGTCGTCATCAGAGAACGTCATCAGGGTAGGTTTGGGGATGGCGATAGACATTGTTGCGCACAGAGTCTTGCACGTTGAAAAGATTTGATGACTTAACTTATTTCTATTATACTAACTGTATCATTCGTCTGAAGTGGCAAGTTTAACCACATAAATAATTACACAATATATATGTATAATTTTGGGATAAACTTTTTTTTTGAGGGGGGGGGGTAAAAATTTGTGATAAACTTGGGCAGATATGTAGTGCTATAATGTAGGGGTTCCGCATGAATAACAAAAGGTAAAACAAAGAGGAATTATTTCAAGACGGTGAAATTTTTTTAAAATGAATATTTCGGCTCTATATGTAAGAGCCGTTATCGGCAAAGCATAGATGAATATAAAATAAGGTTTAAGATAACATTCGCGAGCATTAAAACTAAAAAAAAAAAATCTAAACAGTTCCAGCATCATTACGCGGGATGGCCGAATCTTAGTAGAACTTCTTTGAAGTGATGTAGAACTGTTTTAATATTTTTTTTTTAAACAATAATAATTTTTTTTTAGTTTTAGTGGTTACGTACTTTAATTTAAGCCTTATTTTGTATTCATCTATGCTTTCCCGTTCTTTGTTTTCCTGGATCTGTACATATTTTTTTCTTAGCACCATTGTTGCGTAAAGTTTGAAAATCTATTGCAACTCTGATAAACGAAAAAAAAAAGAATAGAAAATTCGTTTCATTTTCAATCTCAAGAAACTTTCGTTAAATTGATTTACTGGAATTTTGCAGAATTTTTGTACCGGGAATAAAGATTCAAGACTTCCCAACGTACGACAGCCATTACATTGGCTTTTTTTTTTGCAGCAAAAAGAAAATTCTAGATGAGAAGGTTTGAGAACTAAACTAAAAAGAAATAATTCGACTCGTTAAGCTTGCCAAAAGACTTATGATGAATTTTCTTTAAAATTTCTTAGTATTTAGTGGAGGAAGCCACCAACTGAAAGTAGTTTTCATAGGTCACGAATCTTTAGACGTTCAGGTCTTATTTTATTAACATCACTTTCCACTTCTCGCTTTCGGGTGGAATGCGGCATTTTTTCTATTTTATAACATTTTGTATTTTTCTTGTTACTCTTACTAATATTTGTGATTATATTAACTTTTCAATGCCAACAACAATGACTCCTTGAATATGCTTTTAAACCAAATGATTATTTACTGTATATCTCCATCCAAATTTGCAAGGCTTACATGTCTCTTGTTACCTTCGTAGCCAATCCATTGTATTTAAATTCAGGGAGTAGATGTCCTCTTGAAGTTAGAAAAAAAAGTTTATCATGGTGAAAATAATTCATTAAGGTATTCCTTATTTATTGTTAATAAAATATTCTCTGTTTTTGTGTTTTCGCGAACACTTCCCCCATAATCTACATACCTTAATTGCTTACTTTAAATATTATAAAATATTCATCACTATTATTCTCTAAATTCAATTTATCTTATTTTCCGCTTATTGGCAATATCACCTAACCTAACTGAGTGAATACATCCATACCCTAATTGTGTTTATGGTTTTATGTTTTGTTTCTTAACTATTGGTTCCCTATTCCATTTGTCGTATCCCATGCAGCCTCTGGTATGCTTATTAAGTATAAGTGTGTCCGCAACTGTAAGGAAAACACCATGAGATACCTGACAACTAGCCTCATCCCAGATTAAACCGGAATTAAAAGATCGATATATAATCTGCAGATACCGCAAATTAAAAACTGTGAAAAAGAATTGACATAATTTGATGATGTAGAAATCTACTTAATCCGTTAAGCCTAAGTGATAAAAGGGGATTGCACTAAAGAACCTTAAGAAGGGAGCAAAACTTATGGACTGGAGATGAATACCATATTCATAATGTAAGAAATAGTTTCCAAATTACATCGGGAGATGATTCTTGTTGGTATTGAGCATGCGTATGTTTCAATTTTTATAATTTTTTGAACCTTTAACTTTTATCTAGCACGTTGGTTGATCTTTCAAACTTTTTATTGTATTTGGCCTTTTCTCACTATTGTATTTCTTGCTAACGCATTAGAATTTTGCAAGTTTTGACTTTTACTTTGGTATTAACTATATTTTTTTTAGACGAGAATAATGTCATTTTCAGCGTAGTAGACTACTCATAACACAATAGTTCTTAGATTTGAAATAAACATTTTTATCTGCTGATTAAACTTCCGAAATTTCTACCTTAAAAAAGAGCAGTCCAAAACTATCATAATTTAATTTAATGTTTAACAATTTGAGGGGTTTTGATGTTATTTTGAATCCCCAATAAAAAAAATAATGGCAAAAATAACAAAATTTCTAGTCATCAAACATCAAATAATTACCTAAAAACTTTAATTTTTCATTAATTAAATAAAAAAACTTATAATTTTGTAAAGCCAATTTGAAGAAGCCCATTCTAGAGGGCACTTCAAACAATTTTCTGTACTCAAATGCACTAGAATAAAAACAAAGAATTCCTTTACGCTTTGTGAACCAAAGGATTAGTTCAGTATAATTGAATTATTATTTATTTTATTAAATATAGAATTGAAATGAGCTGTATTTTAATGTAATTCATATCAATATGCCAATAATTATTTAAATTATAATATAATTTTAATTGATTTTTTTAATTAATCATAATCATTAAACTAGAACTTTTTTTGCGTATTAATATCCCTCAATGTCACTGTTGTAAATATTATAAATTTTACAAATTAGTAACATTTAATACGGACTATGGTAGTTTCGGCTGCAACAATTTAGCTTATTAATTTTTAGTTATATAATTAAACTTGCAAGTTCTTTGACGTTGTGAAAATCAGTTGTGATGCACTTTCCTTTCTCTTACGCATTTATAACTCCCCTTCAGAATGCAATTCGCACCAACTTATCTCTGCACAAATGTTTCGTTCGCTACGAAGACGATTTTGGCTCCTATTGGATGGTGGATGACGCGGAATTTATCCGTCGTCGCCACTTGTCGCGTGGACGTCCGAGAAAATTCGAGAATCCTGTGAGCCAAGAAACGTTGACCCCTGCGGAACTTATCTCAAGTCAAAGACCTTTTATGCAGGCATTTGGCGCTGCGTTTCGTAATCTCACTTCTCAAGCACTTGTTCAGTAAGATAAACTCAACTTTTTGGAATGTTTATTGGCATGATGCATGTTGCACTCAGTTATAGCTTAGGGGATGTTTGGATGCTAAAACTGTTTTGATGTTTGCTACGGTTTTTGTTACGTTTTAAAAATAACAGTTTTTATAACTCGTTCCATGTCTTCAATATTTTTCATATTATTCGTCTTTTTTTTCTGTTTTACTGAAATGATTTTTTCTGTTTTAATGAAACTGAGACTCCTCAGCCCTCCTCCTTGAAATGGATTTTTGTTTGTATATCTAATAAACTATGCACTAGCTACTAAGCTTACATTATGCACATCGCAGTTATTGCCTTCCCACCAAGTATTTACAGAATTTGAAGTTTTTAAACGAAAATGGAAAATAAAAAGAAAATAAATTTTTTCTGAGGGAAAACAGTCCTTCAAATTTCCTTCAAAAGGTTGATGATTTATTTCAGCACTGCTATTTGTTGTGAATCTATAAAAAAAAGTTTTTCCTTAATAGATATATTAGGTAATTCCAATGCCAAAAAGTAGATAATTCAATCTAATTTCGAGTAATATGTACCCATTTTTCTGTTTATGTACAGAAAAAGCCTACTGAAAATACAATAGAAATAAAATTTGCTTTTCAACCAAATGTCAAAAGATCATTTTGAGCGCCTTTGTTGGACGTAGCTTTAAGAAATCATTTTGGAAGGCTTCTAAAATTAATCCAAAATTATTGTTACTACTCCTACGACTAACAGCTTACTACATCACCGAGCCACCTGTAATTTTCATCGCCACTCCTCCTCCTCCTCCTCCTCAGTCCATTCAGAGGGTCACCTTTTACTTCCTTCCATGACGTTTCAAAGCCTTTAAATCTTTTCTTATGTCTCCTGCCCACCCCATTCGGGGACGGCTTTTCGTTTGGCCCTAGACAGCTGACCAAAAAGCAACATCTTTGACAGTCAGTCATCCTTCATCTATGAAACTTAGCCTGGCAGTTTTAAACTTTGTTTCTATAGCCCTAGGAAATGGGATCGAACCATATTAGTATTACAGTTTATTGTTTGATATACGGTTAGTCCAAAGAGTATCTAAAACTGTCTTTGGATATTTCCTCATGAAAACAGTCAACAAATCTTCCTTAACCCAGGGTCTTATCCAGAATTTTGTATTGGGGGGGGGGGTTACTAAAAAAGTGAAAACCCCAAAATTATTTAAAATCGTTTATGTTGCGTTCTTACGAGTTGGAAAAACGGGGGGGGGGGGCAAACCCCTACCCCCCCCCCCCGAATACGGTCCTTGCCTTAGCCTTTTGAAGTACCCACGTTTCTGGGTCATTTTTGACCACTGTCACTACCACGTCTTCCAAAATTTGAATCTTAGTTCAGAGACTTGCTTTCCTATTTTTACAAACTTTTTTCAACTACGAAACAAATATATTGTGCCATGGCTATCCTACTTTTTACATTGTCACATTATCTACTATCCTTACTGATAACCCTAACCTCGTTACCGAGCATCAGCTATTCCCCTTAATTGATTCCTATTCTAAGTGACTTGGTCTTCTTAGCATTTTTTCAAACCCGTTCTTGCAATCGGAAGCCTCCAAAGACTCATTCATTTCACTGACATTTTTATCGAACACCCTCAAATCATCTGTGTAATCCTATTTTAGGAGAGTTTTATTACCCCGTTTAATACCATGTTCTTCTAAAGTCTTTGCCGTGCTCCTTAGGATAAAGCCAATTAAAATAGTCCATATAAGCGGGGATAGGACACAACCCTCCTTAATTCCCGATCCCTCGCCAACCCATCTGACTTGTGCTTTTTTTGGTTATCACATTGATGTACTTATCTGCTTAAAAAGACAGACACCTTAAAGATGTTCGCCAGACACCGACTAAAGCTAAAAAAAAAGAAGAAAAAAGTTGCTGCTTGCAAAAATAGATGTGTTAGGACCTGCATCTTGACTTTTTCTTTGGTCTTAGTTTTTGGTAGGGGGATATACAATTACCAGTTATATTTAAAGTGTGTCAGAAAAGTATGCATAAATATTCAACTCAGTTGACTCATTTGTTGTTGAAACTGCTGAAAAACATTAAAAGGGCATAATATTTATTTCTTAAAAAGAGGTCTTTAAAGTCTCAAGAGGCTGAAACTCCCACCTTCTGGTTATAGGCCTGAAAATCATATATGCTGCTGTATGCACCACCTTGGGTTAAAAATGCTTTGATAATATTGCGTTTCAAATTCACTTTAAATGGATGTGAACAGTAATTAAATTTGTTAATTTGTTCTAGTTATTATTTAGTTCATTCTTTTATCGCTGGTATAATTTAACGTATCATAAACAAACTTGTAAATAAGATAAGCCTAGTCTCTGGAGTGGTCATATAAATATCCAATAGTAATTTATTTTATTGGTTTAAGATAACTATGTTTCTAGAAATATATTTACATGTTTTTTTTGTGATGAAACTTATTCAACTGTTTAGTATTCCTTTCTCGTACAGAAAATACTTTTTTGGTAAAAATAGGAATATTTTTTTTTTTTTAATTTTGTCGCAAAATAATTTTTGCTCAAGAGCTAAAATATGTGAAACTTTTACTCTAAATTCAGACATGGAATCAAAAAATTTTCGTCACCCTCTTTTTTGTATAGTAATTTCTTCCTTTTTTTGAAAAAATTGGATAATTTTGGACTATGTAAAAATTATTATGCTACAACTTCACAGCCAAAATAAAAATTCAATCAGATACTTTCTATCATCTAATCCTGCATATTGTTTTTTTTTTCGTGTTTTTTCTATCTTGTGGAAAACCAATAGAATTGCAATAAGTATCTCTGTGCGTGTAGGCTATCAGGCCTTGAAGGCAAACCAATGAATCCGAAGTGCATGATCGGTGCGGCAGTGCCTCGACGCTATATGACAGATTTTGTAAATAGTCCAGGACTTTTAGGGTTTGACCCGGACAAAATTGCAATATAAACGAAAATGGTACCAAAATGATCAGAAAAAAATTCTGTACAACATACTAAAAGTCCCCATAAATCCGAGTGGGGCGAGTACCCGAAAAAAAGGGGAAAAGAGGGAAATGCGGGGGAAAATGGGAAAAATGCCGAACATGCCCAGAAAATAGTTTAAAGTGAGTTTTCTGGGGTTTTCACATACGCTGATTACGAAATTGACATCTAAAATTCAGTATAGAAAAAGAGTACTACGGAAAACGGGGGAACAGGGGAAAGAGGGGAGAACAGAGAAGAATACAGGGTAGGGGTAGAAAGCGGTTTGAAAGATATTTTCTGGGGTATTCCTATCTGGTGATTACGAAATTGAGAAATAAAATGATATAAAAAAATCGATTAACATAAAACGGGGAAATGGGGGGGGGAGAGAAATATACAGGGTAGGGGTAGAAAGCATGTGGAAATGTGTTTTCTGGGGTTTTTCTATCTGCTGATCACGAAACTGACCCCTAAAATGAAGGAAAGAAAACGAGAACCATGAAAACCGAACAAAACTGGAGGAAACAACGGAAAAGGGGAAGGGAGGCCTGACTTCTGAGCCAGCTGCTAATGGCTAATAAGTAGGCCTATGGACAAAATAACTCGCTTAAGTATCAAACTTGTACTTTCTTGAATCACAGACATTTCTTACAACCATTTGAATTACTAAACATAAAGAAAACAACCGCTTGGCAGTTATATATAAAATGGCTATTATATGTAAAATTTGCACTTTCGAAGGCAGTATAGTTGACTTGAAAAACACAGCATTGATATCACTAGTCGAGCTCCTCGTCTTTGACAATCTCGTTGTCCCTGTTCAAACAGTTGATACCCTGACATTCTCCGCACGCGAACGTACACGCTAATCCATTTTTCTTGCAGCTGCATCGCGAGTTCTCGCAGCCTGTCTTACAGTTGCATCTCACGACACTCAAAAGAGTCTGAGGTGCGGGCAACAAATGGGTCATCACAGGTGAGTATTTATGGTCTCTGAGGACCCAACCCCAGTCAGCCGGGTCGAGGTCAGCTGGTTCCCCTTTCCAACGGGATACCTGGAGGCGCACTCGCTGGGAGTGGAATGAAGCTGCAGCTTCGGTTGGCGGAAGCCTTTCAGGCTTAACAAACGCCGTAGTATTAGACGAAGAAACTTTTTCCAAGAAAATTCGATGTCGCAGCTTAGTGAGATCTTCGTTTGGTCGTGCTTTATACAAGCTGAGGAGAAGATATTCACCCGCTTTCACAATTTCATCTTTGGACGATGATTCATCCAGAAACACTTTGCATTTTTTTCTGAACACTTCGCTCTTCTTCAAAAGAGGTAGCACAGCTTGCTTTCCAAGTCAGAAAACTCGTGAGGTCGTGTCACATCCCAAGAGAGCGTGCCCTACCAGAAGCAGCCTGGATACTTCTCCCATTTTTTTTTGCACTTCGTTGAGGCACCAGAACCGTGTTATCGCTTCTTTTGCGTTCGTTGACGATTCGAAGTAAAGTGTTTTTGCATTAGACGGGAGGTGATATAAGAGTAGAATCAGAAGGTCAGTGTCATTGCCAAGAACTATTGTTTCAGAGTTTTCTGCTTTCGTTACGGCAGTCTTCACGATTAGATAGTCAGCATCGTCCTTCGCATGGACGACTTCAAATCTTTTGGCTCTGAGTTTTTCCCCGATGTAGCTTATGATTCGCTGTTTGTTCTGAGAGTTGCTCAAAAACTCTTCCTTCTTTTTCTGGAGCTTCATCCCTAAACTGAAATCGATCACTTGATGCTGGCTTCCCTTACACCGTCGGTTGTGCGTAGCATCTTTCGTGGTTGGACCAGCGCTGTATCCATCGAAGACGCAACTAATAACCATTAATTCGGGCACCCAGGGAAAATAATGAATTAAACTTGGCTTAGTACTGAAAGAAGAGTTGCCGATACGCAAAATTATGCTTGACTTAAAAAAAATCTCGTCGTACCTTGATTTATCCTGCTACCATGTCACATGTGTAAGCATCCACGCAGACTGGGGACTATTGGATCCGCTAGATGTCATTCCGTCAGGATAGGTTTTGTCGTCGGCACTGGAACTCCGCGGTGACTAGTCTACCTTGCTTCTCTTACTGGATGTCGAATTAGAACAGGATTATGTTGACGAACCCACGCGCTTGTCGATAACGGCGAGGAATACGGAATAATGTAATTTCAGTATTTTTCCGTATTTTTTTCTCGAATTTTTTTTTTGCCTTTTCCGAACCTATGGGGTAGCCGAACCTCTATAGATCTCCTGTATTTGTTCTCGAACTTTGTTTTAGATGTCAATTTTATAATCAGCAGATAGAAAAACCCTAGAAAACACATTTCCACATGCTTTCTACCCCTACCCTGTATCTTTTCCTTTTTCCCCTCCCTCCCCCCATTTCCCCGTTTTATGTTAATCGATTTTTGTATATCATTTTATATCTCAATTTCATAATCACCAGATAGAAATACCCCAGAAAATATCTTCCAAACCGCTTTCTACCCCTACCCTGTATTCTTCTCTTTTCTCCCCTCTTTCCCCTGTTCCCCCGTTTTCCGTAGTACTCTTTTTCTATACTGAATTTTAGATATCAATTTCGTAATCAGCGTATGTGAAAACCCCAGAAAACTCACTTTAAACTATTTTCTGGGCATGTTCGGCATTTTTCCCATTTTCCCCCGCATTTCCCCCTTTTCCCCTGTTTTTCGGGTACTCGCCCAACTCGGATTTATGGGGACTTTTAGTATGTTGTACAGAATTTTTTTCTGATCATTTTGGTATCATTTTCGTTTATATTGCAATTTTGTCCGGGTTCGACCCTTTTTTGAGCTAAAAGTCCTGGACTAAAATATGAGATTGATACAAGTCTTCTTAAAGTGAATATGTTTAACTGATTGATCCTTAAGGTTATTACGTACACTAATTGGTTCATAAATGTTTAAAAGTTTATTGTTTCTACTAAATGCTCCGTTTATCGTTTCAAGGATATTTGAAAAGTGGAACTTTCGATCGTGGGTAAAACGTACAAAAGAGAAATTTGCAATTCAAAATCACTTAGCTAATGAGCACATTGGTAAAAATGAAATCAGCTTACTAAATCAGTTTTTCTATTTTGTTGTCCTCAACTAAAATTTGTTCCCTAGTTGCTTAGATGTTTCTGTTCTTTCAAAACACATTATATCATATTCCTATTCTCAGGGTAGTAGCGTGGGTTTTCAGTTTGTGGGGGGGGGGAATATAAAGAATTTGCTGACAAAATCATCCAATGTTCCGACAAATGCTGACACATAAGTTAGATTAAACAAAAAACATTCCAAGGCCTATTCTTAAAGATCCTATTTTCCATTTCAAAGATTTTTGGAAACTTAGTTTTTTCAATCAAAATTGTTTTATGAAATTAAAAGCGTTAAAAACGTTAAAGGTAACCTTTAAAACAAGATAAGTTATAATTCAAACTTATTACTTTGAGAGCGGCTATGGTTGAGGAAGTATTTATTACAAATGTAATGATCAGTGACTTAAAATAAGCTAAGCCACGTTCACACTGACATTTGGCTAATATTTATTACCATTATTCGGTTAATAATCATTCAGATTACTATTCAAAATTCTGATTGGTGGGCACCTTTGAAATTACGTTGGAAAATGGCTGATTTATAATTTAAATAAATCCAGTTCTGATTTAGTAAAACTCAGACTTGCTCAGTTGTATCAGCTTTGGAATTAGTGCATTGAGCTGTATTGAATCTCGTTGTCCTTGAATCTCGCTGTGAGTGAAAATTCGTTCTGAATGGACCTTGATTATGTCGGTTTTGTGCTATGTGTATATTGTAGCACAATTTAGTAGTTTTAAACGCTTTCTGCATGCAGTTAAATAAGCGCTCCGTTTTAAAAGAATGTATCTTTTTCGGTATAAATTTGTTTATGATTCTGAATTCTAGAAGTTACAACTGTTTAGGCAGTCGTTGAAGATCCATGGGGTTCGCTTGCAAGTTACAGGAAAACGTTGTAAAAGTCTTTATAAAAACGACTTGAGAGGATTTGATAGGAATGATATATAGCTTGTCCGCGCGTCCCTAAGTCTTCAGGAGAAAACATTCCTCTTAAATATTAAGGTTTTGTTAAACGAGCAAATAGAAGTTTTTTGAATTTTTTTACCTGATAGAAATTTTACTGCTAAATACATCTTCTTTTCTTATGCAGACTAATAAAATTTTTTGAGGGTTAAAATACTAACGAATTTAGCTGCCACATTTATGGTCAGCCTATTAGATGTTCGTGATCATGACAAACACGATGCCATATATAACGGGAATGGCATGTGTATTGACAGGAAAAATAGTGACAGAATTTAGGCGTTAGACATTAAAACTCTTGTTTCTATTTTGTTTATAACTCTTTTTACATTGAAAAAAAAGGTTCATTAATTTTTTCTCCTTCTTTCAGAGGAAATGTTCAAGCAAGGAGCCCAACGCAGACCATGCCTGCATTATACGGTGCTTCATTTAGCACTACTTTAAAGGTAAGGTATCCCATTAAATATACCACGTCCCTAACTTGTGCACCTGGTATGCAAAACAATATAAACTTGTGAAGTGTAAACTATTGTAAATTATTTCCGTGAATAGGTAAATTTAGTAGCAAACGAAAAATAGTAGGCGATTTATGAATAATTTTACTCGCTGTATATGTTTGTTGTTTTTTTTTGTTTTTTTTATTAAAAAAATCAAGACAAAAAAAAATTTGAAAAAATGCGAAGAAAAATCATGACAATGGTTTTTAATGAACAAGTCAATTTAAGGTCACGACTCCATTTAAGCCAATAGTAAAATTGAAAACATTCAAGAAAGTATTATACTCATTTAATTATGCTTAGAATTATATAATCATAGCTATAATAATGTGAGGTATATAATATAATTGTAATTATACTGACTTCAATTCCATCTTGGCTGGTTAACTGATACGAAACTTTTCCTCTTGCATTATTTTGATAGAATGAGCCTTCCTCCATCTCTGCATTCCATTCTTTTTCAATTTCATCAAGATTTTCAAACACTTCGTTGTAACCAACTGTAGCGATCCGACCCAATAGTAACCAAAACTCTAAAGAAAAGAATTTTAATAAACAGCAATACACTGAAAGAATTAGCTTCTTCATGCTAATTTCAAATATATAAAATCACTAAGTTTTTGTTACTCAGCAAAAGCTGCGAGCCTGAAAAAAAACTTTCCTTTTTATACTGTAAAGGTTTCAAGCTCCTTTCTACAAAAATGTAGAATTTTGCATTTTTTGTTTTGTTTTGCCAGAGGAAAGATCACAGATGCTTTTTTTTTCGTGGTAATTATATCGAACCAATGGTCCTAGAATATCGAGAGAGTGCTCATTCAGACGGAAATCAAACGTTCTAGGGCTCTTTTTCAGTGACCAAAAAGAAGCCCCCCCTATGAACATTTTTCTTTAAAGCAATCTGATCAAAGTTTCAGACAGACATTTTGTTCAGCATGGTTGAAGGATCCAGTAACTATGTCTTTGGGGATGATATGACAGCCCATAGCCATTGGGGAAACTGCTATAGGTTATGGAATTTGCCCATTCTTTACATGTAGTAGTTTTTGTATGAAAGATTGAAGAGAAAATATAATATAAGAAAAAAATCTAATAGCAATGAAAAACAAGGGTAGTGTCAGCCATTAGAACAATGTGAAGTGAAAACAAGCAAATATTTCGACAAGGACCTCCGTCAAGTCGTCCTCAGTGCTAAAAAAAAAGAAAAAAGAAAAAAAAAGAATCTAACCTTTTGAAGTAGACTTCACAAAAGACAAATAGACACAAAATCAAAACAAACAAGGATAAATGAAAGACACATTCAGCAATTGGATTGTGCAAAAATTCTTTGATTAGCAATAGATTTAGCTTGTCTAAAGACTTGTTTTTCAGTAACAATATGGAGAGGTGGTTTAACTTCAAACTGAGTAAAATTTTATTTGAATCATTTAATGTTAAGTTACTATAAATTTGGCTTATGGAAACATCTCCCGTATCTTTTTTTTATAGCAAGGTTCCTATTTATTTATTTTTTCATCTCAATTGCCTCCCTAAAAGATTGTGGTAAGTCATTTAGATTAGATATTAAAATTGCCTCCTCAAAAAGAACTAAATGATCTAGATTTTCGAAAATGTGGAGGGCCAAACAGAATCAAAATTGTCATTACAAAAATGACAATTTTGCTTTTGCTTTTGCGCTCCACATTTATCTAATATAATGTGGAGATTGTGGCTTACCACAATCTCTTAGAGAGGTAGTTGCGCAATTCAACTGTTGCAACTTCAATCCAAATTTACTATTCGATATGAATTTTGACAATTTTTCTCTAGTGTAAGATTTTGGTTTTGAGGTTGACAGTCACCAAGCTTTTAAGTTTTTTTTGTTCCTGCAAAATATTGAAAATTTCGAAAGGTTAGAACTAGAAACACAAGATAGATTTTGCCAGCCGAAAAGAGTACCGTTAAGTAAGTGAGGAAGTATAACCCGCAATATTGCAAAAATAAATTCGAAGTAAAGAACAAAAAAATAAGAAAAAAAGAAAAAATATAACGTGCAAGGAATACGAAAAAAAGCATAACAAAAACACAAATGCACAACACAAAAAAAAACTTCGCTGCGTACATCGATTAAAAGTTGGGGAAAAAACAACCGAGAGGATAACTGCCGCTCATCTTTTTCAAAGCATCAGCTGTCGGATTTTCAACAATTCCATCAAGCGCCACTAGTGGATCTGCAAGTCCAATACGAGAAATAATCTTTCGGTTTCTCCACCATCTTGATAAATATAATAAAAATTTATTAATTCTATTTTTACATTTTTATTAAATTTAATTCCATTTTTAGTCTGCACTGGCTGATGGCAATTTGAACTTTTTACAGCGTTCAGCAAACTTGAATGGTTTTCCTTTCCTGGGTCTTCCACAAAAGTCTTTGGCAGTTCATTCCGGGAACGATACCACGTAAGTAAAAATCTGCAATAAATTTTATTCACGTAAAAACAATATTTTATTATTGAACATTATATATTTTATGAAGAGACTATTAAAAATGTTAACAAGTCGCTAATAAATTAATGTATTTTTATAGGTAGGCAGTTTGGCTTTGGGTTGTTCGGAAGAGGTTATGTGAAATTTTTACTAACCTTAAATAAATAGCCCATTGCCATAAACTGACCAAATTCTTTCAACTAGTCTGATACATTTTTCTTATCGTTCACGTTTTGTTTCCAAAATATTTGCAAATTTTAGGTGTTATCAAAAATGTTCTATATCTTTTTGTATCGCTCACAAAAACAGCTGGGAATGGAGTGTTTGGTTTCGAAATTGTCTGAAAAACCTTGTCTGTACAAACAGTTGGTTTTAAACTCGTTTTTCTTTTTTGTGGAAGTTAGCGACAAAATTATCACAATATATTCTTCAATTTTTTCCACTCTTTGAAAAAAAAAACAAAAAAAAAACATTGTATAAAACACTTTTTGAGGCGCAGTGCCAGAATATTCGTGATTCAATAGCCCTTGTCATAAGTGTTATAAATTATCTAAAATTAGTTTTATGCTTATGTTTTAATTGTTGTAAAATTATATTAAATTGAATGTTACAAATGTTACAAAATTTTGTAAGTATTTTAATAATTTATTGAAGACATTTGGTGTTTAAAAGTTAACTTTTGGCTTCTATTTTATTTCATTTATTTCAAATCTTTTTTCTCGAAGCTTCCATAATAACTATTTAAAGATTTTAAGAAACGGAAAATCTTTTGAAAAATAAAATCATTTCAGATAATCTCAAAGACGTATTTGGAAAAGAAGCGATCTCGAAGCTTCCATAATAACTATTTAAGGATTTTAAGAAACGGAAAATGTTTTGAAAAATAAAATCATTTCAGATAATCTCAAAGACGTATTTGGAAAAGAAGCGATCTAGAACTTTTTTTTTTTTTTTTTTTTTTTTTTTTTTTTTTTTTTTTTTTTTTTTTTTTTTTATACATGCCTTGAAGAAACCATCTTGTACTTCCAACCAAAAATTAAATGGGCTTTAATTAGTTAAATTGTATTGAATTTTTTGTTTTGATAATTAATGACGCTGATTACACTGATGAAATCACGAATAAATTAGCGAAGAGAAAAGAAATTCTTGAATTATTTTTGAAAGTTTTGTGCAACACAATTCAACAGTATTTGCAATAAATCATTGTTTTTGTATTTGCAATAAATTTTTAGTATTTGCAATAAATCATTGTTTTTGTCTACCTAGGTCCTTATTTTAAATGAAGGTATCCATACCGTCCCTCTAAAATATCAGTGTCAAAATCATCCAATTAGGTTAGAAGTATGCACTCAACGAATTTATTTTGTGCTCTTCTTCTATTAATGAAGATGGCGGACGCAATGGATATATAAAGAGTAGAATAGCCAAGGCACAAGGTTGCAGCAAAAAAAAGCTTGGAAGAACAGGAGGCTATTTCCTCGAACTAAGATTAGATTATTGGGATTGTCTGCCAGAAACTAATTTTTTCATGTCTTGGAATACCATGTCTTAAGGCCTCTGAAATATCAAGTTCTTTTTTATCTTTTTCCCCTTCTTGTCTTCATGGATCTCTGCTATTCCTGAAATTATTAATACGATGGAGGCTTAAGTATTGCAACATGCTGAAAATTATGTTCAAATAAATCAGTGATTCAACGATTCAATCGTACTCTTTAACCGTTTCAATAACTTTTAATCGTATTGAAAAATATTTTTCAATTTTTTCTCAAAAACGATTTTTTTTTTTTTTTAAATACTTAACTGGAATTCTTAGTGACGATTGACATAAAGAAAAGACAAAAATAGCTTAGTAATTTCCATAGAATAGTAATTCAAATACATATTCGTTTGAACATGCATTGGCTTGCCTTTTGGAATTTTTTTTTGCATATTTATGCGTCTCCAGCAGCTTTGATGAAAAATATGTTCTAGCTTAAAAAAAATAATTATATTCAAAAGGGGAGAAAAAATGTAATAAGGACAAATTTGCGGTAGTGAAAACCAAAAAAGTAATGCAAATATTTTGGCCAAGACTTCTGCTAAGCCATCCACAGTGCAAAAAGAAGACAAATATAAAGCAAAAGACACAAAACGAAATAAAAATATAAACCAAATAAAGAAAAAGTTTGAAAAGCTACCTAAGTACAAAAGCTGCAAAAAGGTGAGTCGGAAATAAACCTGCCTTTTCTGTAAGGCACATTGATAAGATGGCCCCTTTTCAGGTTTTAAAGTGTTTTGTTTTTCATGATGTTACGAAAATTGGCAGACAAGGGTTTTATTATAAAATTAAGAAAAATCCAGAGAATCCGGGTCAAAGAGAGAGTTTAAAATAAATCCTTTATGAAACAAAAGTAAACACAGATAACTATTAAAACTTGTTAACACGAACGATGTTTGCAAATCCTATGAAAATAGGTTAATGACACTGAATCAGCGAACATATAGCTTGGTTGATACAAAATATTACATTTATCAAAGCCCTTGATAATCTTATACAAACCTCCAGATGATTTGGCTAGTACAAAACTAGGTTTAGTAACGGTTTTAGGCCTCTTAAACTTGGGAGGGGGAGAGCAAGGAATAAAAAGTTATAATTACGACAATTTTTTTGTCGATTAAGCACCTTAATAGGAATGTAAAAATATAATGAATTTTATGTCAGGCATGAGAAACTGGGAGGAGGGGACTTTCCCTCCCCTGCCTAGTCCCAGATCTGCCACTGACTAGGTTAAAAACCTTGTGGTATGCTGAGTGCTTTTGGTTTGCCTGGCACCATTGCATTAATTTAGATTGGCTAAATACAAAAATTAAGTTTAGGCTATTAAATGGTTTGAAATCTTATTGAAAATGAACTTGTCAAGTCAATACAGATTTAATGTTTACTATGTATAAAGAAAAAACAATTCAGCCGTTTTCTATGTACTCTTTTTTCTCCGAGAAAAAGGATGAAAAAGTGTATTTACTTCTGACAAAAAATTAATCAGTATTTTGCCTGAGAAGTTTATGTCCCATTTGAACTTTATGAACCAGTAGTTCTGAAATTTCACTGAAAGTTACAACAAATGCACCTGGGCTGAGAACAAATAGAAGTACTTCCAATCAATTGTCATTTCTGTACGCTATTTCTAAACAAATTACAAAAAAAATTAAATGCTATAATATGATGGTATTTTGTTTTCATTAGGGTCTTTTTATCTATTTTTATTCATTTTAAGTATACTTCCCAAAAATTTGTAGTACATTTCAACCAATTGAGATTCACACCCTGCTGTGCCCGCTCACACCTTTTGTTATATTTGGGCAAATGTCTGGAAAATAATCATAGTGAAACAACTTAAGTATTTGGACAAAATTTTGATTCCTACTCATCTTCCTCTGTTTATTTTTTTTTTTTTACTTCTTGGCCTGGAAAGCCTATTCAACATTGTCTTCAATTGAAAGAGTTATTTTTAAATTTTTTAATTGATTTGTTACTTTTTTGCACTAAACGTAGAAAAATAAGAAATCGAAAGGTGTGTATAATAGACAGCTGTGTATAACACTCCTAAGAAGTGTCCGGAATTTTGTTTATTTATGTTAAATATCCGAAGAGAAACAGAGGGATCAGAAGTTTGCATTTGAACAGTATCCCCTACAGAGTGGAAATTTTAATGATGTACAAGTTGCTCAAGAATGATTTTTATCCGCAGGTCCGAACCCCCAACAAAAATATCTTCTACAGGTGATGGTGACCGTCCTATTTCCCCGTCCAGGAGCTTTGATAAAGACGATGATTTCGAGGATTATAAACCAGATAGAGCTTACAATAGTGACGACTACAGGGATTTTCCAGAAGAAGAAAACTTTCCTAGGGAAAAACAGGATGCAAAAATGGATGACCGTGCATTTGAATTTTGTTCTGTCAAGAAAGAGGGGGACCCTAGTTACGACTTCTATCGCAATTATGAATCAGAGACAAGGGTATACAATGGCAATTTTAGTGCAATATCTAATCGAGATTTTACAGCAATGAATCATCTTAAACTTGAATATGAAAGAGAATTCCTTCAGGCAGCGAAAAATAAAACTGCAGTGCCAGCTACCCAAACTGAAGGTCAATAATCAACTGAAAGTAAAAAATACTCAAATTATTTTCAGCGCATGAATATGTTAAGAGCCTCTCTGTAGATTAGTGTTCGCACGTTGCAGCGTTTTATTTTGCTCTGTGATTGTCTAATTGTGATTAGTAAATATGTGCATATAACGGATGATGCGCAACGTGCATAGGTACATTTTTACAGACATTTTGAGAATTAAGTACGTGTGTATCAGAAATTCAAGCTGGAACTTTTATCTGAGTTGTAGCTATTTTGCTAACCAAAATTCAGTTTTTTCGCATTGTACACGTTTTAAAAGCTGCAAAATTGAAAAAAATATAGGCTCCAGTTGTTAAGAGACAAAACATAATTTCCATACGAGGTGGAAACCACCAAAAGGCGTCCTTTACGTCTAATAAGAACGATCAGTTATTCGTACAAGATGTTTTTTTGACGATTCAACCTAAGTGACCGTTGGAAATGTTACGAATTCTCAAAAACAGGTTTTGTGTTGAAAAAAAAAAATCAGTTCCTCAAGTTTTTGTCAAGATCACAAAAAATTTGCAGTACATTTTATGAAATCCAGAAATCTATGTATATCTTGAGAAGCAATGACAGACTAGAACGATATTAGATTAATGAATTAGTCTGTTTGGCGGTTGGGGGCGAGATGTAAATCTTCGTCCCATAACGCCTTTTGAATTACTGCATCTGAGCTGACTCAGCAAGACAAGAGATCTGTTCCGGATGACTATAATGATTTTGTTTACTAGTATAGACACAGAGCTGCTATTTGCATTATGGTTAGTTCGATGACTATAAGGAACTAAGTTTTTGAATATGGATTTTTATATCATTGAAACATAGAGTTAAAAATTTGCAACTGTTTTACCCCCCCCCCCCCAAAAAAAAAAAAAAATCACAACTGCATACGACGGGCTTATCATGAGGGTTACAAAATGTGTTAAAAAATTCTTCTTTTTTAATAGTATTATAAAATTGGCTATATTTCAATAATAGTAAATAAGATTTTTTTTTCTTGCTTCACTCAGAATTATGTACAACATGTCAATGACTAAAGCAAAAAAAAAGAGTGTATGAAATGTATGTATTTTTCATGGAAGTGCATTTGGTTTTTGTGCAATTATCATAAACGATTCGGTTCGATGATACATTTTCTCTGTTAAAATTATGTTTAGAAAATTGAGCGTAAAGTGCTTATATATTAGTTTGGTTTTACGCGTTGTAAGGTAAATGTGAATTTGTATTTTATTTGTTATATTAAGTCATTGAGATTGTAAAATTAATGTTGTTGAGGAAGAAAATTAAAACAATAGTCTACAGAAACTCGTTAACTTATTATATTCTATGCCCAAAATACCCTTCCAGAATAAAGTCTAGCTAATGGGAGTCCACCTATGAGTATGTTTTTTTATCATAAGGATCTAACAACAAGATACATATTTCAAATATATAATAGCATTAAACAATAGACTTGGATTCTTTCTTATTTAAACAATATTTTTCCAATAATCAGTAAAACAAAAATTTGTTTTAGAACAGTCAATTGGATTATTCATTTACAAATTCAAGCCTAAAGACATTTTTTTTTATTTTTTTTAGAAGCTTGCTAATTTTGTCAATTTTAAATGTAAATTTTCTTTTTTAATAAATTTCAAGGCAAATTAAGTTGCAATTGATTCAACTTTTGAGAATTGGAGAATCCATACAATAAATTTTATTTATTTGATTTTAACATCAAAAATTGAAGCTTGTCGAAAGAACAAAAATTCATTTTCAACCTGATTTGTGCTCAAGTGGTCTCTCTCTTTCTCTGGGATTAGTCTCCATGTTTTAAATCTCTTTCTCAAAAAAATTTCCATTTTGAACACGAAATTCTTTGCGTAAAAATCTTATAAAACTCTATTGTGAAGTATAATCTGTCATCTTTTTTATTAAGATTTTAAAAATTTTAGCAACTAAACGCCAGGGTCTGTTTCACATACAAATAAGAATTTGGGGGAAGTTCTGTTGTTTTTTAGGGTAAGCTCAGCCCCTAATTCAGTTTCAGACATTTCTGAACATATTGAGGATATCAGAGTATGGTCACCATGCTTATCTTGTACAAGATCACAAAATTCATACTGATTTGTATGAACACATATTTCTTTTAAATGTTTAAATAAAAATTTAAAGAGGGATTCACAGATTATGCCATTTGTTTAATTAAGTTTCTGAGCATTGCACAGTTTCTTCAAGAGGCTGTGCACTTGGTCCCTTTGATCGATTTTAGGAAGGGTACTTCGCTCTATTCCTTGTATGCAGGGATAATCGTAGTTCTGTCTGCACAAACTTGCTTAATTCTTTCTTATCCGTTAAAAGACCGTCCAATATCTAACAGCCCGGTTATTATTGTGAAAAAAGTTTATAAGTACCTTTTTTGTGTAATCTGTAAAAAAAAGAGATTTACTTAATTTATGTGGTCCTATTTTAATTAATCTAGAGGATTTTCTTTTTATAGAATTCTAGAGTACGGAGATCATTTTGAAGTATTTTAATTTTTGTTAAAATGGTGATTATTAGATTTAGATCTAGACACTTTTTCTAGTTTCTTCTTAGGGCTCATTGTTCCCATGTTTATCTTTAGTTTATTTACCATGTGATCTCACTCAGTGGCATGTATTTGTTTTGCTTTTAATTTTCATTAGCGTGTTACCATTCCTTGTGTAATAAGATGTTGTGAAAGCAATAAATTTTTATAACCTATCACAAAAATGATATGCTACAATGTATTCAAAAACTTGAGCCTCGTGAGACATCAATGTAAAAGGAGTCTAATAGCTCACTAGAGCTATAAGAAAAAGATAAAGTGAAGATCAGAAAAAAAAATAACTCAAGAAAAAAACGTAGCCCGCCCCCATTATATATTTGTGTGTCTATTCAATTTCTTCTTCCCTCATTCCGCCATTCTCCACTCTCCAAGTAACTTTCCCTGTGGTCTACCAATAAGGATACACTTCCCATATAAAATCCAGCAGCTAATTAATCTTCAAAATTCCAACCATTCTTTTCTTCCCTTTTATCCCAGCTCCAAAAATGGAATCTTTCAATCCTTCAACTTATCACAGTTGCACTTTAAGTGCTCTAAATTCTCACTGTCATCTCACATTTTACGGCAAAAAAATATTCCGAGACCTGTATCTACCCAAAAAATTCTTTGTTTTTCAATCTGGCATAAAATGACCCCTTACTCAAATAGCCCATCTTCGATCTTTCTCCTCCCTAAACCTTCAATAGAATTTTAATGCTTATATCTATTAAATAATTTTCTCCTAGAATACAACCCGTGAATAATTGCATCATGGACACCCGCGCAGGTATTATAGTAGGTCTATTACTGGTCTTTTCATTCTGAAAAATCACATTCATAGTCATAATAAGGTGTCATTGGAAGTGAGGAGTCTTGAAAGAATGGCTTCTGTTTTCAGTTTATTTTCTACCCATATGTTTCCTTACTTTTTTACTCATGCCTGAGCCACCTGTCAATAAAAAAGCCAAATTTCGTGTATGCTATTCATGTGGCTGTACGCTTGTATTTCAGAAGCGGAAAATTAAATTTGCAAGAAATTAGTTTAAAGAGTTTGCACCAACAATAATTTGTCCCCAATTATTCTCTACTAATCTCTACTGATATTGTGTCTTCTTCGCATTTGTCATACTCCTGTCAAAGATAGAAACTTTCAGAATTGTATAAAAATAATTCATAAGTCTGGAGAGGGCAGTTGCCTCCCCAGTGCTCTGTAGCAAATTACGCCCCTGGCTCTTGACGGACTGTATTTGAAGTAAATATTTTTTCTGTTCATCTCCTATCAGAATAAAAACTAACTAAACTCTGTTACTCCGTGGCATAAAGGTTTTTATTTTGGATGTTTCTACCTGTTTTGTGCATTAGAAACGCTTGACCTTTTTCTGATATTAACTTAAAAAACTTTTTCTACAAAATGAATTTTTTAAAGAAAAGTAGAGCTATGAAAAACAGAAACGAGCAGAAATTAACATGCTGAAAACAAATTCATTTTAGAAATTTTCATTTTTTTAACTTTAATAAATAAAAAATCATCAAGACTCTGAGGAATATATGATAACACATCTATATAAGACTGACTATCCACGTTCGTTTGTTTTTTTATCCATTAAAGTGCAAATTATGTCCTTGTCTTTAGAAGGAATGGGGTTTGTTAGCATCAATCATGTGAATTTATGCTCGTTTTGACTTTGACTTAGTTGTTATTATGATTTTTGTTCGTTTTGGGTTTCATTTAGCTATTGATGGTGATTTGAGGTAGTTTTAGGCTGGGAAGACTATTTAACTTTAGTTCTGCTGATATTTCGTTTATAGGTAAACCCCCCCCCCCCACCCTATCCAGAAAAAAAGGATATTAGTGAATGGGTCCGAATTGATCCTTGTCATTCGGGCTTAGTAAAATTTGAACATATCGATCGAAAATGTTTACTAATTTACAGAGCCCTTTTAATATTTTTTTTTGGGGGGGGGGAACGGGGGGTTGAATATCAGCCTTACAAGGAGTCCTTTGGAGGTGGCTCTCATACCTGAGCATATCACAGTTGGACCGTAAGTCTGAATTATCCCAGGGCAAATAAGACCGCATGGCTTTATTCTCACCACATATGAGAAATGCATTTGATCAATCTATTAGTCAAGACTTCAAACCTTGATATTTCACAAAACATACATTACAAAAGAAACCGAGACTTCATAATCGTGCCTTTTGATTTCTTTATTTCCAAAAACATGCCATAGCTTCCTGTCAACTAAAATTCTTTCACTTTGAATTGTTAAATCTTTTCAATAACTACGCTTTGTGAAGAAGTCAATTGTAACATTCAGCAAAATGGATGAAAACAAAGAAAGAAGATATAAAAACAATCAACAAAACAAAACAGTGGAGATTTTCAGCCAGAGTCGATAGAAGAGAGAGTCCAAAGAGCCAGAAGAAAGTCGATATTTCGAGAAAGAAGGTCCCAGCACTCAGAATTATTTATAAATATTTCTTTTTTGTCTTTATCCGATTTTTATTGAACCTTATGTATAGCCACTAAGGTCTTAGAAGAAGAGAAGCCGAAAGGGGGCAAGCTCGCAAAAGAGTAAGCTCATACAGAGACACCTGGGAGAGGGAATCCCAGGGGCGAGTTGCAGACAAGGATCAGCAGCTGACAACCTGACTTAACCAAAAGGGAGATAAGAGATAATGCTAACCATACACGAAAAGCAACCCCAAAGGGTGCTTTAGCAAAGCAGCGACCCATAGTAGAGAGGGAAAAAAGGCTCCTGGAGCACCAAATAGAATGTGGGATTTTACTAATTTTGTAAAGCTGATAACCGTATGGGTCAGCAAAGGTATTGACAAACCCTCAAGGATGAAGATGTTCTCCTTCTTATGAAGCCAAAAATTACGGAAGACACTCTGAACTGTTCTCCTGATATTGTCTTGGTGAAATTAGAGCGCAGCATAACAAAGGAAAGATCCAAAGATGGCATCATTGGTCAAGGAAGTAGGGAATTACCCAGAAGAGAGATGCTTAGCTCTAGCCCTGGAATACATAGCCGTGAGAAAAATATTTCTCCATTGACTACGGAAAAGTGGAGAAGCAATTAAGACTGTTGGTGCCTTTATATCAGTTTCATTTGTCAAGGAGAGACTTGGCCTAAGAAAGACTCACATTAAAGAAGGAAAACAATTCGAACAACATATGGCAACTGGACTTGACTGGGGAAATACAGGAGTGGGACTACCGTCTCCCATTTGGAATGAGGTTTTAAGACCGTTAAAACATATTTTTCTGGGGTTTTGAAATACCCATAAAACCCCGGGAAGAACAAAGTGGGACATTAAAAAAATATTTGATAAAGATAAAATATACCAAAGGACTAGAATTTTAGAGGTTAATCTGCATCATTTTCAAGAAACCGCCTATAGTCTTGGGAGGTTGCTGGCAGAGACGCGGACATGTACAGTAACGGTATAGAAGCCATGTACCATCACCAGAAAAGTTATACAGAAAACTAGAGAAGCAGAAGTCCATCTCCATTATGGGATAATTACCACTCCAAGAGCATGCATTTATTATTCCAAAAATGAAGATATAGTCAAGGCACCACGCTTGGCTATCACGCTTATTTCAAGAAGGAGGTACGACGGAATGGTTTCATTATGAAACAAATACCAAAAGATAGCCAGAAAACGCTAATACCGAAAATAAAAACTGGCCTTTAAAACAAGAAGGGAGTCTATTAAACTTGGATCTGAACTTCAGATTTCCCGAAAAGTGTTATCTAGCGAGCAAAAGCCACAAATGCCGGTTTCAGATGTCATTTTCCGGTATCGTTTAGAAGAAGAAAAAGCAAGAGTGGTGTTAATTGACTGATGTTGCTTTAGTGTCAAAACCAAATCATGACAACAGAAGTGGAGAAAGAAGTTCCTGGCGATAGTTTTTGGTTAATTAAGTTGAGGTTGCATAACATGTGATGTTATTTGTACGTAAGGCCTATTTTGTATTTCATCACTTGGTCTCATTGAGTAATTTTTCTATTAATCAAAAAGTCTTGAGTGAAGAATGAAGCTGATATTAGAATTATCTATACTTACGGTCCATATCATGTCAGTTTTATTTTGCTCTCTTGATTCACGTCCAAACCATTTTGATTGGCAAACCAATAGCTGCATTTTTGGCACTTGCTTACCAGGCATCACAACTGACAAAAAGTTGGTCATGAATCTCAGTGGAGAAGATGTTCCATCCCACTGCATGAATTACATCCAGTCAGGCAACAATGAGACAAATATGAAATAAACAGACCTTGTGATTCCTAATTTAATCCTGTATCTAATGACAATAATCATTTCATATAATTTAGAAAATTCTGGAATTTTCAGTAGACAGAACTTGGAACGCCTGATTTCGTTTTAATTTTCAGCTTTCTCAGAATTTGGGGTCTAAGCCGCCCCAAACACAACCCTGTAGTCTGGCCCCAAAAAGCCTGATTAATAGAATCTAGAGGATGCATGAGGTCCCACCAGTGATATATCATCTAAATTTGGTACAGGTGCTGTTTAGTTCCCCCTTACAAAAGCAACTTATTTTTTAGTGTATTTTTTTCGCTCTATTGGGCAATAGTCATTCAGTCAATAATCAGAAACTGTATAGTAGAAATAGTCATACATATTGGGATCACAATACAAGGCAGTGAACCAAAAGAAGTCATAGCAGATATAAAATCAATCGCCATTGATGAGTTTTTATCCATTAGGTTAATATTAAAATCATCCATAAATATAATATCAAAATTCAGACTATGAACCTTTTCCAGTACACCCGTAAGAATATCAAGGAAAGAACTAAAGGATGCTTTAGGTGGACGATAAACCTCTGCAAATAGAATGGTTTTCTGATTAATGAATAATTCTCTACAAAGCGACTCAAATACTCCTTCAAAATTAACAGAAAGATCTTTACGAACCGAACATGTACAACCGTTAGCAATGTAAAAAGAAAGGCCTCCTTTAGACATTTTTGACCTATGTTCAATTGTATAACCTGGATTATCAACCAATGAATCATTATTATAATTTAATAATCATTTTAATAATACCATTTTAGATATGATGGAATAAGTGAGTAGCCTAATGATAGAATGAAGCAGGGGTTTAGTAATGATTATCAAATGCAAGGCCAAGTAGAATAGTTAAGTCATAAAATAAATGCGCAAAAATATATGCTTTATTAAAAACTAGATCACAAAATTCGTCATCAAGAATAAAATCCAAATGTAAAAATATAAAAGTGATAAAACAAACAAAACAAAAGTTATCACATCGCTATTGGAACAGGTCGCATTCTGCAAATTCCAATCATGCAAGCCGAACAAGTTTCTTTCACATGTGGGGCCACAGGTCGCCCTGACTTTCTTGATTTTAGCATCAAATTTGGGAGAGGTCCAGAGTACAATTTGTGATTGATCACCATGAATAAATTATTAATAACCTATTAATAAAAGAAAAGTTATTTAAGGCCAAAGGCAAATGAAAATTTAAAGCCGCAAGTAACCAAAACGAACCCAAGGCCGGACAAAAGAACTAAAAAAAATAAGACAAAAAAGAAAATAAGGAATTGCAAAAAAAAAAAAAAACTAGGTTCTCGATTAAGTAAAAGTGTATCAAATGTATATTTTTCTTGTTCTTTCAAATGTTTATTTTGCAGTTTCTTTTGGCTTTTCGGCATTTCTTTCGTTTGCTAACACCTTTTAATAAGCTTAAAAAACATCTTGCAGTGGACACCGTTCTTTAATAACACTTCTTATCATCTAACTTATAAGATTTAATCAATTTAAAAAATTTATATCTTTCATCTTTTTTCAATTATCTTTTTTTATCTGAATAACACACTAAGCTGTTCAGACGTTTCTGAAGTAACCAAAAGTGAATTCTAAGGGATTCTGGAATATGAGCACAACTCAAACCACACAAAAGTCCGACCGCACAGCTAGGGTGCAAGGTACCTCCATACTTCACGATTTTAAGTTCCATATGGGTGAGATTGATTTAGTTATTGAAAAATTAAAGAAAACAAAAAACGATTTGAGCTCTCCAAGAAAATATCGGAAGGCCAATGAACAAAACTAAATCCCATATATATCATTCAGTTTCAAAAGGTGAAGAGAGACGCATGCAATGGATCAATAAGAATATAGGAATGAAGACGCAGAACCAAAAAAAAAAAAAAAAAATCTGTAGACCTCGTGACGCTAACTCTGATCATGTAAAACTAGAATGAAAAAATTTCGTCCAGAAGAAACCATACTTATTTGCCAGGTACCCTACTTATAGGACCTCTAGAAGTAGGAAAAGTTTAATCAGTCGTCAGTCTTAAATATAAAGAGAAGGTACATCTAAACTAAATATAAATATAAAGTAATTATAAATATAAAGCAAAAAGTAAACTAAATATAAACATAAATTAAATATAAATATATATTTAAATATAAAGAGAAGGTAAAGTACGTCTCAAAAGCGATAAATCGGGTACTAAACTTAAGGCATAATCCATGGTAGTTGTTTCCCATACACTATGCAATAAGACAGCATACAAATCCAGAGCAACGACAGAAAATTTTTCAGAGGGGCCAAACGCCAGAGAGTTCATTTTCAAATACATTCAGGAAAAATATCTCCCATAAAAAGCAAATATATTTATATGCAAAATGAAACAAAAAGTAAATTTAAACGACGGAGATTCCTGGTAAAGGGATCAATTCATTTGATCACCATTATATATAATTATTATGCAATTAATCTTAAAAGAAAATCCGTTTCAAACAAAATTACAGAAAGATTTATTGATAGATGTAGATAATAATAGATTTCCTAACCCTTAGAATTAGTTGCAGAAGGAGTAGGTCTGCTAAAAAATCATCCTACCTGCATAGATATCACGTTTTGATTTTGTAACGGCCATGTAAAATGTACCTCTTTCAAAAGAGGACAATTCTCCCCCTCGAACTGAAATCCCTTATACCTTCAGACATTTAAAAAATTACAGAAAAGAGAAAGAACAAGAGCTAAGAGCTCATATGGTACGAGCTTTAATGAAATTCTAAGAATCAATAGATTGAACTAAAAGGAAAATCAGAGGCTTAGTGCCGGTCAGGATTTAAAATAAGAGCTCTGAGTCACGATGTCCTTCTAAATATCAAAATTCATTAAGATCCGATCACCAACTCGTAAGTTATAAATACCTAATTTTTTCTAATTTTTGCTCTCCCTTTAGCCCTCTAGATGGTCGAATCTGGGAAAACGATTTTATCAAGTCAATTTGCGCAGGTTCCTGACACGCCTACCAATTTTCATCGTCCTAGGAGGTCCAGAAGCACCAAACTCGCCAAATCACTGAACGCCTCCCTACTCCCCCAAAGAGAGCGAATCCAGTACGGTTACGTCAATCACGTATCAAGGAAATTTGCTTATTCTATCCACCAAACTTCATCCCGATTCCTTCACTCCAAGTGTTTTCCAAGATTTCCCCCTCCAACTCCCCTCAATGTTAAAAGATCTGGTCGGGATTTGAAATAAGAGCTCTGAGACATGAACTCAGAATCAAATTTCAGAATCAAATCTGAGACTCGTTCTAAATATCAAATTTCATTAAGATCCGATCACCTATTCGTAAGATAAAAATACCTTAATTTTCACGTTTTCCAAGAATTCCGGTTTCCCCCTCCAACTCCCCCCAATGTCACAGGATATGGTCGGAATTTAAAATTAGAGCTTAATCCTACAAGATCCTACTAATTATCAAATTTCATTAAGATCTGGTCACCCTTTCGTAAGTTACAAATACCTCATTTTTCCAAATTACCCCCCCCCCCCAACTCCACCAAAGATAGCAGATCCGGTCCAGTTATGTCAGTCACGTATCTTAGACTTGTTTTTATTCTTCCCATCCAGTTTCATCCTGATCTCTCCGCTTTAAATATTTTCTAAGATTTCCGCCCCCCCCCTCCAACTGCTCCCCCCCTAATGACACTGGATCCAGTTGAGATTTAAAATAAGAGATCTGAATTATGAGATCCTTCTAAATATGAAGTTTCATGAAGATAAAAAATAAGATAAAGTTTAAAAAAGCATTTTTTTTATTTTTCAGATTTACCCCCCCCCCCCCAATAGAGCAGATCCGTTCCAACTATGCAAATCAGGTATCTAAGACTTCTGCTGATTTTTCCCACCAAGTTTCATCCCGATCCCTCCAATCTAAGCGTTTTCCATGATTCTAGCCCCCCCCCCAATGTCACCATATCCGGTCGGGATTTAAAATAAGAGCTTTGAGATACGATATCCTTCTAAATATCAAATTTCATTGAGATTTGATCACCCGTTCGTAAGTTAAAAATACCTCATTTTTCCTATTTTTTCAGAATTAACCCCCCCCCCCCCCGCCCAACTACCCCAAAGAGAGCGGATCCGTTCCGATTATGTCAATCATGTATCTAGGACTTGTGCTTACTTTTCCCACCAAATTTCATCCCGATCCCTCCACTCTAAGTGTTTTCCAAGTTTTTAGGTTTCCCCCTCCCAACTCCCCCAATGTCACCAGACCCGGTCGGGATTTAAAATAACAGCTCTGAGACACGATATCCTTCCAAACATCAAATTCCATTAAGATCTGATAAAGCGTTCGTAAGTTAAAAACACTTCATTTTTTCTATTTTTTTCCGAATTAACGGGCCACCCACTCCATCCAGATGGTCAAATCGGGAAAACGACTATTTATAATTTAATTTGGTCCGGTCCCTTATACGCCTGCCAAATTTCATCGTCCTAGCTTACCTGGAAGTGCCTAAAGTAGCAAAACCGAGACCGACAGAATTTGCGATTGCTATATGTCACTTGGTTAATATCAAGTGCCATAAAAACTAAATGTAAACTTACAATCTAGCTGTCAAATTGATTCTCTTTCTTTTGATTGTCCAATTCAACTGAATAAAATGAACAGGTTCAAAAAAAATGTATCATAAGAGAATCTTACCAAATAGCTTGTGATAACAAACTGCAAGTAAAAAGTAACTTGGCCCATTATTCACTAAAACTAACAAGAGCTAAGAGCTCATATGGCACTTGTGACGAGGCCGGAAGAGCTAAGAGCTCATATGATATGAGCTCTAGCTAAATTCTAAGAATCAATAGATTGATCTATAGATAGAATCAATCACGTATATACGGCATTTCCTTATTCTACCCACCAAGTTTCATCCCGATCTCTCCACTCGTTTTCTAAGATTTTCGGTTTCCCCCGCCAACTACATCCAATGTCAACAGATCTGGTCGGGATTTGGATTAAGAGCTCTGAGACACGAATTCCTTCTAAATATCAAATTTCATTAAGATCCGGTCACCCGTTCTTAAGTTAAAAATACCTCAATTTTTCTAATTTTTCCAAATTAACACCCCCCAGCACCCCCAAAGAGAACGGATCCGTTCAAATTATGTCAATCACGTATCTGTAACTTGTCCTTATTCTTCTCATAGAGTTTCATCTGGATCTCTCCACTCTAAGCATTTTCCAAGGTTTCCGGTTTTCAAGATTTCTATTTCCCCCTCCAGCCCCCTATGTCCCGGATCCAATTTTAATTGCAAATGGAGCATCTGAGACATAAAATTTTTCTGTATATCAAGTTTCATTAAGATCCGATCACCCATTCGTAAGATGAAGATACTTCAATTTTCACGTTTTCCAAGTATTTCGGTTTCCGCCTCCAACTCCTCCCAATGTCACCGGATCTGCTTAGGATTTACAATGAGAGCTCTAAAGCACAAGATCTTCTAAATATTAAAATTCATTAAGATCTGGTCACCCGTTTGTAAGTTACAAATACCTCGTTTTTTCTAATTTTTACGAATTACTCCCCCCCCCCAACTCCACCAAAGAGAGCGGATCTGGTCCGGTTATGTCAGTAGCGTATATTGAACTTGTGCTTACTCTTCCCACCAAGTTTCATCCTTATCTCTCCGCTTTTAGACTATTCCAAGATTCCCAGCCCCAACCCCCTCCCCCCAAAGAGACTGGACCCGGTCGATATTTAAAATAAGAGATTTCAGTTACGAGGTCCTTATAAATATGAGATTTCATTAATATCCAATCGCTCCTTCGTAAGTTGAAAATACCTCATTTTTTCTATTTTTTCCAAATTAACCCCCCCCCCAACTCCACCAAAGAGAGCAAATATGGTCTGGTTATATCAGTCACGTATCTTGGAATTTTATTTGTTCTTCCCACCAAGTTTTATCCTAATCTCTTTGCTCTAAGCGTTTTCTAAGATTTCCGGCTAGTGCAGGGCATTACTGAACAAGACTGGAGGAGTTGAACGTTACTGAGTAATGTCAAAATTTCTAATTTAACTTTGAACACCCAAAACCAAGATACTTTGCAACATTACACTTTATAACCATAAAAAATTAAAGCTTTTCAAAGTAAACAACTTGATTAATGCAGTCACTCCTGGTATAAAAAAAAGAAGATAAGACACAAAAATACGTATCCTTTCAGGGGGAAATACAGAATTAAACATTTCTGATCATAGTTGCTCTAGATATCTGCTTATGGGTACTTGTGCAATACAAGCAAAAGTTGATAGCAAAAGTATTTATATCGAAATTGCCCCCTTTTTAAGTTGTTTACTTTTTTTTCTATACTTATGCAAACTTTCTTATGTACTAATAACTTGGGATGTTTAACTTCAAACTTGAAACAAGTCCAGTTTTGAATCACCATAAAAAGCTGATTCTTTGATTTAATGCAATCAATATTTAGGTCTTCGCATAGTTTGTCATCGATAAGGATCGCTATTTACTTATCATTCAGTACTATGAAAATTTTCATGTTACTTGTTACTGAGGGTCACCCAGTAACAATTTATAACTTACATTGCCCTTATTAACGGTCAAAACCTATTGACAAGCAGCCATCCATGGGGCAACATACATTTTTCCCATAAATTTTCCCTATTCTGCTCTCTTTCCTGTGGGATGGGCATACCCCTCTCCCTTTCAATACACGAATGAGGATCTCGTGTAGTAGACTGTCGAAGCCTTTTTCTTAAATTAAGTCGAATTGCTGCACATATCCAAGTCCAAAAAGTGTCACATATCTAATGCACCCATGCTATCCATGGAATCCAAATTGATATTCTCGAAAGAAATACAGGCATCAACCTGTAGACAGGATCAAAATGGCACACAAGATGCTCTGGCATTGTCTTTTCGGAAGTTATGTCTCCACCGGCCTATGGTTTCCTAGATCCTCACGCCATTTCTAGTTAGTTGCTTATCAACCAAAAGACATGATGACATTAAAATAGACGAGAAAACATGTCTGACAACTTTAGCAGGGATTTAGTCGAAAGAGAAGAACAAGATGAAATTAAAGGATAAAAACTTTCCTGTTTATTACTACTTCATCATTGGATTAGGAGTCACTTATTTAGAAAATGGAGGTCCCAGAAATTGCATCCATGAATAAGCTATAGAAAGAGGTTTGCCACCGGCGTATTGTTGCACCATCTTAGCGCAAATTTGATCAGCTGATGTCAAACTAGGTCTTTCTTCATGATCAATACCACCTGTTTCAGGGACATCGAAAATAGTTAAAAGGTTTTATTAAGGGAACCCTGTTTCAACACATGCCTCGTCTTCTTAACATTTTTGCTTGCAATCAGTAAGTAATTATCTTTGTAAAATATGCGTGGGTAAAAATACAAGGTTAACTTTTAGGCCTCAGTTATATCATTTAGATTTTTTCTAAATATGAAAACTTTTTTTTGTTTATACAAACATAATATTCACAATATATTTTTCTTCTTTGAATTTCAATGGTCCAGTTATCCTTTCTTATTCTTTTGTCAGGTCAGTGGCAGTCTCATTTTGGGTCGACAAACTACTAATAATTTATTATGCCTCAGAAACTCTAAATTTCAATTTTCTTAAAGCTAAATTTTTACGCTTTAGGAATGCTAAAATACGCCACAAGTCAATTTGGAACTTCCTATCATCTCTTACAACTGTACCGAACTATTTTTTTACGGGTTTATCCTTAAGAAATCGGGAAACCTATTCCTAAGTAAAAATCTTGATGTTTTTCCTGTACTAACAGATTGACTTAAGCAAAAAAAATACAAGGTTAACTTTTAGGCATCAGTTATTTCATTAGGTTTAGATTAAACTGAACAACAGAAGAGTTTAATGTCAAATCTGATAACTGCTGCCCTTATGAAATAGCTTCAGCTTATCTCTTCAAGTTTTTCAAAGTTTTTCCCTCTCGACAACAAAGATCTGGAATCTGGTGCCAAGAGCCATACAGTGTTCTAGTAACTATTGTATAAGAAATATAGCTATAGAATACCATGAGTAACTTGTGTGACCTGTTTCCGTTCGTCATTGAATTACATTTTTAAATCTGATTTTACCTTCAACGTTACAAACCCAAACCATTCCAGGAATTAAAAAAACAAGAAAAAAAAGAAGGTACACACCCTTTCCGTTTCCGAAGGATACCAAGAAGGCTCTTCTATTTTAAGTATATTTTCCAGAGTCCAGTCACTTTTAAGACACTTCGCACATTTTTGGCCCAGCGCATGGTAGAATACTCTGCAATGGTTGTCGTATTTTTGGAACCAAAATATTATGCTTCCGAACATTGATGTCCAGCCATTTCTACATCTCTAAAAAGAAATTTATGAAATTAACCATTTATAAATGCGCAAGAATGTAAGAAACAGATAACAGGGTAATATTTAACATACTAACACAAATTTAGCAGGAATTAAAACCTACTGATTTCATTGGCAATACGTCTATCAGTAGAACTAGAAAACTGCCAGCAAGCTTCCTTGTGAAAATTTAGATTTCAGCCAAAAGTGTAAGTTTAAATTTACCCAGCCTCAAATATTTCAAGAGTTTGTAGAATATTTTGTTCTCTTAGCTAGTTCTTTATTTATTATTTAACACATAGTCAAGTTTAGCAAACAAAATATAGGTGAGTTTTTAAATAATGCACACAAATATACTTTTTCACCCCTTTGGAAAGCAAGGTTCTTTCATTATTAGTCCGATGAAAAAAAATGATACACTGTCATCAGAAGTGTATGTGCTATATACTATATATATAGCATATATACTACATATAGTCACCTATCTATATATATAAAAATAAGTTGTTTGTCTGTTGACTGACGTCATGTTTGTGTGTCGACTGACGTCATGTTTGTCGACTGACGAAATTACAGACCGGGACACCGCGACACCGGGAATATAAATGACCACCGGGACACTCAAAGAGAAATTACAGACTGGGACACCGGGACACAAATAACGACCGGGACACAGGGAATATAAATGACGACCGGGACACAGGGACACAACTACAACGGGGAAGCCGGGAGGCACAGGGGAGATATATAAATGACGACCGGGACACAGGGAATGTTCGATTAGCAATCACCATCAACAAAGTTCAAGGGCAATCATTAGAATAATGAGGTATAGATCTGAATACGGAATGTTTTTCCCATGGACAATTATATGTTGCATGTTCAAGAGCTGGTAAAACTGACAATCTATTTATATGCACAGACAACGGGACAGCGAAGAATGTTGTATATTCACAAAAATATAGCACACAAATTTAACTTGTGAAAAATATTGGGGGACTGGGAGGGGAGTATACAAGAGGGAGAATTTTAATGTTGTATTACTGCACTGTCATCAAAAGTGGATGTACTGGTAAAATTTGAAAGTAATTGAACATTCTGAAATGGTTTAAAAATAGTTCCCAAATTTAAGTGACAAACAAAAAAGTGAGTGAGTTGAAATAAAAAACAAGTTAACAACATCTATTGTTATTACTGAATGCCATGTAAACACTCAATTGATATTTTTGTTTTCTCGGTTTTCGCCTATCACGAATGTACAGTAAACAAAACAAATAGTATTTTCAAAAGACAAAAACAAAGTATCTTCAAGAGGCGAATCCTGAATCATTAAGCATAATTTTAATAACTAAGAATATATTATTATCATCTATTCGTCAATTAATTAGACTGTTAATACATTAGGCTATTTAATTAGGCTATCAATTAATATTGGACCCGGCTTAATAGTAACCGAAACTCTAAAAAACGGAATTTTGATACCAATTGTTACATCAAAAGAACCACATTTTAATGTTTATTTTAAATATACAAGTTTCATCAAGTTTAGTTTTACCCATCAAAAATTACGAGCCTAAGAATATATGCCTAATTTTAGAAAATAGGTAGAAACACCCCATAAAAGAAATAGAATCTTAACGAAAATCGCACCACCAGATTCAGCGTATCAGAGAACCCTGCTGAAGAAGTTTCGAGCTCGTATCTACAAAAATGTGGAATTTTGTATTTTTTGCCAGAAGACAGATCACGGATGCGTGTTTATTTTTTATTTTATTTTTCTTCAGGGGTGACCGTATCAACCCGGAGGTCCTAGAATGTCACGAGAGGGCTCATTCTAACAGAAATTGACAGTTCTAGGGCCCTTTTTAAGTGACCAAAAAACTGGAGGGCACCTAGGTCCCCTCACACGCTCATTTTTTCCCAAAGTCAACGGATCAAAATTTTGAGATGGCCATTTTGTTCATCATAGTCAAAAACCCTAATAACTATGTCTTTGGGTACGACTTAATCCCCCAGTCCCCAAGGGAAGGGCTGCACGTTACTGTCTTTGGCCATTGTTTACATATAGTAATGGTTATTGGGAAGTGTACAAACGTTTTCAGGTGGACTTTTTTGCGTTGGGGTTGGGGTGTATCGGGGGTTACGTGAGAGGATATTTCCATGGAGGAATTTATCAGGAGGGAAGAGAATTTCCATGAAGGGGGTGCAGAATTTTCTAGTATTATTTAAAAAAATAAGAAAATAAAAAAAAGTATTTCAGATGGAAGTGAGGAGCAGCATTAAGTTAAAACGAACAGAAAATATTGTGTATATGATGGGGTCCGTCTCCTCCACAATACCTTACTCTTTACGCTTTAAGTATTTTTATTAATTTCAATCATTTATTCTACAGTCTTTGTGATTCAGGGGTCATTCTTAAAGAGCAGGGACAAAATTCAAGCTTTATCTTAAAGAGCGAGGTATTGACGACGGGGCGAACCCCCTCATTTATGTAATAAAATATACAAATATAGAAGTTCGTTACCTAATTTAATTCGTAAGTTGCGTATATTTATTACTAATAAAAACGTTTGTAGAACAAGAGCTAAGAGCTCATATGGCACTTGTGACGAGGCAAGAAGAGCTAAGAGCCAAGAGATCATATGGTATGAGCTCTAACAAAATTCTATAAATCAATAGATTGATTTAAAAAGGAATATAAGAGGCTTAATGCCGGTCAGGATTTAAAATAAGAGCTCTGAGTCACGATGTCCTTCTAAATATCAAAATTCATTAAGATCCGATCACCCACTCATAAGTTATAAATACCAAACTTTTTCTAATTTTTCCTCTCCCTTTAGCCTCCCAGATGGTCGAATTTGGGAAAACGACTTTAACCAGTCAAATTGTACAGCTCCCTGACACGCCTACCAATTTTCATCGTCCTAGCACGTCCAGAAGCACCAAACTCGCCAAATCACTGAACCCCTACCCCCAAAGACAGCGAATCCAGTACGATTCTGTCAATCAGGTATCAAGGACATTTGTTTATTCTATCCACCAAGATTCATCCCGATTCCTCCACTCCAAATGTTTTTCCAAGATTTCCCCTCCAACTCCCCACAATGTCAAAAGATCTGGTCGGGATTTGAAATAAGAGCTCTGAGACATGAATTTCTTCTAAAAATCAAATTTCAGTAAGATCCGATCATCTATTCGTAAGATAAAAATACCCCAATTTTCACGTTTTCCAAGGATTCCGGTTTCTCCCTCCAACTCCCCATAATGTCACAGGATCTGGTCGGCATTTAAAATTAGAACTTTAAAGCACAAGATCCTTCTAAATATCAAATTTCATTAAGATCTGGTCGCCCTTTCGTAAATTACAAATACCTAAATTTTCAACATTACCCCCCCCCCCAACTCCACCAAAAAGAGCAGATCCGGTCCGGTTATGTCAGTCACGTATCTTAGACAGGTTTCTATTCTTCCCATCCGGTTTCATCCTGATCTCACCGCTTTAAGTATTTTCTAAGATTTCCGGTCCCCCCAACTGCCCCCCCCCCCCAATTACGCTTGATCCGGTTGAGATTTAAAATAAGAGATCTGAGTTACGAGGTCCTTCTAAATATGAAGATTCATGAAGATCCGATCACTCCTTCGTAAGTTAAAATCCGTCATTTTTTCTTATTTTTCAGAACTAACCCCCCCCCCCCCCAATAAGGCAGATCCGTTCCAATCATGTAAATCACGTACGTAAGACTTCTGCTTATTTTTCCCGCCAAGTTTCATCCTGATCCCTCCAATCTAAGCGTTTTCCATGATTTTAGGTTCCCCCACCCCAAACTTCCCCCAATGTCACCAGATCCGGTCAGGATTTAAAACAAGAGCTTTGAGACACGATATCCTTCTAAATATCAAATTTCATTGAGATCCGATCATCCGTTCGTGAGTTGAAAATACCTAATTTTTTCTAATTTTTCAGAATTAACCCCTCCCCCAACTACCCCAAAGAGAACGGATCCGTTCCGGTTATGTCAATCATGTATCCAGGACTTGTGCTTATTTTTCCCACTAAGTTTCATCCCGATCCCTCCACTCTAAAGTGTTTTCCAAGTTTTGGGTCCCCCCCCCCAATGTCACCAGATCCGGTCGGGATTGAAAATAAAAGCTCTGACACACGATATCCTTCTAAATATCAAATTTCATTGAGATCCGATCACCCGTTCGTAAGTTAAAAATACCTATTTTTTCTAATTTTTCAGAAATAGCCCCCCCCCCCCAACTACCCCAAAGAGAGCGGATCCGTTCCGTTTATGTCAATCATGTATCTAGGACTTCTGTTTATTTTTCCCACCAAGTTTCATCCCGATCCCTCCACTCTAAGTGTTTACCAAGATTTTAGGTTTCCCCCTCCCATAGTTTTTTCCAAGTTTTAGGTTTCCCCCTCCCAACTCCCCCCCCCCCAATGTCACCAGATCTGGTCGGGATTTAAAATAAGAGCTCTAAGACACCATATCCTTCTAAATATCAAATTTCATTTGAGATTCGATCACCCGTTCGTAAGTTAAAAATACCTCATTTTTTTTAATTTTTCAGAATTACCCCCCCCCCAACCACCCCAAAGAGAGTGGATCCGTTCCGGTTATGTCAATCATGTATCTAGGACTTGTGATTATTTTCCCACCAAGTTTCATCCTGATCCCTCCACTCTAAGTGTTTACCAAGATTTTAGGTTTCCCCCTCCCATATCCCCCCCAATGTCACCAGATCCGGTCGGAATTTAAAATAACAGCTCTGAGACATGATATCCTTCCAAACATCAAATTTCATGAAGATCTGATCAACAGTTCGTAAGTTAAAAAATACTTCAATTTTTCTATTTTTTCCGAATTAACCGTCCCCCCACTCCCCCCCCCAGATGGTCAAATTGGGAAAACGACTATTTCTAATTTAAGCTGGTCCCGTCCCTGATACGCCTGCCAAATTTCATCGTACTAGCTTACCTGGAAGTGCCTAAAGTAGCAAAACCGGGACCGACAGACAGACAGACCGACAGACCGACAGAATTGGCGATTGCTGTATGTCACTTGGTTAATGCCAAGTGCCATAAAAATATTAACTTCTAGTTGCCTTTTTAAGTAACTAACAATTGGAGGGCAACTAGGCCTCCTCTTCACCCCTTTTTCTTCTCAAAATCGTCCGAAAAAAAATACGAGAAAGCCATTTAGCCAAAAATATTTAATATACAAAATTATGTTTAGTTATTCATGTGCGGTGAGCCAAAATCAAAACATGCATTAATCTAAAAATGTTCAGAAATTAAATAAAAAAACAAGTTTTTTTTAGTTGCAAGTAAGGAGCGACATTAAAACTTAAAACGGACAGAAATCATTCTGTATATGAAAGTAGTTGTCCCCACCTCAACGTCCCGCCCTTTACGCTAAAGTTTGACTCTTAGAGTTCTACTTTTTAAAACAATAAAAAACTTTAGCGTAAAGGTCGGGATGTTGAGGAGGGTACAACCCTTTCATATACGGAATAATGTCTGATCGATTTAAGTTTTAATGTCGCTCCTTACTTGCAATTAGAAAAACTTGTGTTTTTATTTAATATTTAACATGATCGGAGTGCCCACAAAATTTTGTCGGCGTATTACCCTTGCCATTTTCCTTCCCCAATCAGGGTAATCTAATATTGAATATTATCTAACCCAATTTATATGAATCTTGGCATTAAAATTCATGCAATAAATATATTATATTTCTCCTATGGGTCTGGTTTATTTGTTTATGCAACTGTGTTAAAATCTAAACAGTCAGGAGTCAAATTTGGTGCAGCAAGCCCATAATTATGAAGATCGTGCCGACGGACTTAGGGCATTATGGCCACAAAGCACGAAGTTGGGCTCCTCAATTGTGTATACATTACAGACTAAAAGACCATTCTATACGAATTGTGGTAGAAAAGAAGTCCATTTGTAATTTTTTAGGCAACCTTAGGCCAAAGACTATCCTTTTTTCAGGACAACCACGCTGCGATTTTGGACACATACTCTGGCTGTGGTCGAGTTCGTATCCAGGGGAGGGGGAGGTGTATGGATTCCCCGACGAAATGTTTGTACAGCTCGTAAAAGCGTAATAAAATGGATATAAGGAAGCTGATATTGCGTTTTTTTTATTGTAACCCCACTCCGAACTTCAAAAGGAACAATTCTTATTAGAAGTTAAATTTATCATCCAACCTGATTTGGCTCAAAAGCCCGAGTCGAGATATTTCAAAATGTATGCTGTATGTTTTTTTCTCTCTCCCCCCCCCCCAAAAAAAAATATTTGAAAAATAAGTACACCATTTATATCTGTATCCTGCGTTGAATTATCTAGCAATGCCCAACGGATAATTCAACCCTTTGACAATATCCTTATCAAGATGTTCAGTCTCAGTTCAAAACCAAGGTTTTTAAATCTGCAGCTTATTTAAAAATCTCTTTTAGTATGACTAGCGTACCAATTGTAGGGCAATCGGGTATCTACGAAATGGACAAATGTGCCAGCTAGACCTCTCTGATATTATATTTGTTAATATATTCGTAATACCCAGTAATTTTTATTGAATTCTCCGTCTTGTCTACCAGCCCCTTTCTAATCTCCACGTCACACTAAAAGGTTACTACACACCTGCCCGTGGCGGCTAAGCTTTATAAATTACATATTTCAGATGAAGTATTGTTTTAGATTTTTCGATTGATTCACTAATTAAACGATGAATATACCACCAGAGGCGCCATTCGGGGGGGGGGGGGGGTCAGGGGGGGGGGGGCAAATGCCCACCCCAGATTTTCCAGGGGGACATAATAACATTATGTTCAACATAATCTATTCTGTCCAATTGATCTGAAATTACTGCACGCCTATTAACCAAAGAGCGTAATTACTTGACGACCCTTGGGGTAATTTCGCTATCTGCTATTAATTATTGTAAACTTTGAAAGTAAGATACATAGTAAGATACATAATAGGTAAGATACAGGTAAGATACATAATAAAATTCTCGAGTTCTGTTAAATGCCCATTTCCTAGATGATTACGCGACACGAAGTGAGTCGGGGGGGGGGGTCAAGATGGAGTTAATGCCCACCCCAAGATTTGGTCCAAATGGCGCCTCTGTATACCACTCGATGTGCTTATTCCAAATATTATAATTGATTCTTTCGCAAATATCCACCCCTTCCCACGGGAGACAGATATGGACTGAGATTATAAGCGAGATTTTGCTGATTTTTTGTTGTTTTCCGTTATATTTATTTCTGTTCCGTGGTATATATGAATATACCACTCGATGCTTATTCCACATATTCTAAATGATTCTCTCGCAAATACCCACCCCTTCTGACGGGAGATAGATATGGACCTAGACTATATGCAATATTTTGCTGATTTTTGTTGTTTCCGTTATATTCACTTCTGTTCCGTGGTATATATGAATTATATGCAATATTTTGCTGATTTTTGAGGTTTCCGTTATATTCATTTCTGTTCCGTGGTATATATGAATAGACCTTATTCCAACTGTAGACTATATGCAATATTTTACTGATTTTTTGTTGTTTCCCGTTATATTTTGTAGTTATTTATCGTCAATTAACTTGACTTAAAACGAACAGATATTAAAATTAATAACCACATCAAAAATAAACTTATTAGGTTTTGCGGTTGGAGTGGGTTTCGGTGGGGATGGAAATTTTGGGGGGTGAACTTTCCGTGGGGATGGAAATTTAGGGGGATGAAATTTACTTGGGGATGGAAATTTCGGGGGGTAAACTTTCCATGAGCCATTTTTACTGGGGGTTGGACAGAATTCCTCAACGAAATTCTTTCCATTCGTCTTATTTTCTCTTTGCCAACTTCAATTTTGAAAGTGGAGATGTTTCAGGCTAAATCGTCCGCGAGAAATTTTACAGAGGGTGGGTGGGGGTGTGGTAGTTTTACGTGGGGGTGGGTGGGGGAAATTTCCCCGGTGGATTTTCCCGTGATGGGAAGGAATTTTCCATGGAGGGTAAGCAAGATCACCTTTCTTACATGGGGGTTTAATTAAAGTTTGAAGATAGCATGTTACTTCATCTCAAACACTTTTCAACATGCCCTCGATATGCCCGAGAAGTTTCAACTGATTACCCTCAGCTGTTCCTTAGATTTTGCTGATACGCCTTTTTGACAACCAGCGTACGCTAACTATGTTTTGATTTTGTTCAACATTTCCTGAAGATTTTACCTTAATTTCCTAAGAATTTTTGGAGACTCAGGATCAAAAACAAATCCTCTCCCTTCCTGAAAAAAACCTATATGTAAACAATGGGGAACTCAAAAAACTTAAACATTTTTTCCTAATGAACTTTCAGGAGGAGGGGGGCTTGCTATCCCAGAGGTTTATTTATTTGATCTTTAGACAATTTTGAACAGCAGTGCCAAATAAAGCCTATTTAGAAAAAAAGCATTAGTTTATACAGTCTAGGGCTATATCTTGCCCAATAAGGGGGGGGGGGCTATTTACAAGCCTATCGATTTGTACAGTTGGAATCAGCGTTAAAAGATACATAGCGTGGTATTTCTATCATCGAATGAATTAAAAAAATATCGATAACTTACCCAGATAAGCACAAAAATTACTTCCATAACAACAAATGTAACCATCAGGCATGTATGCAAGAATTAGAGAACAAAAAAAAATAGACGATGGACATGAAAAAAGAACTAACTAGAATAGTAACCACAAAAATGTCAATATTAGAGATGGGCATAGTCCCAGCTTCAAGTACACACTTGCATAGAATGAATAAAATTAACAATCGAAACTTACTCTGCATGAGAACCTCACTTTGGCCGTGTCAATGTGGGTGTATAGTTGTGACTCCGGGTTCATAAATAAATTTAAAAAGCGAAGAGGTACTGGATACAGATCCTTCAATGTGAGTCCAAATTTGTTTCCCAGTAACAACCAGTAATAAGGTATGAGATCAGATCTACAGTAAAAGAAAAAAAAAGGCATGATTGAATTGGAGCGAAAAAGGAATTGGACTTCTGCCAAAAGCTTAAGAACAAGATTATTGTAGTGTCACTATTACGAAAGTATGGATTTAATATTTTTGAGTAAACGGTGTATTGATCCCCAATAATACTGACCCGAAGTCCAATATTAGTTCTTCCCTTAGTTTATTACTTCCCTTAGTTTTACACCCAATCTGCGGCGTCTACTTAATACAACCTAGATACGTTTTTTCGAGTTAGCCAAACGTTTCATTTTTTGGGCCTTTTCCGTTACTACCACTAAAGATCCCTTGCTATTGCATTTTTGTTGTTTGAGTATTAAATTAAAACAAAAGATCGACAGATATCAAAATGCAAGGAAAATGTATAATTCAGGCTATATATTTGTACAATATCGCGGGAGGGGGGGGCACAAGTCTCTCGTGTTTTAACTTAATACCCATTAACGACTAGTGGTATAGGTATAACGAAAAATATCCCGTGATTCAATAGACGAACATCCAAAAAAAGCAAGAGTGAAATTTTTAAGGCAAAAACTTGTCCGTGGCCTGCTGAGACTCTCCATTTTCATTAAAGCTAATGCACTTTTCCAGTTTACCGATTTTGTGGTTTTTTCCTACAGATCCAGCACAAAATACAATTCTGGCGTTTTTTGGGAGTTTCCAGGTGTTTTTTTTTTTTTTTTTTTTTTTTGAGAATAAAATTTTCATCACAAAAAAATATTTATTCAATAAGAAAAATAATCTAAAAAAATGTAGTCATTCTGGACTTGTCCCAGTTATAGATAGGAATAGTGCCTCATTTCGTTGCAAGAAAAGCGTTAGAGGGATGGGCAAAACATTTTGAGAATTTCTTAAATCATGACAAATATGTTTTTGTTTTTCCTTAATTTTGTTTTTCTATCTTGGGCACTAATTAAAACTTAAAAAGAGCTAAGAGCTCATATGGCACTTGTGACGAGGTCGGAAGAGCCAAGAGCTCATATAGAATGAGCTCTAGCGAAATTCTAAGAATCAATAGATTGATTTAAAAGGAAAATCAGAGGCTTAATGCCGGTCGGGATTTAAAATAAGAGCTCTGAGACACGAGGTCCATCTAAATATCAAAATTCGTTAAGATCCGATCACCCACTCGTAAGTTAAAATACCTCATTTTTTCTAATTTTTCCTCTCCCTTCAGCCCCCAGATGGTCGAATCGGAGAAAACAACTTTATCAAGTCAATTTGTGCAGGTCCCTGACACGTCTACCAATTCTCATCGTCCTAGCACGTCCAGAAGCACCGAACTCAGCAAAGCACTGGATCCCCCTAACTCCCCCAAAGAGTGCGGATCCAGTCCGGTTACGTCAATCACGTATCTAAGATAGTTTCTTATTCTACCCACCAAGTGTCATCCCGATCTGTCCGCACTAAGCGTTTTCCAAGATTTCTGGTTTCCCCCTCCACCTCCCCCAATGTCACCAGATCTGGTCGGGATTTAAAACAAGAGCTCTGAGACATGATTTACTTCTAAATATCAAATTTCATTAAGATCCGGTACCCTTTTTTAAGCTAAAATACCTCAATTTTTCTAATTTTTCCGAATTAACATCCCCCCAACACCCCCAAAGAGAGCGGATTCGGTCCGATTATGTCAGTCATGTATCTAGGACTTATGCTTATTCTTCCCACCAGATTTCATCCCGATCTCTACACTCTAAGCGTTTTCAAAGATTTCCCGTCCCCCCACTCCTAAAAACCACTGGATATGGTCATGATTTAAAATAAAAGTTCTGAAACACGAGATCCCACCAATTTTCATCCCGATCTCTACACTTTAAGCGTTTTCAAAGATTTCCCGCCCCCCCCCACTCCTAAAAACCACTGGATATGGTCAGGATTTAAAATAAAAGCTCTGAAACACGAGATCCTTCTAAATACCAAATTTCATTAAGATCCGATCACCCATTCGTAAGTTAAAAATACCTCATTTTTTCAATTTTTCCTCTCCCTCTAGCTCCAAGATGGTTGAATCGGGGAAACGACTGTTATCAAGTCAGTTTGTGCAGGTCCCTGACGTGCCTACCAATTTTGATCGTCCTGGCACGTCCAGAAAAACCAAACTCGAACTGGAAATCCCCCCAACTCCCCCAAAGAGAGCGGATCCGATCCAATTATGTGAATCACGTATCTAGAACTTGTACTTATTCTTCTCATGAAGTTTCATCCCAACCTCTCCACTCTAAACGTTTTCCAAGATTCCGGTTTTCAAGATTTCTGTTTCCCCCCTCCAACCCCCTATGTCCCGGATCCGATTAAAATTGAAAATGCAGCATCTGAGACATAAGGTCTTTCTTTACATGAAGTTTCATTAAGATCCGATCACCCATTCGTAAGATAAAGATACCTCAATTTTCACGTTTTCCAAGATACTTTTTAAACAATAAAAAAAATTTGCGTAAAGAGCATAACTTTGAGTTGGGGAGAGCCCCTTACTTCTTGCTTACGCTCCATTATAAGGCTAACTCTTGTTTGTAAGCTTTGTGATATAATTGTATGTTGTATTGCTATGACAAAAAAGGAGACAAATACACAGCTCAAAAGGAAAAATATTGGTAGAAGTCTAGAATTGGAGCTGTTGAGAAGGGAACATGCTAAAAAAACAATTCTTACTTCATAGCATGCAGAATAGTTATAGCTAAAACACTTTGCATGTAGACCAGCTATACTTCTCCTCCCCCTCCTAATGTGCAAATATATAGGTCAAATTACGGAAGTCTAACGCAATCTGTCAACTGTCGCTTGTCTTTATTGCTATGAAACCTGTTTGTCATCATCATCTTCTTGATGAGAGAAGCAGGATAGTTCGATTTAGGATCTGTTTCCTTGCGAATTGAATTGGAATCACAGAGAAGAGCTTCTTCAGTTGCTTAAAAAATTTTAACACCACACAGATTTTGAAATGTAAAGGAGTCCTAAGTAACAAACTAGCAACAATGCACTGTTAAACAGTTCCATGCTGATGTGGGCTTCAAACAATAATTTCAGCTTGGACTGTTCTTGATTAATGAAGTCATATGGTTTGTCATTTTTGGGTTGTTTTTTCATAAGATTATTTGGTAGATAGCATGTCATTTTTTTACAGGTTAGATAAATAAAGTTATAATATATTTTGACAGTTTTATAGGGTATGTATAATTTTTTTGACAAGCATTGCATGTATGATTCTTTTTCTCCACAGTACTTGTATGATGTTTAGGATTTTTGTGTAAAATCAAAAAAACTTTGAACTCGAACTTGTAGCCAGCTTTTAAGTACTGACGTGAATAATAGAGGTATGCTATAATTATTTGAACACCTCTCTTACCGTTTCATTGCCCTAGTTTTTAACAGACAAACAAACTGACAGCCATTTGACAGCCGTTAAAAACAATGGCACATGTAGGAATAAATGGATTGTGTGTTTTTGGCAAGCCTACGTACCCAAGGGAAAATCATGAACCTTCATACTATAATTGGTAAATTTTTTGTTGTTCAGTTTTTTGACTTACAAATAAAGTGAACATACCACTCGAAGTCTTTTTTTTATGTTCTTTACAAATATGACAATCACTTCAGTCGCAAATTCAAATTTAAGCACAATTTGAGCTCTTGAAACCAAAATATTTCTAGTTTTGGGGTATAAACAAAGCTTAAAACATTGGTCTCAGCATTGAACTTGCAGCAGAAGGACTATGTGGAATCAACTAATGCTTTAGAAATCGATGTGAACAATCGGAAGTTTTAACTTCCCCTTGAAAGCGCTTACTTGGGTCCGAACGGATAAGATTCCATCTGTACGTCAAGGTCAGATACCGCCGTCCCCCCAGTGTCAGCCCAATCACTTCAGCCTGCCTCTCTGCTACCTTTTGTTAGGAAGTATGGACAGATCCCAAGGGACGGAACCAAAACCGAGCAGGAGTGGAGGAGGCAGAGCCTCATCGATACTGAAAACGTCAAAACAGTGGATGCCGTGACCTGCTGGTGTTTGGTATTGGTGAAAAAAAAAATGCTGCCGGAACAGAATTTGTATCCTAAACTGAAACCGGCAGTATTATTTATTTCCACTGTTCAATTTTCAAATGTCAATGTCGAAAGGTTTTTCAGTGCTGTAAAAGTAGTAAAAACTGACCGTCAGAATAAATTGAAAACATAAACTTTGCGGGGGATTCTAAAAACAAAATATTGAATGAAAAGGGCTCAAGAAAGTGTGGAATGTGAAGATGGTTAGTTTCTTCACCACATGAGAACGGTGAAAGCTTCAGCCACCATACAAAAAATGTTGAAGACACATCAGGGGAAGATAAAGTCTGATTACGTTTTACAAGTTCCGATTGAACATATTAAACATCTTGTACTGTAATCTACATTACAGTATTACAGTTTCTTTTCTATTTGCTTAATATTATTTTAAGTATATTTGAAGCTATTTGTATTTAGCTGATGATTAAAAAACACTTTCAACGGCATGACAAGACATTCTATTATGGTAGTGATAACTAGACTTCAATCTAAGAACCCAAAATATGTTACCTTTCAATGGTACGGGTAAAATGAGATAGGGAGAAGCGGTTCAGGGAGTAATTAGAAAATGGGAGATTTTTAGGGATTTTGGAACTGAAGATGGGGATTTCTAGGGATTTTTCAGCTCTTTATTAGGGATTTAAAAAATGAGAAAGTGGAAACACTGCTTTACTGACAGATTTTCCATACAGCTTATTCTTTGGTAAATGTTCAGTCAAAGCGCTTCCTAAGACTGTCCTTAATATGAAGCACAGCTTAGATACCAATACAGTTATGAAAACTCCTATCTTGCCCATGAGAAGCTTTTGGTACAGAGCTCTGAACTTGCGCCTACTCTAAGCCCCTTGCTCCGACGCGTAGATCGTACTACAGCACCATAGGCAGGAATACAGTTATGAAACTCCTATCTTGCCATGAGAAGCTTGAATAGTTTTGTTGAATACGTGCCAGTTTCCTGTCTCCAGCCGCTAGTGTCGCTACCACGCACTGTGTCCCAAAAATAAATCGAGTTTTCATAACTGTATATTGGTATCTAAGCTGTGATATGAAAAAAGAAAACAAATAGATATAAAAGAAAAAGAATGAACGTAAACTTACTGTAAAACTGGAAAATTCCCATTGATGGTTTTACTGTCAATGACAGCTTCCAAATCTAGCTCAGTATTTGCAGATCCTGGGAAATCAGGTTGACATTTGGAATGCATTATTGACCCTATTGCATTTCCACTAGGGCCTTTTCCTTGTCTGGGAATGAGATCAGGGGAAAAGTTTAATGGAAAATTTTCCATTCCAGATTCTAAGCCAAGGAGGGACTTTTCCGAACCAAGCTCTAATTGACTAAAATTCCGGCTGCTATTATTACAGGACTGATTTCCTTGCTTAAGATTTGCGTAGCTGTTACTCATGTAAGGGGAATTCTGCGGGGTAATCATTTGATTCACTGGGACCACAGGAGGTGAATGATTAACAATTTGAAAACCCTGCCCTGTTACTAGATGCTCTTGAACGAAAACCACTTCATCAGTATCAGCGGGCAAAGCCATTTGCTGCGGAGCAGAGGCACCTGAAGGCGGGAAATACAAGTTTGTGGCCATATATTCTTGCTGCTAGATCCCTCCTTGCAGATTTCCATGGTTCACAGGTATATACTGTTGTTGAATATAATACAAACTTTTCTCATCAAAATGACTAGTGAAGGGGATTACATTTTGCCCTGGGTAGGGTACAGCTAGAGGTGTGACCAAATGAGTTGGTTGAAGCTGGCAACCAAAGTCTACCGGTGAAGCTTCGTATTTGACCCAAAACATACAAGGATTTTGATTTGCAGCCTCATGTCCATAGAAAATGGGAGCAGAAGAAACTGGAAAGTAGTTAGTAGACGCAGGAGAAAATGACTGAAAGCTTTGCATGCTTCTGGAAAATAAAAAAAGTTCGTTTAGTTACTAGAATCTATAAAAACGATATACCTAACTAAATTTATTGAATTGGATGAGTGCATTTCCTGACTTTTTTGTGGTACGAAAATTTCATAGGGATGTTCAAGCTTCCAAGAACATATTCTTACTTGGTGATGTTTAGTTTTTAAGCACAAAATTGTGCAATCTACATTTTATTCATACTTAAAAATGAAAAAAATGCATGGATATTCAACAGCATTTTTACTTATCCAAGTTCAGTTTGCTAATCTTATTGACATCAAAAACTGTTACAAAAACTTTGCTTCGAATCAACTGACTATTTTAATCCTTAATTACACACGTCTTCTTTGCCTACAGTTGCTGAGACGTAACACCAATTTTGTCTGGGAAGGGGACAAAAGGGGGACTAAAGAAACCCAATTATTACTTCATTTTCAGGTAATGAACTATTTTGTATACAGAACAAGCATTAGTAGTCTCGAAGAGGCATAGAAATAGTGCATCCATCCCCAAAAACAAACGCAACATTAATTTTGAAAACGGAACTTGGCTGTGGCCTGACATTCAACAACTCAACCACCTAACAACGAATTATGCCCAAGTTGCAACTTTAATCCAAGCCTGTATCAATTTTAATTGACAGAACACAGTTTGATTGTGTAAATGCCTTCCAAAAAGCCACTGCTCACGATATTGAAGGAAACAAACACCTGTATAGTTACAATAATTTCCACCTGCAAAAATATTTGACACGCAAATTTGTGTAAAGTTTAAAGCACAAAAATAGTAGAACTTCAATTCACCCATCAAGTCTAGAACTCAGCAAAACGAAACAAATTTTGAGCAATTTCAATTTAAACTGACTATTTTAGCTAGACATGACTTGTTTGGCTTTGATTGAAATGCATCAAACAGGGTATAAATCAAATGACAGTTTGTCACATTTTATCAGAGAGCATTTTTCATAAGGAATTTTTTTCTAAGACAAAATACCTAACACTGGAATTTCGTTTTTTTTTTACTTTCATGATACTTCTCCTAATATCAGTGGTCTAGAAGATTTACGCCACGTGTAACCAGGGTCGTATCCAGAATAAAAAGATTTCTTTTGGTCGGGGGGGGGGGTGAAAAAACTTCAGTAGCGCATAATAATTTGGATACTTGTGTCTTATAGTCATCGCACTCAAAATCTGTCGGGAAGTGAAGTTTGGTTAATGCTAATGAAAAAAAAATGCTCAAAATATAATGCTTTATCAACAAAATTCTGAAAACTACATCGAAGAATTATGGGACCACATCGTATACCTAAACTAACCCAAACAAAATACCAACTAAATATTTAATCAAAATATAATTACAAAGTAGTTTTCCACCGAGCCGAAGCTAATATTGTCTGGTATAGACAATGAAAACTGGTTATTGTCTCATGTTCGCGATACTAGATCTTGAATGTGGTGGCTATAAGACAGAAAGTATAAAAACTTGTTTATATTCATTTTTGCTGCGGTTTTACGAGTGGGACAAACATTTAAGTAGGGCAAAGGTTCAAATCCCTAATCCTTCCCTAACTGGATACGGCCTTGCGTGCAATTATACCCACAACATCCTTCTTATGCCACTATCATTTATGAGCAACAAAACAATTTCACAAGGGAGGGGAGGTAAATTTTTAATAAAGGCTCATTTCCTATAAACATCAACTTATACAAATGCTAAGAAAATTTTTACCTTTTAAATTTCTTTTTTCTTCCACCAGGTAGACCAAACGTCTATTTTAGCCCCTCCCCCTGTGGAAACCCGCGGATTTTTGGCACTATTGGTTACCTTGAGATATGCAGCTAATTTCAACAAATATTCTCTGATTGGCATTCAGTGTCTCCCGTCAGGTCACATTTCCTTAGAGCCAAACTAGTTTAAAGAAGCTCTTTAGAGACGATCCTTTTAAAAGTAGGAGCAGGTGGAGCCTCACTCACCTCCACTAAAGGAAGCAAAAATATTTTAGGATCTTGAAAATATTCCCAGAAATTTTGTATAATTTACTATTTGTTCGCGATTTTGACTAATTAGGCCCCTCACAAGGTCGTATCCAGGACTTTTTGCTGGGGGGACTGGAGTTACAAAAGGATTGTTTTTTTGCTTTTCAGAGGCGGGGGGGGGGGGGGTAAAAATGAATCAAAAATTTGTATTCATTCAATTTTGTTAGGTTTTTACGATTGGGACAAACCTTTCAGGGGGAGGGGGTGTCCAAAATCTCTAGCCCCCTTGGATACGGTATTTGCCCCTTAAATAAATTCTAGCCAACGATTCAAATCCTTTTTTTGTATTTATGATAAACACCAAATTTCAACTTACCAGTAGTTTGTTTTATAATTACAAATTAAATTCCCAAATTCTTACTCATTTTTGATATCAAAGATTAATATCGCTTTCTATATCCTCATTTGCAACCTGCAATTGAACACTTGGTTAAATAAATGTCTTTTTCAGAGGACGGTTTTGCATCCAGGGTGTTAAATGGGTCAAACAAGGTGTCGGCACACTTTATCGGCTCTGAACAGAAGACATAATTTGAGCATATTAAACCCAATTCTCATTAAGGATCCCAAGTGGCTAGTGTTGATGAATTGAAGACATACTTGAATCAATAAATCTTGCACATTTGGAGTTTGGAAACTGATTACATCGCACCATCCTGATTATGTAATTTCTATGTTCTTTAACTCCTAAACTTAGATTTTTTTTTTTTAATATGATTTTCTGCATTTTCCTTTTTTAAACAGTAGATAGAATCAAACTCCTTTCTGATTAGTTTGTATTCGTAATAAAATCCCTTAGGGGATTGCTAAGAACGTATCTAGGACATTTGTTCGGGGAGGGGAGAGGGAGGAAGAGTTAAAAACTTTAAAAAACGCAAAAAAAATATCTTTATATTCAAATTCTGCTACACTTTTACATGTCGGACAAAATTTCGAGAGTGAGCTCAAACCCTAAAACCCCCCTTTGGATAGGGTTGCTGCAATAACTGCAACATAGCAAAGAGCAAACCAAATCCCATTCCCAGAAAATTGAACAAGCACCAAGAGATCATATGGCACTTGTGACGAGGTCTGAAGAGCCAAGAACTTCTTCCCACCAAGTTCCATTACGATCTCTCCACTCCAAGGGTTTTCCAAGATTTCCGCTTTTTTCCCTCCAATTCCCCCCAATGTCACCGGATCCGGTCGGGATTTAAAATAAGAGCTCCGAGATACGAGGTTCTTCTAAATATCAAATTTCATTTAGATCCGATAACCCCGTTCGTAAGTTAAAAATACATAATTTTTTTCTAATTTTTCCGAATTAACCATCCTTCCACTGTCCCTGATATACCTGACAACTTTCATCGTCCTAGCTTATCTGGAAGTACCCAAACTAGCAAAAGCGGGACCGACAGAGCGACAGAAATTGCGATCGCTATATGTCACTTGGTAAATACCAAATGCCATAAAAACCGGAAAGCTACCAACCAATATCAACCACATACTAATTATTGGTACATACTCTTTAACAACAATAAATCGCGTGTTTATTGGGTTGGTAGCCTACATCATATCAAACAGTTGTGGTAACGAACTGTAGTAAGGAGCGACCCGGCTCTATAGTAACCGAAACTCTAAAAAATGGAATTTTGATACCAATAGCTACATCAAAAGAATTGCATTTTAATGCTGATTTTAAATATATAAGTTTCATCAAGTGTAGTCTTACCCATCAAAAGTTACGAGCCTGAGAAAATTTACCTTATTTTAGAAAATAGGGGGAAACACCCCCTAAAAGTCACAGAGTCTTATGCTAAAACCATAGGAAAGCAGAAAAAAAACATACAAGAGTTGCACAGGGAACACAAACCTTAAGGCACTTGTCTAGCCACAAAAAAAAATCTCTGACCCCCCTCCCCAAAAAAACGTAACCAGACTCTGGGTACTAACAATAAAACCGAATTAGCAAAGAACTGTTTAATTCAAGTTGACAACGCATCCAACCCGTTGCTTTTCCCTAGAGTTGACCACCCTTGTCGTTTATATTATATCCCAATATTTTACTCTTATCTTTTCTCTGAACTGGCAAGTTACTTGTACCTCTGAGGGCATATACCAAACATAAATGTTGATATGTTCTTATCACAAAAGCATGCTATTCGCACGATAAAGATAAACGGGAAATACACTTCATTGAAGTAATGTGGTACTATTTGTATGTGACAGTTTGGGCGGCCCTTCGCTGGGCCCCATATGAAGATTAATCAGAGCCCCCCTCATTGGTTCAGAAAGTATATCCTTTTATTGTATTTTATTTCTCCTTTATATATTTCGCAAGTGTTTGCATTACTAGAAGTTCCAAGTTCACTTTATTCCTCGAAAACCAAAAAAAATCAATATTTTTTTCTTAGGAGCCCCTCAATTGCTCAGTAATAAATTTACCATTGACTTTTTTCTCAGGCCAAGTTTCATACATTTTCCTTGTATTCAAAATTTGTAACATTTTCTGGGTGGGGGGTCGCCATTTGGACTTTACTGAATTTCCTGGGAAATTGAACTGTATTCTACCCTGAAGTCAAAAAGTTTCAAAATAAGGATATACACGGAGTAATATATTTCAAGGGGATTAGAAGGGAGGGGAGATATCTTCTCAAATTAAATGAGAAAGCAGGAGATACTACAGATAACTTAAAATTGCGGCTAGGCAGGGGCATATCCCCCTGCATATCTGCTTAATAAGGTATGACTATTCCGTTATGGAATAAGCAGCTGGACAAACTTTGCGATTTTTACACTACTGTAGAAAACGAAAAATATACAACCGTTCTATAAAATAATTATCAAGGTATTCCCAATATACCCTACTGACATTTTCGCACACGTGCGACTATAAAACTGTCAGAAATAGCAATCGAGTCAGATTACAAATATCATATTGCTAGAAAACTTTAAATGTCAGCAACACAACTTGTTTCCCTCTAGAATAGAAAATGCATTACTGCAGAATTCCACTCTGGTATAAATTACGCAGCTTTGGTATAGCTAATTATCTAAGTATTATAAAACTAAAGAAAAATGACTCGAAAGACATAATTTCCTGAATAATTTGAAAAATATTTTCCTGGTACATCAAATCACTGGTTGTCTAAGGTAGTAATCAGGGGTATGGGGCAGGGGACACCACACAATGTTTTAAGCCTGCCAGTTAAAAAATTTGAGTCGCTTCGCGCAATTATTTTACTGTATCATCTTTCTAATTACTAATGGAAATATGACTTATCAGTCTCTTTCGATAAAAAAAAACGAAAAAATGAAGGATTTTTAGTAGCAGTATACCTCAAATCAGTCAGTAAAATCCATTGTCCTCCCCCAACAAAATTTTGGCTATGGGCACTTCTGTGGGCAATACCTCCAAAATATGGAAAAAATAGAAGCACAATGATGGTTTTGGAAAAAACTTTAGAATCTTTCAACCTTGCCATGAAAAATCATTTTATGAAGGTATAAAGGAAGCCCTAGACGGTCAATCATTTTGATCAAAATTTTGCGTAAATCGATTGACTCAAGACCGTCTATAACATATAAGTGCCTTTTCTTTTTTTTAATAATTCCTGTAGTTACATCTTATTTTTCTGTCTTTAGAATCGTTCTAGAGTTTTGCCCTCCGGAAACATCCATGATTTCCGATAGAAATTCCTGCGTACGCGTGATTGTTAATATTAGACTATGACCTTCTTGGCAATAATGAACGTTTTAATACGTGAAATGCATGACAAAATTTTGAATATTTATCTATAAGAAATTTATGATTTTAATAAATAAATTCCATAGCCAAACTTTTGCAATAGAGGAACGTAGAGAAATTTTTCCAGCAAGGGAAAGGGGGCGGGAAATATCTATTGATGAATGATTAACGTCCTGGAGACATAACGGCCTGGTGACATTTTGGTCCTCTTTGAGCCAAATTTTGAGTTTGAGCTAAATATTGGCAGGAATTTCCTCTTTAATGCGGTGAGAGTGAGACTTCTTATCCTGCATAAAAGAGGAAAAAAATTACAATTTCTATTCGAATAAGCCCTCCAGTGACTATCGTTGGAAAAAAGCTTCATAATTTTTTATTAGGATATCCCTGCTCTGGACTTCCCAGGTATGCTGAATTAAATAATATAATTTCATCCAGAACCCATAGAACCCCCTTTTCTAAAGTTACGAAATTCTAGTTGTAAATAACTTAGCTTTTAAAAAATTTAAAAAGAGGAACAAAAATCAAACACTTTACAAACCAACTGCAATAAAAGGTGAGTAATCAAAGATGATCGTAAGTGATGAATTCCGGAAAAATGCTAAAAATATTCCAGCTTTATGCAAAAACTACAACTGCTAATACTAACTCAACGCACCAACAAGCCGCCTAAGGCCAACACAGCTGCACACGCTCCTCACCCACCACAATCTAATCAAGGCCATCCACTCTTGACACCCTTCCAGGAAGCTCCCATTTCCTAAAAATCTTTCGGTATGACATCTTCCTACCCCAGATGAGGACGACCTGCTTTCCATTTAGCCCTAGACGGCTGGCCGAAAAGGACAATCTTCGGCAATCAGTCATGTTGCATCCGCAGAACATGCTCTAGCCATCTCAACCTTTCATTCATTATAGCCCTAGAAAGCAGGATTGAACCACATTTTTCGTACAGCCTACTCTATGAATTACGGTCAGTTAGTCGGGTACTCAGAACAATCCGTCGGCAATTTCTCTGGAAAACATCTAGCAAATCTTCATCCGCTTTTCGGAGCACCCATGCTTCAGAGTCATATTTGACCGCTTTCATCACTGTAGCTTTCAATATTATAATCTTGGTTTGTAGACTAATCTTCCCATTCTTTCAAACTTTTTTTAACCGTGAAAAAATACCCTGAGCCTTGTCTATTCTACTTTTAACATCTTCACTGCTCCCAACGTCTTTACTAGTAATACTACCAAGGTAAGTGAAGCTATCCACCGGATCAACCTTTTCGTTACCCAACTTCACCCTTTCATCTTCACTTATTCCTAACCTTAGTGACTTAGTTTTTCTAACATTTAATTTTCAAACCTATTCTAGCATCCTGAATTCGCAAAACCTCTAAAGTTCATTCATTTTGCTCACACTTTCATCTAGGATACTTAAATCATCAGCATAATCTAAGTCCAGGAAATATCTTTCTCCCCATTTGATTCCGTGATCTCCCATTGCCTTTCCAGTGCTCCTTAAGACAAGTCCATCAAACTGATCTAGATAAAGGGGGATAGAACACGACCCTGTTTACCTCCTGCTTTAATACAAAACCAACTGCTAGCCTCATTTCCTACCTTAACCGCAGCAGTTTTATTCTCCTACATACCACTAATCACTTAAATATATTTGTTTGGTATACCATACAAGGTTAAGACCTTTTCTAAAGCTCTTCTGTCAACAGAATCGAACGCTTAACCATAATCTACAAAACTGAGAACCAGAGGTGTTTGAAAACTCAGGCACTTCTCAATTACTAACTTAAGAGTGAAAACCTAGTCGACACATCCTCTACCTTTTCTAAAACCGCACTGTTCTTCTCTTAAAACTTTGTCTACAGTATCTCTCAGTCTAAAAAGTATCGTCTTACTATCTACGTATCACTACGGAATTTGCCACCTACAGCGACCAGATTAGTGCCCCAATAATTACAACACTCCTTCTTATCACGTTTCTTATACAGTTGTCACACTGGATATTACAAATAGTGAACATCATTCTATCGTCTTTATCTTCTTTTAGTATGATACTGAACGATCAAGCATCGCACATACAAAATGTTGAATAGATACTATATATTGACAACAGACACATTCAATCAACAAATCAGGATTACTTTATTTATGTTTAAGGCCACAAGCTGGAAAGCGAAGCCGGTTTAACTTTACATTGTTGTTATGACAAGAATTGGCTGGACTTGGAAGGTGAATCCGCTTGCTAGTGGAAAGTGCTTCTGGCGAGTAACTTTTGTGCTAAGCTCAAATTACTAAGATTATAACTTAAATAAAACTTCCAATCTTGACCTTTTCTTCATTTTATTGGCAATTTTTTCAAGAAATGAAAAGCATTTTGAAAAATCTCACAAAATGATGACATCAACTGAAGCAAAAAGAAAGAGAATTGTCATCTTTGTTATCAGCTTTGAATTAATTTCTTGAATCTGTGAAGGATAGAGGCATATGACAAAAACAAGGACGCTGTCGAATCAACAGTTGAGTCCCATTATTAACGGTGGTTTATTCATAGTAGCTTGTCTTGTAAGCAAGCTTCTGTTTCCCGAGCAATTTCCGATGTTTTTTTTTTCTTTTTTTGTAACTGATACTTTTTTTGTCGCTTAGACACGGCTTATCGCGAATCCTTTAGGTAAAGCTTTTTATTAACATATAATTAGATAATTAAACCCCTTTAATAAAAGTTGGATTTAGCTACACCCCTAGGGTGTTATATCCACGGAGTGGCCAGCGGAGGCTGGCAGGTGCTTGATTTTCTATGAAGCAGGGGGGGGGGAACTGTCCCCTCCAGACCCGAATTCTCCCCGCCTCAGTTTGCCCCCCCAGCTGCAGTTTAGTTTCTGCCAAAAATCTGGTAAAAATTTAGATAAGCCTGCATAATTCAAGCATTCAGAGAAACAGGTCAGGTTTTTTAGTACATCTTTGCTTTTATGGTAATATATGACTCATTTTTCGGTTTCCACTGTGATTTTCACTTGATTTGGGAACATTGGTTCCAACTTTGCCCCTTCCCCTAGGATTTTGACGAAATTAAGCCACTGGTTGGTGGTATGTAGTTAAATTGGAAGTAACTCTGGAAATCCACTCAATAGACGTTTCCTCTATTAAATAAAGAAATTTACTGTTGTATTGTTTAGTTCAGAAAAGGGGACAGATTACATATTACCACTTCCCGTGAGAGTGGTTGATAGCAAGTACATAAAGCCTTCACGATCGAAGTTGCAGCTTCAATCGGTAAAATTCTAGTTTAGTTACTTTTTGCTATCTTGGAAAGGGGTTAGGTTAGGATAATGAAACTTTCAGTGATGAATCCAGGGCCAAAAACATATACTGGGAAGGTATCCTTCTGTAAGGTATCCCTGTAAACCCCCTTCTGATTTCTAGTTCTTAGAAATCTGCTTTAGTCAAACTTTAGCATAAGTGTGACGGTTGATGAAAGGGTAGTTCCCCTCATATACGGTATAGATTTTGTTGGTACTTCGTTCTTAGCTAGAACACACTCGACAATTCGTATTGCGAAGATCGAACAATAGCCGGTTTTCAGTCCTTATACCAGACAATTAGCTTTGGCTTGGCGGAAAACTGCATTGTAGCTTTATCTCAATTAAATATTAATACTTTAGAAACAAATTTGGGCTATATATTAGCGCATTAGGGGTGGTTGGGGTAAAGTTTATCGGGTCCAACAATCCTTACTTCATAATATGCAGAACAATTGTACCTAACACACAAGCCATGTAGAACCGCTATACTTTGCTCTTCCTTCATGATGTGCAAATATGTAGCCCAAATTTGTTTCTAAAGTATTATATTTTTATCATTCTTATGTATATTTCATTATGATTAACCTAACTTCAACTCTCGAGTGTGTTCTAGCTAATAAGGAAGTGCCCTTTTGTTATTTTTAAGTTTTAATGTTACTCGTTACTTTCAATTGGAAAAACGTGTTGTCTTTTGACATTTAATATGAAGAAAGATATATCAATACTTTTACTAATTTTGAAAATAAATTGAGTTTGAATCAAATTCAACTTCTGCTCACCATCAGGCCACGGTTGAGGAGATAGCCCTATAGTTTTGAGAAGATTCTTAGGTAAATTACAATTATTGTTCAATAAGACCTATTTACTAGATTCTTTCTAATCTTAGGCAGCACAATTAGAGGCAAATTGAAGGTATGGGGTTGAATATACTCCTTTTTAAATCCTAATTAGGCACTAGATTAGGGGTCTCTGGAAGTTGCAATCACCTAATACAAAACGTATATTTTGCTACAAGATAGAAATAGGACAAAAAAACGTACTACGCTATTTGGTTCTCTCATTCCATATTCCTTCTAAAATTATAGATCCTGCTGTCACCGTAATTGCATCCCTGCCTCCTCCCCAATAATGTTGCCCTAGGCTATATACATATATCTAATGGTCTTGTAAATTTTTTTGGATGTGGGAGGGAGAAGTGATTGTGAGCAATCTAGGCTACTGACGAGGAACAGACACACACAAAAATGATGTGAACGAACAATATTAACAGTTGTTTTGAACATAGGCCTATCTTAGGACTACCTCTGGCCCAATTAGGGGAGAGGGTGGAAACCCAGTGGAAGTTGGTATTATATTTGGAGAAAGCACTGAACGAACCGATATGTAGATTTTCTTTTTGGTTGTGTTGTGCCAAACCTTGATCTAACCATATTAAGATAAAAGAGCAGTCAGTAAAATTCTAGTTAAGTGACTTCTTGCTATCTCGGAAAGGGGTTAGGTTAGGAAAATGAAACTTTTGGAGATGAGTCTACAGGCAAAAGAATATCCTGTAAAGATATTTTAAAGTAACCACCTCCACTCCTTCTCCCTCTAGAGGGGCCTTCAGTTCTGGAAATACAATTCCTGTTATTTGAGTAGAATTCTGAGCCATATCAATGTTTTTTTTGGTAAAATTCTAGTCGATTGACTTATTGCTATCTTGGAAAGTTGTTGGGCTAGGGAATTGAAACTTTCAGAGATGTGTCTACAGGCTAAAGTATATCCCGGGAAGTTATTTTGAGGTCCCTAACTATACCCCTTCCCCCTCCTCTATATAACGCAGCTTTTTGGGTAAAATTCTAGTTAATTGACTTCTTGCTATCTCAGAAAGAGTTAAGGTTAGGAAAATGAAACTTTCAGGGATGGGTCTATAGGCTAAAGTGTGGGTCAATGTTCCTATTACCTGAACAATTGTTTATGGTCATGAAACTATTGTTAATAGATGCATTTTGACTTTCGGAACTTCTTTTCTCTCTTGCAAAACTACCGCAAACGCACCCTTATGGAGTTATTCCGGCCCAAATATTCTTGTATTTACACATAGAATTGCAATCATTTCCGTTTTCGTTGATCGGATATTTGAAATCGCGAATCAGTAATAGTTTAGAAACAAATTTAGGCTATATATTTTCACATTAAGTGGGTGGGGGGGTAAGGCATAGCATATATTAATTACGTGAACTAACCATTGCTGTATTTAATATATGCTATGCTCCCCTAATGTGCAAATATATAATAACTCCATAACGGTGCGTTCGCGGTTGCAAGAGAGAAAAGATGTTCCATAAGTCAAAATGCATCTATTAATAACAGTTTCATGACCCAAAACAATTGTTTATGTAATAGAAACATTGACCAAAGTATGTTCCGAGAAGGTATTTTGAAATACCTACCTCTACTCCCTCTCCTTCTAGAGGATCCTGACCTTTGATGACCTTTAATAATACGTATGTTATAGAAGGAGTTAGGTTGGGAAAATGAAACTTTCAGAGATGGGTCTACAGGATAAATTATGCCTCCCTCTCCTTCTAGAGGGTTCTGACCTTTGAAAATATGTGTGTTATAACAGTGAAACCTTACAAAATAGATTTTCTGCTTGAATGAAGTACAACAAAGAGCTATTTCAATGTTTTTTTGTTTGTTTTTTAATTTAGGAAATGTATCTGCATATCTTTAAAACCTTATAAATTGGGATTGAGCAAAGTTGTGAAGCTGAAAACAATTTTGTTGCACTTCATTCAAGCAGAAGATCTATTTTGCAGGGTTTCACTTTTATAACACACATATTTTTAAAGGTCATTTTAGGTCAGGGCCCTCAAGAGGGAGAAGGAGTTGATGTAAGTACTTCAAAATATACCTTCCCGGGACATATTTTAGCCTGTAGACCCATCCCTGAAAGATTCATTTTTCCTAACCTAACCCCTTTCCGAGATAGCAAGAAGTCACTTAAATAGGATTTTACCGTACAAATGACTGACTCTTTCCCTGCTTACCTCTTTAATTCCACCACCCAACTTCAAAGTAATACACAAAAGTGAACTGAAATGAGAAATTACCTTCAGCCTGACTGGGAGATCCACTGCAAACCTGAAACGCCTTAAGATATTTCAAAGCGAGCTACGGTGGGAAAATATTCCAAGAAAGCAATTCAGGGTAAGCCAATCACCGTAAGCTTGCATAAAATCATTTTACTGGTATTTGTTGTATCTGGTATAACGTGATAAAATTGTTCGTTTTTTTTTGTTGCTGGAAGTTTAATTCTGGGGCTTCTTACTCGGGGTGCCGAAATTCACACATAAAAAACAAATTCTGAAGAATATTGGGAAATGAGAGCTGTGGTTATATGCGAAATAACTGTTCACACACGCCTATGAACATAGACGAAGGGGGGGGGGGTTATGTGGGAGGATATTGGGGGAAAGAGAATTCTCATTAAAAGGATGCTGGATTTCCCAGCATTATTTAAAAAACGAGAAGAAATTAAAAAAAAAAGTTTTTCAACTGAAAGTAAGGGACTGCATTAAAACTTAAAACGAAAAGAAATTATTACGTATGTGAGGAGCTTTATCCCCTCATCAATTCCTGGCTCTTTAAGCTAAAGCATTTTTAGTAATTTCAAAAGAGATATTTATCCTAATTAAACGGCCTTTGTGATTCAGCGGATTTGTTGATTCACTTTTATCGGCTTGTGATTCACCTTTTTTCAAAAAGTAAAAAAACTTTTATTTCTATTTATAAGGAGATATGAAAGGAAACTATTACTATAGTTAATAATAAAGGTAAGTTCTGACAGAGCGCGACAAAAATTGCTTGTGAAAAAATTAGTTCGCGGGGCGAAACAAAAATCATTTGGCAATTCGAACTGAAGGCAATTGTTTGCTTTAACTATTTCAGCTTTTACTGAAGGGTCTGTATTATCGTACGAACATTATACCTGTATATGAAAGTGGCAGTCCCCTCCTCAACGCCTCACTCTTTACACTGAATTTTTTATTGTTTTAAAAAGTAGAGTTTCGACAGAGTCAAAATTTAGCGCAAAGAGCGAGGCGTTGAGGAAGGGACAATCCTTTTCATATGAGATACTTTCTGTTCGTTTTAAGCTTTAATATCGCTCCTTGCTTTCAGTTTAAAAAAAGAGTTGTTGTTCTGAATTAATTTCAACTTATACAGGTTTAATTTGGCTCACTCTACACGAGTAATTAAAATAAAATTTGCACATCAATTTGGCACATTTATTCCGAATATGAAGGGCTGTCCTCTCCTCGATACCTTGCTCTTTACGTTAAAACTGTCAGTAATTGAAAAATTGGTCTTAGTATTCTTTCATTTGAATAAGACTTTAATTTCTAATCGGTTTCTAGATCACTCTGGAAATGCCCCCTTTCATAGAAATTATTTCCCAGAAAACATAACAGCCGGGAAAAACCCTGGATAATTCCCCCGGAACATTTCCACGTAAAAAATTTGGCGACGAGAATGTAGGACAATTAAAAAGAATCTCGTATAGTAATTCTGTCAAATCCCCCAGTGTAAGATTTCCCCTGGAATATTTGGCCCCCCAGAAATTTTGCTCCCCAAGGAAGATTCTACCCATAGAAATCCATACCAAGCACACCCCTCCCCCCAAAAATGTATGTATACTTCCTAATAACAAATACTATGCGCAATAAATGGGCGAATTTTATAACTTATAGGTCTCTCAACACAGATTGTGGAGGGGATTATTTTACACCAAAATACATAATTATTTAACTACACTGACAAAATGGCCGTCTAAAAATTTTGGATCTGATAATTTTGTGGACAAATTGGTCATGGGAGGAGGCCCAGTCGCCCTCCATTCCTTTTGGCCACTTAAAAAGAGCACTAGCACTTTTAATATCCGTTTGAATGAGCCCTCTCTTGATATTTTAGGACTATTGGGTCTTTGCGATCACCCCCGGGGGAAAAACAAAAACATACAAACAATAAAAAAAATAAAAACGCCTCCATGATCGTTCTTCTGGCAAAAACAAATTAAAAATTCAACTTTTTTGCATATAGAGCTTGAAAAATCTATGGTAGAGTTTTCTGGTGGTGTTATTTTCTATAACTTTGAAGGGTGTTTTCACCTTTTTCCGAAAAATTCGAAAATAAGTCAAATTTTCTCAGACTCGTAACCTTTGATACGTAGGACTAAAGTTAGTGAAACTTATATATTTGAAATCAGCATAAAAATTCGTTTATTTTTATTATTTCTGTACCAAAAATTCTGTTGTTTTAGAGTTTCGGTTACTATTGAGCCGAGTCGCTCCTAATTTACAGTTTGTTGCCAAGAACTATTTGATTTATTTAGTGGTTCGTCAAAATAACGGATAATTAAATTCATTCTTACAATTCAGAGTATTTTTGCATATTAGAAGTGGGGAGTAGATTAAAGTTTATTTTCGGTGCAAATGAATACTATATATGCATACAGAATGGTCGTCTGGTTCTAAAGACAAGTCTATTTCTCAGTTATCTTAGTATTACAGTCAGGCACGTACGCAGGAATTTTTTTTTTTGGGGGGGGGCAAAACCTTCGAAACAGCAGATATAAAGTAGCACTTTATATCAGATTAACTTCAAAATGCAGATTAACTTCAATCTGTAGTATTGTAGCGGATGGGGGGAAGAAGACTGAAGCCTCAAAAGTACGTTTTAGGCTCAGGTTATGTTCTTAGCGATTTAGAACCAGTGATTAATCTATTATATCCCACTGAAAGGGAAATTAACAGTTAGGGTTAACAGTGCAATATGGGTGCTGTGGGGGTAGTTCTTCTATTGCAAATACGTAGATTTTAATGAAAAATGATAGTGTCCAAAATTGATCCATTAAAAGCTGTACTTTATCCTGAAAAGTGGATGATAAACGCCCTAATATCAAGGATAATTCTATTTTGCTGTGGAAAACAAACTCTCTTTACAAAAAAAAAATTATAACACAATTGCTAATTACTTCAAAGAGGGTAAAAAGTTAGACAGAAAATGGGTTAATAATTGGGCAGTGATTTGACCGGATAATTGCATGCTGTAAAATCCCCCAAAAAAGGCTTCATATATGTATCTAGATTCTTGGTAAATGTCCTACTTTTGCCAGAAACACCAAGAAACCATGGGTAAATTAAACATTTCACAATTTTTTTTGGGGGGTGGGCCCGAAGTCCCCCTCCTCGCCAGATTAGTGATTGTAAATTTTATCTCGTATTGGAAACCCTAAACTAAGTTAAAACGTTTCTTGTCAAAGTTTAAATAGTTATAGACCAGTCGTGTATACGGTCTTCTAAGCCTTAGGAATAAGTAAAGGGTAAGATAGTAGCTTGGCAATATCTTTCCAGAGTATGTTTTAGGTCAAGGATCCATTATTGAATTTTTTGTTCACCTAGATCAACTACTTTCCAGGATCAAAAAAAGCACCTAATCTAGAACTTCACCTACTAGCCTATGCCTATTCTAGTCAGAGAAGTTTTTCTGTTACTTATATTCTGAAGCAAATTCTTTGTGGATGATGATTTAAAGAGAATCATTTTAAACCTAGTCTAATGCGTTTTAAAGTTCCACATATTGAAAAATTAATCTGAGGTTGATCAGGGCCGTATCCTGAATTTTGCTCGGGGGAAGGTATTATTTTCGAAAGGAGAGATATTGTTTTCGAGGAGAGGAAGTAACGCCCAAAAATTTTTGTTTTGCGTTTTTACGATTCAAACATTTCGAGGGGGGGTCAAGCCCTGAACACAGTCTTAGTTAGAACCAATGAAAAGCACCCAAGTGTACTAAAATACCACAAAGTGTAAAAAAGATCTTGCCTGTTGCCTTTTCTTAAAAAAAGGGTTAGTGTAATTTATCCACAAGCAGTCCGTAATTTGTGCCAAATAAATGCGTATGTGTGGTGAACTGTATCCACAAATGGAAGTCTTTATGAGCCTAGAGGCAATATAGGCCATAGCGCTATTTGGGTCAAAAGGTTTCATAGATTCGGCAAGTTTTATCACCTCTTCCATAAAGTAACCGATCAAAGGATATAGCTAATTAAGCCTCCCAAGCGGTGAATCATAAAACACTGAAGAACAATTAACCGGGTTTCATTTAATTAGATTAACTGATTATAACCCAAGTTCTAAAACCTCCAGAGTTTTATGATATTCCATTAATTCCTTATAAATGTAAAATTTATTGCGGTCAGAACAAACATATACTCATTGATGGGGGATGGAGCTTTAGGCCCGTCCCCTTGAAACGTCAACCTCATTATTATTTTGTCATAATTTACATATTTGTCGTACAATATTGCTGGTTTATTGGTTTTCGCGAGTTTGTGCAACCCCCCTAACCCAGGGCTTCTTAAACTTTTGTAATTCCCGACCCCATTTATGATTGCGAGTTTCTTAGCGACCCCAACAAATATAAAAGAAAAATAAATTAATATTTGTTGATGATATATTTATTAGGTAACAATATACAGATGCATATGAAAATATATAAATTTAGAATTTGTTTTGAAGCATATAAAAATCTAAAATTGAAATTTGCACAAAATGTTATAGAAATGTCTTTATTATAGTTTCAAAACAAAAGTGGATTCTGACCGTCTTAATTCTCTCGAATATATCCAAGTAGTTGCGTGGTAAATATTAAATTAAAGTTTACTTTAAAAATTTAATGAGATGGATGTGCCTATTTTTATTGCATAATTAATCAAATCTTGGTGTAATGTTTGAAACTGCTGGACGTAAGACCTCTTCAATATTTTTATCGCTGAACGATATTGGGATTTAATGTGTGTTAAAGCTGAGAAAGTAACTTCACATAAATAGGTGGTGCTGAATGGCAGAAGTACATTTAACGCCATATCAGGGATTTTGGGAAATTCAGTTCTAGTTCCGATCCAGAATTCAGTCAAGGGCTTTTTTTTGGAATTGTAGTTTTAAGTTTGAGTCACACGAAAGCTCAGCAAATTCCTCTTGAGCTTTAAGTATCAGATGATCAATCTCACTTAAGCCAATCCAAAACGGCTTTTGAATCCAAACTGTTTTTTGTAAATCAATATTTAAAATAAAATATGTCCGGAACTGTATTTCTAGTGCTTTTAAGTGATCTACAATAGTTTTTGCAATAAAAGTTTTACGATGAATTTTCTCAGTTACAAAATTGTCGACACTGGAAAACATTTCGAACGAATTTGTTTGGACCCTACTTTTCCAAATGCTGATCTTTTTAATAAAACTTTCAATTTTGTCGTTTGAAGTAAATATATCGCAATTTTTTCTTTGAAGAGACAAGTTAAGATCGTTTAACTTCGCAAAAATATCTGACAATTAACACGGCTTGGATAGGCACAAGTCATTTTGGAAAAAAGCAGCAAATTCACATTTTCGTTCAGTTCAAAATATTTCGATCTCGTCCTTTATTAACAATAATCTTTTTAAACTTTGACCTCTTGACAACCATCTTACTTCTACATATAATAAAAAAGTTTTTTAGTTGGAATCAGTATCCTTACAGAGATTTGAAAATAAGCGACTGTTAAGGGCATGGCTCTTAATACAATTTATGACCTTAACAGCATCCTGAAGCACATCGTTTAATTCTGGTGCTATTAATCAATTAAGAAGCGCCCATAGGATTTTCATATGCCGGGACTGTAAGGTCCCGTCGGTCGCGAAAGGGTTAAACTGACTAACTCGGAATAACATGAACTTCGTTCACAATCATACAATGGCTAAATGAAAATAACACGAAATTTCATATAGTTTCTTCAAAATAATACTTAGAAATTTTGTTGATAATATTTATCAGAATTATTTCGGTTTATTTATTATTTATAAATCGACATTTTTTCATAAATTTCTATAACTCCTTCTGATTCATAGTAAATTTATACAAGATATTATAATGATCGGAATAGAAATGCTGGTATAAACAGTCTTTCCAAACCAGAAGATTTTATGATATATTTATCTACGATGATTGTTATTTTTCTTTATAACAATAATTTTACAAGTTAAAATCATTTTTTGTTAAATTGCATTCTTATCACTCGCAACCCCATAATTTTGCTAATTATTTCACACTTGCTCGGGTCCAAGCCATTTATTTTGGAGGAAGCCTAAATTCAGCTCCGACGCAAAAAATTGCAAATTATGTAGAAAATATAAGAAATTGTTCACCAGGAACATTTTTTCTCACTCCCATTGTGTTCCAAAAGTTCTATGAACATAAATCACCGTGCAATAAGTTCAGATAAAAAAAATTACTCTTAGTTTAAAAATTTATTTCTGAGGGGAAAATCTTGAAAAACACTTAAGTATGATAATCTGAACCGTAAGGGTGTCTTCGGGGGAAGGGGGCTGGTACATTGTGCATTGCTAGTCTCAAATGCTAGGAGTTATCAGAAGAAACGGCTAATGGGGAGTTTGAATAATCGATTTTAGTGTAAACGAATATTTTTGCAGGAAAATCATCGAAAACAAGTCATGTGTGCGATACTGAATGCTAGAGGATGTATTTTGTCACCCCTTGAGTGTCTTGGGCTAGTAATTACCATGGAACAACGCAACCAAGAAACGAAATGGCAAGTTTCCACTGTTCAAATTAAAACAATGGTCTTTTTTTAGTTTATAAATCTATTTTGACGGTAAGAGCTTGAAAAACCCTTAAGTTTGATAATATATGCCAGAAGGGTGCCTTCGGGGGGGGGGATTAGGGCTTGTAAGTTGTGCCATGCTGGTGTCAATTGCTAAGAGTTATCAGAAAAAAACACTAATGGGGATTTTTTTTTTTTAGTAAGTTTAAGTGATCGACTCTAGTGTAAACAAATATTTTTACCGGACAACCCCCGAAAAAAATGTCATAGGTGAGATAATGCATGCTAGAGAATGTTGTTTGTCAGCCATTGAGTGTCAGGGTCTTCAAATTTCTATGGAACATCGTAATCTAGCAATAAAATGACAAGTTTCCCTGTTCAAATAAAAAACAATAGTAATTTTTTAGTTTATAAATTTATTTTTTGGGAAGAAGCTTGCAAACTCCTTAAGGGTGAGTAAAATCCTTAAGAGTTTCTTCGGGGGTGATACATTGTGCCACGCTGACCTTCATTGCGAAGAGTAATAAGAAGAAACGCTAATGGGGTTTTTCATTAAGTTTAAACGATTGATTCTTGTGTAAACGAATATTTTTGCATAAAAATGCTCGAAAAATGTCATATGTGTGAACATGCTTACTAGAGGATGTCGATAACTTTGCTTTAAGAAAGCGTCATAGGCAAAAGTTTCCCATACCAAGAATTGGACCCAGGCTAACTGGGTGAGAGCCAGCTATCCTAACCACTAGCCTTTATAATATACCAAAGAACGAATAATTACATACATGATGATAAAAAATAAGCATATCTTGTGACAAGATAACACAAGTTAAGAACGAAACCTTAGTAAAGAACGAGCCTTAGCCTATAGTCCGGGTTGCAATGGTAGCTGGTAATTCGGGTTGCAGCAGTAGCTAACAACCTAGCAAGAGACGATCAAGTCCCCTACTAAGAAATACCCATAACTCGACTTGACTTTATTCAAGGAAAAAAGGATAAGAAGAAAGTTAAGGAAATAGGATTTAGAAAAGAGGAAGCCAGAATTAAGAAAAAATGGGATTATTTTTGCAGTTTCAATTATAATTGATTTGAGGTGTCCATTAATTTAGATTTTCTTTCTCCCATCATTTTCTATGATTTTTTTCAAGATGGGCCCAATGTGGGAATGGGGAATATTTTGATTTCTGCTAATCATTTCTACAGTATATTTAGACTATTTGACTAATATCAAGAAAGATATTCACTATAGAGCTATATAAAAATGAATAGGGAAAAAGATGAACATTTTTTTATGGGGGATTGACGAGTTAGCAGAATTTAGTTTTGGAAAAGAGAGCTCTGAAGGGGCATTAGCAATTCAGGATTGCCTGTCATAAATACCAAGTGCATATATTTTTTTTTTATCTGGTGGTATCCCAATTCCCTTTTATCTGGTGGTATCCAATCCCTTTCCAGTACACGAATCAATAAATTCTACAATAATTTATCTTCAAATTCATCACGCTGCGATATGCATAAACAAAAAATTTATTTGGGAGAATTGATAAAATGATAATGCACTTTTTACTGAAACAAAAAAAAATGAATAATATATTGAGATTCTTGCAAACAAAGAGCATGTTTGGGATTAACGGGGAAAATATTGTGCTGGTCTTCTTCCAATTCCGTTTGCAGCTAAACAAATGGCCAGTAAACCCAAGAACCGAGAGCTCATAAGGCACTTAAAATTAGACTCGTACTAGAGTTATCGATTTCATCGTCCTAGCACGTTAAGAAGCACCGGACTCACCAAGCACCGTACTAGAGTTATCGATTTCATCGTCCTAGCACGTTAAGAAGCACCCAACCCATAACTCGACTTGACTTTATTCAAGGAAATAAGGATAAGAAGAAAGTTAAGGAAATGGGATTTAGAAAAGAGGAAGCCAGAATTAAGAAAAAATGGGATTATTTTTGCAGTTTCAATTATAATTGATTTGAGGTGCCCATTAATTTAGATTTTCTTTCTCCCATCATTTTTCTATGATTTTTTTCAAGATGGGCCCAATGTGGGAATGGGGAATATTTTGCTTTCTGCTAATCATTTCTACAGTATATTTAGACTATTTGGCTAATATCAAGAAAGATATTCACTATAGAGCTATATAAAAATGTATAGGGAAAAAGATGAACATTTTTTTTTATGGGGGATTGACGAATTAGCAGAATTTAGTTTTGGAAAAGAGAGCTCTGAAGGGGCATTAGCAATTCAGGATTGCCTGTCATAAATACCAAGTGCATATATTTTTTTTTTATCTGGTGGTATCCCAATTCCCTTTTATCTGGTGGTATCCAATCCCTTTCCAGTACACGAATCAATAAATTCTACAATAATTTATCTTCAAATTCATCACGCTGCGATATGCATAAACAAAAAATTTATTTGGGAGAATTGATAAAATGATAATGCACTTTTTACTGAAACAAAAAAAATGAATAATATATTGAGATTCTTGCAAACAAAGAGCATGTTTGGGATTAACGGGGAAAATATTGTGCTGGTCTTCTTCCAATTCCGTTTGCAGCTAAACAAATGGCCAGAAAACCCAAGAACCGAGAACTCATAAGGCACTTAAAATTAGACTCGTACTAGAGTTATCGATTTCATCGTCCTAGCACGTTAAGAAGCACCGAACTCACCAAAGCACTAGAAATTGCTCCAAATCCCCCAAAGAGATCAGATCCGGTCTGCTTGTGTCAATAACGTATCTATAACTTGTACTTATTCTCGAACTAGCAAAAGTACTAGAAATCTCCCCCCCCAATCCCCCAAAAGAGAGCAAATCTGGCCCGGTTAAGTCAATCACGTATCTAGGGCTTGTGCTTGTATTTTCCCATTAAGTTTCATCCCGATCTCTCAACACTAAGAGTTTTCCTAGAATTTCGATTTCCAAGATTTCTGTTTTCCCCCTCAACCTCTCTATGTCCCGAATTGAAGATGAAGCATCTGAGACATGAGATATTTCTATTTTATCAAATTTCATTAAGATCCGATCACCCATTCGTAAGATAAACATGCGTCTATTTTCACGATTTCCCCTCCCTCCAGCCCCCCTTCCCCCAGATAGTCGAATCTAGTAAACGACTGCTATCAAGTCAATTTGCGTAGGTGCCTGACACGCCTATCAATTTTCATATTCTTAGCACATTCAGAAGCACCAAATTCACCAAAGAACTGAAAATCCCCCTCCTCTAACTCCCCCAAAAAGAGTGGATCCAGTTTGGTTTTGTCAATCACGTATCTAGGACTTGTACTTACTCTTCACGCCAAGTTTCATCCCGATCTCCCTACTCTTAGCATTTTCCAATGTTTCCTGTTTCCCCCTCCAACTCCCCCTAATAAAACTGGCTCTAGTCGGAATTTAAAATTTCTAGATATCAAATTTCATTAATATCAAATCACCCGCTCGTAAGTAAGAAATTCCTAATTTTTTCTAATTTTTCCAAATTACCACCCCCCTCCTTCCAACTCCCCCATAGAGAGCGGACATGTTCCGGTTACATCAATCACGTATCTAGGATTTGTACTTATTCTTTCCACCAAATTTAATCCTGATCTCTCCATTCTGAGCGTTTTTCAAGATTTCCGGTTCCTCCCTCTGACCCAACCCAATCCCGTCGGATCTTGTTGGAATTTAAAATAAGAGTTCTGAGACACCAGGTCCTTCTAAATACATATTTCATTAAGATCTGACCACCCGTCCGTAAGATAAAAATACCTCATTTTTCTAATTTTCCAAATTGACCAAATTAACTCCCCCAAAGAAAGTGGATCCAGTCCAGTTATGGCAATCATGTATTTAGGACATGTGATTATTCTTTCCACCAATTTTCATTCCGATCTCTACGCTCTAAGTATTTTCCAAGATTTCCGGTTTACCCCTCCAATTCCCCCCAATGTCACTGGATCCAGTCAGGACTTAAAATAAGAGCTCTGAGACACGAGGTCCTTCTAAACATAAAATTTCATTAAGATCTGATCACCCCTTCGTAAGTTAAAATATCTCATTTGCTCTAATTTTTTCGAATTACCCCACCCCCCTTAAACTCCTCCAGAGAGAGAAAATACGGTCTGGATATGTCAATCACGTATCAAGGACTTGTGCTTATTCTTCCCACCAAGTATCATCCTGATCTCTCCACTCTAAACGTTTTCCAATATTTCCAGTTTCCTCCTCCAACTTCACCCAATGTCAACAGATCCGGTCAGGATTTAAAATAAGAGCTCTGAGACACGAGATCCTTCTAAATATCAAATTTCATTAAGATTCAATCACCTGTTCATAAGTTAAAGCCTCATGCCTCATTTTTTCTAATTTTTCCGAATTATCGAATTGTTTCCCGCCGCAACTCCCCCAAAGGGAGCGGATCTGGTCTGGTTATGTCATTCCCGTATTTAGGACTTGTGCTTATTCTTCCCACCAAGTTTCATCCCGATGAATGTCACCGGATCTTAGATTATTCTAAGAATTCTTAGATTATTCACCATATACTTAGATTGTGCTGATGATTTAAGTATCCTAGATGAAAGTGTGAGCAAAATGAATGAACTTTAGAGGTTTTGCGAATTCAGGATGCTAGAATAGGTTTGAAAATTAAATGTTAGAAAAACTAAGTCACTAAGGTTAGGAATAAGTGAAGATGAAAGGGTGAAGTTGGGTAACGAAAAGGTTGATCAGGTGGATAGCTTCACTTACCTTGGTAGTATTACTAGTAAAGACGTTGGGAGCAGTGAAGATGTAGACAAGGCTCAGGGTATTTTTTCACGGTTAAAAAAAAGTTTGAAAGAATGGGAAGATTAGTCTACAAACCAAAATTATAATATTGAAAGCTACAGTGATGAAAGCGGTCAAATATGACTCTGAAGCATGGGCGCTCCGAAAAGCGGATGAAGATTTGCTAGATGTTTTCCAGAGAAATTGCCGACGGATTGTTCTGAGTACCCGACTAACTGACCGTCATTCATAGAGTAGGCTGTACGAAAAATGTGGTTCAATCCTGCTTTCTAGGGCAATAATTAATGAAAGGTTGAGATGGCTAGAGCATGTTCTGCGGATGAAACATGACTGATTGCCGAAGATTGTCCTTTTCGGCCAGCCGTCTAGGGCTAAATGGAAAGCAGGTCGTCTTCATCTGGGGTAGGAAGATGTCGTACCGAAAGATTTTAAGGAAATGGGAGCTTCCTTGGAGGGTGTCAAGAGTGGATGGCCTTGATTAGATTGTGATGGGTGAGGAGCGTGCGCAGCTGTGTTGGCCTCAGGCGGCTTGTTGGTGCGTTGAGTTAGTATTAGTAGTTGTAGTTTTTGCATAAAGCTGGAATATTTTTGGCATTTCCCTGGAATTCATCACTTACGATCATCTTTGATTACTCACCTTTTATTGCAGTTGGTTTGTAAAGTGTTTGATTTTTGTTCCTCTTTTTAAATTTTTTAAAAGCTAAGTTATTTACAACTAGAATTTCGTAACTTTAGAAAAGGGGGTTCTGGGGGTTCTGGATGAAATTATATTATTTAATTCAGCATACCTGGGAAGTCCAGAGCAGGGATTTCCTCATAAAAAATTATGAAGCTTTTTTCCGACGATAGTCACTGGAGGGCTTATTCGAATAGAAATTGTAATTTTTTTCTCTCTTTTATGCAGGATAAGAAGTCTCACTCTCGCCGCATTAATGAGGAAATTCCTGCCAATATTTAGCGCAAACTCAAAATTTGGCCCAAAGAGGACCAAAATGTCACCAGGCCGTTATGTCTCCAGGACGTTAATCATTCATCAATAGATATTTCCCGCCCCCTTTCCCCTTGCTGGAAAAATTTCTCTACGTTCCTCTATTGCAAAAGTTTGGCTATGGAATTTATTTATTAAAATCATAAATTTCTTATAGATAAATATTCAAAATTTTGTCATGCATTTCACGTATTAAAACGTTCATTATTGCCAAGAAGGTCATAGTCTAATATTAAAAAACGCCCAATCACGCGTACGCAGGAATTTCTATGGGAAATCGGGGGTATTTTCGGAGGGCAAAACTCTAGAAAGATTCTAAAGACAGAAAAATAAGATGTAACTACAGGAATTATTAAAAAAAAAAAAAGAAAAGGCACTTATATGTTATAGACGGTCTTGAGTCAATCGATTTACGCAAAATTTTGATCAAAATGATTGACCGTCTAGGGCTTCCTTTATACCTTCATAAAATGATTTTTCATGGCAAGGTTGAAAGATTCTAAAGTTTTTTCCAAAACCATGATTGTGCTTCTATTTTTTTCCATATTTTGGAGGTGTTGCCCAAAGAAGTGTCCATAGCCAAAATTTTGTTGGGGGAGGATAATGGATTTTACTGACTGATTTGAGGTATACTGCTATTAAAAATCCTTCATTTTTGCGTTTTTTTTTACCGAAAGAGACTGTTAAGTCATATTTCCATTAGTCGATTTACCTAATTAGAAAGATGATACAGTAAAATAATTGCGCGAAGCGACTCAAATTTTTTAACTGGCAGGCTTAAAACATTGTGTGGTGTCCCCTGCCCCATACCCCTGATTACTACCTTAGACAACCAGTGATTTGATGTACCAGGAAAAATATTTTTGAAATTATTCAGGAAATTATGTCTTTCGAGTCATTTTTCTTTAGTTTTATAATACTTAGATAATTAGCTATACCAAAGCTGCGTAATTTATACCAGAGTGGAATTCTGCAGTAATGCATTTTCTATTCTAGAGGGAAACAAGTTGTGTTGCTGACATTTAAAGTTTTCTAGCAATATGATATTTGTAATCTGACTCGATTGCTATTTCTGACAGTTTTATAGTCGCACGTGTGCGAAAATGTCAGTAGGGTATATTGGGAATACCTTGATAATTATTTTATAGAACGGTTGTATATTTTTCGTTTTCTACAGAAGTGTAAAAATCGCAAAGTTTGTCCAGCTGCTTATTCCATAACGGCATAGTCATACCTTATTAAGCAGATATGCAAGGGGATATACCCCTGCCTAGCCGCAATGTTAAGTTATCTGTAGTATCTCCTGTTTTCTCATTTAATTTGAGAAAATATCTCCCCTCCCTTCTAATCCCCTTGAAATATATTACTCCGTGTATATCCTTATTTTGAAACTTTTTGACTTCAGGGTAGAATACAATTCAATTTCCCAGGAAATTCAGTAAAGTCCAAATGGCGACCCCCCACCCAGAAAATGTTACAAATTTTGAATACAAGGAAAATGTATGAAACATGGCCTGAGAAAAAAGTCAATGGTAAATTTATTACTGAGCAATTGATGGGCTCCTAAGAAAAAAATATTGATTTTTTTGGTTTTCGAGGAATAAAGTGAACTTGGAACTTCTAGTAATGCAAACACTTGCGAAATATATAAAGGAGAAATAAAATACAATAAAAGGATATACTTTCTGAACCAATGAGGGGGGCTCTGATTAATCTTCATATGGGGCCCAGCGAAGGGCCGCCCAAACTGTCACATACAAATAGTACCACATTACTTCAATCAAGTGTATTTCCCGTTTATCTTTATCTTGCGAATAGCATGCTTTTGTGATAAGAATATATCAACATTTATGTTTGGTATATGCCCTCAGAGGTACAAGTAACTTGCCAGTTCAGAGAAAAGATAAGAGTAAAATATTGGGATATAATATAAGCGACAAGGGTGGTCAACTCTAGGGAAAAGCAACGGGTTGGATGCGTTGTCAACTTGAATTAAACAGTTCTTTGCTAATTCGGTTTTATTGTTAGTACTCAGAGTTTGGTTACGTTTTTTGGGGAGGGGGGTCAGAGATTTTTTTTGTGGCTAGACAAGTGCCTTAAGGTTTGTGTTCCCTGTGCAACTCTTGTATGTTTTTTTTCTGCTTTCCTATGGTTTTAGCATATGGTTTTAGCATAAGACTCTGTGACTTTTAGGGGGTGTTTCCCCCTATTTTCTAAAATAAGGTAAATTTTCTCAGGCTCGTAACTTTTGATGGGTAAGACTACACTTGATGAAACTTATATATTTAAAATCAGCATTAAAATGCAATTCTTTTGATGTAGCTATTGGTATCAAAATTCCATTTTTTAGAGTTTCGGTTACTATTGAGCCGGGTCGCTCCTTACTACAGTTCGTTACCACGAACTGTTTGATATGATGTGGGCTACCAACCCAATAAACACGCGATTTATTGTTGTTAAAGAGTATGTACTAATAATTAGTATGTGGTTGATATTGGTTGGTAGCTTTCTGGTTTTTATGGCATTTGGTATTTACCAAGTGACATATAGCGATCGCAATTTCTGTCGCTCTGTCGGTCCCGCTTTTGCTAGTTTGGGTACTTCCAGATAAGCTAGGACGATGAAAGTTGTCAGGTATATCAGGGACAGTGGAAGGATGGTTAATTCGGAAAAATTAGAAAAAATTATGTATTTTTAACTTACGAACGGGGTTATCGGATCTAAATGAAATTTGATATTTAGAAGAACCTCGTATCTCGGAGCTCTTATTTTAAATCCCGACCGGATCCGCTGACATTGGGGGGAATTGGAGGGAAAAAGCGGGAATCTTGGAAAACCCTTGGAGTGGAGAGATCGTAATGGAACTTGGTGGGAAGAAGTTCTTGGCTCTTCAGACCTCGTCACAAGTGCCATATGATCGATCTCTTGGTTCTTGTTCAATTTTCTGCTTGATAATTCAAGTATTAGATTGCAAGTAGAATTTTGGACAAGATTTGAATACTGAGTCAGAATTTTCGATGAGCAGTAGTTTTTCGAAATGGTTCTTAATAATAATTTTACTAAAGAGGTTGGGGTGAATAGAGATGGGTAATATTGTTCATGTGGATGGAAGTTCTGCATGACGTGATCTCTCACGTGGCTGAAGCCATCATAACCTCCACATTAGTGTTCTCTGATGTTTAAATACATTGTATGCGTATGTTTAAATACGTGTGAACATTTTGTATAGGAAAAGAGGAAAATAACCATTCAATATCGGTGAAAAAAAAAGCTCATGGCAGCACTTGTTACCCCCCTCCCCTTCCATACCCCAAGAATTCCATGGCAAGGCCCATCTCTTCTCTTTCCGGTATGCACCTTAACGTATTATTCATGTTGCATAGAAAAAGTACTATTGCAATGAGTGACGCTATAACCCCCATCACCTAGTACGTAATTTCTCTGGTTGCTAAATTTTGTGTGTGGGGGGATTTTCCGCGGGAATGTGGGGATTTAAACGCTGGCTTCGTGTTCCAGTGCCTAAGCAGTGGCAAAGAAATAAAATCAGACACAGTAGTGTCTATGATGCATTTTTTCTCTTTTTTTACTAATTCCCTTCTAAAGGGTTTTTGAACGCAATTTTTCCTATGAGACACTTCATTTTGATCTGACATATTTTAAGAAAGAGTTCCTCGCTCTTTGAGATTCCATAAATTCGCTTTTGCAGTTAACATTTACTATTAAGAACTACCGAAATGATAGTCACCATTACAGTCAGCTTTACGTGTTTTTTTTTTCTTGCCTTTGAAAAAAAAAAATTCTATTTCCATTTAGAATGGGATTTGGTTTGCTCTTTGCTATGTTGCAGTTATTGCAGCAACCATATCCAAAGTGGGGTTTTAGGGTTTGAGCTCGCTCTCGAAATTTTGTCCGATATGTAAAAGTGTAGCAGAATTTGAATATAAAGAGATTTTTTTGCGTTTTTTAAAGTTTTTAACTCTTCCTCCCTCTCCCCTCCCCGAACAAAAGTCCTAGATACGTTCTTAGCAATCCCCTAAGGGATTTTATTACGAATACAAACTAATCAGAAAGGAGTTTGATTCTATCTACTGTTTAAAAAAGGAAAATGCAGAAAATCATATTTAAAAAAAAATATATAAGTTTAGGAGTTAAAGAACATAGAAATTACATAATCACTTAATCAGGATGGTGCGGTGTAATCAGTTTCCAAACTTAAAATATGCAAGATTTATTGATTGGAGTATGTCTTCAATTCATCAACACTAGCCACTTGGGATCCTTAATGAGAATTGGGTCTATTATGCTCAAATTATGTCTTCTGTTCAGAGCCGATAAAGTGTGCCGACACCTTGTTTGACCCATCTAACACCCTGGATGCAAAACCGTCCTCTGAAAAAGACATTTATTTAACCAAGTGTTCAATTGCAGGTTGCAAATGAGGATATAGAAAGCGATATTAATCTTTAATATTAAAAATGAGTAAGAATTTGGGAATTTAATTTGTAATTATAAAGCAAACTACTGGTAAGTTGAAATTTGGTGTTTATCATAAATACAAAAAAAGGATTTGAATCGTTGGCTAGAATTTATTTAAGGGGCAAAGACCGTATCCAAGGGGGCTAGAGATTTTGGACCCCCCTCCCCCTGAAAGGTTTGTCCCAATCGTAAAAACCTAACAACATTGAATGAATACAAATTTTTGATGCATTTTTACCCCCCCCCCCGACTCAGAAAACAAAAAAAAACAATCCTTTTGTAACTCCAGTCCCCCCCAGCAAAAAAAAGGTCCTGGATACGACCTTGTGAGGGGCCTAATTAGTCAAAATCGCGAACAAATAGCCAATTATGCAAAATTTCCTGGAATATTTTCAAGATTCTAAAATATTTTTGCTTCCTTTAGTGGAGGTGAGTGAGGCTTCACATGCTCCTACTTTTAAAAGGATCGTCTCTAAAGAGCTTCTTTAAACTAGTTTGGCTCTAAGGAAATGTGACCAGACGGGAGACACTGAATGCTAATCAGAGAATACGTGTTGAAATTAGCTGCGTATCTCAAGGTAGTGCCAAAAATCCGCGGGTTTCCACAGGGGGAGGGGCTAAAATAGACGTTTGGTCTACCTGGTGGAAGAAAAAAGAAATTTAAAAGGTAAAATGTTTCTTAGCATTTGTATAAGTTGATGTTTATAGGAAATGAGCCTTTATTAAAAATTTACCTGCCCTCCCTTGAGAAATTGTTTTGTTGCTCATAAATGATAGTGGCATAAAAAAGATGCTGTGAGTATAGTTGCACTCAAGGCTGTATCCAGTTAGGGGAGGATTAGGGATTTGAACCTTTGCCCTACTTAAATGTTTGTCCCACTCGTAAAACCGCAACAAAAATGAATATAAACAAGTTTTTATACTTTCTGTCTTATAGCCACCACATTCAAGATCTTGTATCGCGAACATGAGAAAATAACCAGTTTTCATGGTCTATACCAGACAATATTAGCTTCGGCTCGGTGGAAAACTACTTTGTAATTATATTTTGATTAAATATTTAGTTGGTATTTTGTTTAGGTTAGTTTAGGTTACGTATTTAATACGATGTGGTCCCATAATTCTTCGATGTAGTTTTCAGAATTTTGTTGATAAAGCATTTTTTTTTTTTCATTAGCATTAACCAAACTTCACTTCCCGACAGAACTTGAGTGCGATGACTATAAGACAAAAGTATCCAAATTATTATGCGTTACTGAAGTTTCCCCCCCCCCCACCAAAAGAAATCTTTATATTCTGGATACGACCCTGGTTACACGTGGCGTAAATCTTCTAGACCACTGATATTAGGAGAAGTATCATGAAAGTAAAAAGAAAAAACGAAATTCCAGTGTCAGGTATTTTGTCTTAGAAAAAAAATTCCTTATGAAAAATGCTCTCTGATAAAATGTAACAAACTGTCATTTGATTTATACCCTGTTTGATGCATTTCAATCAAAGCCAAACAAATCATGTCTAGCTAAAATAGTCAGTTTAAATTGAAATTGCTCAAAACTTGATTCGTTTTGCTGAGTTCTAGACTTGATGGGTGAATTGAAGTTCTACTATTTTTGTGCTTTAAACTTTACACAAATTTGCGTGTCAAATATTTTTGCAGGTGGAAATTATTGTAACTATACAGGTGTTTGTTTCCTTCAATATCGTGAGCAGTGGCTTTTTGGAAGGCATTTACACAATCAAACTGTGTTCTGTCAATTAAAATTGATACAGGCTTGGATTAAAGTTGCAACTTGGGCATAATTCGTTGTTAGGTGGTTGAGTTGTTACATGAGTAACAGTTACGCAAATCTTAAGCAAGGAAATCAGTCCTGTAATAATAGCAGCCGGAATTTTAGTCAATTAGAGCTTGGTTCGGAAAAGTCCCTCCTTGGCTTAGAATCTGGAATGGAAAATTTTCCATTAAACTTTTCCCCTGATCTCATTCCCAGACAAGGAAAAGGCCCTAGTGGAAATGCAATAGGGTCAATAATGCATTCCAAATGTCAACCTGATTTCCCAGGATCTGCAAATACTGAGCTAGATCTGGAAGCTGTCATTGGCAGTAAAACCATCAATGAGAATTTTCCAGTTTTACATTAAGTTTACGTTCATTCTTTTTCTTTTATATCTATTTGTTTTCTTTCTTCATATCACAGCTTAGATACCAATATACAGTTATGAAAACTCGATTTATTTTTGGGACACAGTGCGTGGTAGCGATACTAGCGGCTGGAGACAGGAAACTGGCACGTATTCAACAAAACTATTCAAGCTTCTCATGGCAAGATAGGAGTTTCATAACTGTATTCCCGCCTATGGTGTTGTAGTACGATCTACGCGTCGGAGCAAGGGGCTTAGAGTAGGCGTAAGTTCAGAGCTCTGTACCAAAAGCTTCTCATGGGCAAGATAGGAGTTTTCATAACTGTATTGGTATCTAAGCTGTGCTTCATATTAAGGATAGTCTTAGGAAGGCCTTTGACTGAACATTTACCAAAGAATAAGCTGTATGAAAAATCTGTCAGTAAAGCAGTGTTTCCACTTTCTCATTTTTTAAATCCCTAATAAAGAGCTGAAAAATCCCTAGAAATCCCCATCTTCAGTTCCAAAATCCCTAAAAATCTCCCATTTTCTAATTACTCCCTGAACCGCTTCTTAGATTGAAGTCTAGTTATCACTACCGTAATAGAATGTCTTGTCATGCCGTTTAAAGTGTTTTTTAATCATCAGCTAAATACAAATAGCTTCGAATATACTGAAAAAAATATTAAGCAAATAGAAAAGAAAATGTAATACTGTAATGTAGATTACAGTACAAGATGTTTAATATGTTCAATCGGAACTTGTAAAACGTAATCAGACCTTATCTTCCCCTAATGTGTCTTCAACATTTTTTGTATGGTGGCTGAAGCTTTCACCGTTCTCATGTGGTGAAGAAACTAATCATATTCACATTCCACACTTTCTTGGACCCTTTTCATTCAATATTTTGTTTTTAGAATCCCCCACAAAGTTTATGTTTTCAATTTATTCTGACGGTCAGTTTTACTACTTTTACAGCACTCAAAAACCTCTCGACATTGACATTTGAAAATGGGACAGTGGAAATAAATGATACTGCCGGTTTCAGGTTAGGATAAAAATTCTGTTCCGGCAGCATTTTTTTTTCACCAATACCAAACACCAGCAGGTCACGGCATCCATTGTTTTGACGTTTTCAGTATCGATGAGGCTCTACCTCCTCCACTCCTGCTCGGTTTTGGTTCCGTCCCTTGGGATCTGTCCATACTTCCTAACAAAAGGTAGCAGAGAGGCAGGCTGAGGTGATTGGGCTGACACTGGGTCAACCATTTCAGCATATTTGTAAATGTCGTCTTCGAAATGGAACCTTTTCCGTATCTGACCTACTGCTTTGATATGGAACGCCAGTGCAGCTTTGAGAACTACTTCGATTGAATCAGGGGGGACGGCGGTATCTGACCTTGACGTACAGATGGAATCTTGTCCGTTCGGACCCAAGTAAACGCTTTGAAGGGGAAGTTAAAACTTCCGATTGTTCACATCGATTTCTGAAGCACTAGTCGATTCCACATAGTCCTTCTGCAGGAAGTTCAATGCTGAGACCAATGTTTTAAGCTTTGTTTATACCCCAAAACTAGATATATTTTGGTTTCAAGAGCTCAAATTGTGCTTAAATTTGAATTTGCGACAGAAGTGATTGTCATATTTGTAAAGAACATAAAAAAAAGACTTCGAGCAGTAGGTTCACTTTATTTGTAATTCAAAAAACTGAACAACAAAAAATTTACCAATTATAGTATGAAGGCTCATGATTTTCCCCTGGGTACGTAGGCTTGCCAAAAACACACAATCCATTTATTCCTACATGTGCAATTGTTCTTAACGGCTGTCAGTTCGTTTGTCTGTTAAAACTAGGGTAATGAAACGGTAAGAGAGGTGTTCGAATAGTTATAGCCTACCTCTATTATTCACGTCAGTACTTAAAAGCTGGCTACAAGTTCGAGCACAAGTTTTTTTGATTTTACACACAAATCCTAAACATCATACAAGTACTGTGGAGAAAAAGAATCGTACATGCAATGCTTGTCAAAAAAATTTACTATAGTAAGAACAACTACATACCCTATAAAACTTTCAAAATATGTTATAACTTTATTTATCTAACCTGTAAAAAAATGACATGCTATCTACCAAATAATTTTATGAAAAAACAACCCAAAAATGACAAACCATATGACTTCATTAATCAAGAACAGTCCAAGCTGAAATTATTGTTTGAAGCCCACATCAGCATGGAACTGTTTCAAACAGTTCTTTGCTGCTAGTTTGTTATTTAGGACTCCTGTACATCTCAAAATCTGTGTGGTGTTAAAATTTTTTAAGCAACTGAAGAAGTTCTTCTTTGTGATTCCAAGTTCAATTCGCAAGGAAACAGATCCTAAATCGAACTATCCTACTTCTCTCATCAAGAAGATGATGATGATAAACAAACTAAAGGAAAACCCCAAAAATTTCCCTAAAAGTCCATGGGAGAGGAAAAATCCCTAGAAAATCCCCAAATCCCTAAAAAAAACTCTCGCCCCTAAAAGATTTAAAAAATCCCCATTTTAGGGGAGAAATCCCCATAGTGGAAACACTGGTCGCTTGGTAAGTAGCAAGTGCCATAAAGATATATTATTGGACTGTTGTACCATTTTGGTACATTTCACCTCTAAAGGTAAATTCTGGTACAATCAGAAATTTCCTGGTATACTTTGACAAAAGGTGGTACAATATGATTTGACTGGACGTCAGGAAGTAGTGAGCGGAGTGAATTGTAGTTTTTTGTTTTCTCTTCAAGAGCTATTAAGTTTTCCTTTACACATTTATTTAAGTGCATGTTGTAGGCTTCTTGCGGTTGAAGCAGCACTGCTTTCTGTAGTAGCAGCACTGCTATCTATAGAGAATCTCATAGTAGGCGTATAAATTCAAAACTCAAAAGAACGTGACTTGAAGCAGAATTGAAGCAAAAAGGTATGTATAGGTGATATCTTATAGCCAACAAGTTACATAGCCTAATTCCTCAAGTGTAATAGAAATTTTATTTATAGCTAACTAGTTGGCTATTTTAAACTAAAGTTTATATACAGATGGGATATTAATAGCTAACTAGTTCTATGAAGCATATACATTTCTTTTATTTGCTGACCTGTTGGCTACTTCAGGCTAAAGTGTATATATAGGTGATATTTAAAAGCCAACCAGTTTGCTAATCTAAACATTTGTATATAGCTGAGACTTTAATTGCAAACTATTTAGCTAAGTCTAGGCTCTACTGTGTATTAGAAACTATTGATAGCTGACTAGTTGGCAATTTTCAACTAAAGGTTATACCTGGGATCTTAATAGCTAACTAGTTAGCTAATTTCACATGTGTTTAAAACTTCATTGATAGCTGACTAGTTGGCTAGGCTATTTTAAACTAAAGTTTATGTATATCTGGGATATTAATAACCTACTAGTTAGCTAATTTAATAGTGTATAGCATATTTAACTCTATTATTACCCCCAAAGGCAACAAGGTCACCAAAAGGCCAAGTAATAACCACTGATCCATCTGAAATCCCTGGAGCCCTGCAATTTTCCAACCCCCCAATATATAAAGAGGAAATCAAACTTTCCTCTATACATGTCACCTCTGGCTGCATATCTGCATTTGTGGTCATACAATTAAAAAAAAAAAAAAAACTAAATTGGAATACCTCACTGGAAAGCTGGATCTCACTTGTGAAGGGTTTGAGATTACATATGCATAAATATATGTTAACAAAGTTCCTCAAATAGATTCCTGAATTCCTATCTTGTAGATATAGGTCTATTGGTAAAAGTCTATATTTGAGGATACTGAGAAGGAAACATGTTGAGAAAACAATCCTTTCTTCATAATGTACAGAATAATTGCAGCTTATGTATTTTGCATGCATCTCTGCTATAATTTAAGCCATCCCCTCCCTAATGTGCAAATATTTACCTGAAGTTCTATATTTCCTATACAACTCTACCAATGCATCTCTCTTGTTTTAACCTGTGTATTCATAAATTTAGCAGTGATGAAACAATAACCAGAAAAAAAAAGTGACAGGTGGTGAAATGAATGTGAAATATATAATTTAGGCTTTATATTTGCAAATTAGGGAGAGGGGGGGGGGGTAAAAAGCTACAGTCAAAATTTGTTAGTTGTTATTATTTTGCATCTAATCATGTTTTTTCCCCTTCCCCTAAAAGACAGGTCTGTTGACTTATGTCTTTTATGCTTAACAATATAGAAAATACAACCATTTTTGCCTTTATCAAACTCCCTTCTTCTATAAACCAATGAGTTTTGTATGAATAGTATTTGTATTCTGGCTATCCTCTTGTATTTACAGTCTTTTGCATATCCAAATAGACACATCAAAAGTCTAGCCAGTCTCTTCAAAAGTAGACTGGTTAGACTTAAAAAAAAAAGAAAATCTAAGGCAGAGGGATGCTTAATACTTCAAACAACCAAGAATTATATGTTTAGAACTCATGGGAACCACTTTAAGTTCATAATTTTTACATTTTTCACCCATTAGTTTAGCATCAAGAGCACTAGAACTGTCACATAACCATAGTTGAGGTTTAGTGTAGAAGAGAAACTAGTACTTCTGGACATAATTAAGAACAAGAAAACTTTCAGAAACCAAATCATTTGAAATTCCCCCCATCCTTTGAATATTTCCTAATGACCTCTTCATCTTATTTGAGGAAGTCCTCCTTTTGGTATGTTCCCAGGTTCTTAAACACATTTTTTTTTCTGTGTTTTAGCTGTAAGATGTGATCAAACCCTCTTAACCTGTCTGCCATTATATCACATAAAGTGGGAATGAACTACATTTTTTAAAGCTTATTATTCAAAATACAGTTACTCAAAAATGTACTTGAAACTAAATAGTTTTGGATAATTTCTGTAGAAAATATCTTGTATATACTCCTGATCAAATATCTAGACATTGATGATTTTTTAAAATTATATATTATCAAATATGTCACTAACTCATTTTTCACCCTTACCATCATATCATTATAGTGTTTGGGTTATAAATGGCTCCTTTCCCAAATCATGGAAATAATCTGTTCTTAAACCTTTGCATAAAACAGGGTTTGAATCGGATTGTTTTAATCATACACATTTATTTTCAGAACTTCTGAATTTATTAAGCTGTTGAAAGAATGGTTTTTACCTTACACTACCTCAGCTAGGAGTAATCTAAGGATTTCTCCTTGTAGAGCTCCAGAATGGTGACTTGAGTTGTATACAACTAATACAAGTTAATTAGTGACCAGGTGTTGTTCTATGCTCAGTTGCATCCCAATTGAGTTTACACTCTCTGGAGAGAGACTCAGCATCTAGCCTTTGTTTGAAAACATCAATGGATTCAGTAGTAGCTGTTTCATTAGATAGTTTCTTCCAACTGTTGACAATGTGTGTTGAAAAGAATTGAGTGCAGACTCTAGATATTGTAGACTGCTTGACAAGTTTCAGGTGATGACCTCTAGTTCTTGAGTTGGTACCAACAAATAAGGAATAATGCTGTGAGAATGCTATTCCTCAATAACTTGCTGGGTAAAATGGTATCCCCTCTATTTTTCCTGTAAACAAGAACAAATGTAGGGAGATTCAGCTTTGATAGCCTTACAGGGTATGAAAGCTCTTGCATGCCAGATATCACTAGTGGTATGTCTCTGCATATCCCCACAAACTTTATGTCTTTTTTAAAATATGGGGAGGCAAGAGACATACCAACTTCAAGTTTAGGATGCACAAGTTCCTTATATAGAAGACTGATGACTTTAAGGGAACAAGTAGAAATAGTACACTTAATCAGTCCCATGGTTGAACTAGCCCCAGTAGCAGACCTCTTAGTATCATTGCTGAATTTTAGTTCATTGTCAATAGTGACACCAAGATCCTGCTCATTATTTACAGAAGACATCAAGTAATTTTGGCAGCAGTTTCAACCTAGATTAAAACTAATAGATCATGTAACACACAGTGACTTGGAATTAGCTACCCACATCCACAAGATGGCTGATAACAGTAAATAATTTTTTTGTGTGTATTTTGGCTTCCCAAAGGGTTTTGACAGAGTTTCAAACACATAATCTTACTGAAGAAATTGTATCAGTCCAATTTGGATATAAGAACACAAATATTGATTGCTGATTACCTATCTGATTAAAGTCAGCAAATGCAAGTGGGTTGCCAACTTTTTCATTGCCAAGTATAGTCACACCAGGGTAGCTGCTCTGGTCCTGCTTCTTTGTATATAGATACATGACTTGCCCTCAAGTATTCAAAATGCAGCTATTAAATCGTTCTCAGATGGCATAAAGCTTTATTAATTAATTTCCACTCGAAAAGGTGCATCACTACTTCAAGACAACACAGACCAATTGGAATCATAGATCTAAAATGACTTTATGCATATCAATCAGGAGAATTTTCCAGTTATTAGATTATTATCATGTAATGATTCTCTGTCCAAAAACTACTTAAAGGCTTGTGAGATAAAATCAGATCACTTTGTTAAAAAAAATCTTGGAGTTTATTTTGACAAGCCTCTATGATATAGATATTGGAGATTATTTTGACAAGTCTCTCACATTTGATAACCAAACTTTTAATTTATCTATAGCTCCAAGAAGTATACTCCATTTCCGTACAAGACCTTTGAGTTGCTCCAATTTTGTCTAATTTTACCTCCTTGTGAATCTCCTGTGTGGTCATTATTAGGATACTCAAATTGAATTGGTATATCCTTTGGACAAAGCTAACCTGCTATTGGGTGAAAGGATTCAGCCTATTGCAACAAAGATGATCCCCTATCTTGCACAATTAGAATATAGTGAGAGTTTGAATAGGCTGAATTCAGTTCTTTTGCAACTATTATGACCTTGTCAGTACCTATTGTAATATATACAAAATATACAACATTTGTACCAATTGTTCAGTTTTTCTTCCTATCATTCAAGATGACAGCAACCATACAAATTGTTTCTGCCTGGAGTAACTAGGTAAGCTGATAAACATTGTTTCTTTGCAAGTGTTTTCAGCCCTTGGAATGGTTTGCTTACACTGACTGTAACTGCCACAAATATTCAGCTGTTAAAGACTAATTTGGCCAAATCAAGATTTCATGATAAAGAATTTAATGTATAGTTTCCTTCAAAACTTTCATGTCATAATTATCTTTTGAGTATTGTGTTTTTTTTTGCAATAAATATACTATATAATAATTTATCTTTGTATAATTATAATAACAGTAATATATTCCTAATTTTTTTTTTGCACTAATAGTTCAGAACTTCACTTGTTAACTTTCACACCTGTTGTTTTTAGTGTCCTAATCTTCGTTCTTAGACTTGTTTTCCTATTCTTTCAAACTTTTTATCAAGTTAAGAAAAAAATGACACATACCATTTGTATTCTTCAACTTAACTGGATCTACTCTTCCTACTAGTAATGCCACCTAATTAAATGAGGCTGCGCCTTTAGTTACTATCCTTGGTAGGGTAAGCAATTAATCACTGGACAAACTTTTAATATTCTGAAGAAAGTTTTAAAGTCAGGTAAAGAAACTTCCAGTAATTGCCTCAAATATTATTCCTAAAAATCTGTAAAAGATTAATTCGCCAATTTCAACTACTTTCTTTAAAATTTCAATGAAATTTGTCAGGATGTCAATTCTTTATGCGACTTGACATGTCCTGCCTATACGTCTTAACTTTAACCAATGGATTTTCAAGTTTGGGTCAGATCAACTTTTCTTGGACAGTACACCCTGTTAGCTTCTAAGGATTCAAAGTTAAGTTGATATTTACTAAGTCAAGTTTCGTTTTGAGAAAATGTATAAGACCATCACAGTCTTTGCAATATTTTTATCAGGCATTTTTTTGTTTTTGTTTTTTTGTGATTGTCAGTTGAAAAACAAGAAAACATAAAAAAAATACATAAAAATAAAAAAGTTAGAAATAATGTACCCCATTGAAATCTTAGTAAAAACAAAACTTCTGATAGTGCTTTTGCTAGCACAGATAACCATATTAATGTAATTGAATTAATGTAATTGATTATGCTATTTTTAAAATATTTCTGCAACAATAGGGGAAATATCATCCTACATACCCTATATTATAGCCTTAGTCCAAAAAAGTCCTCAGAATGAAATAAGATTAGAGGTTAAATTTGCTTTCCCTCCCTCATCCCTCCTTCTGTACTTGTATGAAGGATCACCGAAAGATGAAAATTTGAGCATAGAAATATATTTTGAGGCTTCAAGGCTCCTCCCCCCTCCACACAAAGATTCACTGGCTCATTTCTATAATAGGCGATTCGCAATTATACACCACAAAAAACAATTTTATGGAGCATCAAACAATTCTCAGCTAATGGGATCTGTAAAATGATGACCGAATTAAATATTAATCTTGTAAGGACTACATTTTACACTACAAAATAAGAGAAAAAATACGCTGCAATATCTTTTGCTACTGAAAAAGGGCACTAGATATTTCAATTTCTGTTTGTAAAATTCCTTTCCCAACATTCTAGGACCATGTTTTTGGTACAATCACCCCTGAGAAAAAAAATAACAAGAAAAACACGTTTCCATGATCACCCTTCTCAGAAAAAAAAGCAAAATTTTATATTTTTATTGATAGAGGCTAAAAACCTATGCATTGGGGTTCTCTGACATGCTGGATTTGATGGTAGAATTCCCACTGAGATCACTCCCTATTTTAGGGATATTCTTACCATGTTTGGATAACTAGGCAAATTTTCCGGGGCTTGTAATTTTTTTTTGGTTTTTGTAGCTTTAAATATAATTAATTTTACAGATTTAGAATTACCATAGAAAAATCGGATCTTTGTAAGTATATTGTTATCAAAGCTCTGTTTTTAAAGTTTTGGCTACTATGAGCATGATTCAATGTTAGTGTCATCAAAAAATGAACAAACAAAGACAACAGCCAAAGAACCCCCAAGAACTAGAACTGGTACCGTGAAGACAGAACAGAAACAGTGCCCATATTTATTCTGTTAGTTTAGTTTCTGTATATTTTTTGTTTTCTTGATTAATATACCAGCTAAAAGTTTAACATACTACTTGAGCCCTACTACTTGAATTAACGCTATTAATACTTGATTACTGCTTGATTGGTAAGCCGCTTCTCATAGAATCATTTTGGCTAGTGACAACCCCGTGTGCTTTGAGTATTGGCAACGATGTCATTCTGGGGATTACTTCTGCTTGGAGGTGGTAACCAATCGCCACCTGAAGTTTTTTTTTATATATATATATAATCTTGCTTAAAAGTCCCATAGAGAAGGGACTCAATGCAAACAAGATTATGAAAAGTTACTTTCATCGCCTTAACTCTGGCAGAGATCATATTGTTAAATCTCTCCAAAAAACGGGTAAAACTTACAAAATATCAACATAACTGCCATGTCAAGTATCTGGGTATAGCAGCTATGAATTTATGAGACAGCTAGAGAGAAAACAGAATCATTGGGTTGTAGTTGCAAAAAATTACAACTTCAATTTTAAAAGTGATAAAACTCCTAGAAGAGGTGTTCTTAGTTATTAAACTGCCTATGCATTGGTCTAAAATTTCCATTTTTGGCATTCTTGCCATTGTTTTGTAGCATAAAAGCAATGAAAAGCTAACTAATCTTTCAATGGTGTTAGCCAATTGCTTACAAAATGAATTAGGTCATTGGTCCTTCCACCAATATGGGAGATTCCGATGACAACTTTGATGATATTTCTTGTCATCAAAGTTTTAAAGGCCAGGAGGTTAATGAAAAAAATACGACCTAAAATACCAAGTATTTGTTAGATATTGCCAGTCAATGAGCTATTTGTAAATGTAATTTTTTTCCAGGGATTTCATTAGGCAAGATTCTTTTCTCAATGCGAATGTGAAGGCTGTTTCCAATCAGTTTCATAATGGGTATTCGAGGACTGTTTTCTTACATTGAAAAACAAGGAAATAAATTTCTTAAGGACCATGAATTAACATCAACTACAGTAATTGTTGATGCAAACAATTTAGCTGTTACTATTTATAAGTCTAGCTATGATATGGATCCTGCTTTTGGAGGCAACTATGACAAGCTATTTGCCAAGTATTGCGATTTTAATTCATTACTCAAGCAGTGCAATATAACACCGATCATGGTTCTAAACGGAGGACTTGGCGTAGATAATAGAAATAGAAACAAAAAAATGAAGAATCGTCTGGACAGACTGCGTAAGTCTACAAAATGCTTTCCGGGGAACCAAAACCGGAATAACGTGTTTCCACTCTTTGGCGAAGAGGTATTTATCAATGCTTGCAAAATGTTTAATTTCAAAGTTATTCAAAATGACTTTGAAGCTGACGAAGAGACTGCTTTGTTTGCAAAAGGCATGCATTACCCCGTGTTAAGTAGCGACTCAGATTTCTTGATCTTTGGCGTCAAACAAATACCTTTAAACTCTCTGAACAGAGGTATGATGGCTAAATATACGCCAGGAAAACGCTCATCTTCTTTGAAATGCAAGATTTTTCTGGCTGATAAATTTGTAGATTATTTATCTTTACCTAGTACACATTTACCATATCTGGGAGTTTTACTTGGAGATGATTTGTATGATTTTAAATCTTTGACGAGCCCCCATAACGCTCAGAAAAACTTTAATTTCCAATCCAGGATGGATGTTGCTGCATCTTGGTTAAGACAGCACAAGATTGACGATGTTCCTGTAAAGGTAAGTTTTCTGTCTAGTAATTTTCTTAGATTATTGATTTTGTTTTTTAGTTACAGGAATGGAAGAGGTAGAGTGGAAAATTTCCTATGTTCTTGTTCTTTTTTTTTAGAAACACAGACAATCTTTTTTCTGTTAGGGTAAGACAACCAGTACTGGGACACTTTGATCACTCTGCCTATTCTGGGACAGAATCTTTGATTGGATTACAACATGTCCAATACTGGGACAAAGGCTTTAATCTTGGACACCCAATCTATACATTTTTCTGGGTTGCTTCCAAAAAAACCTGTTGTCTTTAGTCCCAGTATTGGACATGTTGCAATCCAACCATAGATTCTGTCCCAGAATAGGCAGAGTGATTGAAGTGTCCCAGTACTGGTTGTCTTACCCTAATGCTTTTTCTCTTAATTTTGAACCGAATGATTCTCTTCTCAGTTTTGTTCTTTCAACTAGTTAGTTAATTTAGCTGTTCATCTGCACTTTTTCATTCTCGTTTAGTTCTTCTGTTCATTCTTTATTCTCGTTTAGTTCTTCTATTCAGTTGGTTTGTTTAATTAGCTAATTCTGCTAATTCTTGTTTTGTTTCCAATAATTTTCTTAGATTATGCTTGTTCTGTAAAACAGTGAGAGAGGGGGATAGGAAAATTATGAATGTATTTGTTTTTTCTTTTTACTGATAACTGAAAACTTTACTTTTTACTGTAATTTAGTTCATGAAGCTGTACAATCTTGTTTTGTACAATGTCTTATTTTTCATTGCATTTTTCTATAAACAATCAAAGTTATATAAACAATAATTGTTCATAATTAAAAGAAACAGTATTGTCTCAACTGTATGTAAAGTCTTCGCAGATAATCGTTATGAATTTGGTATTATATGTTTCAAACTTTCAACTTTCATAGCTTAACTTTACTGCACCAAGAGTTTTCTTGGAACGGTAAAGTTGTAATTTTTTTGTAAGTGTAGGCATATAAATGTAGGTGTTGGTTTTACATGAGAAGAAGTTAGTACTATTAGAAGAGAGGCTGTAGGATTAAACAAAAGTTTCATTTATAAATCTAGAAATTATATTCCCTAGAATAAAAAATCACCTTTTTGATTAACAGTAGTAGTTGCAGAGACAAGTTTTTATTGAAAAAAGAGGTGGAATAAATATATCCCTCTAATCACTAAAAGGAAAATACAGATAGAAAGGGGGTACTTGACAAACAGCTTTGTTTCTCATCTATTTGTACAAATTGGAAGGAGCTATTCCGTCAAAGTCATCAATAGTTCAAAGTCGCCAAGGTTCAACTGGTGCATAAAATCTAATGTTTAAGCTGGGGAAGGAACTAGTATAAGATCCAGTACCCTGGTTTTTGTGTGGGAATACAAAACATTCTGATGTACAACAAATTTAAAAAAAAATAATTCATATTAATTATTTCTCAAGCCAGGAAAGAAGGAGGGTTGGGTGATATGCTAATCTCTTATCATTGTAAAAGATTTGATGATTTATGAAACGACAACAAAAAGCCACAGACTTATTTAACTTCTGTGGAGACAACTACTAGCCATCCCCGGAAACGATTTCTGACGATGAACAAACCTTTCTGTCTTGTCTTTTGTAATGTTCAAACTACAAATCCTGAGACGCAACCCGACTGCCGAGAGGGCGTGATTAGGACCGTTTGGTTATACAAGGTTGAAATAACAGCTCTATCTGAAGCTTGACTATATGGGTTTGCTTCAATCCTGGTTGATAAATATGAAGTTTTCTACTGGGGCAAAGAGAAATAGTGTGAAGCCGGAGCTGGCCTATCCGTCAAAAAACAAGCAAACAAGGCAATGCTAGAGTTGGTACCTTAGGATGAAAGGATGCTTAAAGTGTGCTTTGTAAGTTCCCAGTCAAAACTAGCAGCAAGATGTACCACTAGCAAGACTGTATCACCAAATAGGCTTGTATATACTTTAGCCTAAGGACCCTCTAGCTTGATGGCTACACTCATGCACTTGCGCATGAGTATTTCTTAATGATTACACTTTTTTTCATAAATGGAGTAAAATGTTTGTACATATTTGTACTACAAATATATTTGCTTGATCTAAAATGAAACTAATTTTTTCATTAAATTAACTGGAAAATTTGATGGAAAGACATGGCTCTAAATTTGACACCTTATTCGAGACCCTATGCTAGAGGTCAGAGGGCTAATTCTGATATTTTAGAGAAGGAACCTAAATTGGGGCCCAGGATATTTTTAATATGTTTTAGTGAAATAACCTTCGTCCAAGGAGGCTAAGAGATTACAATAACCTAGGGGTCCCGCAAGGTTTTATTCCTTCCCTGGTTATCAACATGGTTATAACGTGTGAATTGGTCATTTAAGAACGTGTGACAATAAACTTCATCAAATACGCACATTGCCTATTCATGTTTAGTTCATTTTGCGTCTTCATTCACATAAGGTTCTTACACAAACGTATAGTAATAGCATAGTTTTAAGTAGTTCGCATCCTTCCTATTGATTTTATGGCTTTTTATTTTAATCCCCCCCCCTCTCACATACGCACAACCATATCCCTCCTGAGATCAACAACGTGGACTAAATCGTGTCATTTTTAAGGGGTTTGTGTTTTTACTTTTTTCTTTGTTCACTCAAACCCTCCTCTCGTATTTTAGAATATACTTTCCACCAGTTTGGCCCGTTCCATTCTGAAATTACTTGACAGCTTTTTTCTACCCCCAAAGCTATAAGCTAAAAAAGAAAATATACCTGCAAAAAGTTTTGTGATTTCTGTTAGACATTTCACCACCGCGGTGGCTGGTCACAATAGGTATACCTTATATTAGTGGACAGTATATTGGCTCGTTTTATTCCATGCGATTTTTTTTTTTCGTGCAAAATTTTCATTATTTTCTTTACTGCGTTTGTCCTTCATGAGAAATCTAACTAAATTATTGAATGTTTCCCCTGTGGGTCTGATAAGTATGCATCAAAAATTTCCACTTCGAGCGGAACTTTTAAATAAGAGTGAAACATGGTCTAAGTTATATTAGTTTGATATATTTTATATGAATTATTATTTTTCCGTCATAGACGGATGGTTATAACCATATGACATGTTACTTCAGGTTGAGAAATATGACTTAGTTAAGATAAGCTTATCTTAGACTGTTCTTGGCTATTTAATTTTTCTGAATTCCAGGGAAGAGGGTTCAAATCCCATGCTGTAGCTTGAAATCAGCAGTTTCTTATTGACAAATTGAAGCATAGCATTTTAAAACGCTGTTTTTTATTCCTTAAAATTTGCTTCTATAAAACCGAACTTTACAATTGATTTCTTTCTGAGAGCAGGGGAATTAATATCTTTTCCAATACTATTTGCCCATATTATCAAATCATAGTCATTGTCGAAAAACTAACTGTAATTGTTTTTCTTGGTCTCATCATATAAAACGGAAGGTCTTAGAAAGCATTGAAGGAAGGTAGAATGCTTACTACCCGTTGCAGTGTTGAAACTATTGGAAGGCAAACAACCGTCCTCTATCCCCTCGCATCCATGCGCACTAATGATTCACGTGACCAAACGGTTTGTGGTGGGTGGCAATTGTTTTTAATAATTCCTTTTTATTTAAAATTTAACTTTATTATTTGGTGTAATTTATTTTGGTCTGTTGTAATTTTTATCCTTTTCAAGTTTTACTTCGTTTGCAAGTTAATTTCAACTCTTTTTATTTTAATGTCGCTCTTTAAAATCTAGTAACATAAGGTATACAAAAAATATACCAACTGGGTGGTGAGCAACTACCCTAATCTTTGTACAGGCTCTTCGTCTCCTAGACACAGCTTTTAATTGCGTAGTAGTACAGGTTTTTTACTTTCTGTATTTCTGTTCCAGATATTATCTCTTGTCGAGGAAGAAAAAAAGGAAGAGTTAAAGAAGCTTCTCGCGTATTACGGCAAAACTGAAGGAAAACCAACTGCTCTTGAATATTTCCTTAAAGGAAGTGGAAAGGAAATCATCATTAATTCGAAAGGAAACAGAGCTTTGCCTCAGTGGTTCATGACGGCTTCGCGGGAAGCTGCGTTCCCTGCATGGATCTTGAGAATCGTTTGCACTCAAGAATTTTTTTATTTCGCCCAGGTAGAAGAATTTAAAGAGCCCTACAGCTTATTGCCAGCAATGGATATTGTTAAAGGTCTGTCAGCGGTGCTTTTAAGTCATGACTATAGAAACATTTCTTTGGAGTCAACAAATGTGAAAGTTGCTCAACTAACTGTACAGTTTAGATCTGGAGCGACAATTGAAGAACGTAATATTCCTTTTTATGAAGGCCAATGCGTAACGGTACCAAACTTAGAAGACATACCTTTGCTACCTTTGGGGACCAAGGAACGTTTTTTCAATCAAGTAATGAAACTCAATGATTTCCAATCTAGAACCATCAAACAATTTCCTAAGGACATTCAAATGTTTATTGGCTCAATGATCTTTTGGAATAATCAAACTAATCCAAGTTCACATCAAGTGGATGCATTGATTATGATGCTTGTTGTCCAGCGATCGGTAGGAAAGTATGGTCATGGACAAAATCAGGCATCTGACCCTTTTGCTGCAATGGAGGGTGATCCAAATAATACTATCAAAAATCTCTGGAGCAGATTGGATAAATCAGATTGTGATTTAGCGATCAAAATCTTAGAAGATCGCGGATGTACTCAGAAAAGCATTGCAAAACCAAAATATAAAGTCAGTAGATACGACAATGCAGCGAAAAGCTCGAATGCGTGTAAATACTACAAAAGAACCGTTCATAAATATGCAGAATTCCAAATGATCCTGTACTTTGTAACTTACATGAATCGGCTACTCGGTTGTCCATATCCAGAAACCAACTCAGTTTTATGCTTCAATGGATTCTTTTTGCACAACTTGGCTTCATACATTTTCTCCAACTCTAACTGGATTGAAACTTTTAGCACTTGCAAATCTGTTTATAGACTCTTGAAGCAAGTTGTTTTAACGTTTTCTTCATTGACTAAAGGTCAGTACAAGCAAGATCATTCGAACGAAAGATTGAGAAATCTTGATGATATGCTCATGAGATTGAAAGTATAACAACCAGCTTTTCTCATTCAAATGAGCGGTTCAGAAGCCAAATCGACAACCTCTTAGCGTCAAAGTATCTTATGATTTTTGACTTTGGAAGTTTGCAAGGGAAATTTCGTAAAAAGAAGAATCGAAGTCCCAGATTGAAAAAAAAAACAAACCTGAATTGAATATTTCTTTATTAACAATGCTAAAAAAATTGAAACCATTTGAATTAACTTGTTTGTGAAATAGCAAATTCATTATACTTCAAACGTAAGCTAAAATAGTTTTTCATTAGGTCCTTGGTATTTTATTATCAAAGTCATCAATGTAATCTTGTTTGTCACCTTCTTCTGGTTTTATGTTAGAGTCAACCGATTTGGCAGCTGGCTCGTTAAGATATTGATTTCATTTCGTAAAGTTGTCATTTACGATTTAGCCAAAGTATGTGAGCAAACTATTATTTTACTCATGGTATTATTTGATACGAATTTAGCTGATTTGTTTTTGTATCATTGTCTGGTCTTCATGCTGAATCATAAAACGTCACTTCATGATGTTTCTGCTCTGTTGATCACGTAGAGACCAATCGTTTGTCTTTTGTTTATTTTCTTTTGTTATAGCACTTGAATTTTTGGTTTGAAATTAAAAAAATATTTACTGATAGCCTTGTTTGTCATGTTTTTTAAGTGGAAATTGGCCCCTCTCTAATTTCTACTAGAGGAAAGGAAAGAATATTAATGACCTACAAGTCTGTTTTTTTTCGGTCAAAAGTTTAAAAATGTGCCTCTAGATGACTTCAGCACCAAAGACAAGGACTCCAAATATTGGGAACAGCCCACATAAAATAAAAGCCTTTGAATAACCTTTACATAAAGAAGTTTTATCCTTTGAGATTTAATAATAACATTACATTTTCAACATTTTGTGTAGCTACTCTGAGGGATCATGTCAGTTGTCTAACACCCTAGATAGCACCCAGCCCTTATCACAATTACCAGCCGCTTTTCATCTTATATACTGATAGATTTGACCTCTTAAAATCCTCCAACGTTACACAGTCAAAAATCAAATGAAACACACTTTCAAAAAGCTTCAATACATCAGACATAATTGATAATGATTTATCTTTGTCTAAAAGCCAACAAAGAGCTATGACACTACGAACAAAACAGCAATCAACAAACGGCATCAGTTAAAACCTACAAAAAAGACCTCTATGGTTCAGTCCCAGTCTCAGAAAATTTTCCCAGCTTTTGAATTTCGCCCAAATAGCGTTTTCTCATTGTTATGAACCAATTATTTTTATCAATAAATAACTGAAAAACAATCTTTGAAAGTACTAGTTCTTTTCAATCCCCCCAAAAATACAAAATGCTTTCCCTTATACCCCGAAACATTAGAAAAAGTTAAGGACATTCTGCTGCCTGATCTGACCCACATACTCCCCTTTTCCCTTAACTGGCAACCCGTCCCTCTCATAAATACTTACTAAATAGCATAACTTATCCCCCACATTTCTGCCATAAATAAATCTCTTTTCCTACGCTTCTTTAACCTATGCATATATGTCGAGTGACTAGGTCTTCGCCATCTTCTTGTCCCACGTACGAATAGAATATCCTGGTTCCATAAATGCTCCATTTACTCCATTATCATACCAACATCCACGTATACAACTGCACCTTCATTCCATAGCTGAGCACAATCATCCAATGTTTCCTTTATTGTACTTTGTCACGAACCATTCTGACTCTGATGCAGGGTAACTAATGCACTATTTCGCAAGACAGAACCTAGACATCTCCAGGAGCTTCTCCCAAAATGTAGTCCTATTTTTCTATCAACCTAATGATAAGTTCTATCCCATTTTCGAGGGCTAAAAGGGAAGAAAAGTTGAGATGGCCTGGACACGTTTTTAAGATGAAAGATTGCCAAAGTTTGTTCTTTTTGGCCATCCATCTAGGGCTAAACGAAAAGCAGGTCGTTTCCGAATAGGGTAAGGAGAGGTCAGGAGAAAGGGTTTAAAAAAATGGTACTTCTTGGGAGGTGGTAAAGAGTGAAGCTATGAGGAGATTGAGGTGGATAAGAAACATGTGCAGCTCTTTTGTCTTTAAGCATCTTGGTGCTGCCATGGTTTGTTTGTAGTTGTAGTAGTAATCGAACTAATGAGTCTTCTGCTTCTCAGTGCCAGATCTCAGTCTCTATAAAACTAATGGTAACTCTAATTTATTAACAAATCTACTTTCTCCAAGAACCCTTTCAAAATATTCTACCTCAGCAAATTCTTTTTCCAAATTTCACACGCATAAGGCATAGTCTGAACTGTCTTAGTGAGAAATATTTGTTAATATATCATTAAATATTCAAACTTGGCTTACTGGCTCGCAGTCACTATAATAGAAGCTCGCTTTCCTTTTGCCAAACTTATTTCTGTATTTTGACTGAACTTGTCCGTTGCTGTCAAATTACAGCCCAAATATGTAGACTCTTCTTTCACATCCAGATATAGATTCACACCAAACTCTGTCTCTCTCAGTGGCGGTTCTGACCTCTCATGCGCCCGGGGCAAAATCTTGATTAGCACCCACTTGTCTCCCAAAAATTTTCAGGCCAAACTTTCACAAAATTCTCTTTTATTAACAAATTTTTCCATTTATTTAAATCTTACTTCTTACTTTAGACTCTGCAAAGTTATTAGTTATATCGTTCTAATTGATTGTTGGTAATTCTTCGCATTCTATTCTCATTAGCGCTAAATCATTTAGTCTGTCCTGGCCCATAGTCGATCTGAGGTACGTTAATATTAATCTAATTTTACTAAACGACCGCTCATTACTCGCCACTACACTGCAACCGCTAATATTTGATGCGCAACTCTTACATTTGCGAAGATCCCTTCATTTCATATTGCAAAATTAATTCTAACACATCTGTATTTTTTGTTGTTGAAAATGTGTCAGTGACGAATTATTCTTTCTCATATCTTGGAGTTCGTGGAATAGCTGAATGAGACCTAAATCATCGCAATATTTTTCACCATGTTTGAGGGAATTCGGTTTAATATCATCAACATTTGTGCCATCTTGAAATAACTCTTCGGTATTAACCAACTACATAAAATTTTGTGTTCAAGTCTGATAGTCTTTTGAATCGGTTATTGGTTACTATAACTATCAAACAATTTATAATAACAAACTGTAAAAAAGAAGCGATGCGGATTAATGCTACCAGACACTACCAGATTCACCATTTCAAAGAACCCTACTGCAGAGGTTTCAGGCTCATATATACTAAATGTTTTTTTTTTTTAGTTTTTTTTTTGTCAGAAGAAAGATTACGAATGCGGGTTTATTTTTTTGCTATGGCTACCATTTCGAACTAGTAATCATAGAAGATCGGGAGAGGGCACGTTTGATCAGAAATCAAAAATTCTAGTGCCCTTTTTAAGTGAGCAAAAAGAATGGAGGCCAGCTAGCCGGCCTCCGGCTAGCTGGCGTTGGACAGACGTTTGTTTTTTGGGGAGGAGGCTTTTCCAAGGTGAAAATTGTCCATGGGGAAGGAAGTCTCTTGGGGTGAGCTTTCCAGGGTGAATTTTTCAGAATTCCTACATTCCTTTTATAGGAATTCTTTTTGTATTCGTTCTTTTTATTTGTCTTTGCAGACTAAATTTAACATGTGAAGATATACCGACGGAAATTTTTAGCGTGCTGGAATTGTCTGGAGGATTTTTTTCATGGGGGAGGGAATTATCTGCGGGAGAAGTTCTCCGTGGGGGAATTTTCTAAGTGGGCAACTTTCCACTGTGGCGGAGATTTTCGGGAACATTTTTTTCACGGAAGATGGATTTCCGACGCCATGTGAAAAAGATTAGAAATTAAAGCCTTTCTTCAAATAAACGTATGCTAAGGAGAATTTTTTAGGTGCTCAAGAAATTTTCGTGGGGGACCTTCATTGAAAATGGAATTGTCGGGGGGGGGGGGTATCTTACGTGAGAGGAACTTTATTTTGAGAAATTTTTATACATTGAAAATTTAATGTTACCCATCAAAAGTTAAGAGCCTGAAAAAAGATACACCATTTTCCAAAAAGGGGGAGGCAGCCCTAAAACGTCAAGTGATCTTAAGGAGAATAACACTACCAGATTCACCATTTCAAAGAACCCTACTGCAGAGGTTTCAGGCTCATATATACTAAAATGTTTTTTTTTGTCAGAAGAAAAATTATGAATGCGTGTTTATTTTTTTGCCATGGCTACCATTTCGAACTAGTAATCATAGAAGATCGAGAGAGGGCACGTTTGATCAGAAATCAAAAGTTCTAGTGCCCTTTTTAAGTGAGCAAAAAGAATGGAGGCCAGCTAGCCGGCCTCCGGCTAGCTGGCGTTGGACAGACGTTTGTTTTTTGGGGAGGAGGCTTTTCCAAAGTGAAAATTGTCCATGGGGAAGGAAGTCTCTTGGGGTGAGCTTTCCAGGGTGAATTTTTCAGAATTCCTACATTCCTTTTATAGGAATTCTTTTTGTATTCGTTCTTTTTATTTTTCTTTGCAGACTAAATTTAACATGTGAAGATATACCGACGGAAATTTTTAGCGTGCTGGAATTGTCTGGAGGATTTTTTTCATGGGGGAGGGAATTATCTGCGGGAGAAGTTCTCCATGGGGGAATTTTCTAAGTGGGCAACTTTCCACTGTGGCGGAGATTTTCGGGAACATTTTTTTCACGGAAGATGGATTTCCGACGCCATGTGAAAAAGATTAGAAATTAAAGCCTTTCTTCAAATAAACGTATGCTAAGGAGAATTTTTTAGGTGCTCAAGAAATTTTCGTGGGGGACCTTCATTGAAAATGGAATTGTCGGGGGGGGGGTATCTTACGTGAGAGGAACTTTATTTTGAGAAATTTTTATACATTGGAAATTTAATGTTACCCATCAAAAGTTAAGAGCCTGAAAAAAGATACACCATTTTCCAAAAAGGGGGAGGCAGCCCTAAAACGTCAAGTGCTCTTAAGGAGAATAACACTACCAGATTCAGCATTTCAAAGAACCCTACTGCAGAGGTTTCAGGCTCATATATACTAAAATGTTTTTTTTTGTCAGAAGAAAAATTATGAATGCGTGTTTATTTTTTTGCCATGGCTACCATTTCGAACTAGTAATCATAGAAGATCGGGAGAGGGCACGTTTGATCAGAAATAAAAAGTTCTAGTGCCCTTTTTAAGTGAGCAAAAAGAATGGAGGCCAGCTAGCCCCCTCCATTGCAAATTTTTCCCAAAGTTGTCTGAACAAAATTTTTGGACAATCACTTTGTTCATCATAGATGAAATGTACAATGATTGTGCCTTTAGGGATAACATGACCTCCCCAAAGCCCCTGGGGACAGAACTGTAAGTTACGAAATCTACCGACTGTTAACGTACTGTATTTGTTGTTGGGAAGTAGACAGACGTTTGTTTTTTGGGGAAGGAAGTCTCTTGGGGTGAGCTTTTCAGGGTGAATTTTTCAGAATTCCTACATTCCTTTTATAGGAATTCTTTTTGTATTCGTTCTTTTTATTTGTCTTTGCAGACTAAATTTAACATGTGAAGATGTGCTGACTTTTTCACATTCAGACTTAAATGCTTCTTCTTTAAATACTCGCTTGTCCTATCAGTCAAGGACTGTCATTTATTTCTTAATTCTGTCGCTAACGCTATATGATCTGTAAATGTTCACAGACGCAATTCACATGCGTCGATTACACGCTTAGACGCTGCATTTACCTTTAAAGTCACTGGTAAGTCCCACAAAATTAGAAATAGTCTTGGAGAGAGAGGATTTCAGATTCGATAAATTCATCCCAGAGAATTTTCCTGCTTTCTACACCATAAACTTTTTTACATTATACGCAATAATCAACGGCCTTATAAGTGAAAACAAATTATAGAAAAACCGGTATAATTAAAAAAAAAATTACCAAAAAAGCATTTTTTCACAATTTATAATTAAAATTCGAGTATTTCGGCCGAACGTCCAGAAACATCTACCAACGAGAAAAAAGAATAGGGCAAACTAACTTGCCAATAGCAACCAAAACATGAAGAGAAGAACAAAAAAAGAAAAAAAATAATGTTATTCAGAACTGGAGGGAGGAAATTTTACATGAAGGGGAGGTAAAGAAATTATGAAGAAAAGTGTAAAGAAAAACAAAACAGTAAAAAAGCCAATAAAGTTACACAAAACTAAAGACAAACTCACATCTTAATATACTCTAATAGGATGAATAGCATGACGAGTTTTTCTTTCGTTTTACATAGCGTTTGTGTTTTGTTTTTCCTCTTCTCTGTGTTTTGTTTATTTTATGTTAGTTTGTTTGCTATTTTCCTTCCCCCTTTTTTTTTTTACTTGATATACTTCACGAGGTAAAGCTGAAAAAATCGCTCTTCTATTATTAGGTAAAAAAAAGTTTTTATTCTTTTTTTTTCCATTTCCTTGTTGAAAAATTATTCCCCTTTTTGTATATTTTCATTTCGTTTTAATTGTAAATAGAAAGGTAGTGCGGTCTACGAAATTATATTCTAATAAACGAATGGGGTACACCAATACAAATGGACTTTGTTGATAAGTTTTTAGGTTTATTTCACCAAAGTAACTTATCAAACGCTTTGAAAAATCAGGATCATCTGATTAGTTGATCAACTGATCATTCTGTTGAATTTATAGAACGGCACCTTACACAGATCTGTCTGTTCCTGAAGTACCAATGGCCAACGCTTTTATCAGAGGCAAAGACGCTTCTAATCGCGACGTTTCGAATTACTGTTATGGCGTTTTTTCTTTCTTAAATTCTACCGAAGCGACGACTTTGATGAAAAATATTGTAAAATCAATCATCTCGTTGGCCTTAGAAATTTAAACTACGCTTGAAAGAGACGAAGTGAAATCATACATGTCAAATTTAATTATTCACAAAAAGTATAGATTATTCTTTTTGAAGCAAAACACTGTCTAACGATTTTCTTTTTAAATTCATTCACTGTTAAAAGTGAGTTAGGCTTCAGAGACCTCGTTTTGACACCCTATTTTAACTTGCCGCATTGTATGTCTGTTCGAAGCACACGCTATTTTTAAATCTCTATAATACTGACGAAAACCTTATTTACCCATATAATTCCCTTTAATAACAAAGTACTGCATCTATATAAAAACATATCTTATAAAGATATCTCCTGAAAACTAGCTGCCCTTCTAAACTAGCTTGGAATATAACCTATTAAAAATTATAACGTAATGGAATCCTGGATTATTGCATTTCATAAAAACCCTTAGAGTGGGCTTTTCCATGCTTCTAAAATTTGTGAAAATAAGGCAAATGTTAGGTTTGTGAGGGCTTGTGAGAGCAAAGTACCAACACGGATATGGTAGAATATCCACTTTCTTTTCATTTTTGGAAGATAGATCAATTTTCTAGCATTTAGAGATGGTTAAAAAGAAGTGAAAGTCCAGGCCACTCTGTGTAACTGATTATCAGTTGTGGTGAGTTAGTTTAGTGAGTGTAAAATCTGAGTCCTAAGAGACTTGGAATGTCTCTGGGCCTGGTCCCTTTCGTCCTCCATGCTATTCCTCCATAATTTTCAAATCTTCTGCTTTATTTGTAGCGATTAGTTCCTTCCTCCCCTTTGAAATCAATTCCTGTCCTTAGTCCAAGTTAACACTTGGCCGTACACAAAATGTTACAGCAGATTGACGGTAGATGAAGATGCCAAAATTTGATTCCCAGACTGGAAATCCCATAATTGGAAGACAAATTCGCTAAGCATGATACTTTTTGGCGAAAGATGTGAATAATAAATAAAAACAAGGTCGTGTGGATTTGGTCCACTGTGGCTACAAAAGGAAAGATTATTTCGATTTGCCCTTCAGCTACCACTGGCATCTCGATTGGTGCATAAATTAGCAATAAGGTCATGAAGCCATCTGAAGTATTGAATTTCAGCTATACTAGGATATTAATGGTTTGAAATTGCAGAAGAATGGGCTTTTTTCTGCAAATGGACTTTAAAATTGAATTCTCCAGATATCAAAAATTAGCTTTCCAAATTTAACTTCAAATATCAGAGAATAACTTTCAAGATTTAACTAAGCTAAAACCCGAGATTAGTCCCAAAGGTATTTGCTTTATTGATGATATGTTTCAAAATTCAGGTTGAACATTAAAAAGAAAAGAAAAATAAACACACAATAAAACCACCAGGAGTTCAGATTTTCAGGAAAAATGGGAAAATTAGAGAGGAATAATAATAGAGGGAAGTCAGTACTTATGGCTTCTTGCATATGAGGCTTTAGTGTATGCACTTCCTAAAATTTTGTATAATCAACGTGTGTATCTGAAAGAGGCAGCCAACTTAATTTTTATACAAACTGAAGGAGGTTTCGTTTTGGGTATTACTAAACTCTCACCACAGCACCAATCCGCCTGAGGCCAACATAGCTAAGCGCGCCCCTCCTCCATCCCAATCTTAAAGGGATGGGATCCCTGCCACGCGCCAGACAACAGCACCAATGCCTACTGAGTATTTATATATACCGTAACTATAGACACACTATTGCTTTATGGTAGTACCTTTACGTCCCTCAGTCTTACATCTGACCAGTAAGATCACTTGTAAGCTTCCCTTAGGTAGAAGTACTAGTCTATTAACAAAACTTCCTTAATAGGAAAACATCTTCGTTATTAAACCCAAAGTTCGCAACTAACTATTTATTGATTTTAAAGGTCTTAAAAATTAATTTATTAATTAGGTCTTTTTAGCTTTTCCTGTGAAGTTTCTTTCGGAGGATCCAATTTATAAAATTTATAAAATTTCAAACAACTTCCAAAAAATTAAAACATTTGTTCTGCTAATTACAGTCACTCCCGTCAACTTGCTACAAAATAAACACACTTGCCAAAACGGTCAGTGTATAAGGACCCATCAGAGGAGTGTTGTTGGGGAAATAAGTACTTTTAGAAATGTAATGGATCAACTACAAACTGCGACAACGATGAAAGCAACTTTCTTTCCAATTTATTGGAAAGAGCGGGTCTTACGCAATAATTTGTAAAACGAGCGCTCTCTTGTTTGAACTTACAGATCACTGCACAAATCTTTCCACTGTTTCAACTTGACTGACTTTAAAACTCAGACTTTCCACATTTGCTGCAAATTTTCAAAATTTGCTAGAAATTTGCTTCACATTCCTTAGTATGCCAAGCGAAAATGGCTTTTTATGGAATTGGAAATAAAAAACAGTACTTAATGTTCCAACATCTAAAGAAATAAGTTTCCTTTTCTCTGTTTTCCCAAAAGTTCAACCGAACCTCAGGTAGCATTATATAGTTCCCCCACCTCCAGCCCTAAGGCATTATCCAATTCCTAGAATAAGGGTTTACACTCAAAGAGGAATTTGTGCTTAATACCTGGCAACACTGATTACTTAGTTTGGGTCACAGGTTTGAGAATTTCTTTCTTCTGAATGCAATGTTGTTAATACATTAGTCGCTTATTCTAAGTCCGCAAGGCCATTCTAATCTCTTTATTAAAATTAATAAAGACATTTGCAAAATTGTGAAAGAAAATATTATCAAAAGAATCAGGACAAACAAGGCATTGTGTTTGGAAAATAAAGAACTGAAAATAAATGGTTAATTGTGCTTACTAGTTCCCAAAGCCATCTGTTAGGTCAAGTAACATAACATTGTATGCATCTTCATGCCGTTTTAAGAGTCCACTGCTTTCTAGAACATCTAAAAAAGGGCCATACCAATTAGATTTTATCTCAACCCAAGGATTTGCTCCTTTAGTGAAACGAGGTTGCATCAATTCCTAAAATCAAATAAAGATAACATAACATATATATTAATTAAATGAAAACAAAAGAAAAAATGTCAAGCCATAACAATTCTTTGGAACAAATTTCTACAGAGTAGCTTTCACAAAAACACTTTTTGTACATTTCAACTTTTGTTGCAGAGAAATTAATTTTAAAAGTTGGCACAAAAGAATAGATGGGATTAATGGACAGCTTCGTAGAAATTCTGAATGTAGTTAAAACTGACACTGATGCACCAAAAGAAACTAATGATGACACCATCATTCCAATTCTTTAAATTGAAAGGTTCGAGATTATCTCGAAGAGAAAGTACATCTTTTACACAAATTTCCTGCTAAAAAGAACCCCTGGGAAGAAAATCAATCATCTTATTTTTTCAGTTTTGCTAGAATACTTCAAAATTGTATTCAAAATTCTTTTATTCTCATCAGAAATTCCAGGAAGGTAGTTGTATGTGCAAAAATGAGTTGAATTAATCGATACAATATAGCAAGTTGGGGAATGTAGACGACGAATCTCAGTTCGGTAAAAATGTGACGTAATGCTTTTTTATTTACTGTAGTCGATTTTTAAGAACAGCAAGGGTCAGATAATATTTACTCCTGGAAGAAGTTAACCCGGTTTGCAATTAAGATTTGGAAAACATTCATAAACGAATTAATAATCTAGATGGCATGGTAGTACCTTCACCTATAAACGCTGGGACAATTCAAGTCAATAAGATAGTTTCTAAAAAACTGAGGACTTGTCATCTTGAAGATTTGTAACTGATTTAATTGGTCTTCAATTAATATAAACTTGCTTAAAACTAGTCAATCCATTTTTTTCCAAAAGTTTGTAATTCGCTGTCAAATTGAAATAGCCCATTCTGTTTTCACGATCTAACTAAAAACTAAACCCAGACTGATTGCATAAAATCCTTCTGTAAATAGGCTTTTATCAATTTCCATTCTATGGAGACTATATCATCTTTTGAAAAGTGATACAGTTTTGCAAAAGTTTCCAATCTGTTTTTACTTTGAAGTGAGAAAAATAGGTCTAAAGATTTCGATTACACAAAGGGCAATATTCATAATTGCTGTGACGTTTCTAGCACCATAAACACTTCAAAATAGGAAAGTCCTTCATAGATACTATAAACCATGATATTTCTTAATACCAGGCTCTGGGTTTCGGTTTGTCTTTTTTTTACCCTGTAAGATTTTTATCGACCGACAAAACAGATGCAGTAACCGAAAAACAGCAGTGAAAAGCTAGATTAGTTTCGATTGCCATCAATTAGTGTCGAAAAATACAAAATTACCATCTCCCTCAAACCGCATTTTATTTAAGTTCGTCCCCTTAAACGACCCCGCCTAAACCATGTTATCTCAATCTCAAATTTTATTATATAGTTGGAGGATTCGCCACCTAATATCGGGCTAAGGCACGCCTCAGAAAATTCGGTCTTAACTCTTTCCCTATTTCGAATTTTGTGCCTATTTGTGAAAGTACATTCAACAAAGACTTGCTATAAATATTTTCAAAAGTAGGTAGAACACAAATGACAGTATTTTTTTCGCACACTCAGGCTAGAAACTTGAAACGCCATCTACTCATATTTGTCTTGTGGGATATGCATAGTATAGATGGCAGAGTATTCATTTTATTTTAACCGCAATGCTTACCATACTACCATATACACATACACAACTACAAGAAGGCCAAGCTATTAGTGAGCTCAGTAACAAACTACAGGTACCCAATGCTTACTCTGCATTTATTTATGAGATAAATCATTATCAGAGAGCTAAAAACATCCAAAGAAATAGCTGCTTCACAATTACAATCGATTATTAAACAATTATGAGATGCGCTGTTTAAGCTATTCAGATAATCAGTAGCTCAGGTGTACATAAACTAAACACAATTCCTGAAATGTAAATTTTGGTAGAAATCAAACACAACTGGTAAGACATGTGCTTGTTGCCTTCTGACTGAGAATAGTCCCAATGGGATCTTAAAGATTCTTACTACTACTACTAATAACTCACTGCAGCACCAAGCCGCCTGAGGCCAACACAGCTACGCACGCTCCTCCTCCAACCTAATCTATTCAAGGCCTCCCTCTTTACACCCTTCCAGGAAGTTCCCATTTCCTTTAAATCTTTATTTATGACATCTTCCCAACCCAGACAAGGACGACCTGCTTTCCGTGTAGCCCCAGACGGTTGGCCAAAAAGGACAATCTTTGGCAATCTGTCATCCTTCATCCGCAGAACGTGGCCTAGCCATCTCAACCTTTCTTTCATTATAGCCCTAGAAAGCGGGATTGAATCACATTTTTCGTACAACCTACTGTTTGAAATACGGTGAGTCAAGCGGGTACCCAGAACAATCCGTAGGCAATTTCTCTGGAATACATCTAGCCTAGTAAATTTTCATCTACTTTTCGGAGCGCCCATGCTTCAGAGCCATATTTGACCACTGTCATCACTGTAGCTTCAAATATTATAATCTTGGTTTGCAGACTTGTTTTTCTATTCTTCCAAACTTTTTTTAACTGTGAAAAAACACCCTGAGCCTTGGCTATTCTACTTTTAACATATGCATTGCTCCCACCGTCTTTACGAATAATACTAACAAGGTAAGTGAAGCTGCCAACCTGATCAATCTCTTCGTTACCCAACGTCACCTTTTCATCTTCACTTATTCCAAGCCTTAGTGACCTAGTCTTCTTCACATTAATTTTCAAGCTTATTCTAGCACTCATAACTTGCAAAACCTCTAAAAACTCATTCATTTCGCTCACACTTTCATCTAATATGCTTAAATCATCAGCGTAATCTAATTCCAGGAGCGTTTTTCCTCCCCATTTGATTCCCTGGTCTCCGATTGCCTTTCCTGTGCTCCTTAAGACGAAGTCCATCAAAATGATCCATATAAAGGGGGATAGACCACAACCCTGCTTAACTCCTGATTTAAAACGAAACCAGGGGCTAACCTTATTTCCAATCTTAACAACAGCAGCATTATTCTCGTACATAGCACAAATCACTTCAATGTATTTTTCTGGTATACCATACAAGGATAAGACCTTTGCTAACGGTCTTCTATCAACAGAATCGAAAGCTTGCTCATAATTGATAAAACTGAGGACCAAAGGTGTTTGACAACGGAGGGACTTCTCAATTATTAACCTAAGAGTGAAAACTTGGTCGACACATCCTCTACCTTTTCTACAACCGCACTGTTCTTCCCTTAAAACTTTGTCTACACCATCGCTCAGTCTAAAAAGTATCATATTACTCAGTAATTTGCTACCTAGAGACCAGACTAATTCCTCGATAATTACGAAACTCACTCTTGTCAACTTTCTTATACAGTGGTTTAATTAATGTTTTCTTAAAATCATTAGGTATTTCCCCTTTTTCAAAAATCATGTTCATATTCTTCAGTAGCTTATTCCTAACCTCAGAGCCACCATATTTAAGAAACTCATTTATCACACTATCAGCACCTGGAGCCTTATTATTTTTTAATCCTTTTGGTACTGTCGCTAATTCTTCCTCACTAAACAAATCTTCCTTCACATCCAAGGTATCACAAACTTTTTCATTTTCTTCTATATCTTTTCCTGCAACTGTATCTCGGTTTAGCAATATTCTCAAAATATTCCAACCATCTTTCTTTAACCTTTTCCTTATCACTAATTGTGGCCCCATTTCTATCTTTAACTAGGACTAGTCCGGATTGACTACTCCCTTTCAATTTATTAACATGCCAGTATAATATTTTACTATTATGCCGTCTAGCCGCATCTTCCAGATCCTCAGCAATTTTATCCATGGCCTCCACTTCAAATCTCCTTAGTTCATATTTTAATGCTTTCTCCACCTTCTTTACTTTCATTTTGTTTTCATACGACCTATCATTCAGATAATTCTTGTACAAAAACCTTCTACTCTCTACTTAACCTAAAGCTTTTTCACTAATATTCTTAGTTGCAGTCTTAGCACTCCTCCCTAAGACACCATCAGCAAATTCACAAATTGTTTTTCTAAAATTATTCCATACATCTTCCACATTGTCAAATTTTAAACTTTCGAGTTTAGTATTCAACAGTTCCTGGAAGTTTTTTCTTAAATTTTCATCCTGGAGTCTACCAACATCATAACTTTCCGGGAGGTAGTTACCCTTCCGAAATTTCAGCTTTAAATTAACCTTAGACACTACTAGATGGCGATCTTTACTTTTAACATCAACAACAGCACTCCTATACACCCTAGTATCTTGTATTGATCCTGCTAGTCTTCAGTTTACAATAACATAATCAATAAGGTTTGCTGTCTTACCATCACGTGAATACCATGTCAACTTATGGGCCATATTGTGACCAAACACCGTATTGGTTATAACTAGGTTGTTATACCTACAAAATTGCAAAAGTCTATAGCCATTACTGTTTTCTTCTCCTACACCAAATTTACTTAGGCTAGGACACCATCTATCCCTAACCTGGGCATGAAAATCTCCTAGCAAAAACACCATATTTCTACCTGGTACCCTGTCTATTTGCTCTTGTAACTGTAAGTAAAATTCATCTGAGTCACTAGTATCTCCATCAGTTGGTTCAACACGGGCATATACTGCTATAACTGATACTCTGAACTTTTTAGTCATAAAATGAGCAATTAGTATTCTATTATTAATACCTAACCAGCCTAAACAAGACCTAGCAGCTTCCTTATTCATCATGAGCCCTACTCCCTGTCTATGTGCCCCAAGTTGGGCTAAGTCTGAACCAGGGTTGAATTGAACCATTAAGTTTCTTCAGTTCGGCCAATCATCGTCTGGGTTCAGTTTGAGTTTGAGACGGTTCAGTTTGGCCAACCGTCTGGGACTACACGGAAAGCAGGTCGTCCTTGTCTGGGTTGGGAGGATGTCATAAATAAAGATTTAAAGGAAATGGGAACTTCCTGGGAGGGTGTAAAGAGGGAGGCTTTAAATAGATTAGGTTAGCGGAGGAGCGTGCGTAGCTGTGTTGGCCTCAGGCGGCTTGGTGCTGCAGTGAGTTATTAGTAGTAGTTGTAGTAGTAGTAGCAGTTCGGCCAATATTATTCCTATTAATGAAAATCAAGGACATTTTTACTTTTGATTTAAAAGTAAAAAAGTAAAATATTTTAAAAGCATTTGGGATTTAAATTCTTTTTTATCATGAGCTTCTTCGTTCCCCCAACTCCCAAGTTTTGGTTCCTTAAAACAAGCCTAAATTTGGTAAAAAAAAAATTCAATGAACAAAATAAAACGTATTTGGGTAATATTCTTTTGTTGCTGGCGGTAAAAGCTTCAAACAGCATAGCTCCGAATCGATTCTCGCTAAGTCCAAATTAATACCACTAACATGACGACACCCCTTTTCTCTCTGTTCTCGGAGCTCCACTATTGCATTCTGAGAGCAATTAAAGCTCTTCGTAGTGTAAGCATCTGCTTCAGGATGTGAATTTGAGGCTCTAAATTCATGACTCCAAATCAATTTTAGTAACGCCCCCACTAACATCTCTAACATGACGACACCCTTTTTCTCTCTCAAATCCAGATTTTATTTAGTATTTTTATTTTAGTTTTATTAGTATTTACTCTCGCATTTGAGCTAATCACTTTTCAACTGATTAAACCAAATAGAAAAACATAATAAAAAAGTAAAAAACACCGCCAACTTCATTTCATTTTGCAACATTCACCAAAATATTGAGTTAGACATCGACCGTGTAATAAATAGATATGGCGGTTGTGGAAATACAGAAATAGACTTTTCTCATAAAATTCTGAATTCTGTAACTTAAGCGAAAAGGAACAATTAGTTATTCCTTTTCTCTCTGTTCTCGGTGCTCCACTATTGCATTCTGAGAGTAATTAAAGCGCTTCATAGTGTAAGCATCTATTTCAGGAAGTGAATTTGAGGCTCATTCATGGCTCCAAATGAATTTTAGTAACGCCTCCACTAACATCTCTAACATCACAATACCCTTCTTCTCTCTCAAATTCAGATTTTGGGCTTGAACCATAAGTCTAGGCTGTAAGCTTTAGTGTAAAGAGCGGGGTATCGACGAGGGGTGAGCCCCCTCATATACGCAAAAATAATATACGAGTATAAAAGTTCGTTACGTAAGTTAATTCGTAAGTTACGTATATTTTTTACCAAAGAAAACGTTCGTAAAAAATTAAAAGTTCTAGTTGCATTTTTAAGTAATCAAAAAATTGGAGGGCAACTAGGCCTCCTCCCTCGTTCCATTTTGCTCAAAATCTTCCGATTAATTGCAATTAATTAATATGCAAATTTCGCTTTAAGTATTTATGTGTGGAGAGCCAAGATGAAAACATGCATCAATTCAAAAACGTCCAGAAATTAAATAAAAAAAAAAAACAGTTTTATTTAAATGAAAGTAAGGAGCAACATTAAAACTTAAAACGAACAGAAATTACTCCTTTTATGAAAGGGGCTTTTCCTCCTGATCGCCCAGCTCTTTACGCTAAAGTTTCTTACTGTTTTAAGAAGAAGAGTTAAGAGAAAGAGTCAAACTTTAGCATAAAGAGCGGGGCGTTGAGGAGGAAAAGACGAAACAGGCTTGTCAGTCGTTCTTATTTGTTTCACAAAGGTCCACAACCTAGCAGTGGGAGGATCAGTCAGGTAAACAGCCCACTCAAATAGCAGTTTATATGGCAGAGTTACATAGGAATTGAATTTCTATTAAATTTGACTTGAATTTCTTGCCCCTGTACTAATCTGTGTCGTTACCATGAGGGAACTTTACCATGAACAACTGACAACTTAAGTCGCGCAACTAAACTTGAATTGGCGTGAAAATACTTCAGAATAATAGCTCCAAAGCTTTAATTTCAAAACCCTACCACTGTAGATGTAAACTCCTTTCTTATAAGCAGTTCATCTTCAGTCGTTATCTTTTTCTTATAAGAGAAAAGTCTCCCATTGTCAAACAGTTCGTGGTAACGAACAGTAGTAAGGAGCGACCCGGCTCAATAGTAACCAGAACCCTAAAATATGGAATTATGATACCAATAGTTACATCAAAAGAATCACATTTTCGTGCTGATTTTAAATTTAAAATTTTCATCAAGATTAATCTTACCCATCAAAAGTTACGAGCCTGGGAAAATTTGGCTTATTTTAGAAAATAGGGGGAAACACCCCCTAAAGGACATACAATCTTAACGAAAATCACACCATCAGATTCAGCGTATCAGAGAACCTTGTTGTTAAAGTTTCAAGCTCCTATGTACGAAAATTTGGAATTTCGCGTATTTTGCCAGAAGAATGATCACGGATGCGTGTTTATTTGTTTTTTTTTTGTTTTTTTTTCCAGGGGTGATCGTATCAACTCAATGGTCCTAGAATTTCACAGAAGGGCTCGTTCTAACGGACATTAAAAGTTCTAGTACCCTTTTTAAGAGACCAAAAAAAATGGAGGGCACCTAGGCCCCCTCCCACGCTCATTTTTTCCCCAAAATCACCGGTTCAAAATTCTGAGATATTCACTTTATTCACCATAGTCGAAAAACCTAATAACTATGTCATCGAAAATTTTCTAAGTAATCGAAAAATTGGAGGGAAACTAGGCCTCCTCCCTCGCTCCTTTTTTCTCCAATTTTCCGATTAAAACTATGAGAAGGCCATTTAATATGTAAATTTGGATTAATTATCTATGTGCGGAGAGCCAAGATCAAAACATACATTAATTCAAAAACGTCCAGAAATTAAATAAAAACTAGACGTACGTTGCCCGGGCAACGTGAAGTGTTGCGGCAACCTTTGTCCGGCTTCGCCGGCTGAAGTGTTGCGAGAGCAACACTTTGGTTTTGTTTCTTCGCTATCGATCAGTAATCACATGATCAAAGCTATTCCTCAGCGTTGAAAAAACAACAGCAAAATAGTATCGAAAGAAGAGACTAAATTGACTTTGCAGCCAGTTGAACTTTATCCTTTTCAATCGTAGACATCGTGACGGATGAAAACTCGGAACAATATCTTGTATAATCTAGTTGGTATTATAAAGCTATCCCTAACTTTTCAGGATGGAAATACCATAGATAACATTCTGTTAATTATTATTAAACTATCTCATTGTTTTACATTCTCGTTTGTGCTTGTTTCTTTACTATCGGTAAAATGATGAAGTTGTCAGCCTATCAAAGTTTTTAAAACGGTATGTTGAAACAAGAACGCAATCAGTTATGACATGACCAAAGGCTATTCCTCAGGGTTGAAAAAACAGCAACTACAAAATAATATCGAAAGAAGGGCCTAAATTGACTTTGCAGCCAGTTGAACTTTATCCTTTTCAATCGTAGACATCGTGACGGATGAAAACTTGGAACAATATCTTAATTAATCTAGTTGGTATTATAAGGCTATCCGTAACTTTTCAGGATTAAAATACCGTAGGTGACACTAATTATTACGAAACTACCTCATTGTTTTACGTTATCGTTTGTACCTGTTGCGTCTTAATTCTGTCAGATTTAAAGAGATCGAATACAATGTGCACCAATTTACACAAATTTCTAGCCCAAAGTGAACAGATTCTTACTTACAAGTCCCTCTCCCGTGATAGACATCAGGTTCACCGGAAACAAATAAATGAGTACACCAACTAGTAAAAGTTGCAAACCACTCATCGCTGAAGATTATTGTAGCCCAACAGCCGATTATTACTTACATTTATTACACTGGAACCAAATTGGTTGAACCATCAAATACACCGGAAACAAATAATAGGTACACCAACTAGCAAAAGTGGCATACCCCTCATTGCCGAAGATGATTATGAGCTAACATCCGTTTCTCGCCCAAAGTGAACCGATTCTTACTTATAAGTCCCTCTCCCGTGATAGGCATCAAGTTCACCGGAAACAAATAAATGGGTACACCAACTAGCATAGTTGTAAACCCCTCATCGCTGAAGTTGATTGTAGCCTAACAGCAGATTATTACACCTTTAATTAACGATAAAACATCCCAATATTTCCATTATTTTTTCAAAGTATGAAGTCTTTTAAGTTGTTTTTAGCATAACATGTTTAGGATAAGAATTTTCTTCTGAGGTTTCTCTAGAATATTTGCCGTGTGCATCAGTCAAAGGGTAAGAACATTTTCCATGCGATCGCTTCATCGAAGCGTTTGGAATTACACTTTGCAGTGCAGTGATGAAGTTTCGTCACTCAAGTCATAAAACGGAAATTAACAAGAGATCCCCACAGATACTGGAAAAAGGGCCTTTTAGGCTCTTGGATGCTTAGCATACAATTACCCCGACATTACTACTACTAACAACTAACCGCAGAACCAAGCGGCCTGAGGCCTTCACAACTACGCACGGTCCCTCTCTATCCCAATCTATTCAAAGTCACCCTCTTTACAACCTTCCAGGAAGTTCCCATTTTCTTGAAATATTTCTTTATGACATCCATGAAAGAGCTATTTACCGTTTAGTCTTAGACAGTTGGCCCAAAAGGACAACCTTCAGCAATCTGTCATCCTTCATCCGCAGAGCATGTCCTAGCCATTTCAACCTTTCTCTCATTATAGCTATAGAAAGTGCGATTGAACCACACTTTGAAATGCCCTGCTGCTTACATATTTTTTCAACTAAAAGAAGCCGTTTTCCATCTTGTATTTATATGTACATATACCCTTTTTTTTAAACTACCCAAGAAATAGAATAATAAGAGCTAAGAGCTCATATGGCACTTATGACGAGGTCGGAAGAGCTAAGAGATAAGAGCTCATATGACATGACCTCTTAGCAAAATTCTAAGAATCAATATATTGCTTTAAAAGGAAAATCGGAGGCTTAATAGCGCTTGGGATTTAAAATAAGAGCTCGGAGTCACGAGGTGCTTCTAAATATCAAAATTCGTTAAGATCCGATCACCCACTCGTAAGTTGAAAATACCTCAATTTTTCTAATTCTTCGTTCCCTTTAACCACTTAGATGGTCGAACGAGGGAAAACGACTTTATCAAGTCAATTTGTACAGCTCCCTTAAGCGTTTTCCAAGATTTCTTGTTTCCCCCTCCAACTCCCCTAATGTCAACAAATCTGGTCGGTATTTGAAATAAGAGCTCTGAGACATGAGTTACTTCTAAATATCAATATTCATTAAGATCCGGTCACCTGTTCTTAAGTTAAAAATACTTCAATTTTTCTAATTTTTCAAAATTAACAACCCCAGCTCCACCAAAGAGAACAGATCCGTACCAATTGTGTCAATCTCGTATCTATAACCTGTGCTTATTCTTACCATCAAGTTTCATCTGGATCTCTCCACTCTAAGCGTTTCCCAAAATTTCTGTTTTCCCCCTCCAACCCTCTATGTCCTCGGATCCGATTCGAATTGAAAATGGAGCATCTGAGATATAAGATTCTTCTATATATCAAGTTTCATTCAGATCCGATCAGCCATTCGTAAGATACCTCGATTTTCACGTTTCCAGAGAATTCCGGCTTCCCCCTCCAACTCCCTTCAATGTCACCAGATCTGGTCGGGATTTAAAACGAGAATTCTAAAGTACAAAATCCTTCTAGATATCAAGTTTCATTAAGATCTGATCATCCGTTCGTAAGTTACAAATACCTCATTTTTTCTAATTTTTCCGAATTAATCCCCCCCCCAACTCCACCAAAGAGAGCGGAGCCGGTCCGGTTATGTCAGTCACCTATCTTGGACTCGTGCTTATTCTTTCCACCAAGTTTCATCCTGATCTCTCCGCTTTAAGCGTTTTCCAAGATTTCCGCCCCCCCCCTAATGTCACTGGATCCGGTCGGGATTTAAAATAAGAGATCTGAGTTTCGAGGTCCTTCTAAATTTGAAATTTCGTTAAGATACGATCACTCTTTCGTAAGTTAAAAATAACTCATTTTTTAATTTTTTAGGATTAACCCTCCCCCCAACTCCCCCAAACAGAGCATATCCGTTCCGGTTATGTCAATACCGTATCTAGGACTTGTGATTATTTTCCCCACCAAGTTTCATCGCGATCCCTCCACTCTAAGCATTTCCCAAGATTTTAGGTTCTGCCCCTCCCCTCCAACTTCCCCTTCACCGGACCCAGCCTAGATTTTAAATAAGAGCTCTGAGACATGATATCCTTCAAAACATCAAATTTCATTCAGATCCGATCACTCATTTGTAAGTTAAAAATACCTAATTTTTCAGAATTAACCCCCCCCCCCAACTCCACCAAAGAGAGTGGATCCGTTCCGGTTATGTCAATCACGTATCTAGGACTTGCTTTTATTTTTCACAACAAGTTTCATCCCGATACCTCCACTCTAAGCGTTTATGTAGGGAGTAGGTAACATACATTTTTCAAAATATAGCCGACAGAGATTTTTTTCTTTGATTTTCTTAAATAAATTTCAAATCTTTGCCTACTCCCATATTCAATGTGAAGAGATCCAAGTATAATCCCATAATTTGTGCTGCTCAACTTAGGATACCTAGGGCGATCTGCATCCGGCATCCGGTATACAATACAATATTAAGAAAGAAAATCTAAGAAAAAGTAGGGTTACTTCCCAAGGATGACCTACGATTGATTATAGACTATATATTAACAATTGAAATGACATAATTTTTATACAATTCTGAAAAAGGGCTATGCCTGCTTTGCCTCTCCTTGAGAAAATCTCTCTTGGCTTTATTCCAGTTAGACATGACTCTCAAGTCTTTCATCACCTCCACTATTTTGTGCAAAAACTTTAACCAATTCATTTTTCATGAAAGCTGTTAGGCTATGAACGTAAATTTTCCTCCGACTTGATTTGAATTTTTACCATTCAATTCAACTAATGTTCCATTTCCATCTCCCCTTTTTTGTCCTTAGTAAAATTCTCCCCTTCTTTTTTGAAGATTTTTACAAGTTGGAGTAACCGTACTTTTATGTTAACCAAGTTTGGTGTTCAATGTTCTCAAAAAAAAAATAATTCATTTTATTATAAGGTATTATTGTCAGCGAATCACCAGGTTGAAGACTGTAACTAAGAAAGCATTGGAGAAGACTACATAAAATTTAGTGTAAGGTTGGATTTCTTTCGAGTGGTGTACTCGCAGTTTTGTGAAATTAGCCTGAATATTAGATTTTCTGAGATTGTCTTGGAATTTTCAAGTGTGGATAAGAAATGTAATGACTCTGTAATCAATCCCAACCACATATCTGTCATTTGCTGCGAACTTGACGCTAAACTAAATGAATAACACTTCAAAGATCATGTTCGTTGTCTTCATAATAATCTGGGAGAAACATTGACATATGTGCTAGTATCGTTATTTAAAAACCTGTCAACAGTGTCGAGGAAGCAAAAGCAAGATGACATTTCAGTTCCTACAACTTTTTTTAGTGAAAGTATCCAAGAGTGATAAATACCTCACCAATTCTTAGGACCTTTACACTAGCTGATAACACCATAGAGAGCGGAGGTCCCAGCTTAGAATCAATATTTTCAGGCATGAAATCTCTATTTACTAGGGTATATGTTGACCCAAATCTTGTTATGGAAGTTTTTAAAATGACTAAGTAAGCCCGTCATTTGGAGGTTGTGGGGGAGAGGGGTTGGCTCTGAATGAATATTCAGAGTATTTAAGTCCAAATCGGTGAAAACTGTTTCACCGATATTTAGCAAGTCCAAATCGGTGAATACTGGTTCTGGTTAGTTCCACCGGTTCTGGTTTGGGCTCCGCCAGTTTCATAATCAGTTCCATTTCTGTCAGTTCCGGCTCCGTAATAAGTTTTGCCGGCTCCTGTTTTGTAACCGGTTCCAAAACCTGTTCCAGTTTTTCAACTTTTTTCAAGTCTTTAAATAGAATTGCATATACTTATAACAAAACTATTTGGTTACTTTTATTATAACATGAAATTAGAATAGTATCGTATGCTTATCAAAATTATTTGTTAGAATAACAACATTTAACATAGTTTTGCTATAAAAAATTTTTTGAGCATGAAATCAAAATTGTTTGTTATACATATTTTTCGTCATTGTTAAAGATGAACAGTAAATTTTTAGGCGTTAGTTTCCTTGTTAAACAAAAAACAAAAGTTATTTTGGATTTTTTTTTACAAATAAAGTTTATAGAGAAGTGAAAGAAATGGGAATAAATGAACTCTGAGTAAACTAGCTTACTAGTTGCATAACCAATTCTGTTGGGATCAATGAACTACTGCTTTCGCTATTACAAAACATGTCTTTTTAACTTTTTGCGCTCGTATAAAAGTTTAATGAAGTGCTTCTTTCCTTTACTACATTGATAGCTCCCAAGATGATTGTACTATATGAGACTAATTTTATTAGCTTGTACAAATCACCATAAGGAGTTATATTTGAATGCACACTTTTGTTATTGACTGTGGAATATGAAAAAATTGACTTTTATCTCTGGAAAGTGAACTATAAAATGTTTAAACAAGATAAAAGCTTTGGGAGCACTACATTACGCCATATAAACTGATTAGGATTTTATGACCACATAATAAAAGTAGTAAGGAACTAAGTACTGTTGAGGAAGAATTCAGAGAAATATAAAATTTTTGGAGTTGAAGTGTTGTATGTATAAGGTAATGTGCCTACAAATTAACTTTCAATCAAAATCCTGACCCCTATATTCCGCTTTTCAATTTAGAAGAGTTTGAATGTCCCTGATTTCAGGAGGTTTATCACCTTCCCTAAGATTAGGTTAGGTTCTTCGTGCAGTGCAAACCCAGGGACATACTTAATGGGGATACGTGCTTACGACATAGTAAAAGTATACTATAATATGAGATCCCAGTTTGTGGATGTGTAATAGTGAACTTCAGTGTCATTTTTGTGTAGATATGTATGTTTTTCCTGGAAAATTACCTTTGAATATGTTCAAGCAATAAACATCTTTAAGCTTAACCAATATTTGTGTTTAGAATAGTCTTAGTTCATATGTAAAACCCTATTCTAGGTATATCGCCCTCCCTCCACAAAACAAACATAACTTACATAACATAACTGACATTTTCTCAAGACAGTGGAATTCTGTTCATTGATTATTTTGAGGCTCTATAAAAGGGCCGTTGTCAGCACAACACCAAAAATACATATATATATATATATATATATATATATATATATATATATATATATATATATATATATATATATATATATATATATATATATATATATATATTATATACATGGAAATGCATTTTTGAGGCTTCAAGGATCCTCCCCCACTCACAAAAAGATTCACTGGCTCATTTCTATAATAGGCAATTCGCGGTTATACACCAAAAAACATAATTTTGCGGAGCATCAAACAAATCAGCTGAGCTACTGGGAGCTCCAAAATGATGACCGTATTAAATATTAATCTTGTATAGACTACATTCTACACCACAAAAGAAGAGAAAAAAAAAACGGTGCATTATCTTTGGCTACTGAAAAAGAGCACTAGATATTTCAATTTCTGTTTGTAGAATACCTTTCTCAACACTCTAGGACTATGTTTTTGGTACGATCACCCCTGAGAAAAAAAAAAGACAAAACAAGAAAAATACGTGTCCATGATCCCCCTTCTTAGAAAAAAAGCAACATTTTATATTCTTATTATTAAAGACTTAAAACCTATATATTAAAAGACTATAAACCATATATATGTTTTTTCAAAGATATTTGATTATTAAAGCAAGTCCAATTTCTAACAATGATATCTACGATACTAAGTTTCAAAGTTTTGGTTTCCTTTTTTAAGGTCTTTGAATTCTTTTAATCCCTGATTTTTTAATTTAATTTTTTTTCTTTTTTAGTTTTTTCTTTTTTTGGTGTTTTAGTTTTTTTAGTTTTTTTCTTTTTTTTAGATGTTTACCTTTTTTATTTGTTTTTTTCTTTTTTAGTTTTTTTTCCGCGAGATGTCCCAGCAACACGTATGTAGGGTGCTAATTGCCGTGAAAAATATTTGATTTTACGGGAATGTCATTAGAGTCTACAATTAGTTGTATTTGTAAGGAGCGACCCGGCTCAATAGTAACCAAAACTCTAAAAAATGGAATTTTGATACCAATAGTTACATCAAAAGAATTTCATTTCAATGCTGATTTTAAATATATAAGTTTCATCAGTTTTAGTTATACCTATCAACAGTTATGAGCCTGAGAAAATTTGCCTTATTTTAGAAAATAGGGGGAAACACCCCGTAAAATTCCTTGAATCTTAAAGAAAATGACACCATCAGATTAAACGTATCAGAAAACCTAACTGTAGAAATTTCAAGCTCCCAACTACAAAAATATGGGATATTGTATTTTTTTTTCAAGAAGGCAGAACACGGAAGCGTGTTTATTTGTTTATTTGTTTTTTTTTCCAAGGGTGATCGTATCGACCCATGGTCCTAGAATGTCGAAAGAGTGCTCATTCTAACGGAATTAACAATTTCTAGTGCCCTTTTTAAGTGACCAAAAAACTAGAGGGCACCTAGGCCCCCTCCCACGATTATTTTTTCCTAAAAACACCGGATCAAAATTATAAGATAGCCATTTTATTCAGCATGGCCGAAAAATCTAATAACTATGTCTTTAGGGGTCTACTTAATCCCCCAGAGTCCTCGCGGGAGGGCCTTTCAATCTTTGACCAGTATTTACATATAGTAATGGTTATTTGGAAGTGTAGAGACGTTTTCAGGGGGATTTTTTTGGCTAGGAGAGGAGGGTTTGAGGGGAAGGGCTAGATGGGAGGGATCTTTCCATGAAGGAATTTTTAGGGGGGTAGAGAACTTCCGCGAAGGGGATGCAGGATTTTCTATCGTTATTTAAAAAAAAACAATGATAAAAATAAATATGAAAAGTTTTCTCAACTGAAAGTAAAAAGCAGCATCAAAACTTAAAACAAACAGGAATCGTTACGCACATAGGGTTCACCTCCTCCTAATACCTCGGTCTTTACACTAAAGTATTTATAATAATTCCAACTATTTATTCTACGGTCTCTGTGATTCAGGGGTCATTTTTAAGGAATTGGGACAAAATTTAAGCTTTAGTGTAAAGAGTAAGGTGTTGACCAGGGGGAGAAATATACGTAATGAAAACATACGAATACAGAAGTGCGTTACGTAAGTTTATTCGTAACTTGTGTTTATTTGTAATAATAAAAAAAACGTTCTTAAAAAATTTAAAGTTCTAGTTGCCTTTTTAAGTAACCAAAAAATTGGACGGCAACTAGGCATCCTCCTCCACTCCTTTTTACTCAAAATCGTCCAAACAAAACTACAAGAAAGCCATTTAGCAAAAGAAAAAAAAAATATGCAAATTTTGTCTTAATTATTCATGTGCAGAGAGCCAAAATCAAAACATGTATTAATTCAAAAACGTTCAAAAATTAAATTAAAAAAAAAGTTTTTAACTGAAATTAAGGAGCGACATTAAAACTTAAAACGAACAGAAATTACTTCGTACATGAAAGGGGCTGTTCTCCACTCAACGCCCCGCTCTTTGCACTAAAGTATTTACTGTTTTAAAAAGTAGAATTGAGAGAAAGAGTCAAACTTTAGCGTAAAGAGCGGGCCGTTGAGGAGGGAACAGCCCCTTTCATATACGGAGTAATTTCTGTTCGTTTTAAGTTTTAATATCGCTCCTTAGTTTCAGTTCAAAAAATGTCTTTTTTTATTAATTAACAAAAGGAATGGGGTATTCATTAGCACAACGAATATCTCTAATTAAATTTATTTCTGTATTTCTGTAAGAACTGGAGCAAGTGTTCATAGAACAATCAATGAGAGGACTTATTATTACTCTTTTAACTTGTGGGGGTGATTTGAATTAAAATAAAAATATCCGTCGTTTTGTGTTGTTCATCTATAGATAGTAAGTTGGTTGTCTATAATACAGTCTATCAGTATTGCGAATAATTTTCACATCTAAAAACGGTAGTTCATTTTCAGTTTCTAGGGTAAGCTGCAAATTTTTATCCTAAGTATTAAGATGATGTAAGAAACCCAAAGTTCAACTTTCCCATAATTCCAAAGTGAAATTACATCATCCTTGATGCGACCCCAATAGACATGTTTTACAAAATAAGAATTTAATGCCCAATTTTCAAGGTTCTCGAAATTAATATTTGCCAGTTGCCTGGATAAAGGTGTTCTCATTGGTAGCCCATTTATTTGCTGATAAAAGGAATCACGAAACTGACAATGCATTAAAAAATTATTACAAATTTCAACTAGAGTAATTAAAACTTTACAATCAATTCATGTCACTGAAACTTCGTTTAAGTGATAATTTTCTTCTATTTTACTGTTTAATAACAGCTTAGAAATAGCCACATCTAAATCCGTATATGGAAACAATGGCAAACTACCAACTGTTGTGTTTCCTGAAATACTTGTGTTATTAAATATTTTAACTAAATCTGCCAAATTACTATTATAAACATTTTGGGAATACAGTAAAGGTTTGAAACCTGTGTGAAACCATTTTCCGATATTGTAAGCGGGGGCTTTAGTACATGCTAAGATAGGTCTTAAGGGAATATCATGTTTACCATTTGTGGTAAACAATAGAATTTTGGACAGAAACTACCATGGGGGCTTATAATAAACAAAAATTTATTGTGTTATTGTCTGGTGATTTTACAATTCTGTTTCAGTTGCTTTAGTTTGTTTATAATATTATTAGCAAACTGATTAGTAGGATGATACGTTTTCGTTTTATATGTAGTTGTGTCATTTAAATATGAAAAGATTTTGTTGTCATAGGCTGTCGTATCCGTGACAACAAGTGAAATGCTTTTTATCTGCTTTGGTAACTATAATAGACGGGTATTTGCGGAGATTATATAATGTTTTTATGTCCTGCAAATTTTTTGGTGTGAAAGTAGTAGGAGACTTAACTTTTTCTTAGCTGTTCTAAAGGGTGTTTATGAGATAGAACTTAACTTCATCAGGATTAGAAACAGATATGCAGTGTTTATGAAAAGATGTCTCTAGAGAAGAAACTATATCTGCCACGGTAATGTTTTCGGTAGAAGAGAGAATTTTGGACCTATTTCGAGTGTTTCGATTTTCTGGGGTTTAAACGCTCAAGAAGAGAGGTTAACATTAAGTGTTTTCAAATTAGGGACATTCAAACTCTTCTAAATTGAAAATTGGATTTTAGAGATCACGGCTTCGAATGAAAGTTAAATCGTAGGCACATTACCTCTTACATGCAGCACTTCAATTCCGAAAAAATTGCACATTTCTCTGACCTCCTCTTCAACAGTACTAAGTTCTTGAAAACTTTTATTATTTGGTCATAAAATTCCAGTCGGTTTTTATGGCATAATTTAATGCTTCCAAAGGTAGTATCTTGTTTAAACATTTTATAGTTCACTTTCCAGAGATAAAAGTCAATTTTTTCATATTCCACAGTCAATAACAAAAGTGTACATTCAAATATAACTCCTTATGGTGATTTGTACAAGCTAATAAAATTAGTCTCATATAGTACAATAATCTTGTGAGTTATCCCAATACGTAGTATTTAAGCAGAGAAGCACTTCATCAAACTTTTATACCATCGCAAATGGTTAAAAAGAGATGTTTCTTAAAAGCTAAGGCAGTAGTTCATTGATCCCAACAGAGTTTGTTTCGCGACATGTTAGCTAGTTTACTCAGGCTTCATTTATTCCCATTTCTCTCACTTATCTCTGAACCTTATTTGCTAAAAAAAAAAAATCCAAAATAACATTTTGTTTTGTTTCTATTTTTATTTTAAACTGACTCTGATACTATTTATTACAAGAAAACTAATGGCTAAAAATGCACCATTTTGATTCCATATTCCGAAAAAATTTATAGCAAAACTATGTTAAATGTTGTTATTCTAAAAAATAATTTTGACTAGCATACAATTCTATTTTCATTTTATATTCTTTAAAAATTCAACCGAATTTTTTTGTTATTATTTTATCCAGTTACATTTAAAGACTTGAAAAAATTTTTATGTTAAAAAACCGGAACAGGTTGTGGAACTGGTTACAAAACAGGAACCGGCAAAACTGGTTACAGAACTGGAACCGACAGAACTGGAACTGGCTATGCAACCGGCAGAGCCGGTACCAAAACTCACGTAACTGGAACCAGAACCGGTGGAAATGGAACCGACGTAACTGGAACCGGCTACGGAACTGAAACTGGTGGGACTGGAATCAGAACCGAAACCAGTGGAATTTGAACCCAAGAAACCCGAACCAGTATCGGTGGAAATGGAACCAGAATCGATGAAACTGGAACTGGAACCGGAATCGGAACCAGAGCCGGAGAAATCGGTTATGCAAAAGTTCATTGATCTTTCAAGTGCCTTAGGGCTAAATCATTGCGCACTAACAATCCAGCCCAGAGAAATTGTTTATACAAGACTTCATTGCTCCTATAAGTATCACATAAGGCTAGAGAAATCGGTTACGTAAGAGTTTATTGCATATATATACATATATATATATATATATATATATATATATATATATATATATATATATATATATATATATATATATATATATATATATATATATATATATATATATATATATATATATATATATATATATATATATATATATATATATATATATATATATATATATATATATATATATATATATATATATATATATATATATATATATATATATATATATATATATATATATATATATATATATATATATATATATATATATATATAGAATCGATGAACTACTTCTTTTTCTATTACAAAAAAGTCTTTTTAACCATGAGCAACGGTATAAAAGTTTGACGAAGCGTTTCGCTGCTTAAATGCTACATCGGTAGCTCCCAAGATGACTGGACTATATGATACTAAATTTATTGTCTTGAAAAAATCATCTTGTGGATTTATATTTGAATGTGCGTTTTTATTATTGACTGTTAACATGAAGAAATTGACTTTATCGCTGGAAAGTGAACTATAAGAGGTTTGGCCATGATAAAAGCTTTCGAAGTTCTGTATTACCCTAAATAAGTGGACTGTGATTTTACGACCGCGTGATTACACCATATAATAAAAGTGGTAAGGAATGGAGTACTGTTCAGGAAGAAGTCAGAGAAATATGCAACTTTTTTTTGAGTTGAAACACTGTATGTAATAAGTAATGTGGCTGAAGATAAACTTATAATACTAAAGTTTGACCCCAAAATTTAACTTTTAGATTTATAATAGCCTTAACGTCTCAAATTTGAAGGGGTATATCATCTTCCCAAATTCAAGATCACGCAATGGATACCAATGAATATACGTGATCGTAATAAGTTCATACGACACAGTAAAAGTAAGATATATCATGGGATCTTCGTTTGTGGATGTATAAAATTTAACTTTAAGGACTACTTTTGTTTAAATATGAAAAAAGATCCTTTTGAATATGTTTAAACAATAAATATCTTAAGGCTCAAAACAGTCTTTATTTTTCGAATGGTCCTTGTTGGCAGTAAAGCATATGTTTTTTAATCCGTTACCTTAAAGTAGTTTAAAGTAGTTTAAGACAAAATTAATAGGGAAGAAAAAGATTTATTACAAATTTCATGTAAATATATTCTTATAATAGCCATCAGTAGCAAGATTTGGCGCAAATTGATAAACTGGAGTTCTTCCAAAACTACATGATGATACTTTGTATGTTCTAATTTTTTTATACGAATCGTTTCCCTCATTTCTCAAAGAATTTGCAGATTCCCTGCAGGTAAAGTCTTCTTTTCTGTCATAGAGTACTCCTTTTCCAAGAGCTTTTCTATTCTTTTCAGATTTCTTGGAGCGATGAGGGTGCCCTTTTGTCCATTACTTGTTTTCCTGACCAATATAAAGATGTGTTTCTCTCCATTCTCAGCGTTTATAATGAGAATAGCAAATCTAAGTTTTTCCATTAATCTTTTGGAGATTCTCTTCAATTACTCTAGCATTCATAAGTTAAAAATCTTCTGATCTAGACTCTTAAAAATTAGTGACATAATGAAAATACAATTGCATATGCTACATTCACAGTAAAAAGATATTTCCATTTTAATAATTTGATTTATACACAACCAGTTTTTTTTAAACCGAATAACAAGTTCTTTTTAAACTGAATAACGAGTTTTTTAACACAAATTTGGCAATAGTTCGTGAGGAACAGATAAAAAATATTGGGATGAGGATTTTTGAAGAGGCAGAGACACATGAGAATGAATTTTAACGGAATTTCACTGAAATCTGAGATAGGGGAACACCATTTTTCCAAAGTCAGAAATATGTAGACCAGAATTTTTCAAAATAAAGTTAAAAAATATACAGACAGAATTTTATGGGGGTTTTCAAGAGTCAAACGCAGCTGTATGGGATTTTCTAAATGTGAGGTAAATGAAATTACATAACAATTTAAATCATTTTTTTTTATTAAAAACACAGTTGTTTAATTAGTCACGTAACTGTTTGGTCAATGGACTGTTACTTTATCTATGTTCTATTTGTATGTAAGATTTCTGTGGTCTTGAGCGAAGGTCACACGATTTCACAAGCTTAATTGGAGCCTTTGTTTTATTGTGAAACAATTTTTTGACCTTCAATAAAGGCAGACACTTTCTTGTATATTGAATTAAGATGGTGGCTAGTGGTTTCCAGTGATTTCAGAAATGTTTACCAAGATTTTGTTAATACTTGGCAATGTTTCTTATACTATCAGGCACGTGTTGATAGTACCAGGAAATATTTTGTTACTAGCAGGTAAGATCCTCATGATACCATGCACGATTTTGTTAATAACTTGCAAAATTGTAATAATTTCATGTAAGATTTTGGCTTTGCCATAGAGGATTCTCATTATAGCAAGGGATATTCTTGATGATATAGTTCAAGATTTTTGATAATGTCAGACAAGATTTTGCTAATATTGCACAAAATTTTGGTAATACTTGGCAGGATTTTGATAATAACATGCACAATTTTAATAGCACGTTAGTCTAGATTTTGATAATATCAGCCAAATTAATGATAATATTAATAATATATAATTAATAACTTGTAAAAAATGTATAGGACACTGTTTGAATAATTTTTTTCCCTTGCATTACGTTGTTCTGTTTCTTTTATTTCTATGGCGCTCTAATTTTTTATTTTTAAAGACAACGGAACTGGTTTTTTGTTTGATTCTTAACGACATTCCAATACAAAGGAAAAGGGCAAAATTACTATTGTTTTGTATTACCTAAAATGTTATTACAACAAAAAATACTTTTTGATTTTGCAAAGAAAAAATCAAAACCTTTCACTTTGTCTTGGAAAAGGAAAAAAAAAATAACTAAGAAACAATAAAATCAGGTGAGTTTTCGTAACATATGAAAATATTTTATTCAATGAAACCTCTATTGCTGCCATCTATTAATTCACAGTCATAGATGGTGGTATTCAAAGTTAAAATGCTAGATTGGGGATTCAAAGTTAAATTGATATTCGTTAAGTCAAGGTCCGTTTTGAGAAAGAGTATTACAGTCTTTTTTATATATTTATCAGGCATTTTTTTGGTATTTGTTTTTTAGTGATTGCCAACTGAAAAACTAGAAAAAAATAATATAAAAATGAAAAAGTTAGAAATAATGTACCCCATTGGAATCTTAGAAAAACAAAGCTTCTAATAGGGCTTTTATAACACAGATAAGCATATTAATGTAATCGACTGTGCTATTTTTAAAATACTTAAAAAAAAATAGGGAAAATATCACCCAACATAACCTATCTTACAGCGTCAGTCCAAAAAAGTCCCCAGAATGAAGTAAGATTAGACATTAAATTTGCTTTCCCTCCCTCATACCTCCTTCTGTATATGAAGATCACCGAAAGGTGAAAATTTGAGCATGGAAATGTATTTTTGAGGCTTCAAGGATCCTCCCCCACCCACACAAAGATTCACTGGGTCATTTCTATAGCAGGCAATTCGCGATTATACACCAAAAAACATAATTTTATGGAGCATCAAACAAATCATCTGAGCTACTGGGACCTCCAAAATGATTATCGTATTAAATATTAATCTTGCATGGACTACATTTTACACCACAAAAGAAGAGAAAAAAAAACGCTGCAATATCTTTGGCTACTGAAAAAGAGCACTAGATATTTCAATTTCTGTTAGTAGAATACCTTTCTCAACACTCTAGGACTGTTTTTGTAGGATCACCCCTGAAAAAAAAAACAAACAAAACAAAACAAAAAAAACACGTGACCATGATCCCCCTTCTCAGAAAAAAAAGCAAAATTTTATATTTTTATCGTTAAAGACTTAAAACCTATATATTGGGGTTCTCTGAAATGCTGGATTTGACGGTATAATCTTCACCGAGATCACTCACTATTTTTGGTATATTCTTACTATTTTTGAATAGCTAGACAAATTTTCTGAGTCTTTTAATTTTTTTGGGCATGGTAGCTTTAAATATAATTAATTTTACATATTTAGAATTACCATAGAAAAACTGATATTTTGTAAGTATATTGTTATCGAAGCTCTGTTTTTAGAGTTTTGGGTACTATAGGCACGATTCCATGTTAATATTATCTGATGAAAAACAAAGAAACAAGAAACAACAACCAAAAAAAACAAAATCTAAAACTGGTACCTTGAAGACAGAAAAGAAACAAGTGCCCATAACTATTCTGTTAGTGTAGTTTCTGTATCTTTTTGGTTTTCTTGATCAATTTACCAGCTAAAAGTTTAAAATTCTACTACTTGAGCCCTGCTACTTTAATTAACGCTATTAATACTTGAATCATTACTTGGTTGCTGCTTGATTGGAATCATTGGAATCAATTGATTCCAATGATTCCTCATTGGAGTCAAATGATTCCTCTTGGAATCATTTTGGCCAGTGACAACCCTTCGTGCTTTGAATATTGACAATTATCATATTTAATTCAACCAAATATGCTAAATGATTGAGCCATGTGTTTGTTTAGTTTGACGATGTCATTCTGGGGATTACTTCTGCTGGGAGGTGGTAACCAATCGCCACCTGAAGTTTTATTATATATATATATATATATATATATATATATATATATATATATATATATATATATATATATATATATATAATCCTGCTTACAAGTCCCATGGAGAAGGGACTCAATGCAAACAAGATTATGAAAAGTTACTTTCATCGCCTCAACTCTGGCAGAGATTATATTGTTAAATCTCTCCAAAAACAGGGTAAAGCTTACAAAATGTCAACATAACTGCCATGTCAAGTAGCTGGGTACAGCAGCTATGAATTTATGAGACAACAAGAGAAAACAGTCATTGGCTTGTAGTTGAAAAAATTTATAACTTCAAATTTAAAACTGATAAGACCCCTAGAAAAGGTCTTTTAAGCTATCAAACTGCCTATGCATTGGTCTGAGATATCCATTTTTGGCATTCTTGCCATTGTTTTCTGGCATAAATATAATGAAAAGCTAAAGAATCTCTCAAGGGTGCTAGCCACTTGCTTAAAAAATGAATTAGGTCATTGCTCCTTCCATCAATGTGGGAGATTCTGATGACAAATTTTTATGACATTTCTTGTCATCAAAGTTTTAAAGGCCAGGAGGTTAATGAAAAAAATATAGCCTAAAATGCCAAGTATTTGTTAGATATTGCCATTCAATCAGCTAGTAGTGAATTAATTTTTTTTTCCAGGGATTTCATAGGTCAAGATTCATTTCTCAATGCGGATGTGAAGGCTGTTTCCAATCAGTTTCATAATGGTTATTCGAGGACTGTTTTCTTACATTGAAAAACAAGGAGATAAATTTCTTAAGGACCATGAATTAACATCAACTACAGTAATTGTTGATGTAAACAATGTAGCTGTTACTATTCATAATTCTAGCTATGACATGGATCCTGCTTTTGGAGGCAACTATGACAAACTATTTGCCGAGTATTGCGATTTTAACTCATTACTCAAGCAATGCAATATAACACCGATCATGGTTCTAAACGGAGCACTTGGCGTGGATAATAGAAATAGAAACAAAAAAATGAAAAATCGTCATGACAGATTGCGCAAGTCTACAAAATGCTTTCCGGGGAACCAATACCAGAATGAAGTGTTTCCACTCTTTGGCGTAGAGGTATTTATCAATGCTTGCAAAATGTTTAATTTCAAAGTTATTCAAAATGACTTTGAAGCTGACGAAGAGACTGCTTTGTTTGCAAAAAGCTTGCATTACCCCGTGTTAAGTAACGACTCAGATTATTTGATCTTTGGCGTCAAACAAATACCTTTAAAGTCTCTGAACCTAGGTAAAGGTATGATGGCTAGATATAACGAAAAAGGAAAACACTCATCTTCGTTGAAATGCAAAATTTTTCTGGCTGATAAATTTGTAGATTATTTATCTTTACCAAGTACACATTTACCATATCTGGGAGTTTTACTTGGAAATGGTTTGATTGATTTTAAATCTTTGACAAACCCTCATGACACTCAGAAAAATTTTAATATCCAATCCAGGATAGATGTTGCTGCATCCTGGTTAAGACAGCACAAGATTGACGATGTTCATGTAAAGGTAAATTTTCTATCTAGTAATTTTCTTAGATTTTTAATTTTTTTAGTTTCAGGAGTGGAAGAGATAAAAAGGTATGTAAAGTCTTCATAGAAAATCGTTATAAATTTGGTATTATATCTATCAAAGTTTCAATTTTCAACTTTTACACCTTAACTTTACTGCACCAAGAGTTTATTGGTGCGGTAAAGTTGAATTTTTTTTGTAAGTGTAACCATATGGTGTTGGTTTGACGTGAGAAGAAGTTGTTGCTATGAGAAGAGAGGATGTAGGATTAAACAACTTGTAAATCCAGAAATTATATTCCCTAGAATAAAAAATCAGCTTTTTGATTATCAGTAGTAGTTGAAAAGACAAGTTTTTATTGAAAAATAAAGGTGGAATAAATATTCCCTCTCATCACTGAAAGGAGAATACAGATAGAAAGAGGGTACTTGACAAACAGCTTTGTTTCTCATCTATTTGTAAAAGTAATCGGAAGGAGCTATTCCGTCAAAGTCATTAATAGGTTCCTTAAAACAAAAGGTCAACTGGTACAAAAAAGAGCGAAGGTTGGGTGATAGGCTAATCTCCTATCCTTGTAGAAGATTTGATGATTTATGAAACGACAACAAAAAGCCGCAGACTTTTTTACTTCTGCGGCAATAACTACTAGCCGTCCCTAGAAGCGATTTCTGACATCGAACTAACCTTTCCGTCTTTCCTTTTGTAATGTTCAAACTATAAATCCTGAGACACTACCCGGCTGCCAAGAGGGTGTGATTAGGACCGTTTGGTTATACAAAGTTGAAATAACAGCTCTATCTGAAGCTTGACTAAATGGGTTTGCTTCAATCCTGTTTGATAAATGTGAAGTTTTCTACTGGGGCAACAGAGAAAAAGTGTGAAGCCAAAGTTGACCTAGCCGTCAAAAACCAGCAAAGAAGGCAATGCTAGAGTTGGTACCTTAGGATGAAAGGATGCTTAAAGTGTGCTTTGTAAGTTCCCAGTCAAAAGTAGCAGTAAGATGTACTACTAGCAAGACTGTATCACCAAATAGTCCTGTATAGGCTTTAGCCTAAGGACCCTCTAACTCGGTGGCTACACCCGCAAGGTGTTAATCCTGCCCTGGTTATCAACATGGTTATAACATGTGAATTGGCCATTTAAAAACGTATTTTTTAAAAACGTTTAAAAACGTTCATCAAATACGCACATTGTCTATTCATATTTAGTTCATTTTGGATCTTCGCTCACATAAAATTCTTACACAAACCTATAGTAATAGCATAGTTTTAAGTAGGTTGCATCCTTCCCTCCTGAAATCAATAACATGAACTAAATCGTGTCATTTTTAACGTTTTATGTTTTTGCTTTTTTTTTGTTCACCAAACCCTCCTCCGGTATTTTAGAGTATACTTCAACCACTTTGGCTAATTCCATTCTGAAATTTACTTGACAGCTTTTGTCTATCCCCAAAGCTATAAGCTAAAAAAGAAAATATACCCGCAAAAAGTTTTGAGATTTCTCATAGGCATGCACCACCGCAGTTGCGTGGCCACACTAGGTACACCTTATATTAGCAGACAGTGGATTGGCTCGTTTTATTCCCTGCGATTTTTTTTTCGTGTAAAATTTTCAAAATTTTCTTTATTGCGCTTGTCCTTCACGAGAAATCTAACTAAATTATTGAATGTTTTCCCTATGGGTCTGAGAGGTATGCATAAAAAATTTCCACTTCGAGCGGAATTTTTAAATAAGAGTGAAACATGGTCTGGGTTATATTAGTTTGATATATTTTATATAAATCATTATTTTTCCGTCATAGCCGGATGGTTATAACCCTATGATGTGTTACTTCAGGTTGAGAAATATGCTTTAATTTAGATAAGCTTATCTTAAGACTTTTCTTGGCTATTTAATTTTACTGAATTCCAGGGAAGAGGGTTCAAAACCTATGCTATAGCTTGAATTCAGCAGTTTCTTATTGACAAATTGAAGCATAGCATTTTAAAATGTTGTTTTTTATTCCTTAGAATTTGCTTCTAGAAAACCAAACGTTCCAATTTATTTTTTCCTGAAAGCAGGGGATTTATAATATCTTTTCCAATGCTATTTACCCCCATCGGCAAATCACAGACATTGTCAAAAAACAAACTGTCGTTTTTTTTTTCTTGGTCTCATGATGTAAAACGGAAGGTCTTAGAAAGTGTTCAAGGAAGTTAGAATGTTTGCTACCCGTTGAAGTGTTGAAACTGTCGGAAAGCAAGAACCGTCCTTTATCCCGTTGCATCCATGCGCACCAATGATTCACGTGACCAAACGGTTTGTGGTGGGCGGCAATTGCTTATAATAATTCCTTTTCATTTAAAATTTAACTTTACCATTTGTGTAATTTTTCTTTCGTCTGTTGTAATTTTTATCCTTTTGAAGGTATACTTTGTATGTAAGTTGATTTCAACTCTTTTTATTTTATTGTAGCTCTTTGAAATCTTTGGAATCTAGTAACATAAGGTATTGAAAAAAATATACCAATTGGGCGGTGAGTAACTACCCTCATCTTCGTGCAGGCTCTTCGTCTCCAAGGTACAGCTTTTAATTGCACAGTAGTACAGGTTTTTTACTTTCTGTATTTCTGTTCCAGATATTATCTCTTGTCGAGGAAGAAAAAAAGGAAGACTTAAAGAAGCTTCTGGCGTATTACGGCAAAACTGAAGGAAAACCAACTGCTCTTGAATATTTCTTTAAAGGAAGTGGAAAGGAAATCATCATTAATTCGAAAGGAAACAGAGCTTTGCCTCAGTGGTTCATGACGGCTTCGCGGGAAGCTATGTTCCCTCCGTGGATTTTGAGAATTGTTTGCGCTCAAGAATTTTTTTATTTCGCCCAGGTAGAAGAATTAAAAGAGCCCTACAGCGTATTGCCAGCAATGGATATTGTTAAAGGTCTGTCAGCGGTGCTTTTAAGTCATGACTATAGAAACATTTCTTTGGAGTCAACAAATGTGAAAGTTGCTCACCTAGCTGTACAGTTTAGATCTGGAGCGACAATTGAAGAACGTAATATTCCTTTTTATGAAGGCCAATGCGTAACGATACCAAACTTAGAAGACATACCTTTGCTACCTTCGGGGACCAAGGAACGTTTTTTCAACCAAGTAATGAAACTCAATGATTTCCAATCTAGAACCATCAAACAATTTCCTAAGGACATTCAAATGTTTATTGGCTCAATGATCTTTTGGAATAATGAAACTAATCCAAGTTCACATCAAGTGGATGCATTGATTATGATGCTTGTTGTCCAGCGATCGGTAGGAAAGTATGGTCATAGACAGAATCAGGCGTCTGACTCTTTTTCTGGAATTGAGGGTGATCCAAATAATACTATAAAAAATCTCTGGAACAGATTGGATAAATCGGATTGTGATTTAGCGATCAAAATCTTAGAAGATCGCGGATGTACTCAGAAAAGCATTGCAAAACCAAAATATAAAGTCAGTAGATACGACAATGCAGCGAAAAGCTCGAATGCGTGTAAATACTACAAAAGAACCGTTCATAAATATGCAGAATTCCAAATGATCCTGTACTTTGTAACTTACATGAATCGGCTACTCGGTTGTCCATATCCAGAAACCAACTCAGTTTTATGCTTCAATGGATTCTTTTTGCACAACTTGGCTTCATATATTTTCTCCAACTCTAACTGGATTGAAACTTTTAGCACTTGTAAATCTGTTTATAGGCTCTTGAAGCAAGTTGTTTTAACGTTTTCTTCATTGACTAAAGGTCAGTGCAAGCAAGATAATTCGAATGAAACATTGAGAAATCTTGATGATATGCTAATGAGATTGAAAGTATAACAACCAGTTTTCCTCACTCCAAGGAGCTGTCCAGAAGCCAAATCGACAATCTCTTAGCGTCAAAATATCTTTTGATTTTTCCCTTAGGAAGTTCGCAATGGAAATTTCGTAAAAAGAAGAATCGAAGATCTAGATTGAACACAAAAGAAAAAGACTTGAATTGAATATTTCTTTTTAACAATGCTAACAAAAAATTGAAGCTATTTGAATTAACTTGTTTGTGAAATAGCAAATTCATTATACTTCAAACGTAAGCTAAAATAGTTTTTCATTAAGTCCTCGGTATTTTATAATCAAAGTCATCAATGTAATCTTGTTTGTCACCTTCCTCCGGTTTAATGTTAGAGTCATCCGATTTGGCAGCTGACTCGTTCAAATATTGATTTCATTTCGTAAAGTTGTCATTTACGATTTAGCCAAAGTATGTGAGCAAACTATTATTTTACTCATGGTAGTATTTGATACGAATTTAGCTGATTTGTTTTTGTATCATTGTCTGATCTTCATGCTGAATCATAAAACGTCACTTCATGATGTTTCTGCTCTGTAGAAACATCATGTAAACATCACGTAGAGATCAATCATTTGTCTTTTGTTTATTTTATTTTGTTATAGCACTTGAAGTTTCGGTTTGAAATTAAAAACATATTACTGATAGCCGTGTCTGTCATGTTTTTTTTTGTTTTTTTTTTTTTTTTTAAGTAGAAATTTACCCCTCTAATTTCTACTAGAGGAAAGGAAAGAATATTAATGGCCTACAAGTCTGGTTTTTTTGGTCAAAAGTTTAAAAATGTGCCTCTAAATGAATTTAGCACCAAAGACAAGGGCTCCAAATATTGGGAATAGCCCGCATAAAACAAAAGCCTTTGAATTCCCTTTACATGGAGAAGTTTTATCCTTTGAGATTTAACAATAACACTACATTTTGAACACTTGTGTACCTACCCTGAGGGATCATGTCAGTTGTCTAACAACACCCTAGATAGCACCCAGCCCTTATCACAATTACCAGCCGCTTTTCATCTTATATACTGATAGATTTGACCTCTTAAAATCCTCCAACGTTACACAGTCAAAAATCAAATGAAACACACTTTCAAAAAGCTTCAATACATCAGACATAATTGATAATGATTTATCTTTGTCTAAAAGCCAACAAAGAGCTATGACACTACGAACAAAACAGCAATCAACAAACGGCATCAGTTAAAACCTACAAAAAAAGACCTTTATGGTTCAGTCCCAGTCTCAGAAAATTTTCCCAGCTTTTGAATTTCGCCCAAATAGCGTTTTCTCATTGTTATGAACCAATTATTTTTATCAATAAATAATAATAAAAAAAAATCTTTGAAAGTACTAGTTCTTTTCAATCCCCCCAAAAATACAAAATGCTTTCCCTTATACCCCGAAACATTAGAAAAAGTTAAGGACATTCTGCTGCCTGATCTGACCCACATACTCCCCTTTTCCCTTAACTGGCAACCCGTCCCTCTCATAAATGATATAGGTATATTAGTCGTGATTTTTCCTATTAAAAAACAATTTTTTAGGACTAATTTTTTATTGGAATTTTTTTTTCATGTTTTAAAATTACATAAAATATGCTTCAAAAAAAAAAAAAAATCACTTGTGATATTTTAGAACTACGAAATCAACCTGATATTGATATGTTAGTCGTGATTTTTCCTATTATGGAAATGATATTTGTAGTGACAATTTTTTTTTTACTTTTTTTAGAAGAGTGCCATATCTCTCTCTCTCTCTCTCTCTCTCTCTCTCTCTCTCTTTCTTGCCTTCTCTTCTCTCTCTCTCTTCTCTTCTCTCTCTTCTCTTCTCTCTCTCTCTCTCTCTCTCTCTCTCTCTCTCTCTCTCTCTCTCTCTCTCTCTCTCTCTCTCTCTCTCTCTCTCTCTCTCTCTCTCTCTCTCTCTCTCTCTCTCGTCTCTGTGTCTCATTTTGTGTGTCTGTGTGCTAATTTTTGATAATACCGCGTAAAGTTTCGACAATACAATCGAGGATTCTTGTTATGTCAAGTGATATTTGGATAATGTAGTGCAAGATGTTTGACAATACCAGACAAGATTTTGGTAATATCTCACAAGATTTGGAAACACTTGGCTGAGATTCTTATGAATATTATAGCCTATTATTACAGGCATCCTTCTAAAAAAAACAGTAAAACAAAAAGTAAAAAAAAAAATTAAAACGAAAAACCAAGATTAAAGGTGAAAGATAAAGAATACGGCATGGAACTTTATGGTTTCTACCGCAGTGCTGATCTCTGTTTCTTGGCCCTTCAGCTAGGAAGTGCAATTGGGGCTTATCTAGGAAGTGCAATTGGGGCTACCCATTTAGAACTGGGTTGACTCTGACTGAGTTTAAAGATTAACGCCACTGACCCCCGTCCGAAATCAAACAATTAGGTACACTAGGATTTGAACCTTCGCCCTCTTGGACAAAGGATCGTAAATCCAGCACATCAGTCCACTCGGCTAGGACGGTTAACGTCACGATTAACATATCAATACCAGCTTCATTTAATATTTCAAAATATTACAAGTGAATTTTTCTTTTGTTTTAAGTATATTTTATGTCATTTTAAGACATAAATAAATAAATAATAATAATCTTTATTCTTTCTCTTTATCACAATGCAATAACATGGGTATCGTCAAAAAAAATAAAAAAAATAGAAAAACGCAAAAAGACGCAACATAAAGAACACACATGATGAGCCATCACTTCGATTTGAGGATATTGTCGTTGTAGTGCTTCACGTAGTATGGAACGAAGGAGTTTAAAAATCTTGTCGTTGAGTGTGTAGGCGGGCATTCTAACAGTTCTTTTCCCTCTTTAAAAGTTGCCACCCTCGTCTTGTGTGCGTGAGTCACTGAAGTAAACTGAGGCAGGATATCTCGGTGCGTTGGGGACTTCAGGATGTCAGCTCCAAACTTCATCAGCGTTTCGTGCATCCTTTCATCCAGGGTTGGGAACCTGAGTTCGCTCAAGCTTTCTTCGTAGTTTTTGCAATTTGATCCAAGGATTATTTTGCAGGCTCTTGTCTGAATTGTTTCAAGCTGACTTCTGTCTTTCTCTGTGAGCGATGGGTGCCAGACAGGACAGCCGTACATGACTATGGGAATTACATAAGTTTTGTAGCACGAAAGAAGGAGTTGTTCTGTCATTCCAAACCTTTTGAGATTTGCAAAGGATTTTAGAAGACCAGCTGCTTTTGCTGTGATCTGGTTGATGTGATCTCCGAACCTAAGATCGTCACTTAGTGCGATGCCGAGTATTTTGACTGATTTCTTTGTTTGGAGAAGTACAGGTTCGTCAATGCTCTTCTTCTTTAGGAAGTTGACACGCAACACACAGCTTTTCTCGAGACTTAGCTGGAGCTTCACTTGATCAGCTTGATCCCGAAGCTCTGCAACCAGGGGCTCAAGTTGGTCGTATGTTTGTGAAAGGAATCGTAGTAGACTTATTAAACAGTCATCTCAGAACTTGTACCTTTGTTTATGTTGTCTCATCAGTCGGTTAATTACAATGACAAATAAGATGGGACCTAGCTTGCTTCCTTGGGCTGCTCCACATGTGATGTCTTGGAAGTTGGATGCTTCCCCGTTTTCAAGTTGTACGCACTGTTGACGACTAGAAAGAAAACTTGCGATGATGCACAGCAGAAACTGCGAGACCTCCAGGGCAAGGGCTTCATTGATAACAGTCTCGTGGTCAAGAAGATCGAAAGCTTTCACGAAATCAGAAATTATTATATCAGCAAGGGCCTCCGAAATTTCTAGGTGCTCTAGTAGATCACGAAGTAATCTGACCAGATAATGTGTTGTGCTGTGCCCTCGACGAAAACCGAACTGCATAGGGTCGATTTTATGTTCTACTTCTGCTAGTAGCCACTGTAGAATAAAGTCTTCAAAGACTTTCGAGATGATGGGCGTCTTCGAAATCGGCCAAAGGTCTGACGATGAGGTGGGTGATGTTTTCTTCGGAATAGGTGTGATAAATGCCTTTTTAAACTCATCTGGAAAAACGCCTTCCAGTAGACACTGGTTATACATCATAGCCAATGGCGTGGCCAGGAAGGAGGAGCATGCGTGTATCAGCCTTATAGGAATTTCGCCGGGACATGAAAAAAAGCTAAAGAAATTTCTAAGAAAAAAACTTAGTTAAAAAAAATTTAACCTAAAGAAAAGTTCAAGAAAAGGAGGGTAAAAGTTGAGGGAGGGGTATTGGGCTCCTTAGAGGTAGGAAATGGATGACCACGAGTTTTCCTCTAAAGGAAGTGTTGGTATAAGCACTCATACCCATGAATGTGATGATACAAGCGGTTACTGTGTGCATATGATATAGATGCTGTTAAGTAACGTTAAACATTATATCATAAATTCTATTAGTCTAGTTTGAAATCAAATAAATGGTTTACTTAATTGGTCACCACCTTTCTGTACTTGAATCAATTGTCATGTGAAGGTTGAATATATGTTAATCATGTTCCAACAGGAATATGTAGGTCATTCACCGGATCTAGTTGCTAGGAAAAACTGGTTATTCTAATGAGGTATCTCTCTTTAAGTATTGTTATGTGTGTAGGTCAATGCTTTATTTTAGTATAGGCAAGCTTTAGTGCACAAAAAAGGTTGTAAGTTCCGTAGCTGGATCCCCTACACTACTTTGATTGCACAAAGTCGCTTCACGTGATATGTTATAAAGTACCTTATGTCAGCTGCCAGAACTAGGGGCTTAGCCATTTTGAACCAGGATTCTCTTCTTGTCAGTAAGCCATCAAGAAGGTTCAGATGCTCATCAATCTCAAGTATCTTGAATGTTCCGAAGTCCAAAAGTGCAGTTGCCACCATGAGATCATCCCTTGGGAAGTGAAATTCAAACTTGTCTTCCACATTTTCTTTCAGAAGCAAAATACTGGTGTTATCATTATATTGCTCTTTAAGGTGACATTTTAGGAGGCCCTGACTGATCAGAGCAACATTCAGGATGGGAAAGAATTCTCTCTCAATAACCTCGATTCTTGTAGACAAATTTGGCTGTAGAGAGCAAAGGTCACGCGTTAGTTAATAATATTCATCATCTAGAAGCTTGCAAACAAGGCCAGATTTCCCAATTTCCCAACCTGCTCAATGGGCAACTGAGCATCAGCATCAAGAATCTCATTTAAATCACAATTTTTTTTTAAGGAATTCATTGCTATTTTATATTTAAATTGTTTTTGAGAAGGTTGTTAGGAAGACAAAGAATGTGTATATAAGTTTAGTTCTTCCACTTTGCCCATGCTTCTATGTACATACGTATAAGATCATTTTGGGTGGGAAGGGGGGTATTACTTAAAATTTTTATCACTTTGCTTTCTGGCCTTTGTAGAATAGCTGCATTTTTCATTTTAATTAGAAAATATTACAGTGTAACAAAGAGGACCAAGTAGATATCTTAAGTCCATCGTTGACGAGTAGATTCAAAAACACATTGATAGGATCCGAATTTTTACATGTACTGTTAGATAACAAACTTTGTGTTATATTTCCCTCTAAATAATCTCCGAAATAATTCGGCCCTAGAAATTTTAGGCGGTGCGCCGCTGCCGACCGTATTGGCGGCGGCATCGGCGCGCTGAAGCCTTTTCGGTGGCGGCACGGTAGAAGATTCTTGGCGGCGCACGACCGGTTTTTGGCGCAGCTGTGAGAACCAATAGGAACGTTTATCTTGTGCGTCGGCAAATTATTAGTTAACTATCTTACTATCAATTCCCTTTAAAAGAGCTAAAAAATAACTTCAGCTAACACTCAGCAAATTTTATTTATTGGAAATATATATTCCATGTCTATAAATAAACCTTAGCCCGATATTGCTTTTGATCTCGCACAACCCGTTTATTCGAAAATCTCAAGGGCGAATCCTGAAAGAATGTATCCATTGAAAGTATGTCTGGTACATATCCAGCATCTAATGGGAACGTTAGATGTTGATTGTCCAACGTTATCCCATGTTAAAGTTAGGGGCGTTTTTCTCCGTCCTTACAAAATTGTAAGTTAACCATTTTACTAAAAATTTAATTTTAGCAAGCATAAAATTTTTTAGCCAACATTGACTGCAAATTTCTCTAACCAACCTAATTGTGAGAAAACCTAATTAGAGAAAATTATTGGATAATTCTTAAGATATTCTAAGAGATAGGAAAACCGTAAGGGCGAGGAATTTTTTCTCAGCTTGTAGTTATTTGCATTTTTTTTTCCAGTTTATCCATTTATGAGAATCGTTAATCAATTACTGCTTTTGTTTCTACGCGCTAGTAGGAAATTGCTAACTAATATTGCATTTAGAATTTTTTTTTTTAAATAAACGACGAAATCTCTAAAAATCAAGTTTAGTGAAAACGTATACCAAAATGAAAAATATTTCCAAATTCTATGCCTTGTTTATAGAAAATGCAAAAAGTACATTTGCGGGTTTCTGCATTATGACACATTTCATTATAATTTTCAATTGGGGTATCCGCTATGCAATAGTTTTTTATTGTAAAAAATCGTGTTTCAAAATGTTTGACTGTCTCAATAAATCAGCTGTCATATTTTTATTTCTCAGTGTATCATAAAGCTGACTATAGCTTTATTATTAGGCAAGTATTCTTGCTTTAAATAGCCTGGAAGCATCATAGTAAAAGCTAAACCACAAACATTACCGGCTACCGTTCCCATGCAAAAATGAAGTTTTAATGTCGTTTTTGAAACTTCTGACGATATATTTTACTCTTAGCTATTTCCTGTGGTTTCCAGTTTTCCAAAATAAAAGTAAAATTAATAGATGTCCGTTACTTTACTCTGTCTCGCCTTACATTTTTTTTTGCGTAGTATATATTTTGTCCTGGTCGCTTAATCACGGACTAATAAAATTGGTCTACATTTTTTTTTCAAATGACGGTTTAATATTGTATAGGTTTGGACTGAAAAGTAAAAAATAATCTATCTGTAGTCTCAAAATCTCCAAATTATTAAGAAAACTTATTCTAATATTTCTCCACAAGTTTGAAAACGTCTTGTCCGTAAATTTACTATTTGTTGTTAAGTTTTAGCTTTCGTAAATAAACTATTTTACAACCAAAGATACTTGATTTGTAGGGAAAAAATAAGCTTTGTTAAAGATTACTAATGATTTAATATTCTTATAAATACTATAAAAAGACGTCCAGTTGTCAGTATTTGTACAGCAATATAATATTCTTACACTGACTGATATCTAAGGTTGTAAAATTTTTAATATACAGTTCCGCCCATTTAAAGGGTGTTATTCTCAGTAATAGCCCTTTAAATGATAGGTCTGAAAAAAAAAAATTAGAATATTTTTATTTTGATCGTCTTCAGTTATTAGAAAATACCAGGCATCAATAGGAAGTAACGGAGAAGGGTCCCATGAAAAAATATACACACGGAGCTTAGAAAAAACTCTTAGTTAATTTCTTACTTGATGATAGTATATTAGGTTTTGCTATAGTGGCAACAGTGCATCAAGTCACCAATTATCCCAACTTGAAAAATGAAAGAAATATGATTCATCTGAAGATAATTGAAGAGTTTGTGGTCATATGAATTGCCCTTATTATCCACAGCGCATTCCGAGAACCCACTCACAAAATTTAGACCAGCTAGGGAAGCCAACGTTCGTCTCTCAAAAGAGAGGAAAGTCATCTACCATTCACTAGCCATCAGGAGTACTTGATCCCAAGAACTGGTAATAACAAGGTAACTTCTTTCTTCCACCTTGTATTGCGCCACAAAGAACCTTTTCTGCACAACCGTTGGTCCTTCATTTTCCCAAGGGTGACAGCAAGAGTGACTTTGGCAGTCTTGTAAGAGCAGCATATTTTAAAAAATACCTTCCTGATGGTCAGAAACTGTACAGGACGGCCAGCGGCTGGATGGTGACTGAAATTAGCAGTACTGCTCTTACCATGAGAAAGTTGTCGCTGTTATTCCCAAGGAGAGGTTACTGAATGGAAAATATTTTTTTATTGGGATTAGTTTTTAACTAGGATGAATGTTAGAGAACCAGTTGGGCGTAGTGGCTTAGTGATAGTAGATAATTCTGGAAATTAGTGAATAATCTCTTAGGAGTAGAAATAAAGAAAGAAGAGTTACAAAAGCTGAAAGTTCACCAGATTATTTAAAGGCAAGGAAAAGGCGAGAGAGAAGTCGATTGTATAATTATATTGATCTTCAAAACATAGTAGGCTTAGCAAGCGGGTTTTCACATAAACCTTTTAAAGAAGAAGATCGAGAACCTTTCCAGCGTATTACCTAGGAGAAACCATAAGAATCCCTGAAACGAGTAGAAGGTCAACCATCACTTGGAACAAGTAAAGTCCCAGTAATATTTCGGAAAAGGGCCGGAAACTCGGTAATACCGAAATGATGAATCATTTTTTTAAATGTGATGGAATTTTTCAAGTGGTCAAACAATGGGTTGCGTCACTAGTAGTACAATTTCTAAAAGAAGAGACCGCGAAAAATCCGAGGTTATGGCCTATGCAGTTAAGCAACAGACCAAGTAAAGTATTTTCTATGATTTTGTGCAGTGAGTAGATTTATGTTTGGAAAGGGGAAAAGACTGATGATGTTTCAGGCAGGTTTTAAAGAAAATTATTCTATGGTAGACCACGTTTGTACTATACATAGTGTAATTAGAAAATATACTAGGGAAAGGGAGAGCAACCATTTCTATCGCTTCTTGTCCTTAAAGGGGCGTTTCATGGATTTGAAAGGGAATTTCTGGTAAGAAGTCTGTCAAACATGGGCTTGCCCGAGAATTCGTAATGATTATAGTAAAGATTTATTTGGTAGTGAGGGACTTACTAAATAGCATAACTTATCCCCCACATTTCTGCCATAAAATAAACCTCTTTTCCTACGCTCCTTTAACCTATGCATATATGTCGAGTGACTTGGTCTTTGCCATCTTCTTGTGCCACATATGAATAGAATATCCTGGTTCCATTTACTCCGTTATCATACCGACATCCACGTATACAACTGCACCTTCATTCCATAGCTGAGCAAAATCATCCGATGTTCCCTTGATTGTACTTTGTCACGAACCATTCTGACTCTGATACAGGGTAACTAATGCGCTATCCCGCAAGACAGAACCTAGACATCTTCAGGAGCTTGGGATGGCCTGGACACGTTTTTAAGATGAAAAATTGCCCAAGTTTGTTCTTTTTGGCCATCCATCTAGGGCTAAACGAAAAGCTGGTTGTCTCCGAATAGGGTAAGAAGAGGACAGGAGAAAGAGTTTAAGAGAAAATGGAACTTCTTGGGAGGTGGTAAAGAGTGAAGCTATGAGCAGATTGAGGTGGAGAAGAAACGTGTGGAGCTCTGTTGTCTCTAAGCGTCTTGGTGCTGGAATGTTTTGTTTGTAGTTGTAGTATTAATCATACTAATGAGTCTTCTGTTTCTCAGTGCCAGCACTCAGTCCCTATAAAACTAGTGGTAACTCTAATTTATTAACAAATCCACTTTCTCCAAGAACCCTTTCAAAATATTCTACCTGAGCACTTTCTAACATAGTAGCAATTTCTTTTTCCAAATTTCACACGCATAAGGCATAGTCTGAACTGTCTTAGTGAGAAATATTTGTTAATATGTCATTAAATATTCAAACTTGGCTTACTGGCTTGCAGTCACGATAAAAGAAGCTCGCTTTCCTTTTGCCAAACTTATTTCTGTATTTTGACTGAACTTGTTCTTTGCTGTCAAATTACAGCCCAAATATGTAAACTCTTCTTTTACATCCAGATATACCCTCACATCAAACTCTATCTCTCTCAGTGGCGGTTCTGACCTCTCTTGCGCCCAGGGTAAAATCTTGATTAGCACCCACTTGTCTCCCAAAAATTTTCAGGCCAAATTTTCACAAAATTCTCTTTTATTAACAAATTCTTCCATTTATTTAAATCTGACTTCTTGCTTTAGACTCTGCAAAATGATTAATTATATCGTTCTAATTGATTGTTGGCAATTCTTCGCATGCCGCTAAATCATTTAGTCTATCCTGGCCCATAGTCGATCTGAGGTACGTTAATATTAATTTAATTTTACTAAACGGCCGCTCATTACTGGCCACTACACTGCAACCACTAATAATATTTGATACGCAACTCTTACATTTGCGAAGATCCCTTCACTTCATATTGCAAAATTAATTCTAACACAGCTATATTTTTTTGAAAATGTGTCAGTGTCGAATTATTCTTTTTCATATCTTGGAGTTCGTGGAATAGCTGAATGAGACCTAAATCATCGCAATATTTTTCACCATGTTTGAGGCAATTCGCTTTAACATCATCAACATATGTGCCATCTTAATAGCTCTTCGGTATTAACCAACTACATAACATTTTGTGTTGAATTCTGATAGTCTTTTGAATCGGTTATTGGTTCCTACAACTATCAAACAATTTATAATAACAAACTGTAAAAAAGAAGCGATGCGGATTAGTGGTAACCGAAAAAAAAGAGCTTGGATAACAATAGAGACATCAAAAGGATCGATCTTTTATGGTGATTCAAAATATTTAAAATTAAAAGTGATTAAATTGAATGTTACCCATCAAAACTTAAGAGCCTGAAAAAATATGCACAATTTTCTAAAAACAGGGAGACACCCCTAAAACGTCGAGTGATCTTAAGGAGAATAACACTACCAGATTCAGCAGTTCAAAGAACCCTACTGCAGAGGTTTCAGGCTCATATATACTAAAATGTTTTTGTTTTGTTTTTTGTTTGTTTTTTTTTTGTCAGAAGAAAGATTACGAATGCGTATTTGTTTTTTTGCCATGGCTACCATTTCAAACTAGTAATCATAGAAGATCGGGAGAGGGCACATTTGATCAGAAATCAAAAGTTCTAGTGCCCTTTTTAAGTGAGCAAGAAGATTGGAGGGTAGCTAGCCCCCTCCATTGAACATTTTTCCCAAAGTCGTCTGAACAAAATTTTTTGACAATCACTTTGTTCATCATAGATGCAATGTACAATGATTGCGCCTTTAGGGATAACATGACCTCCCCAAACACCCTGGGGACAGGACTGTAAGTTACGAAATCTACCGATTGTTAGCGTACTGTATTTGTTGTTGGGAAGTAGATAGACGTTTTTTGGGGGGAGGAGGCTTTTCCAAGGTGAAAATTGTCCATGGGGAGGGAAGTCTCTTGGGGTGAGCTTTCCAGAGTAAATTTTTCAGAATTCATACATTCCTTTTATAGGAATTCTTTTTGTATTCGTTCTTTTTATTTGTCTTTGCAAACTAAATTTAACATGTGAAGATGTACCGGCGGAAATTTTTAGCGAGAACCAATTGTCTGGAGGATTTTTACACGGGGGGAGGAATTATCTGCGGGAGAAATTCTCCATGGGGGAATTTTCTACGTGAGCAACTTTCCATTGGGGCGGAGATTTTCGGGAACATTTTTTTCACGGAGGTTGGATTTCAGAGGCCATTTGAAAAAGATTAGAAATTAAAATCTTTCTTCAAATCTTTCAACAAGAAAAAATTTATAAAATTTCAAACAACTTCCAACGAATTAAAACATTTGTTCTGCTAATTACAGTCACTCCCGTCAACTTGCTACAAAATAAACACACTTGCCAAAACGGTCAGTGTATAAGGACCCATCAGAGGAGTGTTGTTGGGGAAATAAGTACTTTTAAAAATGTAATGGATCAACTACAAACTGCGACAACGATGATAAGCAACTTTCTTTCCAATTTATCTTGTAAGAGCGGGTCTTACGCAATAATTTGTAAAATGAGCACTCTCTTGTTTGAACTTACAGATTAGTTTGCACAAATCTTTCCACTGTTTCAACTTGACTGACTTTCAAACTCAGACTTTCCACATTTGCTGCAAATTTTCAAAATTTGCTAGAAATTAAATTTTTGCTTCACATTCCTTAGTATGCCAAGCGAAGATGGCTTTTTATGGAATTGGAAATGAAAAACAGTACTTACAGTTCCAACATCTAAAGGAATAAGTTTCCTTTTCTCTGTTTTCCAAAAAGTTCAACGGAAGCTCAGGTAACATTATATAGTTCCCCCACCTCCTGCCCTAAGGCATTATCCAATTCCTAGAATAAGGGTTTACACTCAAAGAGGAATTTATGCTTAATACCTGGCAGCACTGATTACTTAGTTTGGGTCACAGGTTTGAGAATTTCTTTCTTCTGAATGCAATGTTGTTAATACATTAGTCGCTTATTCTAAGTCCGCAAGGCCATTCTAATCTCTTTATTAAAATTAATAAAGACATTTGCAAAATTGTGAAAGAATATATTATCAAAAGAATCAGGACAAACAAGGCATTGTGTTTGAAAAATAAAGAACTGAAAATAAATGGTTAATTGTGCTTACTAGTTCCCAAAGCCATCTGTTAGGTCAAGTAACATAACATTGTAGGCGTCTTCATGCCGTTTTAAGAGTCCACTGCTTTCTAGAACATCTAAAAAAGGGCCATACCAATTAGATTTTATCTCAACCCAAGGATTTGCTCCTTTAGTGAAACGAGGTTGCATCAATTCCTAAAATCAAATAAAGATAACATAACATATATATTAATTAAATGAAAACAAAAGAAAAAATGTCAAGCCATAACAATTCTTTGGAACAAATTTCTACAGAGTAGCTTTCACAAAAACACTTTTTGTACATTTCAACTTTTGTTGCAGAGAAATTAATTTTAAAAGTTGGCACAAAAGAATAGATGGGATTAATGGACAGCTTCGTAGAAATTCTGAATGTAGTTAAAACTGACACTGATGCACCAAAAGAAACTAATGATGACACCATCATTCCAATTCTTTAAATTGAAAGGTTAGAGATTATCTCGAAGAGAAAGTACATCTTTTACACAAATTTCCTGCTAAAAAGAACCCCTGGGAAGAAAATCAATCATCTTATTTTTTCAGTTTTGCTAGAATACTTCAAAATTGTATTCAAAATTCTTTTATTCTCATCAGAAATTCCAGGAAGGTAGTTGTATGTGCAAAAATGAGTTGAATTAATCGATACAATATAGCAAGTTGGGGAATGTAGACGACTAATCTCAGTTCGGTAAAAATGTGACGTAATGCTTTTTTATTTACTGTAGTCGATTTTTAAGAACAGCAAGGGTCAGATAATATTTACTCCTGGAAGAAGTTTAACCCGGTTTGCAATTAAGATTTGGAAAGCATTCATAAACGAATTAATAATCTAGATGGCATGGTAGTACCTTCACCTATAAACGCTAGGACAATTCAAGTCAATAAAATAGTTTCTAAAAAACTGAGGACTTGTCATCTTGAAGATTTGTAACTGATTTTATTGGTCTTCAATTAATATAAACTTGCTTAAAACTAGTCAATTCATTTTTTCCCAAAAATTTGTAATTGGCTATCAAATTGAAATAGCCCATTCTGTTTTCACGATTTAACTAAAAACTAAACCCAGACTGATTGCATAAAATCCTTCAGTAAATAGGCTTTTATCAATTTCGATTCTATGGAGACTATATCATCTTTCGAAAAGTGATACAGTTTTGCAGAAGTTTCCAATCTGTTTTTACTTTGAAGTGAGAAAAATAAGTCTAAAGATTGCGATTACACAAAGGGCAATATTCATAATTGCCGTGACGCTTCTAGCACCATAAACACTTCAAAATATTAAAGTCCTTCATAGATACTATAAACCATGATATTTCTTAATACCTGGTTCTGGGTTTCGGTTTGTCTTTTTTTTACCCTGTAAGATTTTTATCGACCGACAAAACAGATGCAGTAACCGAAAAACAGCAGTGAAAAGCTAGATTAGTTTCGATTGCCATCAATTAGTGTCGAAAAATACAAAATTATCATCTTCCTCAAACCGAATTTTATTTAAGCTCGTCCCCTTAAATGGCCCCGCCGAAACCATATTATCTCAATCTCAAATTTCACTATATAGTTGGAGGATTCGCCACCTAATATCGGGCTAAGGCACGCCTCAGAAAATTCGGTCTTAACTCTTTCCCTATTCCGAATTTTGTGCCTATTTGTGAAAGTACATTCAACAAAGACTTGCTATAAATATTTTCAAAGGTAGGTAGAACACAAATGACAGTATTTTTTTCGCATACTCAGGCTAGAAACTTAAAACGCCATCTATTCATATTTGTTTTGTGAGATATGCATAATATAGATGGCAGGTTATGCGTTTTATTTTAACCGCAATGCTTACCATACTACCATATACACATACGCAACTACAAGAAGGCCAAGCTATTAGTGAGCTCAGTAATAAACTACAGGTACCCAATGCTTACTCTGCATTTATTTATGAGATAAATCATTATCAGAGAGCTAAAAACATCCAAAGAAATAGCTGCTTCACAATTACAATCGATTATTAAAAAATTATGAGATGCGCTGTTTAAGCTATTCAGATAATCAGTAGCTCAGGTGTACATAAACTAAACACAATTCCTGAAATGTAAATTTTGGTAGAAATCAAACACAACGTGTAAGACATGTACTTGTTGCCTTCTGACTGAGAATAGTCCCAATGGGATCTTAAAGATTCTTACTACTACTACTAATAACTCACTGCAGCACCAAACCGCCTGAGGCCAACACAGCTACGCACGCTCCTCCTCCAGCCTTATCTATTCGAGGCCTCCCTCTTTACACCCTTCCAGGTAGTTCCCATTTCCTTTAAATCTTTATTTATGACATCTTCCCAACCCAGACAAGGACGACCTGCTTTCCGTGTAGTCCCAGACAGTTGGCCAAAAAGGACAATCTTTGGCAATCTGTCATCCTTCATCCGCAGAACGTGGCCTAGCCATCTCAACCTTTCTTTCATTATAGCCCTAGAAAGCGGAATTGAATCACATTTTTCGTACAACCTACTGTTTGAAATACGGTCAGTCAGCCGGGTACCCAGAACAATCCGTAGGCAATTTCTCTGGAATACATCTAGTAAATTTTCATCTGCTTTTCGGAGCACCCATGCTTCAGAGCCATATTTGACCACTGTCATCACTGTAGCTTCAAAAATTCTAATCTTGGTTTGCAGACTTGTTTTTCTATTCTTCCAAACTTTTTTTTAACTGTGAAAAAACACCCTGAGCCTTAGCTATTCTACTTTTAACATATGCATTGCTCCCACCGTCCTTACGAATAATACTAACAAGGTAAGTGAAGCTGCCAACCTGATCAATCTCTTCGTTACCCAACGTCCCCTTTTCATCTTCACTTATTCCTAGCCTTAGTGACCTAGTCTTCTTCACATTAATTTTCAAGCTTATTCTAGCACTCATAACTCGCAAAACCTCTAAAAACGCATTCATTTCGCTCACAGTTTCATCTAATATGCTTAAATCATCAGCATAATCTAAGTCCAGGAGCGTTTTTCCTCCCCATTTGATTCCCTGGTCTCCAATTGCCTTTCCTGTGCTCCTTAAGACGAAGTCCATCAAAATGATCCATATAAAGGGGGATAGACCACAACCCTGCTTAACTCCTGATTTAAAACGAAATCAGGGGCTAACCTTATTTCCAATCTTAACCACAGCAGCATTATTCTCGTACATAGCACAAATCACTTCAATGTATTTTTCTGGTATACCATACAAGGATAAGACCTTTACTAACGCTCTTCTATCAACAGAATCGAAAGCTTGCTCATAATTGATAAAACTGAGGACCAAAGATGTTTCACAACGAAGGAACTTCTCAATTATTAACCTAAGAGTGAAAACTTGGTCGACACATCCTCTACCTTTTCTAAAACCGCACTGTTCTTCCCTTAAAACTTTGTCTACAGCATCGCTCAGTCTAAAAAGTATCATATTACTCAGTAATTTGCTACCTAGAGACCAGACTAATTCCTCGATAATTACGACACTCACTCTTGTCACCTTTCTTATACAGTGGTTTAATTAATGTTTTCCTAAAATCATTAGGTATTTCCCCTTTTTCAAAAATCATGTTCATATTCTTCAGTAGCTTATTCCTAACCTCAGAGCCACCATATTTAAGAAACTCATTTATCACACTATCAGCACCTGGAGCCTTACTATTTTTTAATCCTTTTGGTACTGTCGCTAATTCTTCCTCACTAAACAAATCTTCCTTCACATCCAAGGTATCACAAACTTTTTCATTTTCTTCTATATCTTTTCCTGCAACTGTATCTCGGTTTAGCACATTCTCAAAATATTCCAACCATCTTTCTTTAACCTTTTCCTTATCACTAATTTTGGCCCCATTTCTATCTTTAACTAGGACTAGTCCGGATTGACTACTCCCTTTCAATTTATTAACATGCCAGTATAATATTTTACTATTATGCCGTCTAGCCGCATCTTCCAGATCCTCAGCAATTTTATCCATGGCCTCCACTTCAAATCTCCTTAGTTCATATTTTAATGCTTTCTCCACTTTCTTTACTTTCATTTTGTTTTCATTACGACCTATCATTCAGATAATTCTTGTACAAAAACCTTCTACTCTCTATTTAACCTAAAGCTTTTTCACTAATATTCTTAGTTGCAGTCTTAGCACTCCTCCCTAAGACACCATCAGCAAATTCACAAATTGTTTTTCTAAAATTATTCCATACATCTTCCAAATTGTCAAATTTTAAACTTTCAAGTTTAGTATTCAATAGTTCCTGGAAATTTTTTCTTAAATTTTCATCCTGGAGTCTACCAACATCATAACTTTCCGGGAGGTAGTTACCCTTCCGAAATTTCAGCTTTAAATTAACCTTAGACACTACTAGATGGCGATCTTTACTTTTAACATCAACAACAGCACTCCTATACACCCTAGTATCTTGTATTGATCCTGCTAGTCTTCAGTTTACAATAACATAATCAATAAGGTTTGCTGTCTTACCATCACGTGAATACCATGTCAACTTATGGGCCATATTGTGACCAAACACCGTATTGGTTATAACTAGGTTGTTATACCTACAAAATTGCAAAAGTCTATAGCCATTACTGTTTTCTTCTCCTACACCAAATTTACCAAGGCTAGGATACCATCTATCCCTATTTCTACCAACCTGGGCATGAAAATCTCCTAGCAAAAACACCATATTTCTACCTGGTACCCTGTCTATTTGCTCTTGTAACTGTAAGTAAAATTCATCTGAGTCACTAGTATCTCCATCAGTTGGTTCAACAGGGTTCAACATATACTACTATAACTGATACTCTGAAATTTTTAGTCATAAAATGAGCAATTAGTATTCTATTATTAATACCTAACCAGCCTAAACAAGACCTAGCAGCTTCCTTATTCATCATGAGCCCTACTCCCTGTCTATGTGCCCCAAGTTGGGCTAAGTCTGAACCAGGGTTGAATTGAACCATTAAGTTTCTTCAGTTCTGCCAATCATCGTCTGGGTTCAGTTTGAGTTTGAGACGGTTCAGTTTGGCCAACCGTCTGGGGCTACACGGAAAGCAGGTCGTCCTTGTCTGGGTTGGGAGGATGTCATAATTAGTAGTAGTAGTAGTAGTAGTAGTTCGGCCAATATTATTCCTACTAATGAAAATCAAGGACATTTTTACTTTTGATTTAAAAGTAAAAACGCAAAAAAGTAAAATATTTTAAAAGCATTTGGGATTTAAATTCTTTTTTATCATGAGCTTCTTCGTTCCCCCAACTCCCAAGTTTTGGTGCCTTAAAACAAGCCTAAATTTGGTAAAAAAAATTCAATGAACAAAATAAAACGTATTTGTGTAATATTCTTTTGTTGCTGGCGGTAAAAGCTTCAAACAGCATAGCTCCGAATCGATTCTCGCTAAGTCCAAATTAATACCACTAACATGACGACACCCCTTTTCTCTCTGTTCTCGGAGCTCCACTATTGCATTCTGAGAGGAATTAAAGCTCTTTATAGTGTAAGCATCTACTTCAGGAAGTGAATTTGAGGCTCTAAATTCATGGCTCCAAATCAATTTTAGTAACGCCTCCACTAACATCTCTAACATCACAATACCCTTCTTCTCTCTCAAATTCAGATTTTGGGCTTGAACCTCAAGTCTAGGCTGTAAGCTTTAGTGTAAAGAGCGGGGTATCGACGAGGAGTGAACCCCCTCATATACGCAAAAAATAACATACGAATATAAAAGTTCGTTATGTAAGTTAATTCGCAAGTTACGTATATTTTTTACCAAAGAAAACGTTCGTAAAAAATTAAAAGTTCTAGTTGCCTTTTTAAGTAATCAAAAAATTGGAGGGCAACTAGGCCTCCTCCCTCGTTCCATTTTGCTCAAAATCTTCCGATTAATTGCAATTAATTAATATGCAAATTTCGCTTTAAGTATTTATGTGTGGAGAGCCAAGATCAAAACATGCATCAATTCAAAAACGTCCAGAAATTAAATAAAAAAAAAAACAGTTTTATTTAAATGAAAGTAAGGAGCAACATTAAAACTTAAAACGAACAGAAATTACTCCTTTTATGAAAGGGGCTTTTCCTCCTGAACGCCCAGGTCTTTACGATAAAGTTTCTTACTGTTTTAAGAAGAAGAGTTAAGAGAAAGAGCCAAACTTTAGCATAAAGAGCGGGGCATTGAGGAGGAAAAGACGAAACAGGCTTGTCAGTCGTTCTTATTTGTTTCACAAAGGTCCACAACCCAGCAGTGGGATGATCAGTCAGGTAAACAGCCCACTCAAATAGCAGTTTATATGGCAGAGTTACATAGGAATTGAATTTCTATTAAATTTGACTTGAATTTCTTGCCCCTGTACTAATCTGTGTCGTTACCATGAGGGAACTTTACCATGAACAACTGACAACTTAAGTCGCGCAACAAAGCTTGAATTGGCGTGAAAATACTTCAGAATAATAGCTCCAAAGCTTTAATTTCATAACCCTACCACTGTAGATGTAAACTCCTTTCTTATAAGCAGTTCATCTTCAGTCGTTATCTTTTTCTTATAAGAGAAAAGTCTCCCATTGTCAAACAGTTCGTGGTAACGAACAGTAGTAAGGAGCGACCCGGCTCAATAGTAACCAGAACCCTAAAATATGGAATTATGATACCAATAGTTACATCAAAAGAATCGCGTTTTCGTGCTGATTTTAAATTTAAAATTTTCATCAAGATTAATCTTACCCATCAAAAGTTACGAGCCTGGGAAAATTTGGCTTATTTTAGAAAATAGGGGGAAACACCCCCTAAAGGACATACAATCTTAACGAAAATCACACCATCAGATTCAGCGTATCAGAGAACCTTGTTGTTAAAGTTTCAAGCTCCTATGTACGAAAATTTGGAATTTCGCGTATTTTGCCAGAAGAATGATCACGGATGCGTGTTTATTTGTTTTTTTTTTTGTTTTTTTTTTCAGGGGTGATCGTATCAACTCAATGGTCCTAGAATTTCACTAGAGGGCTCGTTCTAACGGACATTAAAAGTTCTAGTACCCTTTTTAAGAGACCAAAAAATTGGAGGGCACCTAGGCCCCCTCCCACGCTCATTTTTTCCCCAAAATCACCGGTTCAAAATTCTGAGATATTCATTTTATTCACCATAGTCGAAAAACCTAATAACTATGTCATCGAAAATTTTCTAAGTAATCGAAAAATTGGAGGGCAACTAGGCCTCCTCCCTCGCTCCTTTTTTCTCAAATTTTCCGATTAAAACTATGAGAAGGCCATTTAGCAAAATTAATATACAAATTTGGATTAATTATCTATGTGCGGAGAGCCAAGATCAAAACATGCATTAATTCAAAAACGTCCAGAAATTAAATAAAAACTAGACGTACGTTGCCCGGGCAACGTGAAGTGTTGCGGCAACCATTGTCCGGCTTCGCCGGCTGAAGTGTTGCGAGAGCAACACTGGTTTTGTTTCTTCGCTATCGATCAGTAATCACATGATCAAAGCTATTCCTCAGCGTTGAAAAAACAACAGCAAAATAGTATCGAAAGAAGAGACTAAATTGACTTTGCAGGCAGTTGAACTTTATCCTTTTCAATCGTAGACATCGTGACGGATGAAAACTCGGAACTATCCCTAAGCTATATAAAGCTATCCCTAACTTTTCAGGATGGAAATACCATAGATAACATTCTGTTAATTATTATTAAACTATCTCATTGTTTTACATTCTCGTTTGTGCTTGTTTCTTTACTATCGGTTAAATGATGAAGTTGTCAGCCTATCAAAGTTTTTAAAACGGTATGTTGAAACAAGAACGCAATCAGTTATGACATGACCAAAGGCTATTCCTCAGCGTTGAAAAAACAGCAACTACAAAATAATATCGAAAGAAGGGACTAAATTGACTTTGCAGCCAGTTGAACTTTATCCTTTTCAATCGTAGACATCGTGACGGATGAAAACTTGGAACAATATCTTAATTAATCTAGTTGGTATTATAAGGCTATCCGTAACTTTTCAGGATTAAAATACCGTAGGTGACAATAATTATTACGAAACTACCTCATTGTTTTACGTTATCGTTTGTACCTGTTGCGTAAACACTTAATTCTGTCAGATTTAAAGAGATCGAATACAATGTGCACCAATTTACACAAATTTCTAGCCCAAAGTGAACAGATTCTTACTTACAAGTCCCTCTCCCGTGATAGACATCAGGTTCACCGGAAACAAATAAATGAGTACACCAACTAGCAAAAGTTGCAAACCACTCATCGCTGAAGATGATTGTAGCCCAACAGCCGATTATTACTTACATTTATTACACTGGAACCAAATTGGTTTAACCATCAAATACACCGGAAACAAATAATAGGTACACCAACTAGCAAAAGTGTCAAACGCCTCATTGCCGAAGATGATTATGAGCTAACATCCGTTTCTCGCCCAAAGTGAACCGATTCTTACTTATAAGTCCCTCTCCCTTGATAGGCATCAAGTTCACCGGAAACAAATAAATGGGTACACCAACTAGCATAGTTGTAAACCCCTCATCGCTGAAGTTGATTGTAGCCTAACAGCAGATTATTACACCTTTAATTAACGATAAAACATCCCAATATTTCCATTATTTTTTCAAAGTATGAAGTCTTTTAAGTTGTTTTTAGTATAACATGTTTAGGATAAGAATTTTCTTCTGAGGTTTCTCTAGAATATTTGCCGTGTGCATCAGTCAAAGGGTAAGAACATTCGAAATATAAGTAGAAATAGAGGCTAAACGCAATGGCTAATCAAAACTAGTTCAAACTAATTGAACACTTACAAAGTGCTCTTGATAGAGATTAAGCTTTTTCTCAAGATCGGCCAGTTCTTGCACCCTAGATTCCTCGTTTTTCCTTTTCTTTTCTTCTGATGTCATGCTCTCTTGTTGAATAAACGGCTTCCACGAGATCATTTTATCAAAGCGTTTGGAATTGCACTTCAGCCCTAAAAGAAAAGTTAAAGTGTAAACTTTTTTTATGGGGGGGGGGGGCAGTAATTATTTACAATGTGATTCGTTCTATACTTGGTTTTTTATTGGGAATTCAAAAACACGTTCCATTCAAGTGTTGTAGAACGGAAGCCTTCCATGCGATCGCTTCATCGAAGCGTTTGGAATTACACTTTGCAGTGCAGTGATGAAGTTTCGTCACTTGAGTCATAAAACGGAAATTAACAAGAGATTCCCACAGATACTGGAAAAAGGGCCTTTTAGGCTCTTGGATGCTTAGCATATAATTACCCCGACACTACTACTACTAACAACTAACCGCAGGACCAAGCGGCCTGAGGCCTTCATAACTACGCACGGTCCCTCTCTATCCCAATCTATTCAAAGTCACCCTCTTTACAACCTTCCAGGAAGTTCCCATTTTCTTGAAATATTTCTTTATGACATCCACGAAAGAGCTATTTACCGTTTAGTCGTAGACAGTTGGCCCAAAAGGACAACCTTCAGCAATCTGTCATCCTTCATCCGCAGAGCATGTCCTAGCCATTTCAACCTTTCTCTCATCATAGCTATAGAAAGTGCGATTGAACCACACTTTGAAATGCCCTGCTGCTTACATATTTTTTCAACTAAAAGAAGCCGTTTTCCATCTTGTATTTATATGTACATATACCCTTTTTTTAAACTACCCAAGAAATAGAATAATAAGAGCTAAGAGCTCATATGGCACTTGTGACGAGGTCGGAAGAGCCAAGAGATAAGAGCTTATATGACATGACCTCGTAGCAAAATTCTAAGAATCAATAAATTGCTTTAAAAGGAAAATCGGAGGCTTAATAGCGCTTGGGATTTAAAATAAGAGCTCGGAGTCACGAGGTGCTTCTAAATATCAAAATTCGTTAAGATCCGATCACCCACTCGTAAGTTGAAAATACCTCAATTTTTCTAATTCTTCCTCTCCCTTCAACCACCTAGATGGTCGAAACGAGGGAAAACGACTTTATAAAGTCAATTTGTACAGCTCCCTTGAGCGTTTTCCAAGATTTCCTGTTTCCCCCTCCAACTCCCCTAATGTCAACAGATCTGGTCGGTACTTGAAATAAGAGCTCTGAGACATGAGTTACTTCTAAATATCAATATTCATTAAGATCCGGTCACCCGTTCTTAAGTGAAAAATACTTCGATTTTTCTAATTTTTCAAAATTAACAACCCCCAGCTCCACCAAAGAGAACAGATCCGTACCAATTATGTCAATCTCGTATCTATAACCTATGCTTATTCTTCCCATCAAGTTTCATCTGGATCTCTCCACTCTAAGCGTTTCCCAAAATTTCTGTTTTCCCCCTCCAACCCTTTATGTCCTCGGATCCGATTCGAATTGAAAATGGAGCATCTGAGACATAAGATTCTTCTATATATCAAGTTTCATTAAGATTCGATCACCCATTCGTAAGATACCTCGATTTTCACGTTTTCCAAGAATTCCGGCTTCCCCCTCCAACTCCCTTCAATGTTACCAGATCTGGCCGGGATTTAAAACAAGAGTTCTAAAGTACAAGATCCTTCTAGATATCAAGTTTCATTAAGATCTGATCATCCGTTCGTAAGTTACAAATACCTCATTTTTTCTAATTTTTCCGAATTAATCCCCCCCCCCCCAACTCCACCAAAGAGAGCGGAGCCGGTCCGTTTATGTCAGTCACCTATCTTGGACTTGTGCTTATTCTTTCCACCAAATTTCATCCTGATCTCTCCGCTTTAAGCGTTTTCCAAGATTTCAGCCCCTCCCCCTAATGTCACTGGATCCGGTCGGGATTTAAAATAAGAGATCTGAGTTTCGAGGTCCTTCTAAATTTGAAATTTCGTTAAGATACGATCACTCTTTCGTAAGTTAAAAATAACTCATTTTTTTAATTTTTTAGGATTAACCCTCCCCCCAACTCCCCCAAACAGAGCAGATCCGTTCCGATTATGTCAATACCGTATCTAGGACTTGTGATTATTTTCCCCACCAAGTTTTATCGCGATCCCTCCACTCTAAGCATTTTCCAAGATTTTAGGTTCTGCCCCCCTCCAACTTCCCCTTCACCGGATCCGGCCTAGATTTTAAATAAGAGCTCTGAGACATGATATCATTCAAAACATCAAATTTCATTAAGATCCGATCACTCATTCGTAAGTTAAAAATACCTAATTTTTCAGAATTAACCCCCCCCCCCAACTCCACCAAAGAGAGTGGATCCGTTCCGGTTATGTCAATCACGTATCTAGGACTTGCTTTTATTTTTCACAACAAGTTTCATCCCGATACCTCCACTCTAAGCGTTTATGTAGGGAGTAGGTAACATGCATTTTTCAAAATATAGCCGACAGAGTTTTTTTTCTTTGATTTTCTTAAATAAATTTCAAATCTTTGCCTACTCCCATATTCAATGTGAAGAGATCCAAGTATAATCCCATAATTTGTGCTGCTCAACTTAGGATACCTAGGGCGATGTGCATCCGGCATCCGGTATACAATACAATATTAAGAAAGAAAATCTAAGAAAAAGTAGGGTTACTTCCCAAGGATGCCCTACGATTGATTATAGACTATATATTAACAATTGAAATGACATAATTTTTATACAATTCTGAAAAAGGGCTATGCCTGCTTTGCCTCTCCTTGAGAAAATCTCTCTTGGCTTTATTCCAGTTAGACATGACTCTCAAGTCTTTCATCACCTCCACTATTTTGTGCAAAAACTTTAACCAATTCATTTTTCATGAAAGCTGTGACCTCCGACTTGATTTGAATTTTTACCATTCAATTCAACTAATGTTCCATTTCCATCTCCCCTTTTTTGTCATAGTAAAATTCTCCCCTTCTTTTTTGAAGATTTTTACAAGTTGGAGTAACCGTACTTTTATGTTAACCAAGTTGGTGTTCAATGTTCTCAAAAAAAAAGTAATTCATTTTATTATAAGGTATTATTGTCAGCGAATCACCAGGTTGAAGACTGTAACTAAGAAAGCATTGGAGAAGACTACATAAAATTTAGTGTAAGGTTGGATTTCTTTCGAGTGGTGTACTCGCAGTTTTGTGAAATTAGCCTGAATATTAGATTTTCTGAGATTGTCTTGGAATTTTCAAGTGTGGATAAGAAATGTAATGACTCTGTATACAATCCCAACCACATATCTGTCATTTGCTACGAACTTGACGCTAAACTAAATGAATAACACTTCAAAGATCATGTTCGTTGTCTTCATAATAATCTGGGAGAAACATTGACATATGTGCTAGTATCATTATTTAAAAACCTGTCAACAGTGTCGAGGAAGCAAAAGCAAGATGACATTTCAGTTCCTGCAACTTTTTTTAGTGAAAGTATCCAAGAGTGATAAATACCTCACCAATTCTTAGGACCTTTACACTAGCAGATAACACCATAGAGAGCGGAGGTCCCAGCTTAGAATCAATATTTTCAGGCATGAAATCTCTATTTACTAGGGTATATGTTGACCCAAATCTTGTTATGGAAGTTTTTAAAATGACTAAGTAAGCCCGTCATTTGGAGGTTGTGGGGGAGAGGGGTTGGCTCTGAATGAATATTCAGAGTATTTAAGTCCAAATCGGTGAAAACTGTTTCACCGATATTTAGCAAGTCCAAATCGGTGAATACTGGTTCTGGTTAGTTCCACCGGTTCTGGTTCGGGCTCCGCCAGTTTCATAATCAGTTCCATTTCTGTCAGTTCCGGCTCCGTAATAAGTTTTGCCGGCTCCTGTTTTGTAACCGGTTCCAAAACCTGTTCCAGTCTTTCAACTTTTTTCAAGTCTTTAAATGGAATTGCATATACTTATAACAAAACTATTTGGTTACTTTTATTATAACATGAAATTAGAATAGTATCGTATGCTTATCAAAATTATTTGTTAGAATAACAAAATTTAACATAGTTTTGCTATAAAAAATTTTTTGAGCATGAAATCAAAATTGTTTCTTATACATATTTTTCGTCATTGTTAAAGATGAACAGTAAATTTTTAGGCATTAGTTTCCTTGTTAAACAAAAAACAAAAGTTATTTTGGATTTTTTTTACAAATAACGTTTATAGAGAAGTGAAAGAAATGGGAATAAATGAACTCTGAGTAAACTAGCTTACTAGTTGCATAACCAATTCTGTTAGGATCAATGAACTACTGCTTTCGCTATTACAAAACATGTCTTTTTAACTTTTTGCGCTCGTATAAAAGTTTAATGAAGTGCTTCTTTCCTTTACTACATTGATAGCTCCCAAGATGATTGTACTATATGAGACTAATTTTATTAGCTTGTACAAATCACCATAAGGAGTTATATTTGAATGCACACTTTTGTTATTGACTGTGGAATATGAAAAAATTGACTTTTATCTCTGGAAAGTGAACTATAAAATGTTTAAACAAGATAAAAGCTTTTGGAGCACTACATTACGCCATATAAACTGATTAGGATTTTATGACCACATAATAAAAGTAGTAAGGAACTAAGTACTGTTGAGGAAGAATTCAGAGAAATATACAATTTTTTGGAGTTGAAGTGTTGTATGTATAAGGTAATGTGCCTACAAATTAACTTTCAATCAAAATCCTGACCCCTATATTCCGCTTTTCAATTTAGAAGAGTTTGAATGTCCCTGATTTCAGGAGGTTTATCACCTTCCCTAAGATTAGGTTAGGTTCTTCGTGCAGTGCAAACCCAGGGACATACTTAATGGGGATACGTGCTTACGACATAGTAAAAGTATACTATAATATGAGATCCCAGTTTGTGGATGTGTAATAGTGAACTTCAGTGTAATTTTTGTGTAGATATGTATGTTTTTCCTGGAAAATTACCTTTGAATATGTTCAAGCAATAAACATCTTTAAGCTTAACCAATATTTGTGTTTAGAATAGTCTTAGTTCATATGTAAAACCCTATTCTAGGTATATCACCCTCCCTCCACAAAGCAAACATAACTTACATAACATAACTGACATTTTCTCAAGACAGTGGAATTCTATTCATTGATTATTTTGATGCTCTATAAAAGGGCCGTTGTCAGCAGAACACCAAAAATACAATATATATATATATGTATATATATATATATATATATATATATATATATATATATATATATATATATATATATATATATATATATATATATATATATATATATATATATATTATATATATATATATATATATATATATTATATATATATATATATATATATATATATATATATATATATATATATATATATATATATATATATATATATATATATATATATATATATATATATATATATATATATATATATATATATATATATATATATATATATATATATATATATATATATATATATATATGTATTATATACATGGAAATGGATTTTTGAGGCTTCAAGGATCCTCCCCCACCCACACAAAGATTCACTGTTCACTGGCTCATTTCTATAATAGGCAATTCGCGGTTATACACCAAAAAACATAATTTTGCGGAGCATCAAACAAATCATCTGAGCTACTGGGAGCTCCAAAACGATGACCGTGTTAAATATTAATCTTGTATGGACTACATTCTACACCACAAAAGAAGAGAAAAAAAAAACGGTGCATTATCTTTGGCTACTGAAAAAGAGCACTAGATATTTCAATTTCTGTCTGTAGAATACCTTTCTCAACACTCTAGGACTATGTTTTTGGTACGATCACCCCTGAGAAAAAAAAGACAAAACAAGAAAAATACGTGTCCATGATCCCCCTTCTTAGAAAAAAAGCAACATTTTATATTCTTATTATTAAAGACCTAAAACCTATATATTAAAAGACATGTTTTTTCAAAGATATTTGATTATTAAAGCAAGTCCAATTTCTAACAATGATATCTACGATACTAAGTTTCAAAGTTTTGGTTTCCTTTTTTAAGGTCTTTGAATTCTTTTAATCCCTGATTTTTTAATTTAATTTTTTTTCTTTTTTAGTTTTTTCTTTTTTTGGTGTTTTAGTTTTTTTAGTTTTTTTCTTTTTTTTAGATGTTTACCTTTTTTATTTGTTTTTGTTTTTTTCTTCTTTTTTATTTTCTTTTTTAGTTTTTTTTTCCGCGAGATGTCCCAGCAACACGTATGTAGGGTGCTAATTGCCGTGAAAAATATTTGATTTTACGGGAATGTCATTAGAGTCTACAATTAGTTGTATTTGTAAGGAGCGACCCGGCTCAATAGTAACCAAAACTCTAAAAAATGGAATTTTGATACCAATAGTTACATCAAAAGAATTTCATTTCAATGCTGATTTTAAATATATAAGTTTCATCAGTTTTAGTTATACCTATCAACAGTTATGAGGCTGAGAAAATTTGCCTTATTTTAGAAAATAGGGGGAAACACCCCGTAAAATTCCTTGAATCTTAAAGAAAATGACACCATCAGATTAAACGTATCAGAAAACCTAACTGTAGAAATTTCAAGCTCCCAACTACAAAAATATGGGATATTGTATTTTTTTTCAAGAAGGCAGAACACGGAAGCGTGTTTATTTGTTTATTTGTTTTTTTTCCAAGGGTGATCGTATCGACCCATTGGTCCTAGAATGTCGAAAGAGTGCTCATTCTAACGAAAATTAACAATTTCTAGTGCCCTTTTTAAGTGACCAAAAAACTAGAGGGCACCTAGGCCCCCTCCCACGATTATTTTTTCCTAAAAACACCGGATCAAAATTATGAGATAGCCATTTTATTCAGCATGGCCGAAAAATCTAATAACTATGTCTTTAGGGGTCTACTTAATCCCCCAGAGTCCTCGCGAGAGGGCCTTTCAATCTTTAACCAGTATTTACATATAGTAATGGTTGTTTGGAAGTGTAGAGACGTTTTCAGGGGGATTTTTTTTTGGCTAGGAGAGGAGGGTTTGAGGGGAAGGGCTAGATGGGAGGGATCTTTCCATGAAGGAATTTTTAGAGTGGTAGAGAACTTCCGCGAAGGGGATGCAAGATTTTCTATCGTTATTAAAAAAAAAAACAATGATAAAAATAAATATGAAAAGTTTTTTCCAACTGAAAGTAAAAAGCAGCATCAAAACTTAAAACAAACAGGAATCGTTACGCACATAGGGTTCACCTCCTCCTAATACCTCGGTCTTTACACTAAAGTATTTATAATAATTCCAACTATTTATTCTACGGTCTCTGTGATTCAGGGGTCATTCTTAAGGAATTGGGACAAAACTTAAGCTTTAGTGTAAAGAGTAAGGTGTTGACGAGGGGGAGAAATATACGTAATGAAAAGATACGAATACAGAAGTGCGTTACGTAAGTTTATTCGTAACTTGTGTTTATTTGTAATAATAAAAAAAACGTTCGTAAAAAATTTAAAGTTCTAGTTGCCTTTTTAAGTAACCAAAAATTTGGACGGCAACTAGGCATCCTCCTCCACTTCTTTTTACTCAAAATCGTCCAAACAAAACTATAAGAAAGCCATTTAGCAAAAGAAAAAAAAAATATGCAAATTTTGTCTTAATTATTTATGTGCAGAGAGCCAAAATCAAAACATGTATTAATTTAAAAACGTTCAAAAATTAAATTAAAAAAAAGGTTTTTAACTGAAATTAAGGAGCGACATTAAAACTTAAAACGAACAGAAATTACTTCGTACATGAAAGGGGCTGTTCTCCACTCAACGCCCCGCTCTTTGCACTAAAGTATTTACTGTTTTAAAAAGTAGAATTGAGAGAAAGAGTCAAACTTCAGCGTAAAGAGCGGGCCGTTGAGGAGGGAACAGCCCCTTTCATATACGGAGTAATTTCTGTTCGTTTTAAGTTTTAATATCGCTCCTTACTTTCAGTTCAAAAAATGTCTCTTTTTATTAATTAACAAAAGGAATGGGGTATTCATTAGCACAACGAATATCTCTAATAAAATTTATTTCTGCATTTCTGTAACAACTGGAGCAAGTGTTCATAGAACAATCAATGAGAGAACTTATTATTACTCTTTTAACTTGTGGGGGTGATTTGAATTAAAATAAAAATATCCGTCGTTTTGTGTTGGTCATCTATAGATAGTAACTTGGTTGTCTATAATACAGTCTATCAGTATTGCGAATAATTTTCACATCTAAAAACGGTAGTTCATTTTCAATTTCTAGGGTAAGCTGCAAATTTTTATCCTAAGTATTAAGATGATGTAAGAAACCCAAAGTTCAACTTTCCCATAATTCCAAAGTGAAATTACATCATCCTTGATGCGACCCCAATAGACATGTTTTACAAAATAAGAATTTAATGCCCAATTTTCAAGGTTCTCGACATTAATATTTGCCAGTTGCCTGGATAAAGGTGTTCTCATTGGTAGCCCATTTATTTGCTGATAAAAGGAATCACGAAACTGACAATGCATTAAAAAATTATTACAAATTTCAACTAGAGTAATTAAAACTTTACAATCAATTCATGTCACTGAAACTTCGTTTAAGTGATAATTTTCTTCTATTTTACTGTTTAATAACAGCTTAGAAATAGCCACATCTAAATCCGTATATGGAAACAATGGCAAACTACCAACTGTTGTGTTTCCTGAAATACTTGTGTTATTAAGTATTTTAACTAAATCTGCCAAATTACTATTATAAACATTTTGGGAATACAGTAAAGGTTTGAAACCTGTGTGAAACCATTTTCCGATATTGTAAGCGGGGGCTTTAGTACATGCTAAGATAGGTCTTAAGGGAATATCATGTTTACGCATTTGTGGTAAACAATAGAATTTTGGACAGAAACTACCATGGGGGCTTATAATAAACAAAAATTTATTGTATTATTGTCTGGTGATTTTACAATTCTGTTTCAGTTGCTTTAGTTTGTTTATAATATTATTAGCAAACTGATTAGTAGGATGATACGTTATCGTTTTATATGTAGTTGTGTCATTTAAATATGAAAAGATTTTGTTGTCATAGGCTGTCGTATCCGTGACAACAAGTGAAATGCTTTTTATCTGCTTTGGTAACTATAATAGACGGGTATCTGTAGAGATTATATAATGTTTTTATGTCCTGCAAATTTTTTGGTGTGACAGTAGTAGGAGACTTAACTTTTTCTTAGCTGTTCTAAAGGGTGTTTATGAGATAGAACTTAACTTCATCAGGATTAGAAACAGATGTGCAGTGTTTATGAAAAGATGTCTCTAGAGAAGAAACTATATCTGCCACGGTAATGGTTTCGGTAGAAGAGAGAATTTTGGACCTATTTCGAGTGTTTCGATTTTCTGGGGTTTAAACACTCAAGAAGAGAGGTTAACATTAAGTGTTTTCAAATTAGGGACATTCAAACTCTTCTAAATTGAAAATTGGATTTTAGAGATCACGGCTTCGAATGAAAGTTAAATCGTAGGCACATTACCTCTTACATGCAGCACTTCAATTCCGAAAAAAATTGCACATTTCTCTGACCTCCTCTTCAACAGTACTAAGTTCTTGAAAAATTTTATTATTTGGTCATAAAATTCCAGTCGGTTTTTATGGCATAATTTAATGCTTCCAAAGGTAGTATCTTGTTTAAACATTTTATAGTTCACTTTCCAGATATAAAAGTCAATTTTTTCATATTCCACAGTCAATAACAAAAGTGTGCATTCAAATATAACTCCTTATGGTGATTTGTACAAGCTAATAAAATTAGTCTCATACAGTACAATAATCTCGTGAGTTATCCCAATACGTAGTATTTAAGCAGAGAAGCACTTCATCAAACTTTTATACCATCGCAAATGGTTAAAAAGACATGTTTCTTAAAAGCTAAAGCAGTAGTTCATTGATCCCAACAGAGTTTGTTTCGCGACATGTTAGCTAGTTTGCTCAGGCTTCATTTATTCCCATTTCTCTCACTTATCTCTGAACCTTATTTGCTAAAAAAAAAAAAAAAAAAAATCCAAAATAACATTTTGTTTTGTTTCTATTTTTATTTTAAACTGACTCTGATACTATTTATTACAAGAAAACTAATGGCTAAAAATGCACCATTTTGATTCCATATTCCGAAAAAATTTGTAGCAAAACTATGTTAAATGTTGTTATTCTAAAAAATAATTTTGACTAGCATACAATTCTATTTTCATTTTATATTCTTTAAAAATTCAACCGAATTTTTTTGTTATTATTTTATCCAGTTACATTTAAAGACTTGAAAAAAATTTTACGTTAAAAAACCGGAACAGGTTGTGGAACTGGTTACAAAACAGGAACCGGCAAAACTGGTTACAGAACTGGAACCGACAGAACTGGAACTGGTTATGCAACCGGCAGAGCCGGTACCAAAACTCACGTAACTGGAACCAGAACCGGTGGAACTGGAACCGACGTAACTGGAACCGGCTACAGAACTGAAACTGGTGGGACTGGAATCAGAACCGAAACCAGTGGAATTTGAACCCAAGAAACCCGAACCAGTATCGGTGGAAATGGAACCAGAACCGATGAAACTGGAACTGGAACCGGAATCGGAACCAGAGCCGGAGAAATCGGTTATGCAAAAGTTCATTGATCTTTCAAGTGCCTTAGGGCTAAATCATTGCGCACTAACAATCCAGCCCAGAGAAATTGTTTATACAAGACTTCATTGCTCCTATAAGTATCACATAAGGCTAGAGAAATCGGTTACGTAAGAGTTTATTGCATATATATATATACATTATATATATATATATATATATATATATATACATTATATATATATATATATATATATATATATATATATATATATATATATATATATATATATATATATATATATATATATATATATATATATATATATATATATATATATATATAGAATCGATGAACTACTTCTTTTTCTATTACAAAAAAAGTCTTTTTAACCATGAGCAACGGTATAAAAGTTTGACGAAGCGTTTCGCTGCTTAAATGCTACATCAGTAGCTCCCAAGATGACTGGATTATATGATACTAAATTTATTGTCTTGAAAAAATCATCTTGTGGATTTATATTTGAATGTGCGTTTTTATTATTGACTGTTAACATGAAGAAATTGACTTTATCGCTGGAAAAGTGAACTATAAGATGTTTGGCCATGATAAAAGCTTTCGAAGTTCTGTATTACCCTAAATAAGTGGACTGTGATTTTACGACCGCGTGATTACACCATATAATAAAAGTGGTAAGGAATGGAGTACTGTTCAGGAAGAAGTCAGAGAAATATGCAACTTTTTTTTGAGTTGAAACACTGTATGTAATAAGTAATGTGGCTGAAGATAAACTTATAATACTAAAGTTTGACCCCAAAATTCAACTTTTAGATTTATAATAGCCTTAACGTCTCAAATTTGAAGGGGTATATCATCTTTCCAAATTCAAGATCACGCAATGGATACCAATGAATATACGTGATCGTAATAAGTGCATACGACACAGTAAAAGTAAGCTATATCATGGGATCTTCGTTTGTGGATGTATAAAATTTAACTTTAAGGACTACTTTTGTTTAAATATGAAAAAAGATCCTTTTGAATATGTTTAAACAATAAATATCTTAAGGCTCAAAACAGTCTTTATTTTTCAAATGGTCCTTGTTGGCAGTAAAGCATATGTTTTTTAATCCGTTACCATAGTTTAAGACAAAATTAATAGGGAAGAAAAAGATTTATTGCAAATTTCATGTAAATATATTCTTATAATAGCCATCAGTAGCAAGATTTGGCGCAAATTGATAAACTGGAGTTCTTCCAAAACTACATGATGATACTTTGTATGTTCTAATTTTTTTATATGAATCGTTTCCCTCATTTCTCGAAGAATTTGCAGATTCCCTGCAGGTAAACTCTTCTTTTCTGTCATAGAGTACTCCTTTTCCAAGAGCTTTTCTATTCTTTTCAGATTTCTTGGAGCGATGAGGGTGCCCTTTTGTCCATTCCTTGTTTTCCAATATAATGGCAATTTGATTTGTTTTCCAATATAAAGATGTGTTTCTTTCCATTCTCAGCGTTTATAATGAGAATAGTAAATCTAAGTTCTTCCATTAATCTTTTGGAGATTGTCTTCAATTACTCTAGCATTCATAAGTTAAAAATCTTCTGATCTAGACTCTTACAAATTAGTGACATAATGAAAATACAGTTGCATATGCTACATTCACAGTAAAAAGATGTTTCCATTTTAATAATTTGATTTATACACAACGAGTTTTTTTTTAAACCGAATAACAAGTTCTTTTTAAACTGAATAACGAGTTTTTCAACACAAATTTGGCAATAGTTCGTGAGGAACTGATAAAAAATATTGGGATGGGGATTTTTGAAGAGGCAGAGACACATGAGAATGAATTTTAACGGAATTTCACTGAAATCTGAGATAGGGGAACACCATTTTTCCAAAGTCAGAAATATGTAGACCAGAATTTTTCAAAATAAAGTTAAAAAATATACAGACAGAATTTTATGGGGGTTTTCAAGAGTCAAAAGCAGCTGTATGGGATTTTCTAAATGTGAGGTAAATGAAATTACATAAAAATTTAAATCATTTTTTTTATTAAAAATACAGTTGTTTAATTAGTCACGTAACTGTTTGGTCAATGGACTGTTACTTTATCTATGTTCTATTTGTATATAAGATTTCTGTGGCCTTGAGCGAAGGTCACACGATTTCACAAGCTTAATTGGAGCCTTTGTGCTATTGTGAAACAATTTTTTGACCTTCAATAAAGGCAGATACTTTCTTGTATATTAAATTAAGATGGTGGCTAGTGGTTTCCAGTGATTTCAGAAATGTTTACCAAGATTTTGTTAATACTTGGCAATGTTTCTTATACTATCAGGCACGTGTTGATAGTACCAGGAAATATTTTGTTACTAGCAGGTAAGATCCTCATGATACCATGCACGATTTTGTTAATAACTTGCAAAATTGTAATAATTTCATGTAAGATTTTGGCTTTGCCATAGAGGATTCTGATTATAGCAAGGGATATTCTTGATGATATAGTTCAAGATTTTTGATAATGTCAGACAAGATTTTGCTAATATTGCACAAAATTTTGGTAATACTTGGCAGGATTTTGATAATAACATGCACAATTTTAATAGCACGTTAGTCTAGATTTTGATAATATCAGCCAAATTAATGATAATATTAATAATATATAATTAATAACTTGTGAAAAATGTATAGGACACTGTTGGAATAATTTTTTTCCCTTGCATTACGTTGTTCTGTTTCTTTTATTTCCATGGCGCTCTAATTTTTTATTTTTCAAGACAACAGAACTGGTTTTTGTTTGATTCTTAACGACATTCCAATACAAAGGAAAAGGGCAAAATTACTATTGTTTTGTATTACCTAAAATGTTATTAAAACAAAAAATACTTTTTGATTTTGCAAAGAAAAAATCAAAACCTTTCACTTTGTCTTGGAAAAGGAAAAAAAATAACTAAGAAACAATAAAATCAGGTGATTTTTCGTAACATATGAAAATATTTTATTCAATGAAACCTCAATTGCTGCCATCTATTAATTCACAGTCATAAATATTGGTATTCAAAGTTAAAATGCTAGATTGGGGATTCAAAGTTAAATTGATATTCGTTAAGTCAAGGTCCGTTTTGAGAAAGAGTATTACAGTCTTTTTTATATATTTATCAGGCATTCTTTTTTGGTATTTGTTTTTTAGTGATTGCCAACTGAAAAACTAGAAAAAAATAATATATAAAAAAAAAGTTAGAAATAATGTACCCCATTGAAATCTTAGTAAAACAAAGCTTCTGATAGGGCTTTTACAACACAGATAAGCATATTAATGTAATCGACTGTGCTATTTTTAAAATACTTAAAAAAAATAGGGAAAATATCACCCAACATAACCTATATTACAGCGTCAGTCCAAAAAAGTCCCCAGAATGAAGTAAGATTAGACATTAAATTTGGTTTCCCTCCCTCATACCTCCTTCTGTACTTATATGAAGATCACCGAAAGGTGAAAATTTCAGCATGGAAATGTATTTCTGAGGCTTCAAGGATCCTCCTCCACCCACACAAAGATTCACTGGGTCATTTCTATAGCAGGCAATTCGCGATTATACACCAAAAAACATAATTTTATGGAGCATCAAACAAATCATCTGAGCTCCTTGGACCTCCAAAATGATTATCGTATTAAATATTAATCTTGCATGGACTACATTTTACACCACAAAAGAAGAGAAAAAAAAAACGCTGCAATATCTTTGGCTACTGAAAAAGAGCACTAGATATTTCAATTTCTGTTTGTAGAATACCTTTCTCAACACTCTAGGACTGTTTTTGTAGGATCACCCCTGAGAAAAAAAAAAAAAAACAAGAAAAACACGTGACCATGATCCCCCTTCTCAGAAAAAAAAGCAAAATTTTATATTTTTATCGTTAAAGACTTAAAACCTATATATTGGGGTTCTCTGAAATGCTGGATTTGACGGTATAATCTTCACCGAGATCACTCACTATTTTTGGTATATTCTTACTATTTTTGAATAGCTAGACAAATTTTCTGAGTCTTTTAATTTTTTTGGGCATGGTAGCTTTAAATATAATTAATTTTACATATTTAGAATTACCATAGAAAAACTGATATTTTGTAAGTATATTGTTATCGAAGCTCTGTTTTTAGAGTTTTGGGTACTATAGGCACGATTCCATGTTAATATTATCTGATGAAAAACAAAGAAACAAGAAACAACAACCAAAAAAAAACAAAATCTAATACTGGTACCTTGAAGACAGAAAAGAAACAAGTGCCCATAACTATTCTGTTAGTGTAGTTTCTGTATCTTTTTGGTTTTCAGGATATATAATCCTGCTTACAAGTCCCATGGAGAAGGGACTCAATGCAAACAAGATTATGAAAAGTTACTTTCATCGCCTCAACTCTGGCAGAGATTATATTGTTAAATCTCTCCAAAAACAGGGTAAAGCTTACAAAATGTCAACATAACTGCCATGTCAAGTATCTGGGTACAGCAGCTATGAATTTATGAGACAACTAGAGAAAACAGAGTCATTGGCTTGTAGTTGCAAAAATTTATAACTTCAAATTTAAAACTGATAAGACCCCTAGAAAAGGTCTTTTAAGCTATCAAACCGCCTATGCATTGGTCTGAGATATCCATTTTTGGCATTCTTGCCATTGTTTTCTGGCATAAATATAATGAAAAGCTAAAGAATCTCTCAAGGGTGCTAGCCACTTGCTTAAAAAATGAATTAGGTCATTGCTCCTTCCATCAATGTGGGAGATTCTGATGACAAATTTTATGACATTTCTTGTCATCAAAGTTTTAAAGGCCAGGAGGTTAATGAAAAAAATATAGCCTAAAATGCCAAGTATTTGTTAGATATTGCCATTCAATGAGCTAGTAGTGAATTAATTTTTTTTCCAGGGATTTCATAGGTCAAGATTCATTTCTCAATGCGGATGTGAAGGCTGTTTCCAATCAGTTTCATAATGGTTATTCGAGGACTGTTTTCTTACATTGAAAAACAAGGAGATAAATTTCTTAAGGACCATGAATTAACATCAACTACAGTAATTGTTGATGTAAACAATGTAGCTGTTACTATTCATAATTCTAGCTATGACATGGATCCTGCTTTTGGAGGCAACTATGACAAACTATTTGCCGAGTACTGCGATTTTAACTCATTACTCAAGCAATGCAATATAACACCGATCATGGTTCTAAACGGAGCACTTGGCGTGGATAATAGAAATAGAAACAAAAAAATGAAAAATCGTCATGACAGATTGCGCAAGTCTACAAAATGCTTTCCGGGGAACCAATACCAGAATGAAGTGTTTCCACTCTTTGGCGTAGAGGTATTTATCAATGCTTGCAAAATGTTTAATTTCAAAGTTATTCAAAATGACTTTGAAGCTGACGAAGAGACTGCTTTGTTTGCAAAAAGCTTGCATTACCCCGTGTTAAGTAACGACTCAGATTATTTGATCTTTGGCGTCAAACAAATACCTTTAAAGTCTCTGAACCTAGGTAAAGGTATGATGGCTAGATATAACGAAAAAGGAAAACACTCATCTTCGTTGAAATGCAAAATTTTTCTGGCTGATAAATTTGTAGATTATTTATCTTTACCAAGTACACATTTACCATATCTGGGAGTTTTACTTGGAAATGGTTTGATTGATTTTAAATCTTTGACAAGCCCTCATAACACTCAGAAAAATTTTAATATCCAATCCAGGATAGATGTTGCTGCATCCTGGTTAAGACAGCACAAGATTGACGATGTTCATGTAAAGGTAAACTTTCTATCTAGTAATTTTCTTAGATTTTTAATTTTTTTAGTTTCAGGAGTGGAAGAGATAAAAAGGTATGTAAAGTCTTCGTAGAAAATCGTTATAAATTTGGTATTATATCTATCAAAGTTTCAATTTTCAACTTTTACACCTTAACTTTACTGCACCAAGAGTTTATTGGTGCGGTAAAGTTGAAATTTTTTTTTAAGTGTAAGCATATGGTGTTGGTTTGACGTGAGAAGAAGTTGTTGCTATGAGAAGAGAGGATGTAGGATTAAACAACTTGTAAATCCAGAAATTATATTCCCTAGAATAAAAAATCAGCTTTTTGATTATCAGTAGTAGTTGAAAAGACAAGTTTTTATTGAAAAATAAAGGTGGAATAAATATTCCCTCTCATCACTGAAAGGAGAATACAGATAGAAAGAGGGTACTTGACAAACAGCTTTGTTTCTCATCTATTTGTAAAAGTAATCGGAAGGAGCTATTCCGTCAAAGTCATTAATAGGTTCCTTAAAACAAAAGGTCAACTGGTACAGGAAAGAGCGAAGGTTGGGTGATAGGCTAATCTCCTATCCTTGTAGAAGATTTGATGATTTATAAAACGACAACAAAAAGCCGCAGACTTTTTTACTTCTGCGGCAATAACTACTAGCCGTCCCTGGAAGCGATTTCTGACATCGAACTAACCTTTCCGTCTTTCCTTTTGTAATGTTCAAACTACAAATCCTGAGACGCAACCCTACTGCCGAGAGGGCGTGATTAGGACCGTTTGGTCCTAATCAACAAGGTTGAAATAACAGCTCTATCTGAAGCTTGACTAAATGGGTTTGCTTCAATCCTGTTTGATAAATGTGAAGTTTTCTACTGGGGCAACAGAGAAAAAGTGTGAAGCCAAAGTTGACCTAGCCGTCAAAAACCAGCAAAGAAGGCAATGCTAGAGTTGGTACCTTAGGATGAAAGGATGCTTAAAGTGTGCTTTGTAAGTTCCCAGTCAAAAGTAGCAGTAAGATGTACTACTAGCAAGACTGTATCACCAAATAGTCCTGTATAGGCTTTAGCCTAAGGACCCTCTAACTCGGTGGCTACACTCATTCAATTGCTTATGAGTACTTCTTAATGATTACACTTTTTTTCAAAAATGAGTAAAATGTTTGTACATATTTGTTCTACAAAAATATTTGCTTGATCTAAAATGAAACTAATTTTTTCGTTAAAAATAACTGGAAAATCTGATGAAAAGAAATGGCTCTAAATTTGATACCTTATTTGAGACCCTATGCTAGAGGTAAGAGGAATAATTCTGATATTTTAGAGAAGGAACCTTAATTTGGGGCCTAGGATATTTTTAATATGTTTTAGTGAAATAACCTTCGTCCAAGGAGGCTCAGAGATTACAACAGGCTAGGGGGCCCGCAAGGTGTTAATCCTGCCCTGGTTATCAACATGGTTATAACATGTGAATTGGCCATTTAAAAACGTATTTTTAAAAAACGTTTAAAAACGTTCATCAAATACGCACATTGTCTATTCATGTTTAGTTCATTTTGCATCTTCGCTCACAAAAAATTCTTACACAAACATATAGTAATAGCATAGTTTTAAGTAGGTTGCATCCTTCCCTCCTGAAATCAATAACATGAACTAAATCGTGTCATTTTTAACGTTTTATGTTTTTGCTTTTTTTTTGTTCACCAAACCCTCCTCCGGTATTTTAGAGTATACTTCAACCACTTTGGCTAATTCCATTCTGAAATTTACTTGACAGCTTTTGTCTATCCCCAAAGCTATAAGCTAAAAAAGAAAATATACCCGCAAAAAGTTTTGAGATTTCTCATAGGCATGCACCACCGCAGTTGCGTGGCCACACTAGGTACACCTTATATTAGCAGACAGTGGATTGGCTCGTTTTATTCCCTGCGATTTTTTTTTTCGTGTAAAATTTTCTTTATTGCGCTTGTCCTTCACGAGAAATCTAACTAAATTATTGAATGTTTTCCCTATGGGTCTGAGAGGTATGCATAAAAAATTTCCACTTCGAGCGGAATTTTTAAATAAGAGTGAAACATGGTCTGGGTTATATTAGTTTTATATATTTTATATAAATCATTATTTTTCCGTCATAGCCGGATGGTTATAACCATATGATGTGTTACTTCAGGTTGAGAAATATGCTTTAATTTAGATAAGCTTATCTTAGACTTTTCTTGGCTATTTAATTTTACTGAATTCCAGGGAAGAGAGTTCAAAACCTATGCTATAGCTTGAATTCAGCAGTTTCTTATTGACAAATTGAAGCATAGCATTTTAAAATGTTGTTTTTTATTCCTTAGAATTTGCTTCTAGAAAACCAAACGTTCCAATTGATTTCTTCCTGAAAGCAGGGAATTTATAATATCTTTTCCAATGCTATTTACCCCCATCGGCAAATCACAGACATTGTCAAAAAACAAACTGTCGTTTTTTTTTCTTGGTCTCATGATGTAAAACGGAAGGTCTTAGAAAGTGTTCAAGGAAGTTAGAATGTTTGCTACCCGTTGAAGTGTTGAAACTGTCGGAAAGCAAGAACCGTCCTTTATCCCGTTGCATCCATGCGCACCAATGATTCACGTGACCAAACGGTTTGTGGTGGGCGGCAATTGCTTATAATAATTCCTTTTCATTTAAAATTTAACTTTACCATTTGTGTAATTTTTCTTTCGTCTGTTGTAATTTTTATCCTTTTGAAGGTATACTTTGTATGTAAGTTGATTTCAACTCTTTTTATTTTATTGTAGCTCTTTAAAATCTTTGGAATCTAGTAACATAAGGTATTGAAAAAAATATACCAATTGGGCGGTGAGTAACTACCCTCATCTTCGTGTAGGCTCTTCGTCTCCAAGGTACAGCTTTTAATTGCATAGTAGTACAGGATTTTTACTTTCTGTATTTCTGTTCCAGATATTATCTCTTGTCGAGGAAGAAAAAAAGGAAGACTTAAAGAAGCTTCTGGCGTATTACGGCAAAACTGAAGGAAAACCGACTGCTCTTGAATATTTCTTTAAAGGAAGTGGAAAGAAAATCATCATTAATTCGAAAGGAAACAGAGCTTTGCCTCAGTGGTTCATGACGGCTTCGCGGGAAGCTATGTTCCCTCCGTGGATTTTGAGAATTGTTTGCACTCAAGAATTTTTTTATTTCGCCCAGGTAGAAGAATTAAAAGAGCCCTACAGCTTATTGCCAGCAATGGATATTGTTAAAGGTCTGTCAGCGGTGCTTTTAAGTCATGACTATAGAAACATTTCTTTGGAGTCAACAAATGTGAAAGTTGCTCACCTAGCTGTACAGTTTAGATCTGGAGCGACAATTGAAGAACGTAATATTCCTTTTTATGAAGGCCAATGCGTAACGATACCAAACTTAGAAGACATACCTTTGCTACCTTCGGGGACCAAGGAACGTTTTTTCAACCAAGTAATGAAACTCAATGATTTCCAATCTAGAACCATCAAACAATTTCCTAAGGACATTCAAATGTTTATTGGCTCAATGATCTTTTGGAATAATGAAACTAATCCAAGTTCACATCAAGTGGATGCATTGATTATGATGCTTGTTGTCCAGCGATCGGTAGGAAAGTATGGTCATAGACAGAATCAGGCGTCTGACTCTTTTGCTGGAATGGAGGGTGATCCAAATAATACTATCAAAAATCTCTGGAACAGATTGGATAAATCGGATTGTGATTTAGCGATCAAAATCTTAGAAGATCGCGGATGTACTCAGAAAAGCATTGCAAAACCAAAATATAAAGTCAGCAGATACGACAGTGCGGCGAAAAGCTCGAATGCGTGTAAGTACTACAAAAGAACCGTTCATAAATATGCAGAATTCCAAATGATATTGTACTTTGCAACTTTCATGAATCGGCTACTCGGTTGTCCATATCCAGAAACCAACTCAGTTATATGCTTCAATGGATTCTTTTTGCACAACTTGGCTTCATATATTTTCTCCAACTCTAACTGGATTGAAACTTTTAGCACTTGCAAATCTGTTTATAGGCTCTTGAAGCAAGTTGTTTTAACGTTTTCTTCATTGACTAAAGGTCAGTACAAGCAAGATAATTCGAATGAAACATTGAGAAATCTTGATGATATGCTAATGAGATTGAAAGTATAACAACCAGCTTTCCTCACTCAAAGGAGCTGTTCAGAAGCCAAATCGACAACCTCTTAGCGTCAAAGTATCTTATGATTTTTCCCTTAGGAAGTTCGCAAGGGAAATTTCATAAAAAGAAGAATCGAAGATCTAGATTGAACACAAAAGAAAAAGACTTGAATTGAATATTTCTTTTTAACAATGCTAACAAAAAATTGAAGCTATTTGAATTAACTTGTTTGTGAAATAGCAAATTCATTATACTTCAAACGTAAGCTAAAATAGTTTTTCATTAGGTCCTCGGTATTTTATAATCAAAGTCATCAATGTAATCTTGTTTGTCACCTTCCTCCGGTTTAATGTTAGAGTCATCCGATTTGGCAGCTGACTCGTTCAAATATTGATTTCATTTCGTAAAGTTGTCATTTACGATTTAGCCAAAGTATGTGAGCAAACTATTATTTTACTCATGGTAGTATTTGATACGAATTTAGCTGATTTGTTTTTGTATCATTGTCTGATCTTCATGCTGAATCATAAAACGTCACTTCATGATGTTTCTGCTCTGTAGAAACATCATGTAAACATCACGTAGAGATCAATCATTTGTCTTTTGTTTATTTTATTTTGTTATAGCACTTGAGGTTTTGGTTTGAAATTAAAAACATATTACTGATAGCCGTGTCTGTCATGTTTTTTTTTTTTTTTTTTTTTTTTTTTTTTTTTTTTTTTTTTTTTTTTTTTTTTTTTTTTTTTTTTTAAGTAGAAATTTACCCCTCTAATTTCTACTAGAGGAAAGGAAAGAATATTAATGGCCTAAAAGTCTGTTTTTTTGGTCAAAAGTCTAAAAATGTGCCTCTAAATGAATTTAGTACCAAAGACAAGGGCTCCAAATATTGGGAATAACCCGCATAAAGCAAAAGCCTTTGAATTCCCTTTACATGGAGAAGTTTTATCCTTTGAGATTTAACAATAACACTACATTTTGGACATTTTGTGTACCTACCCTGAGGGATCATGTCAGTTGTCTAACAACACCCTAGATAGCACCCAGCCCTTATCACAATTACCAGCCGCTTTTCATCTTATATACTGATAGATTTGACCTCTTAAAATCCTCCAACGTTACACAGTCAAAAATCAAATGAAACACACTTTCAAAAAAGCTTCAATACATCAGACATAATTGATAATGATTTATCTTTGTCTAAAAGCCAACAAAGAGCTATGACACTACGAACAAAACAGTAATCAACAAACGGCATCAGTTAAAACCTACAAAAAAAGACCTCTATGGTTCAGTCCCAGTCTCAGAAAATTTTCCCAGCTTTTGAATTTCGCCCAAATAGCGTTTTCTCATTGTTATGAACCAATTATTTTTATCAATAAATAATAATAAAAAAAATCTTTGAAAGTACTAGTTCTTTTCAATCCCCCCCAAAAATACAAAATGTTTTCCCTTATACCCCGAAACATTAGAAAAAGTTAAGGACATTCTGCTGCCTGATCTGACCCACATACTTTCCTCTTCCCTTAACTGGCAACCCGTCCCTCTCATAAATGATATAGGTATATTAGTCGTGATTTTTCCTATTAGAAAACAATTTTTTAGGACTAATTTTTTATTGGAATTTTTTTTCATGTTTTAAAATTACATAAAATATGCTTCAAACAAAAAAAAATCACTTGTGATATTTTAGAACTACGAAATCAACCTGATATTGATATGTTAGTCGTGATTTTTCCTATTATGGAAATGATGTTGTAGTGACAATTTTTTTTTACTTTTTTTAGAAGAGTGCCATATGATAATACGTTATGATATTGAAAAAAATTCAGGCAGGTGTTTCCAAATCTTTCTCTCTCTCTCTTTCTTGCTTTCTTTCTTTCTTTCTCTCTCTCTCTCTTTCTTTCTTTCTCTCTCTCTCTCTCTCTCTCTCTCTCACTCTCTCTTGTCTCTGTGTCTCATTTTGTGTGTCTGTGTGCTAATTTTTGATAATACCGCGTAAAGTTTCGACAATACAATCGAGGATTCTTGTTATGTCAAGTGATATTTGGATAATGTAGTGCAAGATGTTTGACAATACCAGACAAGATTTTGGTAATATCTCACAAGATTTGGAAACACTTGGCTGAGATTCTTATGAATATTATAGCCTATTATTACAGGCATCCTTCTAAAAAAAACAGTAAAACAAAAAGTAAAAAAAGAAAAAATTAAAACGAAAAACCAAGATTAAAGGTGGAAGATAAAGAATACGGCATTGAACTTTATGGTTTCTACCGGCAGTGCTGATCTCTGTTTCTTGGCCCTTCAGCTAGGAAGTGCAATTGGGGCTTATCTAGGAAGCGCAATTGGGGCTACCCATTTAGAACTGGGTTGACTCTGACTGAGTTTAAAGATTAACGCCACTGACCCCCGTCCGAAATCAAACAATTAGGTACACTAGGATTTGAACCTTCGCCCTCTTGGACAAAGGATCGTAAATCCAGCGCATCAGTCCACTCGGCTAGGACGGTTAACGTCACGATTAACATATCAATACCAGCTTCATTTAATATTTCAAAATATTACAAGTGAATTTTTCTTTTGTTTTAAGTATATTTTATGTCATTTTAAGACATAAATAAATAAATAATAATAATCTTTATTCTTTCCCTTTATCACAATGCAATAACATGGGTATCGTCAAAAAAAAATAAAAAAAATAGAAAAACGCAAAAAGACGCAACATAAAGAACACACATGATGAGCTATCACTTCGATTTGAGGATATTGTCGTTGTAGTGCTTCACGTAGTATGGAACGAAGGAGTTTAAAAATCTTGTCGTTGAGTGTGTAGGCGGGCATTCTAACAGTTCTTTTCCCTCTTTAAGAGTTGCCACCCTCGTCTTGTGTGCGTGAGTCACTGAAGTAAACTGAGGCAGGATATCTCGGTGCGTTGGGGACTTCAGGATGTCAGCTCCAAACTTCATCAGCGTTTCGTGCATCCTTTCATCCAGGGTTGGGAGCCTGAGTTCGCTCAAGCTTTCTTCGTAGTTTTTGCAATTTGATCCAAGGATTATTTTGCAGGCTCTTGTCTGAATTGTTTCAAGCTGACTTCTGTCTTTCTCTGTGAGCGATGGGTGCCAGACAGGACAGCCGTACATGACTATGGGAATTACATAAGTTTTGTTGCACGAAAGAAGGAGTTGTTCTGTCATTCCAAACCTTTTGAGATTTGCCAAGGATTTTAGAAGACCAGCTGCTTTTGCTGTTATCTGGTTGATGTGATCTCCGAACCTAAGATCGTCACTTAGTGCGATGCCGAGTATTTTGACTGATTTCTTTGTTTGGAGAGGTACAGGTTCGTCAATGCTCTTCTTCTTTAGGAAGTTGACACGCAACACACAGCTTTTCTCGAGACTTAGCTGGAGCTTCACTTGATCAGCTTGATCCCGAAGCTCTGCAACCAGGGGCTCAAGTTGGTCGTGTGTTTGTGAAAGGAATCGTAGTAGACTTATTAAACAGTCATCTCAGAACTTGTACCTTTGTTTATGTTGTCTCATCAGTCGGTTAATTACAATGACAAATAAGATGGGACCTAGCTTGCTTCCTTGGGCTGCTCCACATGTGATGTCTTGGAAGTTGGATGCTTCCCCGTTTTCAAGTTGTACGCACTGTTGACGACCAGAAAGGAAACTTGCGATGATGCACAGCAGAAACTGCGAGACCTCCAGGGCAAGGGCTTCATTGATAACAGTCTCGTGGTCAAGAAGATCGAAAGCTTTCACGAAATCAGAAATTATTATATCAGCAAGGGCCTCCAAAATTTCTAGGTGCTCTAGTAGATCACGAAGTAATCTGACCACATAATGTGTTGTGCTGTGCCCTGACGAAAACCGAACTGCATAGGGTCGATTTTATGTTCTACTTCTGCTAGTAGCCACAGTAGAATAAAGTCTTCAAAGACTTTCGAGATGATGGGCGTCTTCGAAATCGGCCAAAGGTCTGACGATGAGGTGGGTGATGTTTTCTTCGGAATAGGTGTGATAAATGCCTTTTTAAACTCATCTGGAAAAACGCCTTCCAGTAGACACTGGTTATACATCATAGCCAATGGCGTGGCCAGGAAGGAGGAGCATGCGTGTATCAGCCTTATAGGAATTTCGCCGGGACATGAAAAAAAGTTAAAGAAATTTCTAAGAAAAAAACTTAGTTTAAAAAAAATTAACCTAAAGAAAAGTTCAAGAAAAGGAGGGTAAAAGTTGAGGGAGGGGTATTGGGCTCCTTAGAGGTAGGAAATGGATGACCACAAGTTTTCCTCTAAAGGAAGTGTTGGTATAAGCACTCATACCCATGAATGTGATGATACAAGCGGTTACTGTGTGCATATGATATAGATGCTGTTAAGTAACGTTAAACATTATATCATAAATTATATTAGTCTAATTTGAAATCAAATAAATGGTTTACTTAATTGGTCACCACCTTTCTGTACTTGAATCAATTGACATGTGAAGGTTGAATATATGTTAATCATGTTCCAACAGGAATATGTAGGTCATTCACCGGATCTAGTTGCTAGGAAAAACTGGTTATTCTAATGAGGTATCTCTCTTTAAGTATTGTTATGTGTGTAGGTCAATGCTTTATTTTAGTATAGGCAAGCTTTAGTGCACAAAAAAGGTTGTAAGTTCCGTAGCTGGATCCCCTACACTACTTTGATTGCACAAAGTCGCTTCACGTGATATGTTATAAAGTACCTTATGTCAGCTGCCAGAATTAGGGGCTTAGCCATTTTGAACCAGGATTCTCTTCTTGTCAGTAAGCCATCAAGAAGGTTCAGATGCTCATCAATCTCAAGTATCTTGAATGTTCCGAAGTCCAAAAGGGCAGTTGCCACCATGAGATCATCCCTTGGGAAGTGAAATTCAAACTTGTCTTCCACATTTTCTTTCAGAAGCAAAATACTGCTGTTATCATTATATTGCTCTTTAAGGTGACATTTTAGGAGGCCCTGACTGATCAGAGCAACATTCAGGATGGGAAAGAATTCTCTCTCAATAACCTCGATTCTTGTAGACAAATTTGGCTGTAGAGAGCAAAGGTCACGCGTTAGTTAATAATATTCATCATCTAGAAGCTTGCAAACAAGGCCAGATTTCCCAATTTCCCAACCTGCTCAATGGGCAACTGAGCATCAGCATCAAGAATCTCATTTAAATCACAATTTTTTTTTAAGGAATTCATTGCTATTTTATATTTAAATTGTTTTTGAGAAGGTTGTTAGGAAGACAAAGAATGTATATATAAGTTTAGTTCTTCCACTTTGCCCATGCTTCTATGTACATACGTATAAGCTCATTTTGGGTGGGAAGGGGGGTATTACTTAAAATTTTTATCACTTTGCTTTCTGGCCTTTGTAGAATAGCTGCATTTTTCATTTTAATTAGAAAATATTACAGTGTAACAAAGAGGACCAAGTAGATATCTTAAGTCCATCGTTGACGAGTAGATTCAAAAACACATTGATAGGATCCGAATTTTTACATATACTGTTAGATAACAAACTTTGTGTTATATTTCCCTCTAAATAATCTCCGAAATAATTCGGCCTTAGAAATTTTAGGCGGTGCGCCGCTGCCGATCGTATTGGCGGCGGCATCGGCGCGCTGAAGCCTTTTCGGTGGCGGCACGGTAGAAGATTTTTGGCGGCGCACGACCGGTTTTTGGCGCAGCTGTGAGAACCAATAGGAACGTTTATCTTGTGCGTCGGCAAATTATTAAATAACTATCTTACTATCAATTCCCTTTAAAAGAGCTAAAAAATAACTTCAGCTAACACTCAGCAAATTTTATTTATTGGAAATATATATTCCATGTCTATAAATAAACCTTAGCCCGATATTGCTTTTGATCTCGCACAACCTGTTTATTCGAAAATCTCAAGGGCGAATCCTGAAAGAATGTATCCATAGAAAGTATGTCTGGTACATATCCAGCATCTAATGGGAACGTTAGATGTTGATTGTCCAACGTTATCCCATGTTAAAGTTAGGGGCGTTTTTCTCCGTCCTTACAAAATTGTAAGTTAACCATTTTACTAAAAATTTAATTTTAGCAAGCTATAAAAATTTTTAGCCAACATTGACTGCAAATTTCTCTAACAAACCTAATTGTGAGAAAACCTAATTAGAGAAAATTATTGGATAATTCTTAAGAAATTCTAAGAGATAGGAAAACCGTAAGGGCGAGGAATTTTTTCTCAGCTTGTAGTTATTTGCATTTTTTTTCCCAGTTTATCCATTTATGAGAATCGTTAATCAATTACTGCTTTTGTTTCTACGCGCTAGTAGGAAATTGCTAACTAATATAAAAAGACGTCCAGTTTTGTCAGTATTTGTACAGCAATATAATATTCTTACACTGACTGATATCTAAGGTTGTAAAATTTTTAATATACAGTTCCGCCCATTTAAAGGGTGTTATTCTCAGTAATAGCCCTTTAAATGATGGGTCTGAAAAAAAAAAAAAAATTTATAATATTTTTATTTTGATCGTCTTCAGTTATTAGAATATACCAGGCATCAATAGGAAGTAACGGAGAAGGGTCCCATGAAAAAATATACACACGAAGCTTAGAAAAAACTCTTAGTTAATTTCTTACTTGATGATAGTATATTAGGTTTTGCTATAGTGGCAACAGTGCATCAAGTCACCAATTATCCCAACTTGAAAAATGAAAGAAATATGATTCATCTGAAGATAATTGAAGAGTTTGTGGTCATATGAATTGCCCTTATTATCCACAGCACATTCCGAGAACCCACTCACAAAATTTAGACCAGGTAGGGAAGCCAACGTTCGTCTCTCAAAAGAGAGGAAAGTCATCTACCATTCACTAGCCATCAGGAGTACTTGATCCCAAGAACTGGTAATAACAAGGTAACTTCTTTCTTCCACCTTGTATTGCACCACAAAGAACCTTTTCTGCACAACAGTTGGTCCTTCATTTTCCCAAGGGTGACAGCAAGAGTGACTTTGGCAGTCTTGTAAGAGCAGCATATTTTAAAAAATACCTTCCTGATGGTCAGAAACTGTACAGGACGGCCAGCGGCTGGATGGTGACTGAAATTAGCAGTACTGCTCTTACCATGAGAAAGTTGTCGCTGTTATTCCCAAGGAGAGGTTACTGAATGGAAAATATTTTTTTTATTAGGATTAGTTTTTAACTAGGATGAATGTTAGAGAACCAGTTGGGCGTAGTGGCTTAGTGATAGTAGATAATTCTGGAAATTAGTGAATAATCTCTTAGGAGTAGAAATAAAGAAAGAAGAGTTACAAAAGCTGAAAGTTCACCAGATTTTTTAAAGGCAAGGAAAAGGCGAGAGAGAAGTCGATTGTATAATTATATTGATCTTCAAAACATAGTAGGCTTAGCAAGCGGGTTTTCACATAAACCTTTTAAAGAAGAAGATCGAGAACCTTTCCAGCGTATTACCTAGGAGAAACCATAAGAATCCCTGAAACGAGTAGAAGGTCAACCATCACTTGGAACAAGTAAAGTCCCAGTAATATTTCGGAAAAGGGCCGGAAACTCGGTAATACCGAAATGATGAATCATTTTTTTAAATGTGATGGAATTTTTCAAGTGGTCAAACAATGGGTTGCGTCACTAGTGGTACAATTTCTAAAAGAAGAGACCGCGAAAAATCCGAGGTTATGGCCTATGCAGTTAAGGAACAGACCAAGTAAAGTATTTTCTATGGTTTTGTGCAGTGAGTAGACTTATGTTTGGAAAGGGGAAAAGACTGATGATGTTTCAGGCAGGTTTTAAAGAAAATTATTCTATGGTAGACCACGTTTGTACTATACATAGTGTAATTAGAAAATATACTAGGGAAAGGGAGAGCAACCATTTCTATCGCTTCTTGTCCTTAAAGGGGCGTTTCATGGATTTGAAAGGGAATTTCTGGTAAGAAGTCTGCCAAACATGGGCTTGCCCGAGAATTCGTAATGATTATAGTAAAGATTTATTTGGTAGTGTGGGACTTACTAAATAGCACAACTTATCCCCCACATTTCTGCCATAAAATAAACCTCTTTTCCTACGCTCCTTTAACCTATGTATATATGTCGAGTGACCTGGTCTTTGCCATCTTCTTGTGCCACATATGAATAGAATATCCTGGTTCCATTTACTCCGTTATCATACCAACATCCACGTATACAACTGCACCTTCATTCCATAGCTGAGCAAAAATCATCCGATGTTCCCTTGATTGTACTCTGTCACGAACCATTCTGACTCTGATACAGGGTAACTAATGCGCTATCCCGCAAGACAGAACCTAGACATCTTCAGGAGCTTGGGATGGCCTGGACACGTTTTTAAGATGAAAAATTGCCCAAGTTTGTTCTTTTTTGCCATCCATCTAGGGCCAAACGAAAAGCTGGTTGTCTCCGAATAGGGTAAGAAGAGGACAGGAGAAAGAGTTTAAGAGAAAATGGAACTTCTTGGGAGGTGGTAAAGAGTGAAGCTATGAGCAGATTGAGGTGGAGAAGAAACGTGTACAGCTCTGTTGTCTCTAAGCGTCTTGGTGCTGGAATGTTTTGTTTGTAGTTGTAGTATTAATCATACTAATGAGTCTTCTGTTTCTCAGTGCCAGCACTCAGTCCCTATAAAACTAATGGTAACTCTAATTTATTAACAAATCCACTTTCTCCAAGAACCCTTTCAAAATATTCTACCTGAGCACTTTCTAACATAGTAGCAATTTCTTTTTCCAAATTTCACACGCATAAGGCATAGTCTGAACTGTCTTAGTGAGAAATATTTGTTAATATGTCATTAAATATTTAAACTTGGCTTACTGGCCCGCAGTCACTATAAAAGAAGCTCGCTTTCCTTTTGCCAAACTTATTTCTGTATTTTGATTGAACTTGTTCTTTGCTGTCAAATTACAGCCCAAATATGTAAACTCTTCTTTTACATCCAGATATACCCTCACATCAAACTCTATCTCTCTCAGTGGCGGTTCTGACCTCTCTTGCGCCCAGGGTAAAATCTTGATTAGCACCCACTTGTCTCCCAAAAGTTTTCAGGCCAATATTTTCACAAAATTCTCTTTTATTAACAAATTCTTCCATTTATTTAAATCTGACTTCTTGCTTTAGACTCTGCAAAATGATTAATTATATCGTTCTAATTGATTGTTGGCAATTCTTCGCATGCCGCTAAATCATTCAGTCTGTCCTGGCCCATAGTCTATCTGAGGTACGTTAATATTAATTTAATTTTACTAAACGGCCGCTCATTACTGGCCACTACACTGCAACCACTAATAATATTTGATACACAACTCTTACATTTACGAAGATCCCTTCATTTCATATTGCAAAATTAATTCTAACACAGCTGTATTTTTTTGAAAATGTGTCAGTGTCGAATTATTCTTTTTCACATCTTGGAGTTCGTGGTGTAGCTGAATGAGACCTAAATCATCGCAATATTTTTCACCATGTTTGAGGCAATTCGCTTTAACATCATCAACATTTGTGCCATCTTGAAATAACTCTTCGGTATTAACCAACTACATAACATTTTGTGTTGAATTCTGATAGTCTTTTGAATCGGTTATTGGTTCCTACAACTATCAAACAATTTATAATAACAAACTGTAAAAAAGAAGCGATGCGGATTAGTGGTAACCGAAACTAAGAAAAAAAAAATTAGAGCTTGGATAACAATAGAGACATCAAAAGGATCGATCTTTTATGGTGATTCAAAATATTTAAAATTAAAGGTGATTAAATTGAATGTTACCCATCAAAACTTAAGAGCCTGAAAAAATATGCACAATTTTCTAAAAACGGAGAGACACCCCTAAAACGTCGAGTGATCTTAAGGAGAATAACACTACCAGATTCAGCATTTCAAAGAACCCTAATGCAGAGGTTTCAGGCTCATATATGCTAAAATGTTTTTGTTTTGTTTTTTGTTTTTGTTTTTTTTTGTCAGAAGAAAGATTACGAACGCGTATTTGTTTTTTTGCCATGGCTACCATTTCAAACTAGTAATCATAGAAGATCGGGAGAGGGCACATTTGATCAGAAATCAAAAGTTCTAGTGCCCTTTTTAAGTGAGCAAAAAGATTGGAGGGTAGCTAGCCCCCTCCATTGAAAATTTTCCCCAAAGTCGTCTGAACAAAATTTTTGGACAATCACTTTGTTCATCATAGATGCAATGTACAATGATTGTGCCTTTAGGGATAACATGACCTCCCCAAACACCCAGGGGACACCCAACATCAAATACAGTACGTTAACAATCTACCGATTGTTAACGTACTGTATTTGATGTTGGGAAGTAGAAAGACGTTTTTTTAGGGGAGGAGGCTTTTCCAAGGTGAAAATTGTCCATGGGGAGGGAAGTCTCTTGGGGTGAGCTTTCCAGAGTAAATTTTTCAGAATTCCTACATTCCTTTTATAGGAATTCTTTTTGTATTCGTTGTTTTTATTTGTCTTTGCAAACTAAATTTAACATGTGAAGATGTACCGGCGGAAATTTTTAGCGGGAACGAATTGTCTGGAAGATTTCTTCACGGGGGGAGGAATTATCTGCGGGAGAAATTCTCCATGGGGGAATTTTCTACGTGGGCAACTTTCCATTGGGGCGGAGATTTTCGGGAGCATTTTTTTCACGGAGGTTGGATTTCAGAGGCCATTTGAAAAAGATTAGAAATTAAAATCTTTCTTCAAATAAACGTATGCTAAGGAGAATTTTTGAGGTGCTTAAGAAATTTTCGTGGGGGATCTTCATCGAAAATGGAATTTCGATCTTACGTGAGAGGAACTTTATTTTGAGAATTTTTCTATGGTTGAGGGAATTTTTTTATGAAGGCGGTCTGGATTTTTCAGCGTTATATGGAAAAGTGGTCAGAAATTAATTAAAAAAAACAACTTTTTTCAAATAATAGCTAAGAGCAATATCGAATCTTGAAATTAACAGAAAGTATCCCTTATATAAGGGGTATACCCCCCTTAACACCTCTTTCTTTACGCTAGAATCAAAATTTTTGTCCCATTTTTTTAAGAACGACCCCTGAAATACTAGGCCCGTTTAATTGGAATAAGGAGCTTTTTTTAAAGTTCTACGATTCTTTAGCGTGACGAGCGAGGTATTAAAATTTAATTAAAATTAAAATTTCGGCTTCAATTTGCTTGAAGTCACTGTCAACTGGGCCCTCCACTTTATTTCAATAAAATAAATTTCATTAATTACAAAATGACCATAATCGTATTTGAAGTTTTGCACCCCTACAATTTCTGGTCCCGGGGCAATTGCCCTCTGCTCTCACCCCCTGATCTCTTTCCATCATTCTTTTCTGAACACTACCACCACAGACTTTTTCATGTTCAGACTTAAATGCTTCTTCTTTAAATACTCGCTTGTCCTATCAGTCAATGACTGTTATTTATTCCTTAATTCTGTCACTAACGCTATATAATCTGCAAATGTTCACAGACGCAATTCACATGCGTTGATTACACACTTAGACGCTGCATTTACCTTTAAAGTCATTGGTAAGTCTCACAAAATTAAAAATAGTCTTGGAGAGAGAGGTTTCAGATTCGATAAATTCATCCCAGAGAATTTCCCTGCTTTCTATACCATAATTTTTTGTTACATCATACGCAATAATCAACGGCCTTATAATTAAAAAGAAATTATAAAAAAACCCGGTATAATTAAAAAAAAATTACCAAAAAAGCATTTTTTCACAATTTATAATTAAAATTCGAGTATTTCGGCTAAACCTCCAGAAACATCTACCAACGAGAAAAAAGAACAGGGCAAACTAACTTGCAAATAGCAACCAAAACATGAGGAAAAGTGCAAAAAAAAAAACGAAAAAAATAATGTTATTCAGAACTGGAGGGAGGAAATTTTACATGAAGGGGGGTAAAGAAATTATGAAGAAAAGTGTAAAGAAACCAAAACAGTAAAATAGCCAATAAAGTTACACAAAACTAAAGAAAAACTCACATCTTAATATAATCTAATAGGCTGAATAGCATGACTAATTTTTCTTTCATTTACATAGCGTTTGTGTTTTATTTTTCCTCTTCTCTGTGTTTTGTTTATTTTATGTTAGCTTGTTTGCTAGTCTCCTTTCGCTTTTTTTCACTTGATTTACTTCAGGAGGTAAAGCTGAAAAAATCGCTCTTTTATTATTAAGTAAAAAAAAGTTTTTTTTTTTTCCATTTCCTTGTTGAAAAATTATTCCCATTTTTGTATATTTTCATTTCGTTTTAATTGTAAATAAAAAGGTAGTGCGGTCTACGAAATTATATTCTAACTAGCTGTTGGGGCGGCGCTTCGCACCACCCCAACACCTAGTTAGGGGGGCACTTCGCCCCCCCCCAAACCCCCCCGCGCGCGTAAGTCGTTACGCGTCATTTTAGTTACGCGCCATTGTAGTTGTGTCCCTGTGTCCCACCTGTGAATAGAGATAGATATATATATATATATGTTTTTAACTACGTAAAACATGCGAATATACAACATTCTTCGCTGTCCCATTGTCTGTGCATATAAATAGATTGTCAGGTTTACTGACTCTTGAACATGCAACATATAATTGTCCATGGGAAAAACAATCCGTATTCAGATCTATACCTCATTATTCTAATGATGTGTCCCTGTGTCCCGGTCGTCATTTATATTCCCTGTGTCCCGGTCGTCATTTGTGTCCCGGTATGTAATTTCATCAGTTGACAAACATGACGTCAGTCGACAAACAACTTCATGACGTATACAGCTCAATCCTTATAATGACGTCAGTCGACAAACATGACGTCAGTCGACACACAAACATGCCGTCACTCGACACACACACACACACACACAGACAACTTATTTTTATATATATAGATAAACGAATAGGGTACACCAATACAAATGGATTTTGTTGATAAGTTATTAGGTTTATTTCGCCAAAGTAACTTTGGTGAAATAAACGCTTTGAAAAATCAGGATCATCTGATTAGTTGATCAACAGATCATTCTGTTGAATTTATAGAACGACATCTTACACAGATCTGTCTGTTCCTGAAGTACCAATGGCCAACGTTTTATCAGAGGCAAAGACGCTACTAATCGCGACGTTTCGAATTACTGTTATGGCGTTTTTTCTTTTCTTATATTCTACCGAAGTGACGACGTTGATGAAAAATATTGTAAAATCAATCATCTCGTTGGCCTTAGAAATTTAAACTGCGCTTGAAAGAGACGAAGTGAAATTATACATGTCAAATTTAATTATTCACAAAAAGTATAGATTATTCTTTTTGAAGCAAAATACCTACGATTTTCTTTTTAAATTCATTCACTGTTAAAAGTGAGCTAGGCTTCAGAGACCTCGTTTTGACACCCTATTTTAACTTGACGCATTGTATGTCTGTTCGAAGCACACACTATTTTTAAATCTCTATAATACTGACAAAAACCTTATTTACCCATATAATTCCCTTTAATAACAAAGTACTGCATCTATATAAAACATATCTTATAAATATATCTCCTGGAAACTAGCTGCCCTTCTAAACTAGCTTGGAATATAACCTATTAGAAATTATAACATAATGGAATCCTAGATTATTGCATTTAATAAAAACCCTCAGAGTGGGCTTTTCTATGCTTCTAAAATTTGTGAAAATAAGGCAAATGTTAGGTTTGTGAGGGCTTGTGAGAGCAAAGTACCAACACGGATATAGTAGAATATCCACTTTCTTTTTATTTTTGGAAGATAGATCAATTTTCTAGGATTTAGAGATGGTTAAAAAGAAGTGAAAGTCAAGGCCACTCTGTGTAACTGATTATCAGTTGTGGTGAGTTAGTTTAGTGAGTGTAAAATCTGAGTCCTAAGAGACTTGGAATGTCTCTGGGCCTGGTTCCTTTCGTCCTTCGTGCTATTCTTCCATAATTTTCAAATCTTCTGTTTTATTTGTATCGATGAATTCCTTCCTCCCCTTTGAAATCAATTCCTGTCCTTAGCTGCAACACCTACGGTCGTACACAAAATGTTACAGCGGATTGACGGTAGATGAAGATGCCAGAATTTGATTCCCAGACTGGAAATCCCATAATTGGAAGACTAATTCGCTAAGCTTGATACTTTTTGGCGAAAGATGTGAATAATAAATAAAAACAAGGTCGTGTGGATTTGGTCCACTGTGGCTACAAAAGGAAAGATTATTTCGATTTGCCCTACCACTGGCATCTCGATCGGTGCATAAATTAACAATAAGGTCATGAAGGCATCTGAAGTATTGAATTTCAGCTATACTAGGATATTAATAGTTTGAAATTGCAAAAGAATGGACTTTTTCCTGCAAATAGATTTTAATTCTCCAGATATCAAAGATTAGCTTTCCAAATTTAACTCAAAATATCAGAGAATAACTTTCAAGATGTAACTAAGCTATAACCCAAGATTAGCCCCAAAGGTATTTGCTTTAATGATGATATGTTTCAAAATTCAGATTGAATATTAAAAAGAAAAGAAAAATAAACACACAATAAAACCACCTGGAGTTCAGATTTTCAGGAAAAATGGGAAAATTAGAGAGGAATAATAATAGAAGGAAGTCAGTACTTATGGCTTCTTGCAGATGAGGCTTTTATGTACGCACTTCCTAAAATTTTGTATAATCAACGTGTGTATCTGAAAGAGGCAGCCAACTTAATTTTTATACAAACTGAAGGAAGTTTCGTTTTGGGTATTACTAAAAACTCACCGCAGCACCAAGCCGCTTGCGGCCAACATAGCTACGCACGCCCCTCCTCCATCCCAATCTTAAAGGGATGGGATCCCTGCCACGCGCTAGACAAGAGCACCAATGCCTACTGAGTATTTATATACCGTAACTATAGACATACTATTGCTCTATGGTAGTGCCTTTACGTCTCTCAGTCTTACATCTGACCAGTACGATCACTTGTAAACTTCCCTTAAGTAGAGGTACTAGTCTATTAACAAGACTTCCTTAAAAGGAAAACATCTTTGTTATTAAACCCAAAGTTCGCAACTAACTATTTATTAATTTTAAAGGTCTTTAAATTTAGGTCTTCAAAATTAATTTATTAATTAGGTCTTTTTAGCTTTTCCTGGGAAGTTTCTATCGGAGGATGCAAACAAGAAAACATTTATAAAATTTCAAACAACTTCCCAAATGTTCATTTTAATTAGATTTGATATTTTATGTACGTTTAACAGGTAGTCTTCGAGATAAAAATTAAAACATTTGTTCTCCTAATTACAGTCACTCCCGTCAACTTGCTACAAAATAAACATACTTGCCAAAACGGTCAGTGGATAAGGACCCATCAGAGGAGTGTTGTTGGGGAAATAAGTACGTTTAAAAATGTAATGGATCAACTACGAACTGCGACAACGATGAAAGCAACTTTCTTTCCAATTTATCTTGTAAGAGCGGGTCTTACGCAATAATTTGTAAAATGAGCGCTCTCTTGTTTGAACTTACAGATCACTTTGCACAAATCTTTCCACTGTTTCAACTTGACTGACTTTCAAACTCAGACTTTCCATATTTGCTGCAAATTTTCAAAATTTACAAGAAATTTACTTCACATTCCTTAGTATGCCAAGCGAAGATGGCTTTTTATGGAATTGGAAATGAAAAACAGTACTTACAGTTCCAACATCTAAAGGAATAAGTTTCCTTTTCTCTGTTTTCCCAAAAGTTCAACCGAACCTCAGGTAGCATTATATAGTTCCCCCGCCTCCTACCCTAAGGCAAAATCCAATTCCTAGAATAAGGATTTACACTCAAAGAGGAATTTGTGCTTTTGTGCTTAATACATGGCAGCACTGTTTACTTAGTTTGGGTCACAGGTTTGGGAATTTCTTTCTTCTGAATGCAATGTTGTTAATACATTAGTCGCTTATTCTAAGTCCGCAAGGCCATTCTAATCTCTTTATTAAAATTAATAAAGACATTTGCAAAATTGTGAAAGAATATATTATCAAAAGAATCAGGACAAACAAGAAATTGTGTTTGGAAAATAAAGAACTGAAAATAAATGGTTAATTGTGCTTACTAGTTCCCAAAGCCATCTGTTAGGTCAAGTAACATAACATTGTAGGCATCTTCATGCCGTTTTAAGAGTCCACTGCTTTCTAGAACATCTAAAAAAGGGCCATACCAATTAGGTTGTATCTCAACCCAAGGATTCGCTCCTTTGGTGAAACGAGGTTGCATCAATTCCTAAAATCAAATAAAGATAACATAACATATATACTAATTAAATGAAAACAAAAGAAAAAATGTCAAGCCATAACAATTCTTTGGAACAAATTTCTAAAGATTAGCTTTCACAAAAACACTTTTTGTACATTTAAACTTTGTTGCAGAGAAATTAATTTTAAAAGTTGGCACAAAAGAATAGATGGGATTAATGGACAGCTTCGTAGAAATTCTGAATGTAATTAAAACTGACACTGATGCACCAAAAGAAACTAATGATGACACCATCATTCCAATTCTTTAAATTGAAAGGTTCGAGATTATCTCGAAGAGAAAGTACATCTTTTACACAAATTTCCGGCTAAAGAGAACCACTGAGAAGAAAATCAATCATCTTATTTTTTCAGTTTTGCTAGGATACTTCAAAATTGTTATATTCTCATCAGAAATTCCAAGAAGGTAGTATGTGCAAAAATGAGTTGAATTAATCGATACAATATAGCAAGTTGGGGAATGTAGACGACGAATCTCAGTTCGGTAAAAATGTGACGTAATGCTTTTTTATTTACTGTAGTCGATTTTTAAGAACAGCAAGGGTCAGATAATATTTCTCCTGGAAGAAGTTAACCCGGTTTACAATTAAGATTTGGAAAACATTCATAAACGAATTAATAATCTAGATGGCATGGTAGTACCTTCACCTATAAACGCTAGGACAATTCAAGTCAATAAGATAGTTTCTAAAAAACTGAGGACTTGTCATCTTAGTCAATTCATTTTTTTCCAAAAATTTGTAATTGGCTATCAAATTGAAATAGCTCATTCTGTTTTCACGATTTAACTAAAAACTAAACCCAGACTGATTGCATAAAATCTTTCTGTAAATAGGCTTTTATCAATTTCGATTCTATGGAGACTATATCATCTTTTGAAAAGTGATACAGTTTTGCAAAAGTTTCCAATCTGTTTTTACTTTGAAGTGAGAAAAATAGGTCTAAAGATTTCGATTACACAAAGGGCAATATTCATAATTGCCGTGACGCTTCTAGCACCATAAACACTTCAAAATATTAAAGTCCTTCATAGATACTATAAACCATGATATTTCTTAATACCAGGCTGGGTTTCGGTTTGTCTTTTTTTTACCCTGTAAGATTTTTATCGACCGACAAAACAGATGCAGCAACCGAAAAACAGCAGTGAAAAGCTAGATAAGTTTCGATTGCCATCAACTAGTGTCGAAAAATACAAAATTATCACTCCCCTCAAACCGCATTTTATTTAAGCTCGTCCCCTTAAATGGCCCCGCCGAAACCATATTATCTCAATCTCAAATTTCACTATATAGTTGGAGGATTCGCCACCTAATATCGGGCTAAGGCACGCCTCAGAAAATTCGGTCTTAACTCTTTCCCTATTTCGAATTTTGTGCCTATTTGTGAAAGTACATTCAACAAAGACTTGCTATAAATATTTTCAAAGGTAGGTAGAACACAGATGACAGTATTTGTTTCGCATACTCAGGCTAGAAACGCCATCTACTCATATTTGTCTTGTGGGATATGCATAGTATAGATGGCAGAGTATTCATTTTATTTTAACCGCAATGCTTACCATACTACCATATACACATACACAACTACAAGAAGGCCAAGCTATTAGTGAGCTCAGTAGCAAACTACAGGTACCCAATGCTTACTCTGCATTTATTTATGAGATAAATCATTATCAGAGAGTTAAAAACATCCAAAGAAATAGCTGCTTCACAATTACAATCGATTATTAAACAATTATGAGATGCGCTGTTTAAGTTATTCAGATAATCAGTAGCTCAGGTGTACATAAACTAAACAGAATTCCTGAAATGTAAATTTTAGTAGAAATCAAACACAACTGGTAAGACATGTGCTTGTTGCCTTCTGACTGAGAATAGTCCCAATGGGATCTTAAAGATTCTTACTACTACTACTAATAACTCACTGCAGCACCAAGCCGCCTGAGGCCAACACAGCTACGCACGCTCCTCCTCCAACCTAATCTATTCAAGGCATCCCTCTTTAAACCCTCCCAGGGAGTTCCCATTTCCTTTAAATCTTTATTTATGACATCCTCCCAACAGGGAGGTCATCCTTGACATCCGACAAGGACGACCTCCTTTCCGTGTAGCCCCAGACGGTTGGCCACAAAGGACAATCTTTGGCAGTCTGCCATCCTTCATCCGCAGAACGTGGCCTAGCCATCTCAACCTTTCGTTCATTATAGCCCTAGAAAGCGGGATTGAACCACATTTTTCGTACAACCTACTGTTTGAAATACGGTCAGTCAGCCGGGTACCCAGAACAATCCGTAGGCAATTTCTCTGGAATATATCTAGTAAATTTTCTTCTGCTTTTCAGAGCGCCCATCCTCAGAGCCATATTTGACCACTGTCATCACTATAGCTTCAAATATTCTAATCTTGGTTTGCAGACTTGTTTTTTTCTATTCTTCCAAACTCTTTTTAACTGTGAAAAAACACCCTGAGCCTTAGCTATTCTACTTTTAACATATGCATTGCTCCCACCGTCTTTACTAATAATACTACCAAGGTAAGTGAAGCTGCCAACCTGATCAATCTTTTCGTTACCCAACGTCACCTTTTCATCTTCACTTATTCCTAGCCTTAGTGACCTAGTCTTCTTCACATTAATTTTCAAGCCTATTCTAGCACTCTGAACTCGCAAAACCTCTAAAAATTCATTCATTTTGCTCACACTTTCATCTAATATGCTTAAATCATCAGCATAATCTAAGTCCAGGAGCGTTTTTCCTCCCCATTTGATTCCGTGGTCTCCAATTACTTTCCTGTGCTCCTTAAGACGAAGTCCATCAAAATGATCCATATAAAGGGGGATAGACCACAACCCTGCTTAACTCCTGATTTAAAACGAAACCAGGTGCTAACCTTATTTCCTACCTTAACCGCAGCAGCATTATTCTCGTACATAGCACAAATCACTTTAATGTATTTTTCTGGTATACCATACAAGGATAAGACCTTTGCTAACGCTCTTCTATCAACAGAATCGAAAGCTTGCTCATTATTGATAAAACTGAGGACCAAAGGTGTTTGACAACGAAGGGACTTCTCAATTATTAACCTAAGAGTGTTAAACTTAAAAACTTGGTCGACACATCCTCTACCTTTTCTAAAACCGCACTGTTCTTCCCTTAAAACTTTGTCTACAGCATCGCTCAGTCTAAAAAGTATCATATTACTCAGTAATTTGCTACCTAGAGACCAGACTAATTCCTCGATAATTACGACACTCACTCTTGTCACCTTTCTTATACAGTGGTTTAATTAATGTTTTCTTAAAATCATTAGGTATTTCCCCTTTTTCAAAAATCATGTTCATATTCTTCAGTAGCTTATTCCTAACCTCAGAGCCACCATACTTAAGAAACTCATTTATCACACTATCAGCACCTGGAGCCTTATTATTTTTTAATCCTTTTGGTACTGTCGCTAATTCTTCCTCACTAAACAAATCTTCCTTCACATCCAAGGTATTACAAACTTTTTTCATTTTCTTCTATATCTTTTCCTGCAACTGTATCTCGTTTTAGCATATTCTCAAAATATTCCAACCATCTTTCTTTAACCTTTTCCTTATCACTAATTGTGGCCCCATTTCTATCTTTAACTAGGACTAGTCCGGATTGACTACTCCCTTTCAATTTATTAACATGCCAGTATAATATTTTACTATTATGCCGTCTAGCCGCATCTTCCAGATCCTCAGCAATTTTATCCATAGCCTCCACTTCAAATCTCCTTAGTTCATATTTTAATGCTTTCTCCACTTTCTTTACTTTCATTTTGTTTTCATTACGACCTATCATTCAGATAATTCTTGTACAAAAACCTTCTACTCTCTATTTAACCTAAAGCTTTTTCACTAATATTCTTAGTTGCAGTCTTAGCACTCCTCCCTAAGACACCATCAGCAAATTCACAAATTGTTTTTCTAAAATTATTCCATACATCTTCCACATTGTCAAATTTTAAACTTTCAAGTTTAGTATTCAACAGTTCCTGGAAGTTTTTTCTTAAATTTTCATCCTGGAGTCTACCAACATCATTACTTTCCGGGAGGTAGTTACCCTTCCAAAATTTCAGCTTTAAATTAACCTTAGACACTACTAGATGGAGATCTTTACTTTTTAGCATCAATAACAGCACTCCTATGCACCCAAGTATCTTGTATTGATCCTGCTAGTCTTCAGTTTACAATAACATAATCAATAAGTTTGCTGTCTCACCATCACGTGAATACCATGTCAACTTATGGGCCATATTGTGACCAAACACTGTATTGGTTATAACTAGGTTGTTATACCTATAAAATTGCAAAAGTCTATAGCCATTACTGTTTTCTTTTCCTACACCAAATTTACCTAGGCTAGGATACCATCTATCCCTATTTCTACCAACCTGGGCATGAAAATCTCCTAGCAAAAACACCATATTTCTACCTGGTACCCTGTCTATTTGCTCTTGTAACTGTAAGTAAAATTCATCTGAGTCACTAGTATCTCCATCAGTCGGTTCAACAGGGGCATATACTGCTATAACTGATACCCTGAACTTTTTAGTCATAAAATGAGCAATTAGTATTCTATTATTAATACCTAACCAGCCTAAACAAGACCTAGCAGCTTCCTTATTCATCATGAGCCCTACTCCCTGTCTATGTGCCCCAAGTTGGGCTAAGTCTGAACCAGGGTTGAATTGAACCATTAAGTTTCTTCAGTTCGGCCAATATTATTCCTATTAATGAAAATCAAGGACATTTTTACTTTTGATAACTTGTATATACGTCAAATTAGTCATGAGTTAATTCACTTTTCGCTAATATCAATAGAAAATGTCAGAGAATTAGAATCAAGCAGAACTTCTACTATATTTCCTTCATTATTATACGAAATTATTCATAGTTGCAGCAGTAGCTGCAGCCTAGCAAAGAATGAACCACGGCCCATAATAACTGAAAAATAATAAACGCGTTTAGAAAAAAAAAAAAAAAAAAAAAAAAAAAAAAAAAAAAAAAAAAAAAAAAAAAAAAACCAAGTGAGAAAAATCGTCATTTGTAGCTGATTAAGAAATGGGAACTATTGTCTCGATTAGTGTGTCCATCTCAAAAATGCCATCTCAAAAATTAATTAACGAAAATTTCGGAAAGTGGTTATGGAAAGATAATATATTTGAGAAAAGATAATATACATTCGAGACAAAAGTGTGTTTTTAAGTAATAATTACCCTTAATTGCAATTGTCTACGAGAAAAAGAGCTGTAGCCAAGTCATTAACTAAACTTAAGAGAAAATATTACCCAAAATCCTTAAGAAGTACCTCCCACCCCTGCATGCACAGACACTTTCTATAGAAATAATTGAGAAAACAAATAAAAGCATTTGGGATTTAAATTCTTTTTTATCATGAACTTCTTCGTTCCCCCAACTCCCAAGTTTTGGTGCCTTAAAACAAGCCTAAATTTGGTAAAAAAAAATTCAATGAACAAAATAAAACGTATTTGTGTAATATTCTTTTGTTGCTGGCGGTAAAAGCTTCAAACAGCATAGCTCCGAATCGATTCTCGCTAAGTCCAAATTAATACCACTAACATGACGACACCACTTTTCTCTCTGTTCTCGGAGCTCCACTATTGCATTCTGAGAGGAATTAAAGCTCTTTATAGTGTAAGCATCTACTTCAGGAAGTGAATTTGAGGCTCTAAATTCATGACTCCAAATCAATTTTAGTAACGCCCCCACTAATATCTCTAACATGACGACACCCTTTTTCTCTCTCAAATCCAGATTTTATTTAGTATTTTTATTTTAGTTTTATTAGTATTTACTCTCGCATTTGAGCTAATCACTTTTCAATTGATTAAACCAAATAGAAAAACATTATAAAAAACTAAAAAACAAACGGCATTTCATTTTGCAACATTCACCAAAATATTGAGGTAGACATCGACCGAGTAATAAATAGATATGGCGGTTGTGGAAATACAGAAATAGACTTTTCTTACAAAATTATGAATTCTGTAACTTAAGCGAAAAGGAACAATTAGTTATTCCTTTTCTCTCTGTTCTCGGTGCTCCACTATTGCATTCTGAGAGTAATTAAAGCGCTTCATAGTGTAAGCATCTATTTCAGGAAGTGAATTTGAGGCTTATTCATGGCTCCAAATGAATTTTAGTAACGCCTCCACTAACATCTCTAACATCACGACACCCTTCTTCTCTCTCAAATCCAGATTTTGAGCTTGAACCACAAGTCTAGGCTGTAAGTACCTGTATTCCAGCAGTAAAACGAAAAACCACTTTGTAATTAGTTTATAAATACTTACTCTTAATAAAGAGTTGAATTTCAAGAATCCAGGTGGTGGAACACCGCAAATTGAAGTTGAAACATATGACTGCAAAGATAATAAACAAAGGAATTAATTATTTAATATAAAACTTTGTTCTGTAGTTTTTGAAATTGGTAAATATTAGCTGAAATTTCTATGCTGTTTCACAAAACGAGTTTCAGTCCGCCTTTCAGAATTTTTCAGCAGAGAAAAGAAATAATTAGTCTTTCTTACACATAAGAACTTGAGAATTGCAAGAGATCTTTGTTCAGTTTTCTAAATCACTAAAAAATTATGAAAACTTGTTTTACAAAACTAACGCCATATAAAGAAAGGTTAGGGATATTCAATTTAAAAGTGCTCTGAAATTTAAAATTAATTTAATTTATAGCTATGTTGGCTTTGCAACTCACAATTTACTGTCTTGCAATGTGGGTATGCTACCACCTAAGCTACTCTCGGATATTCTTAACCCCATCGATTAGATTATGTAGTAGTGAGTTGGCCTTTGGGACGAGACACCATAACCTTGGTTCTACTTACTATCAAGTAAGTAGCACTTAGTTGATGGTTTTATATTTGCTTAAATTGTATTATTATTATAATTCAGTTCAAATGTGAGACACTTTCAAATCCTTAAAACGTTATTGCTAAACATGTTCAAAAGGTATTTCAGTCATTTCATACGATAGAAAAGATAATTAGTGTGAATAGTAGTATACAATTTTTAATACGATTGGGCTATAAAAAAATAAAAGAAGGATTATGTGCTTTCAAAAGGACAAAAAGAATGAATCTCTTTTCTAAGAACTAGACTTCTCAGTAAGAAACTGAGAATTTGAAAAAAAAAATGAAAAATTGAAATGAAAAAATGAAAGAAAAATTGTACAGAAGAAAAAGGCGCCTTTAATTAACGATAAAACTCCTCAACATTTCCATTGCTTTTTCAAAGTATGAAGTCTTTTAAATAGTTTTTAATGACATATTTAGGATAAGAATTTTCTTCTGAGGTTTCTCTAGAATATTTGCCACGTGCACCAGTCAATGGGTAAGAACATTCGACATATAAGTAGAAACAGAGGCTAAATGCAATGGTTAATTAAAACTAGTTCAGACATATTGAACACTTACAAAGTGCTCTTGATAGAGATTAAGCTTCTTCTCGAGATCGGCTAGTTCTTGCGCCCTAGATTCCTCATTTTTCCTTTTCTTTTCTTCTGGTGTCATGCTCTCTTGTTTAATAGACGGCTTCCACGAAATCATTTCATCAAAGCGTTTGGAATTGCACTTCAGCCTTAAAAAGAAAAGTTAAAGTGAAACATTCTTTTAGGGGGGGGGGGTTGCACAGCCATTATTTAAAATGTGGTTCGTTCTATACTAGTTTCTTACAGGGAATTCAAAACATGTTCTATTCAAATGTTGTAGAATGAAAGCCTTCCATGCGACCACTTCGTCAAAGCGTTTAGAATTACACTTCTAAGTGCAGTGACGAGGTTTCGCCACTCGAGTCATAAAACAGAAACTAACAAGAGATCCCCACAGATGCTGGAAAAAGTCTTTCAGGTTCTTGGATACTAAGCATATAAATACCCAACACTACTACTACTAACAACTCACCGCAGCACCAAGCAGCCTGAGGCCAACACAAATACGTACAGTCCTTCTACATCCCAATCTATTCAAAGCCCCCCTCTTTAAAACCTCCCAGGAAGTCCCCATTTCCTTTAAATCTTTCTTTATGACATCCTCCCACCCTAACCGCAGTCGACCTGCTTACTGTTTAGTTCTAGACGGTTGGCCGAAAGGGACAATCTACAGCAATCAGTCATCCTTCATCCGCAGAACGAGCCTTAGCCACTTCAACCTTTTTCTCATTATAGCCATAGAAAGAGGGATTGAACCACACTTTGAAATACCCCACTGCTTACACATTTTTTCAATCAAAAGAAGAATTGCTGTTTTCCACCTTGTATTTAATTTACATATTCTTTTTTTTTACCTTTTTTTTACCATTTCTTTTTAAACTACCAAAGAAATTGAATAAAAAGATTGTCAGGTCTATAGTAAACCCTTTAAGGGTATTAGACCATATATCGGCGTGCGAAATGCAACAACTGCAATGGTGTATGATTCCAGATGTCCCATCATAATAGGAATAATATTTTTTTTTTTCTACGACTGTTTCCACAGACCAAGAGACCGCTTTACTAGTACGAAAGAAAGAAAATTTAAGAAGAAGAAAAGCAGCCACGGAAACTTTTTATAGTGTCTCCTCTTATATAGTTCAGTTATTTTTAGTTGAATTACAACACAGCTTGCAGAAAGAAGGAAAAAAAGTAAGAAAATAAAAACATAATAGGTATATCAACATCGGATGTTTAATTTACATGATACTTCCAACTAGCTCATTGGTGGCACAGTGGTGTTATGCTCTACTTGGCAATACGTAGCTCTAGGTTCGATTCCGGCTGGCACAAGGCTGGGCGACAGGCTTGCTACCTGTCTCTGTGAATAAGACCCGGTAAATGAAACGTCAATTTAACACCTAATAGTCTGGAGGATTTTTTTTTATCGTTTTTATACTTCTAACTACCGACGCACCCGAAAAATTTAATTACAAGTGTAATATATCCCATGCCCCAGGTAAAATCTTTATATTCAGAACAGTGGAAGTAGTTGTCGAATATTCTTAATGTTATAGAATTATTTTTTATTATGTTTTATTGATTCCAGCTCCCCACACAAGATTTTGCACACATTTCTCCTAATTCCGTGCTGCATTTAGAATGGTATTGCGAAAACAAATATCTTTAGTATTCCTTTAAACGTGTAAGAAATCACCCCTCCCCACCGTTTTAGTTGTACTTTGTGTTAAAGTTTGCTTGAGTTGTAGTTTTGTATCCGTAATTGGGAAACAAAAAAAAAAAAAAAAAAAAAAAAAAAAAAAAAAAAAAAAAAAAAAAAAAAAAAAAAAATGTTAGTTGGCACTAGATTTATGTCAAAAATCCAATTTTTCAAAAATAATAAAATCAGTTTATTTGTCGTTTTCTTTACAGCGTAACAGTCATAATGGTCAGTATATGGCGTAGACAAATTTTGTAAAGTTCACCTATTACGCGTTTGACATACAATAATGTATACATGACATATTTACAGTTGTTAAAAAAAGCCTTTAATAAGTTTCTAAATTGATCGAATACAATCTTTTATTGCCGCATTATACGTACAAGTATAGTTACACACATATTTGTATGTATTACATGGCATGTCTAGGCTAATTACAGAATGATTTATAGATTTTACCTGCTTTTTGTCTTTAACATTCACCAGCTGTATAGAGCATTGTTTTAAATTGTGATCTATAAAATAATGCTGGTAAAGTTGATCTTAGGAGCAAAGTTGCCCTTACGAAACCATCCCTTGCCTCTCCTCCACATACTGCTCATTAACAGAGCTTGTGCAATTTTGCCCTTGGACCAATCAAGAAGTTCAATATACTTTGAAGCTCAAAAATCGACGGTCGGTTCAAAAGTTCAAACAGATTCCCCTTTTAGTTCGTTTACTTGCTTTTATCGATGTTCGAAAAGTTAGGTGTCTTGTATACTCTTTAATCTAGTACCATTGAAATAAAAAGATGTTCGGGATGACGAAATGTACATTCATTGGAATACCAGGGTAAATTATTTTGCGCACCGTATCAGGCAGCTGTCTTGCTTTTGTACTAAGTTAAACACCTGAGCTGTTCCAAACTTATACAGAGGGATGCATTTTAATTCCAAACTATGTAGAAGTGGACATATTCATTATATACCTCACGAGCTATTGAATTCCGCCACAAGGTTTTACTTTGGAAATACACATTCTTGTGTCCTATTTGCAGAGAGAATCTTAAGCAAAGTACCTAAAGTTACTACGAGGACCTGGATCTTTCACAGCGAGATATGACGAACATTCTCCTGTCTTGACTGCTTGATAAAGCAACAAGTAAATACTGTTGGTCCTTGCTTAAGTCAGTTTGGTCACCTTTATTTCCTAAGAAATCGTTTTAAAATCAACAGTACGAAGTTTTTCACAGTCAGTCGACTATTTACCAATTTGTCCAGAGAAATTTGTGACTTCTTTATTATTATTATGTATACTTTCAAACGAATGTGTGAACGGTAGTCCGTTAAAATTTAACACAAATATAAACCATTACAGATGACAACCAAGTTTACGATCAAGGTCACAAAGAACCCCAGTGTTCGTCGCTGTTCCGTCCCATTCAATTGCAACGAGCTTAACAAAAAGTTATTGTCTCCTAAGTACCAAAAGACGCTAATGACAGTTTCATTTCCAGTGGTCCTTGGAGAAGGGTCCATGGTACTTTTAACCAGGCTCTTAAAACAAGCTGAGGTGATCCTCTTTTCTTAGGCTGTAATACCTTTTGTAACCATTCTTTTCCTGACAAAACTGTTATCTTTTGTCTTGCCAATAACTATACATTTGCAGAGTCTGATTGTAAAAAGTATCGATTTTTTTGTTTTTCTTGTCTCACCTTGACCATCTGTCACCAGAGGAGATTTCTCCTTCATTTATCACGCCTACATCTTGAACAAGAGCTAAGAGCTCATATGGCACTTGTGACGAGGTCGGAAGAGCCGAGAGCTCATATGGTACGAGGTCGGAAGAGCCAAGAGCTCATTTGGACGAGGTCGGAAGAGCCAAGAGCCAAGAGCTCATTTGGCACTTGTGAGAAGGTCAGAACCTAAAGTTAAACTTTATAGCACAAGATCCTTCTAAATATCAAATTTCATTAAGATCTGGTCACCCTTTCGTAAGTTACAAATACCTCAATTTTCAAAATTACCTCCCCCCTCCCAATTCCACCAAAGAGAGCAGATCCGGTCCAGTTATGTCAGTCACGTATCTTAGACAGGTTTCTATTCTTCCCATCCAGTTTCATCCTGATCTCACCGCTTTAAGTATTTTCTAAGATTTCCGGTCCCCCCAACTGCCCCCCCCCCAATTACGTTTGATCCGGTTGAGATTTAAAATAAGATATCAGAGTTACGAGGTCCTTCTAAATATGAAGTTTCATGAAGATCCGATCACTCCTTCGTAAGTTAAAAATACGTTATTTTTCTTATTTTTCAGAATTACCCCCCCCCCCCGCAATTGAGCGGATCCGTTCCAATTATGTAAATTACGTATGCAAGACTTTTGCTTATTTTTCCAACCAAGTTTCATCCCAATCCTTCCAATCTAAGGGTTTCCCATCATTTTAGGTCTCCCCACCCCAAACTTCCCCCAATGTCACCAGATCCGGTCAGGATTTAAAATAAGAGCTTTGAGCCACGATATCCTTCTAAAAATCAAATTTCATGGAGATCCAATCACCCATTCGTAAGTTAAAAATACCTCATTTTTTCTAATTTTTCAGAATTAACCCCCCCCCCCCCAACTACCCAAAAGAGAGCGGATCCGTTCCGTTTATGTCAATCATCTATCTAGGACTTGTGTTTATTTTTCCCACCATGTTTCATCCCGATCCCTCCACTCTAAGTGTTTTCCAAGTTTTAGGTTTCCCCCTCCCAACTCCCCGCCCCCATCACCAGATCCGGTCGGGATTTAAAATAAGAGCTCTAAGACACGATATCCTTCTAAACATCAAATTTCATTGAGATCCGATCACCCGTTCGTAAGTTGAAAATACCTCATTTTTCTAATTTTTAAGACTTACTCCCCCCCTCCCAACTACCCCAAAGAGAGCAAATAAGTTCCGATTATGTCAATCATGTATCTGGGACTTGCGCTTATTTTTCCCATCAAGTTTCATCCCGATCCCTCTACTCTAAGTGTTTTCCAAGATTTTAGGTTTCCCCCCTCCAACTCCCCCCAATGTCATCAGACCCAGTCGGGATTTAAAATAAGAGCTCTGAGACACAATATCATTCCAAACATCAAATTTCATTAAGATCCAATCACCCGCTCATAAGTTAAAAATACTTAATTTTTTCTATTTTTCCGAATTAACCGGCCCCTACTCCCCCCCCCAGATGGTCAAATCGGGAAAACGACTATTTCTAATTTAATCTGGTCCGGTCCCTGATACGCTTGCCAAATTTCATCGTCCTAGCTTACCTGGAAGTGCCTAAAGTAGCAAAACCGGGACTTTAGGTTTTCCCCCTCCAACTCCCCCAATGTCATCAGATCCGGTCGGGATTAAAAATAAGAGCTCTAAGACACAATATCATTCCAAACATCAAATTTCATTAAGATCCAAATACCCGCTGATAAGTTAAAAATACTTCATTTTTTCTATTTTTTGCGAATTAACCGGGCCCCCACTCCCCCCCAGATGGTCAAATCGGGAAAACGACTATTTCTAATTTAATCTGGTCCGGTCCCTGATACGCTTGCCAAATTTCATCGTCCTAGCTTACCTGGAAGTGCCTAAAGTAGCAAAACCGGGACCGACAGACCGACAGACAGACCGACATACCGACAGACAGACCGACAGAATTGGCGACTGCTATATGTCACTTGGTTAATACCAAGTGCCATAAAAACACTTGCTTACCGGTCAGTTTCTGCCCGTTCTCAGTTTTTGTCATTTATTCAAAATTTAAACTGCATTTGCATACAGAACATATCATCTGGAAGTTATAGATATTTTTTATATTGAAACTGTACGATATACTAACAGTTTATGGCTGCTTGATTATTAAAAATACATCCCAATTTTTTTTTTTTTTTCAATTTTTAGCATATTATTTCTATCTTGCAGCCTCATGCACAAACTGAATCTACCACTTATAATTTTTTAATATTTTACCCCCAATTCAGATTAGCAACCAATAACTTTTTAGTTTACGTAATTCCGAAAAAAAAACAATTTTTCTAGACCACCCTAATTTCCCAAAATCCCAAACTCAGGACTGGAATCCATATATCTGAAGGAAAATCTCGGTCACTGGTGGCCCAGTTCTTGCATATAAAGCTAGCTTATACGAATATTCTGTCGACGAATCTTGCCCAAGATTGGGTTAAGAAATTTTAGCCCAATCCCTAATCAAATTATTCATTCTTTTTTACAGAGCTTTTTTCATTTGGCAATCATTATTTATTCACCAACGATATAAGTTTCATAAGTGTAAAACAAAACAAAAAACCCTCATTTGTCAGGCGGAAAGATTGTTTACGAGATACAGTCAGTTATTCTAACGATTTACAATCTTTCCAGAAAGACTGACATAGTTAAAAACAAGACTTAAAAAAATTTAATGAGTTAAGGCAAAAAGCTAAAAAAAAAATTACCATGAAAAATAGATTAATAATACAAAATTTGGGTTATAAGTCTCTAGGACTCCGTCTAAAATCCAAATTTCAACCTCTAAGTTAAACTAGTTTTTAAACATTTTTAATTTGGCTTAGCAATGGTGGCACAATTCCCCCCTTTTTTTTCTGAACAGGGCGTCATAATCAAACTTTTGAATAGCCCAACTGTCGGGGGAATGAAACAATTATATACTAAACTTTTTGTTTTTGTGTGTTTGTACTTACATCTTAATGTTTTCAGAAATAGAACTGTCAATTGGACCATTTTTGGATCTTTTCAAAATTTCCATCACAACCACTGCAGAGTGACTGGACAAGTTTCTGAGACCTGAAATGAGAAGTTACATTAATATAATATTCTGCGAAACTAAGCCGAAAAAGTGTATCCGGTGAAAATCCAATACTTGGTTGTGAGCATTTTGAAAAAGCAATCAACTGCATTTAGTTCTTTTTTTTTTATAAACCATGTAAATAACTTTTAAAATATCCCAGTAATTTAACTATTTGTAAGTTGAACATTGTAACGTTATTTTTTTTTATACCCAAGGTCCTTGTATCTACAGGGGCAAGACCATGCGACCAAAAACCATTTAAACAGACTAATTAAAACAGGTGTTTCAGATATCAACTTCAGAAGCTAGTATCTACCGCTTATAAGAATGAAGAGCCCAAAAAAGAACCATGGGCTAATGGGCACGTATAGACCTATAACTCTTCAACACACAACTATTCGGATACTATTTAGCAAACTATGCCAATGTTTTAAATGTTAAAACAAATATCATTACGGTTGTACTATGACTATCCATCATCAAACACATCAAGTACACTATTCACAAATGGTGTATAGTTTCTCCTAAAGCTGCATTTTAAATGTTCCTGGGCTTATAGATTGCAGATCTAAGTATAAAGGTGCAATATAGACGCATACAATGTCGACTGACGCATACAATACCTCTGGTATTGTAAATGTAAAGAGGAGAAGAAAGGTTAGCTCTTCTCGGATCCAAACTGGGATATTCTTGGTATAAATATTGCATGAAGCTCAAATACAAATGAGAAACATATAGTAAACACAAAAGTGACAATTACATACCCCCCCCCCTCGTCACCAATCAAATATTGAAGAAACATTTAGGAAACGATTTTCCATTTCACATTGTGAAAGTACAAAAAAGTGCGCCTATTTTGTCCCAAGGTGGATCAAGGCTCTTTATCCCGCCACTAAGGCTATCTAGAAAAATCCTTCGTGGAAGGGAGGGGGATTCAAAGATTAAACGTTTATCTCAAGAATAGAGCCAATATTTTTTCAAGGATTACAAAATTTACGCACATTTTGAAAATTATTCGAGGCCGAAGGCCTCTACTGAGTCCGTAAATTTTGAATTAAAATCGAATAGTTGTGGGCATCAAGCCATGGCTAATTTAAAAAAAAACCGAGACAGATAGTCAGATTGAGTGAGAGACAAATCTGGCACTTACCCCCTTATTAGGGGATTATCAAAATCCTGTTTTGGGTTCAAAAATACGAGAAGATGATTTCCAAATTTAGAAAACAAATAATTTCAGAAGTTCTAAAGGGTTAAAGCAGACACTTTTCAAAATTCTATTTTAGATTCTCAAATTTTAAAAAAGAACTTCGGAAATAGAATCTAAAAAAATTATACCATGTATAAGCAATTAAATAGATGAACTGATACTGCTGAGATGAATTAAAAACTATTTGAATATTTCCAGCATACTCTAAATGGCAAAACAATCGTATTCATTGAATTGCATCTAATTACTACTTTCCGTTTAGCCCTACACGGTTGGCCGAAAAGGACAATCTTCGGTAATCTGTCATCCTTCATCCACAGAACGTGCCCTAGCAATCTCAACCTTATTCTTATTACAAACATAGAAAGAGGGATTGAACCACACTCTTCATATAGCCTATCGTTTGAAATACAGTCACTCAGCTGGGTAACAAGAACAATCCGCAGGCAATTTCTCTGGAAAACAATTAGCAAGTATTCATCCACTTTCTGGAGCACCCATGCTTCAGAACGATATCTGACCACTGTCATAACTGTAGCTTCCAACATTCTAATCTTGGTTTGTAAACTTATCTTCCTATTCTTCCAAACTTTTTCTAATGTGAATAAAACACCCTGAGCCTTGGCTATTCTACTTTTAACGACTTCATTTCTCCCACTGTCTTTTACTAATAATATTATCAGGGTAAGGAAAGCTGTCCACCTGATCAATCTTTTGGTTACCCAGCTTCACCTTTTCATCTTCACTTATTCCTAGCATAAGGGACTCATTTTGCTCACACTTTCATATAGGATGCTTAAATCATCAGGAAAATCTCATACCAGGAAAGTTTTTCCTCCCCACTTGATTCAGTGTTCTCCCATTGCTTTTCCTGTGCTCCTTAAGACTAGTCCATCTAAATGATCCATATAAAGGGGTATAAAAAATAACCCTGCTTAACTCCTGATTTAAAACGAAACCAGGTGCTAACCTTATTTCCTACCGTAACTCCAGCACTGTTATTCTCGTACATAGCACTAATCACTTTAATATATTTGTCTGGTATACCATACAAGGATAAGACCTTCACTAGGGCTTTACTATCAACAGAACCGAGCGTTTGCTCATAATCTGTAAAACTGAAGACTAAAGGTATTTGATGATTCAGACACGTATTTAAGATTACGATTCGAAGTATTTGTTACGTTCAAAGAAGTTACAAGATTTGTTTCCCATTCAGTTGAGTTTATGACTTGAGCGAAGTCAAGGGAAGCTTAAAAATGAAGAGACTCGTGATATTTTTCAAACGGCTGCTAGCAGTTTCCTTTGATTTGGTCACAGTTTAAATTTATCATTTTCTGTTTGCTATAACATTTATAACCACACTTTGCTAGTGCTTCTCCCGGTTTTCTTGAATTTTAGTATACCTAGGTTTGACAGGCTCTAATGCTCTATGTGGCCTTGTACAGACCACTGTCTGTACAGTTCCTTGTACAGAATACTCTATCCTAGAAATAATAAGTTGATTGCTGGTTTATGCGTCCCTGTTTTGCGGCTTTCTATTCCGGCATAGAAAAGGCTCTACTATTCCTGCAGGTTACAGTTACGGGGCAAAAATCACGGGAATGTCTATCGCATTGGACTCGAAACCTGAATAGATTAAACAAAACTCCTGTTAATCGCGGCAAATTGAATCAAGATCTAATAGGTCGTTCTTATGGATGCGGGTACCAAGAATGTAGCCCAAGAACCCCAAGAATGCGTACAAAGACCAAGAACTGGACCTCCCATGGAGGTCCAATTCAGCATTAGCACTCAATATCATAATTTTAATTGTTAAATGAGTCTAGATGAAGATTCCGCAAGTTAATCTAGTTGCGGGGCATATTTTGATACCCCTCTCCCATGGACAGAGTTTAAATCAGTTATAACCATGAATAGGCATAACCGAGAGCCTAACTCTAGTTTCCATAGAATTTGTCTGGATTTGACCACATTCTCAAAAGTACTTATGACAAGGATTTACAAATCCCCCGCCCAAGAGATGACACTAATTCTGGACTCTAAAAAGCACAATTTAAACGTAAACAGTTACTTTAGACAATCTTTTTTATAGATAAAATAACCCCTCTTGGTTAATATCCTAATTACAATAATTCGGAAACCCTACTCCCCCCCGACGGTAATATTTATTTATTTATAACCTCTTCTGTTAAATACCCGGCTGACAAATTTACGGACCCATTCCATTCCCGAGATTGGATCGTACCTGGACCCCAAAAGACCGTAAAATTGGAAATGATCTTCTCAGTTTTGGCTAATTCTGTTGAAATTTGACATCCCTTTTGGTAAATGTTTCAATTTCAAGAATTTCCCCCTCTCCTCTTTACCCAGAGAGGTAGAATCGACTCTCGGCCCTGAAAAACACAAGCAGGGTACTAGCTCTTCTTTTTCATCAAGTTGTATTTCAATCTGGCAACTCATTTTAACGGTGTCGTGATGAAACGAAGAGATGCATTCGTTCCCACTCCTTCTGTTAGATTTCTCGATGACAGATATTTAGGGCCCTTCCCACCCCGTCATTCATCAGAGTGGCTAGAGACTTCTCAAAAATCTGATCTGGGAAGCTTCATCTCACTTCCAACCAACTTTACCTGAGATCAGGAACTCCTTCTCGTAGATATACTGATAACAAAAATCTAGTACTCCTTCCATAAAAAGGTCAAACTGATCTCTAATCCTCAAAAGAATAACTATTCAATTAACTATTGCTTTCCACTAAGTTTCTTTGAGATCCAACGGCTGGATTCGGTACATACTCCCGAAAGGAATAACAAAGGTACTATGGCAACGCGTTCTGGTGGATTTCGTGAACACAGGGACCCCTTCCCCCTAAAAATGTCAGATTATGCTTTGGCCTCAAAAATACAGAAACTATTACAATTGTTATTGTTTTTACACAGGTTTGGGTGAAATACAACAACCACTCCTTCTAGATGTCCTTACGTCAAGAATTTAAGAGCCCATCCTCTACAAGAGTAGTAATGATATTCCAGATCATGTGAGCACAACTGGGCGCCCCCTAAGGCAATCAATAGTGCAACAGTCCTATTCTCTTTGCACCTGTAGCCATGATACATCGGGGCCGAAGATAGCCGGTTACATTATCATAAGTTTCCTTCACTGAGTGGATATTAGGCGGGTTTTTAAATGTATTTTATAATAGTAAGAAAGCAGAATTCAGAGTGAGAACACTGTGAATATATCTTTTTCTTAAAGTTTTATTTGACAAGACATACTTTGATACTGGAGATGGCAGCAAAAGTGATACAAAGACAAGAGTACCAAACGTAGGAGTAGAAATTACAAAAACCCTTGAATGCGATGAGATGTTTGCAAGATATGTGATATCACTGAGGAAATTCAAGTTGGAGGAACAGGTATGGTTTGCAGCAAAAGTTAATACAATGCGTATACATAGACTTCAGAATGCTTTAAATGTAATTATGATAAATGTTGAAAACACTGAGTTGAATCAGTATGTGATAAAAGAGTGATACAAATGTTATTGCAATATTGCAATAAAATTCATTCTAAATCGAAAACGTTTTTTCTTTTTAAATATTTTAGTAGGTTACCACTCCTCTCTCTAGAGAACCAAAATGCAACGAGAGGATGCTCAAAGTAGAAAGAATTTTCATTCTTTGGCTTTGTTAGTAAGTCTGTAATCAGCTGTGGGAGTGCCAGGATTTAAAAAATGAATGGATTGGAGAAACAGAAAATTATTCGGATTCTTGTGACTTTGGAAAAATGTTTGAATCTAAATGATCATCTTCAAAAGTTATCAGTCCAAAAGAAAATATTCTTTCAAAGAATGCTTGACGATATCATGAAAGATGAGTCTCCAGCTTTGGATAATTGTATGATTCTTATGGGTCGTAAACCAAACACATTTGCTCAATTTATTGAGACACTAATCAAAACAAAACAAAATGATAATATTGATTTTTTTATCATTACCTAGAATTTCAAATTTATATGTTAGTCTCAGAGTCTCTCCGAACGATTTTTCAGTCTCTGGTTACCATAAGAACAACAAACAAGTCGATAATTTAAAAAAATCCTGCCCAAACCGTAATTGATATTGAAGTGTGACGTCGCTCGATTTACTCCTCCTCTCTTTAGACATCTCTCATTCTTCTTTTGATCGCAAATTAGCTTCTATTTTGCGATGTGAGAGTTAGCAGTGAAAAATGTTCTAAACAGGTCCATTATTTTTGTATACATTGAGTAGCTGGTAATTATGTGAGAACTGCACTATTGTTGGCGAGTATGACATGAAGTGGAGATAATGCAATCCATGTAAATTGCATAGAGGATATGCAGTACAAATTGAAGACTGTAACTCCCGTCTTAAAGAGGTTTATGACTCACACTAAAGGTTTCTAATGCTCCAATTTTCACAATGATAAATGTGATCAGCGGGAAAATACCTATCCTGGTATGATTGGAAATAACCCTAAATATGTTTCAGTTTATTTCTAATAGACTGGTATCATCATGTTTTTAATTCTTTAGGGGGAAGGGAACCTGGTCTACACTTCAATTACTGAAATAACAAGCGAATCTGGTTTCTACGCCGTTACTGTGAAGACAATGGCTACAATGATTATAAGCCTACGGATTCTTTTTGGCTGTTACAAAAATTGTTTCTTCATACGAGAACAGTGCGAGTGACATTGCTTCAAATAAGCAAACTCAAACACGTGAATTTTACAATGTGGACCAAAACAGTATCCTTGGCTTCACAAAGAGATATAATAGATATAATAAAGTGAAATTACATTGTGTTGTGGAAAACGTGACCCTGACTTTACACGCCAAGACCAGTACAAGTTGAACCCAAAGGATATGCTACCACTAGTCGTAGTCGTTGTCGGTGACCACCTACACGTAGAAGAAGAAATGTAAAGGATAAATACAGCCTATTATTGTAGATAATTTTTTTATTAATAAACAAATTAACACACATTATTAAAACACTATATTCTTAGGGCATTGATTTCAATATTATACAGGTAGGAAAGGGTATTTTCCACTATGAAGTAATTCAATCGAGGAGAGTCTTCATAAATACTGAGAAATTCACTGTAAGCATACCCATGACATCGAAAAGTAAAATATAATAGTTAATGCAAACCATAGCTTTTGGTCGATAAATCTTGTACTCGCTTCCAATTTTGAATAATATATTTCCCACTTCGCTCAAGGAAGTTTTTGATGTGAGGCGTTTAGAACGCGTATGGTGTACTAAGAGGATTGAAAAATTCTATATTCTTCGCTGTTTGAAAGACGCATAGCCAATGACTCGTCTTTACATTCTACGGGCTATTAATAGCAGTGTTAATACTATCGATAAGTGTTACAAATATGTTCAAGGAAATTCGAGGGTATGCAATAGGTTTTGTCTTTGGACATGTACGAGTCCAAGTTGAATACTTATCCAATTTCAACTGACAAGTAATTGGTCCAATTGATTATTTGATTTGTGTTCATGATGCAAAGTCAGGGGTAATTTCCCAAAAGGTTTTAAATTGATTTAGCAAGATTAATGCAATGCTCTCTGCCAATGACTCGGCAAAGGTAGACTCTAAACGTACAGTGCCCGTTCGGACAATACTAATATCTTGAGTGCCAGACAAGTCCAATATTCTATCTATTCTTCGGTAAGAAGTTGCCAATCATGTGGTCTTATTTTTTATGTCAAATCTTCAATCTTTACTCAGGGTACCATATGTATTTTGAGAATACAATCAACAAGCGGAACTTCATACTTTCCATCGAATTTAATGGCGGGAAAGTTTTGCCCAAAAATTGTTTGTTTTATTCAAGTCATCGTAAAGGGGGTCAGAAACATCGGGCAGGAATTTTAAATAGAATTATTGGGCATTGTATTACGTCTTCAACGTTTATCCAAGAATCAAAATCAGATTTGCATCCTACCAAGCGAACAAGCAACTGTCTCTTGCCCATCTGAGTTTAATTCTTTAATATTTTTTCAATCTGATAAATTCATTGTTTTAAACTTTTTGCAATTCATAGTCATAAAAACCACCGAGAATCTTTTCATCTTTCGTATTACATAGACGATATGTCAAAGGTTTAGTTTCTAAGACTCTGGACGCCTAAAAATCTCAGTGGACCATAGATAGTTCTCCTTTTTCAAAACCATTGGCAGTTCGATTGATGCAAACTGTATCACCAACATTAAATTTCTTCTTTTCACTTGCCTTTCGTTGGAATATTGTTTAAGAAAAAATCTCATGTTTAACATAGTCTCCTCAAAGAGCTTCCAAAGGACTGAAATTGAAGAAAGATCGACGGAGATACTGGTAATAAATCAACATAATTTTTATCTAAATAATAAATAAAATCAGCGGTATTTTTGAATGTACAACATCTCGAGATTAAATGTCGAATAGTTCTTATCAATCGTTCATCCAATCCTCAATTTATTTGACTATTACGTTGATATTGTTGTATTAAATTTCAATACAGCCTTCTTTACATGTGGATTAACAAATTAACTATCCCGATCCATTTGAATTTTCCTATAGCAACTTACTTGAAGGATTCAAGAGCTTTAGCAAATTCATAACCCCTCTTTGACTTCAATGGAATGGCATATGCATAGCGACTGAAGACACTAATTGCAAGTAAAATATACTTTTAAGGATTATTGTTACGCCTATGAATCTCGTCCAGGATCAAAAGATATGCTTGTAATATTTGCAATGGGAAAAATGCTTTAATTTTTCAAGAATGACAACCGCGAACTCTGTGATCTTGATGTTGAGGACAACTTGGCTCACACTGCAAATACACGGTCGCTAGCTTCTTTTTGAATCCTGTGACTTAAGCAACTGTGAAGGGGGAGCTTAAACTTCCATCTTCACCAATATTCCCATAAGCATTTTTCAAAACTTCAGCCATTCTGAACGTAAACACGTATTGAAGTGTCCACAACGCTTTTTTGCATACTATCGAGAAGTGAGGGTGATGTACTGATATTAAGACGCCTTGGCTTGCGTCCCCTCACTCTCGTCAAATAATCACCACTTGGTGTGCTAGTATTTTCCAGAAAAGATTTCAAATAAAATGATTTTAAATATCTCGATATTCGACCTTATGCTTTTCATCGTTTCAAAATATGTTCATTGACCAAAAACATTTTATTGGGAAGTTTGATGAGTTTGAAAATTCATGCAAATGACTAGCAAATGATAAGTCTTTTACGATTTATTATCAGACCTGACATAAAATCAATTAGATTGTAGGTTTTGCCATGGATTATAACCTGAACCTTTTTACCATCAACTAGTACATGTTCACTTCAGTGAGATAAGACAAGAGACTTTTACATTACTTACAATAAGATTGAGGTAATGGTTCTGTAACACCTGTCAAAAATTTAGGCAATGACGAATCTTCTTCTTCTTTTTGTTGTAAGGGTGTCAAAGTTTCAGAATTTTGAGTCGTTTCTTTCTTTTGATCAATAACATTTACTTTGTGAGATCTTTCGTGGTAGAGTTTATGTCTGTCCAATCGTCTAAGTGCATTTTGAAGCAAAAGTGATTTTTATCGTCAGTACTTACATGTGTTTGAGTCACGTTCAAGCCTTGTCCAGGCCCATCGTGGCATCGAGAATTTGCCGACAAGCGTCCCTCCATCGTTCTCTTTCAAGTGCGACTGGCTCGATCAACTAAATCCATTGTCTATTCCAGGGATGCCCGTGCTTCTTGAAACTTCCCATTGGCTCGAGATCGGCTGTAACTGTTGATAACCATGTCTTTTTCTATCCTCTGAGTTTCTTCTTCCAGTACGTAAGAGGTTGGCATTTCAAGCACTGTTTGATTAGCGAGTCATCCGGTCGGCGCAGTGTATGCCCGTATCACCGTCCAGTTGTGTGAGACTAATCCCCTCCGATTCCTCATCATTTGATTCATAGTCTACGTTTATCATTTGCGGGGCGTTCATTGGTCGTGACATTTCCACACCACTAGTCATTCTATATCTCTTTGGAGGTGGTGTTGCTTCTTTGTTAGATGTTTCCTAGACTAAAGGTGAGAAAATTAAGTTGAATTGAAGATGCTGTATATCTTATAATCTGACGATTCAGTAGCTAAAAACCCACTGCATTTGTTATGACCCTCAGACGAAGACTCTCACTGTATTTGTTATAGTCCTAAGCGGAGGCCTATAGGCCTAGAGAGAAAGTAATATTTCATGATGATAGTCAAAGATAAATACAGTTATTAATTAAAATCATACTGTGATAATCTTATTTTAACTTTACGTCAAAAGCCACACACCTAAGGAGAGAATAAAATTTAACAATATTTATTATTTTAACTTTATATCAAAGGCCAAGTATGCTACAGGTCTAGAAAAAAATATTCTAGTATATTACTCAAATATATAATCAGATATTGTTGAAAACCATGTTTCGGTAGTCTTATTAGCCCCCTATCGTATTTGTTATACTCCTAAGCAAGGTCCCGATGTATTTATTACAGCCCCCCTCCCTAAAAAAAGGAGAAAAAATCAGTTTACATTAAAGATGATATATGTCTTACAATCTATAACACTTCAGTAACTAAAAAGAGCTTATAAATAAATATTGATAAGATAAATCTGAGGTGAAAAATCTATTACCCAATCTCGAATTAAACATAAGATAAAAATTCTAAATTACTAACCTCTTTCACCCTTCAATTGCAGGCCACATCTTGAGTGCATTTGTTCGCTATTACTATTCAATTTTTATTCGAGTAATGATAATAAAATTATATTTTGACCGCCTTTTATACAAAAAAAATTGGTCAATACTACCTGTTTCCCCAACAACTAGATTTTCACAACAAAGCTAATGCGCTCTTTAACATTAAGTTTCTTCATAGGCCTGTCATTGGATTGCAGAATAAAATTATCTCGCTCTCAAATAGGGATACATCAAGCACCAACATTCCTAATCCTAATGTGGATCTGAGATAACAATCAGCCCTGTATCGTCTTACAGAATAAATTAGTTTAGATACATAACAAATCACTTGCGAATAAGCACAAATACAATGCAGTTGAAGCATATACGAAGGGTAGGTAACTCCAAATGGCTCGTAATACAAAAGAGAATAGGAATATCGTAATATTGATGCCCTTAGGGAGCACACTCACCGTATCTGGAATGTCATTACTACTTACAAAGGTCAGACTGGGTTTAAACTTAAAAAGGGTAACTGGTACAAAAGCTCTTCCTTCTCACTAAGATTGTTTAACCTCGGATACGTTGATGAAAATTATTTAATGACCCTCCTTTCCACAGGATGCATTGGGTAAATACTCTGAACTGTACTGTTACACTTACTTTCCATCAAGTATGGATGAGACGTGATAAAATATTCTGGCAAAACACTGTGGCAACAAATATTTAGGGACTGTTCGCTCCAATAAAGAACAGAACGGATATAAGCTCCTCAAAAGGTGCGATTACGACGCTTAACTCTTAATTCCCCACAATTTTGGCCAGGATCCGACAACCCCTTCTGCTAGATGTCCTGATGACAAGAATTTGGGGACCCATTCATATATTCCTCTGTCCTTTTCAGGCGCATTTGGTCCATGTCCTCAGAACTTGGACAGAAGTGCCGAACTCAGACACTAGCTCTTCCTTTCACTGATACCCGACCGGTTTTTCTGAAGAGCCTCTCAATAATATAAATTTCGGTATCCCCCTCGTCTCAGAGGATGAACTGCGTTGAAAAACCTCAAGTGACAAACTGTGATATTTATACTTACTTTGCACCTAATTTGAATTTGATCTATTTGACATGATGCTCTAGTGGGAAAAAATTAGACTTACCACAACCACTCCCACCCCACAGATGTCATCTCAGACATGAACAAGCTAAAGCCACAACTTGGATACTGACTCTTACTTACACGGAGAACAGTTAAATTTTAAGAGCCCCTTCTGATAGATTTCCAGACGATACGAAACAGAGATTATCTCCCACCTTTTTATGGATCATCATCACAACCATTTCTAGTAAATATGCAAACAACAAGATATTAAATCCTCCAGTTCAATATCCTTTTAGTGTTAAGTGAGCAGTGTTTTACTTTTCAGTTATACAATTTAAAACCTTAGAGGATCAGATGATCTGATCTTCCGAAGAGTTAGAGAGGATCAGAGGATCTCCTCTACTTCTTTTCAGTCTGCATACCCAGTAAAATACAGTTTCCTATGAACAGATCATGTTAATCTCTACGAAGTTTTTTTTATGAGGCAGTACACACAAAAATTACATAATTTAACTCTACACTGAAGTCATTTTTAAGTATTGGATAAAGTGTGTCACTAAATTGCTTTTAAAATATTCTAGCATACGGATTCTAATAAATAGGGATTATCATTATCCACGGATTATTAGCCAACAGAGTAATTTATTTTTATCTCCATATTTTTCAACAAAGTGATATATCTGAACAGTTTTAGGGGACTCTTTCAAACCCAAGCTCCAAACGAAATGTTCTGATTCTTCGAATTTTGTTCATTTTACATTTTTTCTTAGTTTGATGAGTCTATCCCCCACCACAAAAAAAAAACATTTCAATACTTACCTGGTGCTTTATGCATGCTTCAGTAAAATGAACTGCCACATCAATTTTAAAGCAAATTAAAGAGATTGTAGCCAAAAATTTAAGTATGATTTTCATATCGTTTGAAGGTAAAAAAAAAATTGAATTCTAAGTATCACCTAATCAAAGACGCTGGTAGGTTCAAGCAATAAACTAGTCATTTCTTCAGAGAAATGATACATTTGGTAATATAGTTCAAATAACATCTGCACGCCTGATTTTTTTTTATCTATTAAAAACCCACAGGCACATTAAATTATCACAATTGACTGTCTTATTAATAAGGAACGAGTAAATAACTACAACAATTATATGGAAATTAGCTTATTTTGAATTAAACACTTGCAATAAAAAATACAATTTTTTATTTATTTAAAAGATAAAGAAGGATGATGGAATAATTTTGGGAATTTAGAAAATTTTATCAATTTCAACTTCAGGAAGAAAAAAAAACAATTTTTCAATATTCCAACAAATGGTCCGAGGTTTAGTTAGCTTATTTTCTTTGTTCCTATTTTTGCATAGCAGGTAAAATATAAAAATAATGAAAACATACGTAAACACAGTGAAGTTTATTAAGCCCTTGAAAAAAAGAATGAAAACCTATTCCCAATAAGAATAAGAGAGAATTAACTTACCAGAACATTCTATACTTTCATTCTCTAGAAACAAAAAGTCCTTCAAGAGGTCAGATGGAGAATCACTAATGAGACTTGTACCCTTGCATGGTAACTCCAAAATTTCTTTCCTAATGTGGTCGCATACTGTCTCCATTTCTTGGATTGCTCTTTCCACTGTCTCATCTGTGATATCCATTATGAAACTGACCTTTGAAAATTATTGTGTTTTTAATTAGTCATGTATCATTGTTCAGTTGCCTTTGGTATTTTAAGTCGGCCTTAGTGATTTCTTTAGATGCCTGATGGACATATATTTGCAAAGCATGAGATCTTTCACTATTCCCCAAAAGGGAAAAGAGGATTTTTGTATACAGTCTCCTGAGAGACAAGAAGGGTGTTAGCAAATATAGTTTTGTGATTTGCCAAAAGGACTAAGAGATGAATGTTAACATGGTAGCTAGCTCAAGGATATTAAAGTCTGAAGTGTGTCATTTTCCCTCGATCTTTTGAGAAAGTAATACTATGCTATTAAGGAACTAAAATGTACTTTTCTATAAAATGGATGTCCCTGTTAACCATAACGATAATTTAGTCTAACGTCCTGCATGGAAGTTACAAACAGTAAAATTTGCCAGGAGACCCTTCGAGATGAGCATTATCCTTAATCGGGTGATTGCATGCAATTTTTTCATACGTTTCTTAATTTATAGAGGCATTCTCTACAGGATTACTTGGTCACTCAGATAAAATAAAAAGAAAAACAAATGAAAACAAAACGCAATGGCTAATATCCTTTGATTGCTATGGACATCTGGGTTGCATCAGTAACTAGCAGCCCAGTAAGAGACGATGACGTCCCATGGTAATAAACAAATAGCCCACAACTCCTAAAACTAGATTCAGATAAAATAAAAGAAGTAAACTATTAGAACCTCCTCATCCAGTACCCCTATATAGGAAACTAACAGTCCCTTGACTTGAATAGCAAGGGAACTATATTGGTCTGAAAATCAAGAAAGTTGGCTGCAACCACAATATTCTACATCAAGCGCATATTTTTTCTTTTCTTTTTTCTTTTTCTCAGATAGGGGGCACTGGAACATCGTAGAGAGCTGTTTAATGCCTCAATTTAAAGTAAATTGCCACACCTAGTGCCTTTCGTAATTAAAAAATAATTTATTTTAATATAATAAATTTTTTTACGAAAAACTGTATTTTTATCAACGAGCTTAATGAATAATGATCATAATCGTGGGTGGTTAAATTGTAATTTTTAATCAAAACTAGAAAAATACCGGAATTTTTTAAAATTAGTTTTATATTTGTTAGATTCTAACTAACCGAAGTGTCATTTGTATTTCCATAAAAAAAACATTTTTTTATTTTATTTTTCAGTTCGGGATCTCTAAAGTTATTATTTTAACTGGAATAATGCTTTTGGTGTCCAAGCAAAAATTGAATTTTTTAATTAAAACTAGAAAGAAACCTGAAAGTTTTTTAATTTGTTATGTTTTTTTCTAGGTTCTAACTACTCGACACGTACTTTATGGGAATGATTTTAAACATTGTTATAGTAAAGAATGACCTCTAGCCTATAGAAACAGAAATAACAAATTTAAATTTGATTGAGTGCCTAGTAATGGTGGGGATGTAATAATATAGTCAAGGAGACACCAGGCTTTAGTTCTTCAGACAATTTTGATCATCTGTTCATTATAGTTATTTATAAATAGGAATTATAGAAGTTTCATTGGTATCACGGTTGTAGAAATCTAGTAAGGAAAAAACTGAAGCACATATTTGACTCACTTAACTGAATCACTAAACTGAGAGGTAATAATAGGAGTTTGAACAAACTTGGCAACTATGTCTAAATTAGAATAAAAGACTCACTTTCTTAAAGTAAGTCTACTTTTTAAAATAATTTTTTGTTGTCTACTCAAATGAACCTTGATTAAAACACACCCCTTATGTGAACTGCTGGGACAGCTCCACTGAAAGTATCATTTCCCAGCTGGCCGTATTTACAACATGGATAAGACGGGCTTATTGAATGTTCAACAGAAACGCCTAAGGGGTCTGAGCCCTAAAGGGGCCAAGCAGCTAGGAGTAACTACGTCATAGGAAAAAGGGTAGCCAGTCACAATGGTCGGAACTATCAGTGCGATGGGGAGATTTATACCCCTGAGCCTTATCTTTGGAAGGACTCACTTCGTCGGAAGGCTCTTGGATGCTGTGCCCCCCCCAAAAAAAGGCCGTATCTAGTGGAAAGCCCAAAAATGCATGGACAATGACAAACTCTACATTGACCACTTTAAAAGGTATGTGCCATGCTCCCCTGGGCAACTAGCTCTTGTGCTCATGGATAACCATGATAGTCACACGAGCCACAACATTATTTGCTGCTGCAAAAGAAATGGGTTGGAAAGTTTTTATATTCCCTCCACACACGTAAAATAAGCTACAGCCCCTTGATGTAACCATCTTTTTGCCATTAAAAAGTTATTTTACCAAGCTATTGGGTCTTAGAAACAACTCTGGGAGACCGGTCACGGAATAAGAGACCTCCGAACTTCTTGAGGTTGCTCTCCCGAGAGCTTTCACGCCATCAAACATTAAGAGTGGCTTCTCTAAACCAACAATTCATCCCTTCAATCTAGATTCCTGGCAAGAATCTGACTTTCTTCTATCTTTTACTCCTATTGGCAATCCCAGTGGTCTGATATCTGCGTCAGAGGGCGAACATAAACAGCTGAGTTGTGCAGGTGAGAAGAGCAGCTTATCACTCAGGCAGCCAGTGCATGTGACTCGGAAGGCTGATAACTCTGTTCATATCCTCTCAAGTCAGATACTTCCTCTTCCTGGACATCAAGTTGACATTCAGGAGAAGAAGAATGGAGGAAGAAAGCCTGGCCAATCAAAGATTTGACTGCAACCACTGTTAAGGATACCATTTTTGAAGCAGAAAGACAAAAACATCTCCAAAAAAAGAAGAAGCAAAGGAAAATAAAAAGCAAAAGACTACGAAAGGAATACGAACACAGAAAAAGGAACAAACAAAGGTAACTTTACATTCTAGTGACAGTAGTAGTGATGCTGCTTCTGTTGATCTCTGTACTGACACTGATGATTCAATACACCTCAGTAACCTGGAAGAGGCTGTAAGAGAACCTACCAAAGAGATAAAGCTTGGTCTATACTACGAAGAAAATTTCAAAGTATTATGCCAGCGAGGTCTTGGAGATTGAAATGGAAGGATATAATGTGAACTTCCTGAAACAAAAGCTCCCTTGTTGTAGTACCTCTGAACGCTTTTTCACTTTTTAATCTCAAAAAGGGCACTAGAACTTATGATTTCCAATCAAATTGAGAGTATTAAGGTGATAATACTCTTAGCCTTACAAGTAATCGCAATCGAAGTAGTTTAGTAGTAGTAGCAGTAGTTGCAGTAAAAGTAGTAGTGATAGTAGTGTTAGCAGTAGCATGCAAAATAGCCCAAATTACCTTTTGGTCAATTGATCTTCCCTTTTAAGTATTCTCTGAGCACTCCAACTTAATGCCGAAATACATTCTTAAGATACACATTTCAACAATCTACATGCACACAAATTATCTGACTAAGTTCAAATTCCCCCTCGATATTCTGTCAAATTTTCCCCTTCGTAGAAGGTACATATTGCCTTTGGGTCAGTTGAACATCCCCCTCATGATGCTCAAGAAGTTTAACTTGATATGGTAAACCATTCCAAAAATATTACTCATACACCTGTATTAGTAATCTGTATGCACATTGTATGTTTTGATTTATTTTAACTTTTCCCTAAATATTTTCTCAGATATTCATTCCTATATTCCCTTTTCCTCAAATGCACCTGATAGAAATTTGGATCTATTCATTTGTCAAAAATAGTCCGAGGATCATGTAACAATGCTTTCAGGATTGAAACAGTCTCCCAGAGCCTGGTGGCAAAACCTCTCCTGGTATTTTGCAAAATGATAACCCAGCCACAATATTTCGAGTGGGAGTGTACATAGATAAATTCTCAGTAAGAAGAAAAATATTATATGATTCATTTTCTTTTGTTGTTAGATTAGGTATTTTCCTGTTGTATTCTGTTTTAGCGCATGTTTGTAATTTGTACTGTTGTTTAATTTCCTTACTTGTTATTTATTTATTTATATTTTTATGAGCATATGGCCCATGGGCTTTTGAAATGTAATTATGTATCTCCATAAGGTTTTTATGGAAGGTTATTTGAGGCCATAAGGTTTTTGATCTGAAATTGAAAATCTAGTTCCCTTTTAAGAGCCAAAAGTGATGAGGGCCACTTCAAGTAATTGGAAATTGGAAGTTCTAGTGCCCCTTTTAAAAGTGAAAAGTGATTTGAGGGTAACTAGCCTCTGACACCTTCTTTTCCCAAAATGCTTCTGATCAGAATTTTCAGATAGTAATTTTGTTAAAAATAAATAACAATGTCTCCTAAGATAATATAACAATGCCTCTAGCGTTGACACAACACCCCAGAGCCTGGGGACAGAGTTATGCTCTTGGGGCATGCAAGATTTTTATAGAAGTTCTACTGCCCTTTTTAAGAGTCAAAAGTGATTATGGGGCAACCAGCATTCCCTCATGCCCATCATTCTCAAAACAAATTCAATTAAAATTTTGAGACAGCTATTTAGTTCAGCATTGTTGAAAGATCGAGTAATTATGTCTTTGGGTATGTCAAGTTAGTTAATGCAATTCGGTTGTAAGTTAGGCAACTGGTCTATTGTTTACATATAGATGTTATTGAGAATGAACATGAAGAATCTTGAATCAGCATCAGAAAATGTTACTCAAAACTAAATCAAAACACTTTATGTGTATATGGTTTGTCAAGGGGTTGTAACTCAGAATGACTAAGTATATTAATTTGGACTTTCAGGAAATGATAAGGGACATATTCAATTGAACAAAAAGGCATTATTTGCATGCTACTACTACTGCTACTACTACCACTAAAACCAATGCTTCTGTAGTAAGTACTATCAAGACTGGGGACATTGAAATGAACATCTGAGGAAAAGTTGGAGGGAAAGTTAGACTAAATCAAAACAGCCTATGTGCATACAGATTGCTGATACAGGCATATCAGCAATATTTTTGGAATGGCTTAAGATGTGCTTGCTACTACTGCAAATAAAACAAATGCTACCACAACTACTAGGGCTATGCAGATGAAGGTGAAAATTTGAAAGGACATGTCAGCAATATTTTGGAATGGCTTACAATATCAAGATGAAACTTCTGGGGACAGAAAATCAACATGTGCATGCTACCACTGTTATTAATACTGCTGCCACTTCTGTTACCTTACCTTAGACCCTCCTGTGCCTACAGAGGAGATTAGGGCATCTAAGTAGTCGCCAGTCACCTTGTTGCTGTGGCGACCCAAACATCTTCCCATCTGATTTGGATTGAAGCACTGAAATTTGTGAGGTCAGCTTGGTAGCTGCATTGTAGGTCTTTTTTGGGTGTCCTCTTCTTCTGGTACCACATGGCTGCCACTGAAGGACTACCTTGAGTAATCGAGTTTTTGGCATGCAAATCACATGACCAAGATATCTCCAATCCCTACATTTGATTGCTTAATTTATCAGTGGCTGAGATTTCTTCTGTCGTACAGTAGCGTTCATCACTTTTTGGGACTGGTGGATATTTAGAATGAACCTCAAACACGTGTTTTTGAAGGCAAGGAATTTCTTTGAAGATGTTGTTCTAGGTGCCAAGTTTCAGAACCATAGCAAAACGTTGAGAGGATGTTGCTGTAAAACAGCCTCAACTTGATTTGAAGAAAGTGCTTCTGGCTGGACCAAATTTGAGACAGTTTTCTGAAGGATGCATTAGCATGGCTGATCCTTAGCTTGACTTCTTGCAGATACAATCCTGAGCTGTGGATGGTGCTTCTGAAGTATTTGAACTTCATGACTTGCTCTATCATCTGATTATTGCATTGTGGGCTAAGTGGAGATCCAGTGTACATGATACTTGGCAGTGAAGGGCTTGGCAGTGTCTCTGACTTGGATAAAGTATGGTGGAGTTTTTTTTTTACAGGACTCTAGAATGTTGATATCATCAGTGATATCAACATCTCTGAGTCTCTCATAATCCAACTGGATTCCATGACTTTTACAAGTCTGGAGAATATAATTAATGGCAAGTATAAATAACAGCAGTGATACACACAACCTTGCTTCACCCCTGTCATAATGCAAAATTAATGGGTACTCCTGTCACTTCTCTTCATGCAGCATTCAGTGTTTTTGTAGAAGTCTTTGATAGTTCAGAAGAGCTTGTCAGGAATACTATAGTATTGGAGAGCCTTCCAAATCGTTTGGCCATCTACCGAGTTGAAAGCTCCCTCTAATTCTATGAACACATAATACAGCTTATTGCACCATTTATTTGCTTCTTCTAGCAGCATTCTAAGAGTCAATGTTGTTTTCCTAAATTTGTCCTTTGCCATCTTTGTTTTTCTTTAATACATCTGTGTCAAAGAAAAATAAAAGCGTGTTGAATGTTTAACTCTCTACTTTTCTTTCTATCCTATAACCAATAAGAGTTCTACAAAATCAAGCAATAAAGATTTTAGCTGGCATATCTCCAGGTAAGTCTGTTCAAGAAATCTACCCAACTCCGAAAATTTTGCCAGCTGCAGGCCTTTGTGAATATTACATATTGTGGTTTATTTTTCGACTGCAGCAGGATATTCAGTTTGCTGTTTAGGTGATTTATTGTCTATTAGGTATAGTGTTCATTCTCATGCTACAAGGGGTAGTGTTGACTTCTATATACCTAGAGGCATTTCTTTCTGTTCATGCTTTCAGTTGTTTTGTTTATACTGGTGCATGGAAATATAATTGTTTAACCAATGAAATTACAATTATTGGAGACCCCAATATATTAAGAAAAACCATAAAGGAACTGTTTTGTGCTGAATATGAGTTTTGATTGATTTATTTATTGTGGGGGGTTGATTGGTATGATGTTTCCAGAGGAAAGGTATAATATATGATATGTGTTGTATTTATTGTTTAGCATGATGGTGTTAGTGGTGTTGGTGGCCAAGTTTTCTTTTTGCTTTAAGGATTCTTTTTCTTTACCCCCCTCCCCATGGATAAGCTTTACTTTTTAGAGGAAGTAGAAATAACTATATGTGTATGCGTTTTTTCAGTCAGTCCTACTCTCTCTCTCTCTATAACAGCATAGATTGCAAAGGTAATCAAAGGTTAGTATCATTTGGAGGGGAAGTGGTGGAGGTAGGTACTTTGAAACACCTTCTCCAGGGTAGGTTCATTCTTGAAAGCTATATTCACCTGCCTGAATTAACTTCTCAGACAGAACAAAACCCCTCAAATAGAATTTTACTAAAAAACCTCAACTGGGAACTCATATATCCTTAGGCAATATACAAAAATGAGCTGATTTTTTTTTCTGGATTTGCATCTTCCACAACATGAATCAGGTATTAATGATAAAGAGGCAAAAAAATAAACAATAGAAAACACACAAACCAGCAAGATTCAGTAGACAGCTGAAGAGTAGGTCTATATTGGGCAATTTATTTCACAAATTTATTCTTGCTTTTGTGATCACTCAGTTTTATATCCTTCTGGATTGTATACTGTTTTAAAAAGAAAAGATTTAAAGGCTATCAAGTCATCTTATTTTCGTTTCCTCCGTTTTTTGTTGTATCTTCCTCCCTGGTACAAGAACAGTGATATGGTATCAAATTTTGGGGCTCCAGATTTATTAAATAAACTTAAAGTGCTACACCAGAAACTATCCAACTCTATACATTTTACTACTAACCATTTTCATGATCTTCTAAAATGTTTTCTACAGTAATTTAATGTGTTATCAGAAGTTGTTTTTTTTTCTGTGTGTTTGTTTTTATACTCTGCTGTTTCAAGTGGGTCACAAATAAATTATTATTATTATTATTAAAAAGGGAGGATGCAATGCAATTGAAAAAGCAGTGAGTAATTAGAAAGAACACCTAGTAGAGAATTTTATCATAGATTTTCAGTTATTCTAATTACATATGATGTCACTCTTCATCATATTTCTAGACATTTAAAAATCTGTCCCTTTCTTATTCCTGCAGTAAGGGTGATGTGATTACAGCTAATAGCAATTTTGACTGTTAATATCACCATTTCTGGCTTTCTTCAATGTGAAGAGATTAGGAACAAGTTGAGGTTATTCTAATAAGATTCACAAAAAAAAAAAACAGACTGAGAAACAAGCTCTTTACTCGCACAATTTTCAGTTTATGGAAATCTTTCAGTAAGAATATAATGACCTCTGCTATTTTGGATGCATTGAAACAGTCAATGGCTCAACAAACCATGGCATACCATAGGCAAGTCAGCTAACCACCACCACTGAAATTAGGAGATAAAGCATTCATTACATCACTGGCAAGTGCAATGGAAGGCATTTTTTTTTATCTTATTTCTGTCATAAAGTAACCTTAACAAAAATAATAATTTTCTCTATAATGATGACTCAAAATTTATTGGTTGTGTAGACACACCAGAAGATATCGAGTCAGCACAACTGGACCTTGATGCATTCACTCACTGGACTGATATTTAGAAGCTTGAATTCAATGGAGCAAAGTGCAAGACTATCCACCATTGGACAAAAAACTCACATGCTCAGTACCATATGAATTGAAATGGTGGGTCTTGAAAAGTTATTTGCAGCAGCAATGCAGAGAGAGATATAACATAACATATAACATATAGATGCTAGCAAGGTAATGTGATAGCAGCATACAAGCTTCTAAATGCTGAGGATGCCATTTCTGACCTTTTCCAAGTGGACCAATATCAGACTAAGGATCATATTCTTTTCAAACAGTATTGTCAGTTTGTGAAAATCCATCAGTGAAAAAACAGAGACATTTACCAGCATGGATGTGTTTAAGTCATCAGTGAATAGGGAGTTGATCAATAAAATATGGACCACAGCTTGGGAAATCAGGGAACTAACTATCATCACTGAAACTGGTGAACACAGGATTCATCCTATCACCAGCAAGTGTGTTTTAAGGCAATGAATAAAAATCTTAGATTTACTTCTGTTGAAAATTTACCCTACTTTCCCCCTCCAAATGGTAAAATATATACCCTGGATTTTATGTACACAATGCACTTCTTATTGTTTTGATAAATAATTTAATTAGATTGAAACAAAAAAAAAACACATATAAAAAATTAGGTAAATTTGCACTTTATAACATAATCTAGCTAGTTTGAAAGTAGATATACCACTTGATGCCTTTTCTTATGCTCTTTCACACTTTGATAAATGTTTCTGGGGCAAATTCTACTTTGAGCTCTTAATAGGGCCTCAAAAGGTAAAACAGTGCATAGTAACCAAAAGTCTAAAAATAAGCTTCTAAAAAACTGTTAAGTGAGAAAGTATTGCCATTTATAGCTGATTCAAGAATGGTACTATAATTATGATATTCATTAGTCTTAATAGTAAAATGTTAGGCCTATTTTAAAATAAATTTGTATGAATTTTTAGAAAGAGCCAAAGACCTCTTAAAAATTATATTAAAGCAAAACCAACATCATTTTTAAGGGGTTTCTAGCTCTTTCTAAAAACTTTATCTTCACTTCTTGCACTGTTGTACATTTTTTTCTTCTTTTGAAAAAAATGACAACATGGATTCAACAGCAGTTTTGTATTTTCAAATACTCTAGCCTATTTGTGTAATTCAATACCATCACTGCCATCTAACTATTCCTTACAAAACCATATAAATAGAAAAATAATGATAAATTAGGTTAAGCTGGGTTAGATGGTGTTTATATGTTTGTTAATGAATAATTGTCAAGGCTTAGAGAACAGACACAAATATTTAGAAATGTGATAGAAAAAACTGTTGATACAAGGAAAGAAGTGAAGATAAAGGTTCTCCTCCTGCAAAATGTGATAAATAGGATTATTCTCCATATTATGAAGCAAGAATAGTTTCCTTAACATGTTTCCTAATTTACAGCTTGAATCCTAGGCTTATGCCAAATAAGTTGCAAGTGCAAATTGACCAAAAGTTAAGGGTAGCCAAGGCCATTGAATAGAAAATCAGGGGGGAGGGAGTACAATTGCAAAATAGATTACTGTGATATTTCATTAAGGAAACAAATTTTATTCTAAAAGTAGGATAAGCTATGTCTATTTCTTAGCTATGGTAAAGGTCTAGAATAGCAGCTGTCTAGAAGCAGACTTGAGAGAACCAAAAGAGAGGCATTTTTAGATTACTAGTCTCATGATCATTCTTATGGTATAATTTACAGTTAAATTCTAGTTAATTGACTTCTTGCTATCTTAGAAAGGGTTTAGGTTAGGAAAATGAAACTCTCAGGGATGGGTCTAGAGGCTAAAGTATGTCCTGGGAAGGTATTTTAAAGTACCCACCTCTACTCTTTCTCCCTCTAGAGGGCCCTGAAATTTGCCTACATGACAGGTCTATAGCTATTGAAATTTTGACAAAACAACATATTACCTTGATTTTCAGTTACTAGTTACCTTTTCTCTGCCTTTAGTTCTGAAAATGCAATTTCTGTTATTTGAGTAGAATTTTAAGCCAAATCAATTTTTTTTTCAAAATTTAGGAAATGTATTTGCATATCTTTAAAACCTTATAAAATGTAAATGAGCAAAGTTATGAAGCTGAAAACAGTTTTGTTGTACTTCAATTAAGCAGAAGATCTATTTTGCAAGGTTTCACTTTATAACACACATAGCCTAGCCTATTTTTAAAGGTCATCAAAGGTCAGGGCCCTCAAGAGGGAGAAGGAGTGGAGGTTGTTGCTTCAAAATACCTTCCTGCAACAACTTTAGTCTGTAGAATTATCCCTGAAATTTTCATTTTCCTAACCTAAACCCTTTCTGAGATTTCCAGGAATACCTTCCCAGGACATACTTTAGTCTGTAGATTTATCCCTGAAATTTTCATTTTCCTAACCTAAACCCTTTCTGAGATAGCAAGAAGTCAATTAACTAGAATTTTACCTAACTTATATTTTTGACAATTGACCTGTAGCTTCTTCTAGTGGTCTTATTTAACTGTAGACTGTTAAAAAAAAAACAATTAGCCTAGCATAGTAACTAATGAAAACAGATGAAATTTGAAAAGCCAAATGACTCATCAATACACATTGCATATTATTACTATGCTATCTGGAAAGCAGTTTAATTGTGTGAGCAAACTTTCAGAGATGGATCCAGGGATACTCTGATAAGGTTTTAGCAGAAGTTCACTGTTAGAAAGCTGCTAATTTTGAACTTTCCTTAGTTTTAGGGCTTAACATATTGCATAAAGGACATGTCTAGGCCTCCCTAGCTAAATTTTAGAACAAAAGTATTTCCCTTTAGGATAAACCCATTTCAGGTTTTTCATTCTATCCAGTTCTGAAAATGCAATCTTATTAGGCCTATTTCAGACGGACTTTAAACCATGTAATGGTTTCTTTCCTAAATTTTAGAAACAGATATGAAATCTTAAAATCCTTATAAACCTGAACTTTGCTTATTTCATTTATTTGAATTTCACAGATAATAACAAGCACAAGCCTATCCCCTTGTTCTTTTACTTGTCCGATTACTTATCTGACTAATCCAAGCGTTTTTTTGAGACGCACGTTTTTTTGAGACGCAGAGGTTTCTCGGATTACCCCCTCGAAGGCTCAGGATTACTTGTCCGTGGGCTTGCACTTTCTACCCCGAAAAAAAGATTATTGAGGACAAGTGACGTCACTGCTACATAATTTTTAAATGGTTAAACATGTGAAATCCAAGAAAACTATAAATAGTGGAAATAATCTTAACTTTTCAGTGATCTCTAAGTAATTTTATGCATATTCCTTAGGATCTAAAGGGTTTTTGGTGTTCTAGGCCCGTCTTGCATAGGCTAAGCTTCATAAGGAGTCAGAAAGTTTTTTGGTTATTAAAAAGGTTGGTTCTTAGGAAGGCAGCTATCACATTGGTGAGTTAGTCAAATATTACTATATCAAACAGGCCTAGTTTCTAAACCATCCTATAATTTTTAGTTGAAAAAAAATTAGAATGATTAGGCCAATACCTAGCCTATAGCCTTTTGTATAATCTATATTTGTTGAGATTGATATTTAAACTGGATTTTTAAGGTGAAGTAGGGGTAAAATTTTACTTTAGTTACTCTTGGCTATCTTTGATAGTCGTGTTTCTCAAATTTTATCAAAAGCTTGTAATAGACTTGACATTGTGAAAAGGGGTGATCTTTGACTATCATTAACATTGATAGAACCAAATATAAAGAAACTTGTTGAGAAGCATCAACCACAGGGATCTCATTGAATAAACATGCCTTTTCCTTTTTTTTATCACACACTTAATTTCTACTGCTTTTTTATCCAGTTTACATAAATAATGTTGGGGTGAATTAAACAGCCTGAGGAGCTCTACTATCTGTGACCTTTAGCTGCTTACCAATTGAAGAAAATTGTAGAAACTTGTAATATTGTAGTTATTATCACAATAATAGTAATAGTAATAATAATTATTATTATTATATTAGAATATTTTATTTGTATTAAATTAGTTTTCTTTTAAAAATAAAGCTTAATCTTATGCTATTTGTTTGATAATTAAAACCTTAAACTTTATATTAGTGAAGAATAAAAAATTGTTCTTATGTCCAATAGCTGTGAAGGGGTCTACCAAGATAAAAAGAAGGGAAAAGGGGTCCATGGGGGGGAAAGGTTGAGAACCACTGCTCTAGAGGGTCCTGAAATTTTTGGGTGCCTTATTTTTTGGTTATCAGTTTCTTTGTCTTTGGCCTTAGTTCTGAAAAGACAATTCCTGTTGATTGAGCAGAACTTTAAGCCATAACACTTGTTTTTTTCTAATTTTAGGAATAATCTTTTATGTCACCTCATTATAGGTTAAATATATGGCTTATATTATTTATTCTCCATGAATCACCTATCTCAGACAATATTGAAATTCTGTTAAAATTTATGTTCCTGTGTCTCTTCCTCATCGAAAATCCCCATCCCAATATTTCTCATCAGTTTCTTCAAATACTACTACCAAATTTTGTTTAAAAAAACTCATTATTTGGTTTAAAAAAAACTTGTTGCACATGGATCAAATTATTGAAATAGAAATATCTTTTTACTCTGACCATGACATCAGTAAATTCTAACTTATGAATACTAGAGTTAATGCAGAGAATCTCCAAGAAATTAATAGAAAAATGTTAGATTTGCTAACCTCATTACAAACACCAAGAATAGAGAGAAATACATTTTTATATTGAACAGGAAAACAACTAATGGAAGAAATGCTACCCTTACTGCTCAAGGAAATCTCAAAAGCAAAAAGAAGCTCTTGGAAAGAATCAATCATTGACAGAAAGGAATCACAAAGAGCAAAATAAAAGATAAAAAAGAAGAATTCCCTTACAGGAATTCTTCACATACTTTGAGAAATTATGGAGAAGATTTGTATAAAAAAAATTAGAACATACATACCATCATCATGTAGTTCTGGAAGAACTTCAGTTTATAAATTAACACCAAATATTGCTACTGGTGGCTATTATAAGAATATATTTGCTTTAAATTTGCAAAAAATCTTTTTCCCTATTAATTTTGTCTTAAATCATCAATATAGCTATGGCAAGAAACTGAACAACATTTGCTTTAGTGTCAACGCATTTTAGTGTCTGAGTGGCAATGCACTAATCACTACAGACATTTGACTGATGGAGCATAGGGGTGATATACCTAGAGAATGGTTTTATCTATGGTCTAGGACTATTCTAAAAATAAAGATGGTTTAAGCCTTTAGATATTTATTCCTTAAACATATTCAAAAGGATTTTTTTGAAAAAATTACATATTTACATAAAAAAAATCCTTAAAGTTAACTATTATACATCCACAAACAAAAATCCCATGATTTGGCATACTTTTACTGTATTGTATGTGCTTATCACGATCAGGTATGTTTCTTGGTATCCACTGCACGACCTCCAATTTGGGACGGTGATATACCCCTTCAATTTTGAGATATTAAGGCAGTTTTAAATTTAAAAGTGGAATTCTTTGGTCAAAATTTTGGATTAAAAGTTTATCTTCAGCCACATTACCTATTACATACATTATTTCTAGCTCCATGAAAATTGTATATTTCTCTGACTTCTTCCTGAACTTTACTGAGTTCCTTACCACTTTTTTTTATAATGTGTAATCACACAACCAAACCAAAGTCAAAATGAACAGAAATTAACATGAGTATGGCTCAAAACCCCTATGTTTTCTAAAAGCCAGAATATAGTTTGCACTTTACTGATTTTTTTTTGTGTTTTCACTCTTATAACTTTAAAAAATCAAAAACTACTTTTATATTTAGGGAATAAATATCAGTTTATGTATATTAAACTGACAAAGTGTACTCATTGTAGATTTTTCAGTAAAGTGAATAGTATATTCTGGTTTTTAGAAAGCATAAGAGTTTTGAGCCCTACTTGTGTTAATTTCTGTTCATTTTGTATTTGACTCGTTTATCTATTGTAATACCTGTTCCTTGTGGGTTTCTTTTATTTATTGATTCCAATTTGTGGTAGTTTTATGCTTAGTAGATTATTTGATTTATTTTTACTCATTTTTGGTTTAATGGAGTTTCTTTTTGAAAAATTTGTTTTGTGAAAAAGTTTTTTTAATTAATATGGTCATAAAATGGTCCTTAAGTTAACATTTCACTTATATAATGGCAAGACAGCTAACATCACTGATTATATTATCTTAAACCAAAGAATGGGAGGATCAACAGTAAATACTAGGGTATATAGAACTATTTTATTGATGTTAAAGTAAAACTCACTATCTAGCAGTATTTAGGGTAACTATTTTCCAAAAAGCTATGATATTGATAGACTCCATATTGAGAATCTAAGCAAAAAACTCAAGGAACAGTTAAATATCAATCAAACGCAACTTCAAAACAATATCGAAAATTGCTCAAAACTTGAATTTAGCGTTATTTTTAGTGGAATTAACTATAGGGAAATGGAGATAATTTTCTCATTGCTTCTAAGCTGTGTTTGTTTGATATGGAAAGACAGTGAGGTCTTCGTCACTATTTAACAGTGAATAAAATACTGGAGAGTTTAAATTTTGATGATGTAGAAGATGGATGGAATGATTTTAAGAAAATATTTCGTGTAATTTTTAATGGTGTTTTTGTTAAGAATGCTAGAAATGCAGCTAGGATTATTAGTAAAAATATTTTATATTTCATAGAGAGGAGAGGGACTTATACAATATTTGTTTGAGGGGTGGATCTAATGAGAATAACAGGAATGTAAAAAAGTGGAGAAAGCATTAAAATATTAATTATAGAGGTGCAAAGTAGAGTCCATGAACAAAATAGCTGAAGATCAGAGAGATGCAGCTAGACTGCTTAATAGCAATGAATTGTGCTGGTATGTTAATAAATTGTGAGGGTATAGTTAACCTGGACTTGCCCCTGAAAGATAGGAACAAGGCTACTATTATTGATAAGGAAAGAGTTAAAGAGAGATGGACAGAACCTTTTGAGAGTCTGCTAAACCGTGCTAGAGTTAGCTATAAGAAAAGAAAAAGGGATAAGAGTTATTAGGAGAGATGATACGCAGTTTTGCAGCAACAATCATTATGTTTGGAGAGAGCGTTGGACCTCAATATTATGTTTATTGGATGCTATATTTATCTTTTAGCTAGAAGATTATTTGAAAATTCGCCAAATTTATCGTTAATATCTTTGCCATAAAAACTTGAGAAAAAACTAAACTTTTTACGCATTTACAAGTCGGACAATAATTTTAGAAGGGAGGTAGGGGTTCAAACCACTAACCTCTCTCCTGTATACGACCTTGAAGTGTAGAGGATTGTAGTATAAATTGGAAGCTGCAAACGAAGTGAAAAGCAAATGTTCAGTTTCTAATCGGCGCTAGTACAAACTAATTCATTGGCCAATTTGAATTAGTTTTTATTCAAACATGAGCTGAGTTAAATGGGGATTGAATTATTGGGGATTAAGTTGATGTTGATTTGCTTGGGGACTGAGTTAATTGGGTGGCACTTGGACTGAGTTGTAAGGGAGTTCAATTCAAACGATGCTGAGTTTGATGGGAGTTTTGTTAAAAGAGGGTTGAGTTAAATGAGGGTTAACTTGAACAAAGGTTGAATTAAACGGAATGAGTTCAAGCGCTATGTATTAAACGACGGGTTGAATTAGGCTTACACATATTTTATACCAGACTTCTGTTGTTATTAAAGCTCCTAAATAATATATTCTCATTATTAGCATGTGACTGGGCAAGAATTCTGGATACCATAGAAACATATTTATACATTTAATAAATTTATTCAAGCTCTGTAAATCACACATGAGAACATACATAAAATTGAGAGATATACAGAAAACCCAAGATTCATGATAGTTTTGTTGTTGTTGCACACTTTTATTCAGTTCTCAAGAAGCAGGGCAGGGATGAAAAGAGATTCTTCCATCTTACTCGCTTGGAAGTATTCTATTGGCTAGTACTCTCAAATAAGACAGAGGGTTAATTCTTTAAATATTGTTCGAGACAGACATTTTATTAGGCAGCCGAACATTTTAGTGAAATATTCTGTTAGTTAGATCCAAATTCCCCACAAAAACAGCTATTTGGTCACTATATTATATAAGCAAATGACACTGATCATTAAAAGTATGTGTATACTTTTTATGTTTTGAAAAGAACTATTTCCTATGTTTACTAATAACAAAAAATACATCATTCACCATTCCAAGGGTATAATTTTACATTTAGGGTTTCGTGACGTACTGAATGGTCAAATCACATCATAATCATAACAGTGGGTAATGTCAAAATTACGCATAACTGCAACACAGGTGTTGTCACATTTTTGGTTTAAAATTCAAATCATCATAAAAGTGAAAATGCGCCGAAAGCTTTATTTGTCTAGTGAAAATGCGATAAATGAACGATTCCCCCCCCCCCAAAAAAAAAAATGTGTCGATTTGAAAGATTAATGTGAAATCTGCTCAAAAAAGGGTCAAAATGGCACAAATATTCCACATCTGGCTACTCTGTGCAGCACCAACAATCTGAGCGCAATTTTGTGAATTGGGCATTCTTAAATTTTCAAATGTAATTTTTGAAAATAGCAAAAATGGATGCTTGGAACATCAATTCTCTGACAAATTGAACAGATTTAGAACAAAATTGAAAAGAATTTAAACAGAAATTTGAACAAATTGAACAGATGTATTGCATCTGACAAATTGAACAGAGCCTTAGTACTTGGACACAAATTATTATGGCGTTAAATAAACAAAGAAAACAAATATATCCTACGTCTTGGATTTTTACCAACAAACTATACTATACTCTACTATAGCAATAGTAGATAACATTTCAGTACAAGTTTGTATTGCCAAACGCTAAAACCTGTGTGGAAAAACACATACATACATATCTTTCGTTTGATTCTATCAAAATCTACAACAAAAGCATGGTAGAACCATTAAAGTTCCCGTTATTTTATCAAAATCTAAGTCAGAAATAGATCTAAGCCAATGCTTTGTGATTCCCTCTTCTGCCGAAAAATTATCCCATCGGAAAACCAAGCTACCACCAATATGACCTTACCTCAACCGAAAATTACTCCTGCGGAAAATTCCCTCAGCACAACATTCCCCTCGCCGAAAGACCCCCCTGTGTATAATTCCACAGCGGAATTTTATGGGAAATATCCCGCAGAGAGTAGGAAATTTTCCGGGGAGGGAGAATTTTCCAAATGAAGAATTCTTGGGGGTGGAGTTTTCCAAAGAAAGGGGGAGACGCCGGCTCCCGGTTGAGCGGTTAAAGCTCCAATGATTTGCCTATAGGACTTCTGTTGAATGATCACTTTAAACTCATTTTTCTGTTGAATTGTTGAATGAGATTCTGTTGAATGAGTAAATTCAATTAATTTCAAGTAAATTCTTTAAATTCATAGAGTATGAATTATTGAGTAAAAAATACAAAAGTAAAAATCAATTGCACAGAATTTTTGTTATGGATGTTAACTGAACTTTACTAACCACACCTACAAATGAGTATAACAACAGTACCCTTCTAACTAGTAAATACTTTTGAGACTACACTGGCTAAGCATAGCAAGATGAGAAAAAGATTTTTCGTAAAGAAGAAAAATGAAACTGGAAATATTCTTATTTTTTGTTCTGTAGGAACCTTTATTTCTCATCTGACAAGATTAGAAAAAGTTATTCGTAAATTTTAGAAGAAAAAAACAAGGCTCTAAATACCCTTGTTTTTTCTTCTTTATGAATATCTTTTTCTCACCTTGTCAGATGAAAAAAAAAGCAAAGAAGAAAAAATATAACTGGAAATTTTCCTGTATTTTCTTCTTTACGAGAATCTTTTTTTTATCTGACAAGATGAGAAAAAGATATTCGTAAGTCTCAGATGAAAAATAAGGCTCTACTTATCCTTAATTTTTCTCTTTACGAATATCTTTTTCTCATCTTAAACTAACTAATGAGATTCAAAGCTTGTACTATAATTTACTTTAAATTTTCACATAAGGTGGTCAGTAAAATTGAGAAAACACCAGAAAATTGATATTTGTTTAATGTCTCCCCCTTTCTTTGGAAAACTCCACCCCTGAGAATTCTTCATTTGGAAAATTCTTCCTCCCTGGAAAAATTCCCTACTCCCTGCGGGAAATTCCCCATAAAATTTCGGTGTGGAATTTTTAGCTGGGGGGTCTTTCGGCGAGGGGAATGTTTTGCTGAGGGAATTTTCCGCAAGAGTAATTTTCGGCAGAGGTAAGGTCATATTGGTGGTGGCGTGGTTTTCCGATGGGATAATTTTTCGAGAGAAGGGGGAATCGCAAAGCATTGGATTAGATATATTTTGACTTAGATTTTGATAAAATAACTGGAACTTTAATAGCTCAACCATGCTTTTGTTGTAGATTCTGATAGAATCAAGCGAAAGATATGTATGTATGTGTTTTTCTACACAGGTTTTAGTGTTTGACAATACAAACTTGTACTGAAATGTTATCTACTATTGCTATAGGTTTCTAAAAAATTTCTGACACAGCACAAGTATCAAAAACTGAGACATCATAATCTCCAAAGCAAGCATCATTAAAGTAGGGTCCTACTAAATATAACAGTCACAGAGCAGGTACAAATTTGACAATTCACAAAATATGAGATGTTGACAATTCATTGGTAACCCTCACTGGGACCTGGTATGTGTGACTCATTAAGCATTTGCGCCCCTAAGGGTTCAGATCTTGAGTCCAGATTACCCCATATCCGTGGCTCATTAAACATTCTCGTTCCTAAATATTCTCGGTCCTGACCATTGATTACTAAACATAGAGCAATTATTAGGATAACTATTTTTAGGTCAGTCCAAATCCGCGGCTCATTGAACATTCTTGTTCCTGAACAATCTTCTCTTCTTTGTATACTGGACATTCTTCTAATCAGTCTAGCCATCTGTAAAATACACTGTATTAATGAACCTTCGTAACTAGGGTTTTCGGTGTAGGGAATTTATCACCAATTAGGACATAGGATTATAATTTTGAAATTTCAAAAGCATTTCTAGTTTTTCCATTTCTTTATTATATTCTGGATTTTTTTTTTTTTTTTTTTTTTTTTTTTCTTTTTTTTTTTTTTTAAGAGATCTACTTAACTGCATTTGAGTTTTTCTTATTATAATTCAGAATGTAGGATTAATTCCAAGAATTCTAAGAAGTTTTATTCACTTGATTATCATATTTTTATTTTAAATATAGTCGTAGAAAGACTGCACAAACGAAATTTAATAGTTCTCTTTAAAGACTAGAAACTGACAAAATATTTGCTACAAAAGGAAAAATAATCTGACAGTGTGGTATAAATCTTTTTTTCTGCAGAACCCTCAAACAGGAACTGAAATGCTTTTTCTGGAACAATAATGGCTAAAAAGGCTAAACATTGCTTTTTGAACTCGAAGCACTGCGCTACGCTGGCCCCTTTTTTCTTAGCACTTACCATTATATCAAGCCATTAATATTATGATTTTACAGTCGTCACTGGCTCAGATGAAAAACAATAAAATTCATGAAACATATAACAAAATCATGTTATTTTTGATCATGGGACAGGTGGGTAATGATCTGAACCCTCAGATTAAGTCTGAACATTCATGCTTTTAGGCGTTTCTTTGCATTATCTCTGTCACCTTTCGATCTGAACCCTTCCGATCTAAATACATGTGTATGCAGCTGAATAAACATGCTTGAAGGGCCAGGTAAGTCACTTCAGCACTCCCATAGTACAGGTCGTCGATTGGGCCGTAAAGACTTTCTTAGATGAAATGGATATCCCAAGGGATCATTATAAAAATCAGCATAGTTCATTTTAGTCAAAATTTTCAATCAGTTTGTCGTAACGAACTGTAAGTAAGGAGTGACTGATATAAACGAAACTCTAATAAAAGGGATCCTGATATAATTTAATCATTAAAAGAATTGGATTTTGATGTTGATTAGAATCATTTGAAAATAATTATATTTAATATTGCCCATCAAAATTTACAAGTCTAAAAGGGAAATACAGCAGAGGTAAAAGCCATAGGGCTTCACTGTTTTTGCTTTTTTTCCAGAGGTAGTTCATATAAAAGGGTGGTCGTACAGACTTTGGAAGAAGCTCATTCTACTGGCAATCGAGGGCTTTAATACTCTTTTCTAATCATACGTGATCGGAGAACAGCTATTCCACCTCGTCCTATTTTCCCCAAATACATCCGATCAAATTTTTGAGATTACCATTTTGTTCAAAATACTCCTTCAAAATACACCAAAAACCAAATATAAGAAACTCCAGGGCCGACAAAAAAAAACAAAGCCCAGGAACAAGGGTTGTAAGTTATGCCCTAGGGGCATTTAAAGTTGTTATTGAAGTGGTTGTCGTATAAGATTCAGAGGAATTGGAAATGCTTATTCGATTGGAAATCGAAAGTTCTTTTTACCTTTTAAAAGTAAAAAGTGGTCGGAGGTGAACTATCCTCTCACTCCCTATTTTCTCAAAATGTTTCCGATCAAACTTTTTAGATAGCAATTTTGTTAAAAATATACAATAATGCCTCGAAAGATAATACAACACTACTCCTAGGATTAACACAGCCCCCAAGAGCCTGGGGACAGCGAGCTATACCCTTGGGGCATATACGGTTCATATGGAAGGGATATATGGTTCATACGGTTCAAATAGTTCAAATATCATAAAACGATGCATCCAGGGATGACACAATCCCAAAGAGCCCGGTGGAAAGTGTTGTCATTTATCCCTCAGAGATATAGACGATTTTTATGGAAGAAGTGGTCGTGTAAACTTTATAGGGGGCTCATTTGATTGGAAATTGAAAGTTCTAATTCCCTTTTTAAGAGTCAAAAATAATGAGAGGGCAATGTCCTAATTTTCACAATTGTATCCGTTCGAGATTTTGAGATTGCCTTTTTTTGTAAATAGTCCGAAGATCATATAATAATGCCTTCGGAGTTGACACAACCCCCCAGAATCTTGGTGTAAGGGTTGTCACTTATGCTCTGGGGATATATAAGGTTTTTATGGAAGGGGTGGTCGTATAAATTCTCATCCTCACGGGGGGGGGGGCTCACACTCACTTACACTGATACTCACTCAGACTCACACTCGCAAGTATTTTATTTTTTTTATGGACTATTGATTTCGATAGCTTAGATCTCTTATGTTCATAATCTTAAACTTGGGTTTGAATGCAAAGATTTAAAGCTTTTATATTCGTAAAAACTTTATTGTTTAAGAATAATAACTTAAAAATTCAGCAGCATCAGACCACTACCCCGAAAGACTTTGAAGGATACATTTTCGGGCAGAAAATAAGTTGAAACTTTCAAGAGATTTTAGGGAATGATACATGAAAGTATACTAATTAGAACTAGTAAATGAGAAATGGACATTTTAATTATTTAACATTTTAATTATTAAAATTAGGATGTGAAAACTGTATTAACATACATTTAATAAACAAATGAAAACGAACAGAAATTAGTTTTTTAAAATTTCCATAAAAAGAAGTTTTTCAAAGAAAAGTAAAGAGCCTAATTAAACCTAAGACCAGCATAAATAAATTCCTATAATATTTCAAATTAAAAGATACTGAATGTGCATCCAGTTTTTCAAAAAAGCGTATTTAAAATATCTCGAGAACCACTGCATAAGTTAAGTTATAAGTTCCATGACATTTTGAGGGGGATATTGAAAAATGTGCTGAAATGTGTGTTGAAAAATAAATAATTATTTAACTATTTCCTTTTCCTACTGGCATTTCATATAGAAGGGGTGATCGCAACTGCCCCTCCAAGACCTCCCCCTAGACCCTAGTTATCCCCCCAGCTGAAACTTATGATGAACTGGCATAATTCACACATGAACAGAAACAGATCAGTTCTTTAGTACATACTTACCTTTACAGTACTATAAGTTACTCTTTTATATAGCATAATAAAGTACCTTTATTGTTCTTTAGAAATACTAAATAGCACCTTTATGCTAGCAAACGGCTTATTTTTTGTTTTTACTTTCGTTTTCACTTGATGTGGAAAAATTGGCTCCAACTTTGCATCCCCCACCCCTAGGATTTGGGAAAAGTTTCGCCCCTAATCCAAAGGTCCAAAAAATATGCCCTCAAGGTTGGCAAAGCTCTCCACAGTCCCTAGGGAAAAGCTTGTAAGTTATGCAAGCTGCCCATCGTTAGAAAATATAAGGTTTTTATGGAAGGAGGTCATATAGACTTCGAAAAATTCTCATTTGATTTCAAATAGAAAATTCTAGTTCCGTTTTTAAGAGTAAAGTATGATCGAGAGACAAATAGCCCCTATCCCTCCCTCAGGCCCTTTTCGCCAGATACTACCGATCAAAATTTTCAAACAGTCATTTTGTTCAAAATAGTACAAATGTTGAATAACTATTATGTTTTTTTTTGGAAGAGGTGGTCGTATAAGCGTTAGATGGGATCTCAGTTTATTTGAGATCGAAAGTCCTAGCACCATTTTCTAGAGTGAAAGTGATCAGAGGATAACCAGCCCCTCCCCCCTGCGCCATCTTACGTTTTTTTCACCAAATGCATCCGATGAAAATTTTTAACTTTTGTTCAGAATAGTCCAAAGCCTAAACTACTGTAACTAAGTTGTTGACAAATCCGTTTTCGTTGAAAACCGTTCAAAGGCTAAATACTGGCAGTAAATTATGTATGTTGCTTATTGTCATTTTGATACTTTGTTTACTTTGATATTTTTATTTACTGATTCACCGGGCAAGGGCTGTAAATTATGCAAGTTGCTTATTGTTACTTTGACACTTTGTTTACTTTGTTACTCTCTCTACTTTGATGCTTTGTTACTTCGATAGTATTGCTTTGGCACTTGTTTTGAGACTTTGTGATGAAATTTTGACACTGAAAAAATTTTAATTTTGAAATGAGGAATGCTGAAAAACTTCAAACTTTGACAATAGAAAAATGAACAAAATTATTTTTAAAAAACCTTTGCGAAAAATAAGTTTTTAAAGGAAAAGAAAAGGCTACATTAAACCTAAGATCAGTCCGTTTTAAGCTTGTTTTGCATATTCAATTTAAGTACTTGTTGCATGTTTTTTTTTTATTGTACTTTATTTAATTTTTGTTCGTTTTGGGTGTCATTTATTCTGTAATAATAATTTCTGGTCGTTTAGACCGGAAATTTTAAATATTATACGGATTTAATTTCTGCTCATCTTAGGTTTAATGTGGCCTATACTGTTCTTTGAAAAATTCTTTTTCAAATATAGTTTTTTGATTAATCTCCCAAAAGCGAGTGATCATGATTAAAATCACACCATCAAATTTAGCATACTCAAGAGCTTTACATTATATGCGTTTCAAGCTTCTATCAGAGGTAACACTATAGTAAAGACCATACGGCTCCAATATTTTATTATTCATTTATTTTTTTTCCCAGAGGCACTTCATGTTGAAGGGGTTGTCATATAAACTTCCAAGGGGGGCTATTTCGAAGGGAAATCGACAGTTCTAGTTCTCTTTTTAAGAGTCAAAAGTGATTGGAGGGTAACTAGCCCCCAGGCCCTTTTTTCCCAAATGCATTCGATGAAAATTTTAGGTCGCAATTTTGTTAAAAATAGTTTGAAGATCATCTCCAGGGTCGACAAAACCCCATAAGGCCCGAGGGTAGACGGTTAAAGTTATACCTGAGAGCAAATATGGTTTTTATAGAAGAGGTGCCTGTATAAACTTTAGAAAGGGCTAAGTTTATTTGATATTAGAAGTTCTAGTTCCCTTTATAAGAGTCAAAAGAGATTGGAGGGCAGCTATCCATCCCCCCTCACACCTTTTTTTTTCCCAAATGCATCAACTAAAATTTTGAGATAGCCAGATTGTCAAAAATAGTTCAAAGGTCAGATGAGAAAACTCTGATGCTGAGGGCTGGGGGCAGGCGTTGTAAGTTATGCCTTTGGGGCATATAAGGTTCTTGTAGGAGAGATGCTTGTATAAACTTCAGAGAGGGCTCGTTTGATTGGAAATTGAAAGTTCTAGTTCACTTTTTCAGAGACAAAAGATATCGGAGAGCAACTAGCCCACCCCCTCCATGCCTTTTTCCCCAAACCCAGCCGATAAAAATTTTGAGATGACCATTCTGTCAAAAATATTTCAAACACCAGATATTAAACTGCAGCGTCGAAACCACAGGGACCCGGGGGCAGGCTTTGTAAGTTATGCCATGGGGCATATATGGTTCTTATAGAAAGGATGCTCATATAAACATCAGAGAGGGCTCACTTGCTCGAAAATTGACATTTCTAGTTCACTTTTAAACAGTCAAAAGAGATCAAAGGTCAATTTGCCCCCCCCACGCCCATTTTTACGCCAAACCCATTCGATAAAAATTTTGAGATAGCCTTTTTGTTAAAAATAGTTAAAATATCTTATAATAAAAACTCCGAGGTTGACACGAACCCCGAGCCCGGCAAGTATTTTAAGTTGTACCCTGAGGCATTAAGGTTATTATCTAAGGAGAGGTCATATAAACTTCAGAAGTGCTCATTAGATTTGAAATTGAAAGCTCTAGTTACTATTTTATGAGTTAAAAGGTATCGAAGAGCATGTACCCCCCTCCCCACACACACATTTTTTTTCAAATGCATCCGATCAAAATTTTGAGATTACTAGTTCGTTTGAATTTGTCCAACGATCAGATAAAAAAACTTCGGGGTCAAAATACATGCAGCGCAAATGATAGGATAGCTTTATATAGCCTGCTGCTTGTGGGTGGCTATTCCTTGTATAAAGTTATTTTATTTTCTTGTAATTTATTTTTTTCTGTTAATAAGTTCTAGACAACAGAAAACTAAAGGTAATAAGGTTTTTATGTTTATTGTTTTTTAGTTGTACAGTAAGATTAGTGATAACAGTACCTCCATAGGAAGGTTGTGCACACCAGCCCCACCCATCCCTTAGCATTAAACCCAATTCCCTAATATCCTCCCATCTGCAGTGCAAATGGAGGCTTTATATACTGCTTATAAAGTTATTTTAATTTTTTTTATTTAATTTTTTCTATTAGTAAGTTTTGGATAATAGAAAACTAAATGTCATAAAGGCAATAAGGTTTCGATGTTTCATTGTTGTTTTTTTTTCAGTTTTGCACTAAGATTAGTGAGAACAGGGCCACCACGGCAAGGTTGTGTTCAGCCAGCCCCGCCCATTCCTTAGCATTAAACCCGGCCCCCTAAAATTCTCCCATTTGCAGAGCTAATAAGAGAATAGCTCTATATGCTGCTTGTGAATGGTTATCTCTTATATAAAGTTAATTTAGTTTGTTTTTGTTATTATTTTTTTTTTCTGTTACTAAGTTTTAGACAATAGAAAACTAAAGGTAAAAAAAACCATAAGACTTTGTTGTTTTATTGGATCTTTTTCTAAAATCTCAGCATTTTCTAAAAACAGCTCATTGGACTAGTAGTCTCGGTCCTTTTTAAGAGTCAAAAGTTATGAGAGTGAAACCACCCCCACCCCCCCATCTTTACACCTTTTTTCCTCAAATGGACCCGACCAAGTTTTCAAAGGGTATCCGGTCAAAATTCTGAGATTGTCATTTTGTTCAAAAAAGTTCAAAGGCCAAATAAAAAGCAATAGCTACTAGTATAAATGATTAAATAAATCTTAAAACGAGTGAAACTTAAATTTAATATGCAAATCCAGCTTGAAACGAACAAAAATCTCCTCAAAAAAAAGTTTGGGTTTCGCCTCCTTCTTTCACTGTAATTAAATAAAAAAACGAGTGTTTTTTAACTGAAAGTAAGGAGCGACATTACAACTCAAAATGAACAGAAATCACTCCGTATATGAAAGAGGCTATTCCTCCTCAACGCCCCGCTCTTTACGCTAAAGTTTGACGCTTTCTCTTAACTTTATTTTTTAAAACAGTAAAAAACTTTAGCGTAAAGAGCAGGGCGTTGAGGAGGAAAAGCCCCTTTCCAATTTTTTCATTTAAAAAGGGCACTAGAACTTTTATTTTATCTTAGAATGATCCTTCTCACGACATTCTAGGACCACTGGGTCGATACGATCACCCCTGGGGAAAAAAATAAAACAAATAAACACGCATCCGTGATCAGTCTTCTGGCAAAAAAAAATGTGAAGTTCCACATTTTTGTAGATAGGAGCTTGAAACTTCTACGTAAAGATTCTCTAATACGCTGATTCTGATGGTGTGATTTTTGTTAAGATTGTATGACTTTTAGGGTGTGTTTCCTCCTATTTTCTAAAATAAGGCAAATTTTCTCAGGCTCGTAACTTTTGATGGGTAAGACTAAACTTGATGAAAGTTATATATTGAAAATCAGCATTAAAATATGATTCATTTCATGTAACTATTGGCATCAAAATTTATTTTTTTAGAGTTTCGGTTACTATTGAGCCGGGTCGCTCCTTACTGCAGTTCGTTACCACGAACTGTTTGAAAAATAAATAGCCTGCTGCATCATTGGCGCTTTACTAAAAACAAATTATATTACAAATATTTTCTTTTGTACTTATTACAACATTGAAAATAAACATAAAAATTTAAGTGACATTTAGTATTAAACTGATGAGCTTTCAGCCATTAATATCATTGTATATTAAATATTTAGTAAAAATAAACACAAAAATTAAAGTGTTATTTAATTTTGAACTGATTAGCTTTCAGCCGTTGATATCATTGTAAATCAAATATTTAGTTTAATTTTATTAGTTCTTTCCAAGATTGTTCAAGACAAATATAGCTTCACTGCAAACAGGAGTTTGGAGACTGCTACCTTCCCAAACTGTAAAAGACTAAAGCCTACTACGTCATTGGTGTTCACTGAAAACGAATTATATTACACATATTTTCTTTCCAGTTATTTAAGCATTCAAAATGAAAATAAAATTACAGTGAAATAAAATGTTGAACAGATGATCTTTCAATAATTAACAGTATTATATATCAAATATTCAGTTTGATTTTGTTTGTACTTTCCAATGCTGTTAAGGACAAATATAGTTTTTAGTAAAGCGCCAATGATGCAGTAGGTTTTAGACTTTTAAAGTGAAAGAAGGACACAAAACCTAAACTTTTCTTTGTAGAGATTTTTGTTCGTTTCAAGGTGGATCTGCATGTTCAATTTTATTTTCACTCGTTTTAAGATTTATTTACTCATTTATATTAGTACCTATTGTTTGCTATGGTTGTTTATATTGTTTCTGTTCGTTTTCGGTTCCATTAATGCTTCAATAGCTACATATTTTTGTTCTTTTTAAGCTTGATTTACATATTTAACTTAAGTTTTACTCGTTTTGAGATGTATTTAATCTTTAATATCAGTACCTGTTGTGAGTTTTGGCTATGATTGTTTATCTAATTTCTTTTCGTTTTGGGTTTCATTTATTCTTCAATAGTAATTTCTGGTTGTTTTGAGTTTGGGTTATTGTAGGTTTCCATTTGTTCTTTTCATAAGTTTAATAAGGCCTTTACTTTTCTTTAGAAAAGTAACTACTTCTTTTTCGGACAGTCTTTTTTTTAAATTAATTTACAAACATACTATTGACTAAACATTAATAAGTCAGCATCACTACACAAAAACTACGAAGTAATGACCATTATTATTCATACTTATATCAATTTAAACTAAGGTCATCATAAAATCTACAGGCGAACACTGGAAAATACATGGATGTATCAGACAGTTCGTGGTAATGAACTGTAGTAAGGAGCAACCCGGCTCAATAGTAACCGAAACTCTAAAAAACGGAATTTTTATAACAATAGTTACATCAAAAGAATCGCATTTTAATGTTGATTTTAAATATGTAAGTTTCGTTAAGTTTAAACTTACCCATCAAAAGTTACGAGCCTGAGAATATTTGCCTTATTTTAGAAAATAGGGGGAAACACCCCTTAAAAGTCATAGAATCTTAACGAAAATCACACCATCAGATTCAGCGTATCAGAGAACCCTTGCGTGTTTATTTCTATGTTTTATTGTTTTTTTCTTTTGTTTTTTTCCCAGGGGTGACGGTATCGACCCATTGACTCTAGAATGTTGTGTTAGGGCTCATTCTAACGGAAATTAAAAGTTCTAGTGCTCTTTTTAAGTGACCAAAAAATTGGAGGGCACGACCCCCTCCCACGTTCATTTTTTTTTCCAAAAGTCGCCGGATCGAAATTCAGTGATAACCATTTTATTCAGTAAGTCGAAAAACCTAATAACTATGTCTTTGGGGACGACTTGCTCCTCCACAGTCCCCGTGGGAGGGGCTGCAAGTTACAAACTTTGACCAGTGTTTACGCATAGTAATGATTATTGAGAAGTGTATAGACGCTTTCAGGGGATTTTTCTTGGTTGGGGGGAGGGGGTTATTCCGGGGGATCTTTCCATGGAGGAACTTGTCATGGGGGAAGAAAATTTCCATGAAGGGGGTGCAGGATTTTGTAGTATTTTTTAAAGAACAATGAAAAAATGAATGTGAATATTTTTTCAGCTTTTAAATAAATCATACTTCAACTTTGAAAAAGAGTGTCTACCTATTTAAAAAAGAGAAAAAAAGAGAACCGTTCATAGTTTGAGGTGATTTATATAGCCAAATTTGAGCGGACAGGTACATTAATTAGAAATATTATAATCTCATATGTAAAATACTATGCTTATTAGAATTAATTGATGTGTTTTTGGTCTGTCTTTCCCTCATTGAGGCATTTCACAGAGTACATCTTAATGATTTCGAGCTATTGTAAACATTATTCGTTCGTTTAAGGAGACTTATACGAATATTGGAGTGAACTTGGTATCATTGTTTTAGACGGACGCTGTGTCTTGAGCGTTGTTTTTGCTTTATTCAAAATTAAACTAAAAAAAGGTTTTTTCAACTGAAAGTAAGGAGCGACATTAAAACCTAAAAAGAACAGAAATGATTTTGTATATAAAAGGGACTGTCCCTCCTCAACGTCCTGCTCTTTACACTAAAGTTTGACTCTATCACAGTTCTACTTTTTAAAACAATCAAAACTTTAGCGTAAAGAGCGGGACGTTGAGGAGGGGATAGCCCCTTTCATATTCGGAATAATTTCTGTTCGTTTTAGGTTTTATTGTTGCTCCCTACTTTCAGTTGAAAAAACTTTTTTTTCTATATTTAATTTCTGGACGTTTTTGAATTAATGTGTGTTTTGATTTTGGCTCACCGCACATGAATAATTAAAACGAAATTTGCATATTAATTTTTTTTTTGGGGGGGGGTTAATGGCTCTCTCATAGTTTTGATAAGACGATTTTGATTAAAAAAGGGGGGAAGATGCCTAGTTACCCTTCAATTTTCAGTTACTTACAATACAACTAGAACTTCTATGAATGTTTTTATTAGTAATAAATGTACGTAACTTGCGAATTAACGTACGTAATGAAATTCTATGTTTGTATATTTTTATTACCTACTTGAGGGGGTTCGTCCCCTCGTCAATGCCTCACCTCTTTACATTAAAGTTTGAATTTTGTTCTAATTCTTTAAGAATGACCCCTGAATCACAAAGGCCGTAGAATAAATAGTCAAAATCACTGGAAATACTTTAGCGTAAAGAGCGAGGTATTGAGGAGGAGACAAACGCCTTTATATACGTAATAATTTCTGTTCGTTTTATGTTTTAATGCTGCTCGTTACTTCCAGTTGAAATTTTTTTTCTCTCATTGTTTTTTTTTTTAAATAATGCTAGAAAACCCTACGCCTCTTCATGAAAATTCTCTTCCCTCACGATAAATTGCTTCATGAAAGATCTCCCAATGTAACCTCATATCTAAAAATTTTCATCCGGTGGTTGTGGGAAAAAAATGAGCGTGAGAGGGGGCCTTGGTGCCCTCCAATTTTTTGGTCGCTTAACAAGGGGACTAGGACTTTCAATTTCTGTGAGGATGAGCCCTATCGCGACATTCTAGGACCACTCGGTCGATACGATCACCCCTGGGAAAAAAAAACAAAAAAATAAATAAACACGCATCCGTGATCTGTCTTCTGGCAAAAAATACGAAATTCCACATTTTCATAGATAGGAGCTTGAAACTTCTACAGTAGTGTTTGCTGATACGCTGAATCTGACGGTGTGATTTTCATTAAGATTCTATTATTTTTACGGGGTCTGTCCCCATTTTCTAAAATAAGGCAAATTTTTTCAGGCTCATAACTTTTGATGGGTAAGACTATGCTTGATGAAAGTTATATATTTAAAATCAGCATAAAAATCAGATTCTTTTCATATAACAATTGGTATCGAAATTCCGGCTTTTAGAGTTTCGGTTACTATTGAGTCGCGTCGCTCCTTACTACAGTTCGTTACCACGAATTGTTTGATCAGCAGTGTATCTCTAGTGACAGAGCATATTACTGGTACAATGGTAGTAAGGTAGGCCGTTGCAATTTTAATTGGCCAGCTAAAACAGCATTATTAACGACCAATCAGACGTAAACCGATTAAAATTGGCGAAGTTGGAAAGTATGGAAGAAAAATTAAAGGCTTTTAATCCAATGTCTCTAAAAATTGATGATTTTTTGAAAGGTTTCAAAGCATAATTTCAAATCCTTCTGGTCAAATTAGTAAAATATGTTTTTAGAAGATGTTAGTACAAAGCGTATCGAGAGTATTAGCAAGGAATTAGGGTCTAGCATAGCAAGAATTGAAGGAATGCAAAAACAGAAGAAAATCTATAATGCAATCCTGTGTAACTTTTCTTCAACTGCAAGAAGAAGATATTTAAAAGGACCTTATTGCGTATTTAACCCATGAGGTGCCCAATCTAAGAATAAACAATAATGATATAATTGAAGCATTTTGATTATCACTACAAAAAAAAAACACCCGATCTAGGGTGATCAGGTTAGCATTTACAGATCTAAAGTTGTCGATCCTGAATTCATTTCAGAATTTACAAAGATATGTCCTTACTGCAGCTTTTGATTATTCAGCTAGTGAACAGATGAGGTGAACAGCAAGGTGGGCTTATAGCAGTTGTTATGCTAGTGAGAGAAGAAGGTTCTGAGTAAGTTAGGTTGAGGGTTATGAGACTTTTTTTTGGAAATTGCTTATTTGAGGTGGATAAAACCATACAGTGAAAGAAATAAAAAAAAGTGGGGACGTATAGCTTTTAAGTTGGGGAGTCCTAAGGATGATAGAGGTATTGTTAGGATATAGGATAGAGAAGAAATGAATCATTATCATCCCAAGAAGTGCATTGTATTGCCAAACCAAAAACAATACTGAAAAGAAGCAGTGAAGTTGCGGTAAGCCCAAATGACCAAGATAGTCAACTTAGCGTGGCATAATTTTGGCAAAACAATGGAGGAGGTGAAAAAATATTTGGCTTTTAGGGGGGTTATGATAGCAGGGCATGTGGTGCAGCAAGGAGACTAGGCTCCCGGTCTTGGTATTCTGTTGATCGATGTTTCCCTATTGGACACGATGAAGGTAATCCAGGGCATAAAATAGTCGATAGCGAAGGCTGGGCTATGAGCAAAGTGGTACGTGCATTAAGGTATTCTATTGTAATAGCTACGGTCATAAAGATGGTAAATAAATTATTATTTTAGGCCTGATGATTATGATGTCATTAGCTTAGCTGACACACAGAAAGAATGTGACAGTATTCAGGATTTTTTTTTTTAAGTTTTCATGTTTCAAGAAAGAGAAGTAAGAATAATCGAATTTATCGTGGTGCTATATTTTTGACTAGGAAACATTTATGTAGTACATCTGAAAATCAGAATAAGAAACTGTGAGTTGTGTGTAGATTATTATTAAGTATGCATATACGAGTGGGATTTTGGAGAAGTAGAACCATCCATCATCGCTGACAGAGGGAAAGGGTAGTTATGATGAAGATATTTAAGAAAAATTTAGATATATGGAAAAAGGACAAGTAAGAAAATTTTGCACATGGTTTAATGCTATTGCCGGCCTCTAAGCCTTGAGGTAGATAGGGAAGTAAACTTTTAGATTGTTGTGGGATGGATTTGTTATTAATTATAAATGGGAGGTTAGGAAAGAATGCAAAGAAAAACTATTTTTGTATGTTTTGGAATTGGGATTCCCGTGTAATTGATTAGATTTTATATGATCCAAGTTTTTCGTCCGTTTGTAAGGGCTTTGAAATTCTTGCATTTGTTGTGCCTGACCATCCACCTATTGTTGCAGATATATGCATTGACAGGAATAATATGAATGTTTTTTTATTTTAATAGACCTAGTTTTATTAATAAATAATTAATATAGAATTAATAGCGGAGGATAAGGCAGTTATGTGGTTAAGAGAGAGTATAGCTCTAGAGTGGTTGGAGGAAAGCCAGAGGCGTATAGAGAATAACCAATCATATAAGGGTTTAGGACAATTACGCCAGATAATAGAGAATTTAGAGACTAATGGCTTAGCTAATAGAGGAGGAGAGAAAAGACGAATTTTGATTTTGGAAGATGAGCGGACAGGAAAAGAAATATTTGGTGGAAGCACTAAGTAAGCTAAAAAAGAAGGATGAAGAATCTGCTTTTCTGGTGTACTGACGGAGGTAGATAGAATACGAAGAGACACTTTGAATTAAGAAGAGGGAACAAGAAAAAACCAGGAGCTTAGAAATTGAGAGAAAATCCCTTTTACAACAGAGCAAATATTTCGAGCATGTACCCGGCTTAAGCACTTCAAGTCACTGAATAATACACAGGATGATGGATTGAAAAATTACGAAGTTCTATAAGGGAACAGGCTTGCTGCCCACTCAGAGAGAAGGATTGCGAACTTGTGCGGCCAGTTAATTATGGGAATGAGGAAATTGGCAAAGCCCTGAAGTCTATGAAGAGGGGTCTGCACCGTGGACATACAGGATCCCAATTAGAGTTTGGATGTGGGGAAAATACATTTTGCTACAATTTTGGTAAGTTTATTTTCAAATTTAGTAAGTTCGTGTAAGTGGCCTGAAGAGTCAAATTAGTCACCTTTGATACTGTTAAATAAGAAGGGGGCATGAATCATCATAACAAGTATCAAGGAATTCGTTTGAGAAATAATTTACCTAAGTCATTTTGTTAGGTGTTAGACTTCAGATTAAGGAGGTGTGTTGTAAATAGGGATATTTTTTATAAAGTTAAAGTGAGTTTTAGTTTACACGCTGAAGTTAATAAATATACTAGCACTAGAAAAGGTAGGCTGGATTCGTCATTTATATATATTAAAAGAACTATTGATAATGGTTTTAGGCTTCTTCGAATCAGAAGTTTGCTAGAGCATAGTCTTCCAATTCTGTTTTTGTTAGTCTTATGTCGAATGTAGAGGTCTAGTAGGTTGGTTGTGAGAGTTGGTAGACAGGTTTCAAGGATAGAGGATATAAAGGTATTAAACAGGGTCACATGTTTTCGCCAAAATTATTCACCCTCTTTACAAATTGAGCAGTGGCGCTTATGGAAGAAAAGGTGATGGCGATGCTGAGTTTATAAATAGTAACCCTTTGCATCAAAATTTGATTAGAAAAGGAAAGGTGTCTTCTAAAAAACAACTCAGACCTAACTCATATGAACCAATATTCAAGACAATTACTGGCAGGAAGGGATGAAAAAAGATAATACAGAGCTGCAAAGGGACTTATTTTAGTTGTAATGACAACTGAGGGACCAGAGGTGTATACAAAAGCTAACTTATATCTCCAAGTGGGTTAAAATGGATATTTACGCAAATAGAAGTAAAAAAGTAACCTTTTTCTGGCTTAAAATCCTCAAATTTATCGTCTTTACTTCACTGGCTCATGCCAAAGTTACAATGTTTTACCTACTATATCGGTGGAACAACTTTTTTTTTTTTTTTAAGATAAGGCTTTATTTAAGTTAGTCATTTATGAGATAAGACGGTGATTGAAACTATAAATTTAACTGATCAGATATAAAATCTAAAAATAATAGATAATTCCATAATAAGTAATACATAATTGCAAGGCTTGGATCCCTTGTGCTTGTTACAAAGTCCGACCCCTCCTCCATTCCCAATATTTATTAAAACTGCCTTTTCGCTTCTCTTTCAACTTGTAGTTACTTTGAGATCAAAGACTTCGGGGTAACCAACAACAATTAGCAACTAGAACAAATATCAACCGAAACTCTGAAAAAAAAAAAACAACAATGCATCAAAAGAATGTCTTTTAACGGTGACTCAAATATACAAAATTTACCAGTTTTAAAGTAATTTAAGAAATTTTTCCTGATTTTCGAGAAAGGTGAGAAACTGCTTCAAGGGGGTGAATAGTGTTAATGAATATTACACTATCAAACTCAGTACACAAGAGAACCATTTTGTTCTGGTTTCGGGTTTCAGGCTGCTACAAATTTATAGAAATTTGATTTTTTTTTCTTGGGAAAGACGATCACAGACACAAGCTTCTTATTTGTTTTTTTTTTTTTCATGGTTTATCTCATAGAACTAATTGTCACATAAATCGGGAGATGGCTCATTCGAACGGAAATAAAAGGTTCCAATGCCCCTTTCAAGTAGCCGAAAAGATGGTGACACAGTATAGTTGTGTCTTCTATCAATTTGTGCACCAAACTACGAATTTTACCCAAAAAGAACAAAGTTGATATTGATTTAGAATTCTAGAAAGGAGATTGACTTTCAGTAATTAAAATTGCTGAAAAACTACATATTGAGCTTCCCAGTTTCAGATGCAGTAATGCCACACCATAGCAAATTCATTCTTAAAGAGTTAAGTAGTCTATATTAATTAAAGAGTTGATATAGAAACTTATTTTACAACTTCTTTTTTAACCCAGCTGATTCCCTTGATGTTTGATAAAAAACATGTAAAACTATGCATACTTTTGTATCAGCCATAATCAGCCTTCTCAAGACCAGAACATAATTTGCGCTTTACTGAAAAGAAAAAACAAAAAAAAAACAATGACCATGGATTGTCAGTTCAATTGACATATTCTGACATTTCATCCTTAAGGTTTTTATAATTTTTCATTTATGAAAGTAAGAAAGGTGAAAACATTTTAAATATGTTTTGTTTTCCTGTGAAGCAAGGAAAGAAGCAGTTGAGGAACTTCAGAAGAGTCAAGATTCATCAGCTTCTTATTCACTTTAACTCAACTTTTTTTCCGTCAACTTATTAAAAACAGTCAAACAGTTCATTGTAACGAAGTTTGACGAAAGAGCTACTCACTCTGATAGTAACTGCAATTCTAAAAAATGAAGTTTTGATAACAATAGATGTATAAAAAAATTCTTTTCACTGTATTTCAAAATGCGCCAAACTCACAAAATGCGCCATGCTTAGCCGAAGCCTGCTAATCAAGGCCAATTGAGGTTAACATAACTATTCACATATTGATTTTACTTTAGCAGACACAATAGAGCCAAATGTGTTTTCAGTCAAGTGGAAAATTATGTAATTGTTAAAGAAAAAACTCTTCATTATCCTAGTGTTTTTTTAACAGCTTGAAAACGTAATGAAACTTAATTGTGTTAAACTTTCCAGACAAAAACTTTTAAATTTTCAAGTTCACATATGGAAATATCCAATTTTAAGGCAAAATAAAATATATTTGTACCTAGAGAGTGAATAATAAGACAAGTTCCCTAGAATAATTTTTGTTCAGGTGGAACATCTCGTGCCATTCGTGCTCTGCTCTCTGCCGGGAGTAGGTCACACTTATATTGTACAAAATAAAAGAACCTAAACATTCCAAATTCGATTTTAAGCGGTAACTTATTAACATTTAAAAGAAAAATAATTTTTCTACTTTACGGACAGAAAATAAAATTTGTTTACAGTTCAACGGCTGAACAAGGAATTTAAGCCTTGTGCAGCGTGGTGTCTGCCCTCCCCCAGTTTTAAGCACACATTCATTTGTCAAACCAAGACTACAATAAAAGAACGTATGAGAGAAATATTTTTCAACAGAATATAAATAGAGAGAATGTTATTTGGACAAATTATATTGCCATATTTGACAATTATGTATGTTAATTATATTTGACAATTATGTTAACAAACTAGAGCAAAAAAAAATATCAAAAGAATATAAAAGAGAGAACATAATTTTAACCGATTTATACCATATGAATTCATCATTGTTCGACCAAGAAAGGAAGAAGATCGACAAGGTGTGATCCCTTTTTTTCATTAAATTACTTTCAGTTTCTATATGAATAATATATTTTCCTTTATAGCTATATTTGCCTCATCAGAAGTGAAGAAAACAAAAACTCTAAAGCTCAAAACTATCAAAGCGTTTATTTAAACTGCGTATCTTTATAAAAAACATGAAAAAAATGGTTGCAACAACGATGTTGAGTCTAAACGATTCTACAATTTCAAATACATTATAACACTTATACATTATAACATACATTATAACAAAAAGTCCAAAACAACACCGTGAATCTGAAATGAGTCCTAAAAATCGCTGTTTGCACTCCTACACCTTTAGTGCGAACAGAACTAATCACGAAAAAAAATATATAACATGCTTAAAAGGGTTTAAATTACAGTATTAATCCGTCAGGAGAGCAAAGTACAGTGCCTGGTGTGCAAGGTTTCAACCAACGGCACTAATGTACCATTGTTGACAATTTTTTGCAGGCTATGGTATACATCCTTGGAGCTACAGTACGTATTAATACTGAGGAACTAAGTTTTCTGCAAGGGTCGAGTGTATATTCGGGCGGAGGTTTGAGCTTCCATTTTAATATACGGTGCTATTTTGGGCAAATTTTGCCCAATTAGTCAACTCAGTGGAAAGAAAATTAGCACAAACGGCAACCCTTCCAATGTATACGGAGAAAATTAGGTTTCTTACCATAATTATAGTTAGATTAAGTGAAACTTACGTAAAAGAGAATTATAAAGGATTCAAGTGGCACATAGAAGTGGCAAAATTGCCCATATTTGGCACAGACACATGTTCACACAACATAGTTTTGGGTAAGATTAGCACGAAAAATATATTGGTTCTTTTAACAATGATTATCGTTAAAGAAATGATAAGACATCTTATGCAATTAGATGGCAACGATTAAATAAAAGAAGGAAAAACAATCTGCCATCTAGCGTCATCTTTTGGTACTAAATTGCTATAGTGCTTAGAAAATTCATAAAAATCATTGCTTGACAATTTGACCTATTACAATCTTTGACAAAGTTAATTTAATACAAAAATTAAAAAGGGTGAAAATATAAACGAAACTATGGTTTTTATTTAGGTTTTTCTTACCTGAATTTAGAACTTAATGGGTGCTAATAGATGGTGACAGTGGCTGTAGTCTTTCAGGCAGGCTTAAGTTTCTTCCAACTTGTCATATTTTTTGCTTTGGTTTTTATCGCAAAGATGTGCTTGCAAAATTCCCGCATCAAAAAGTTGGAACCAATACTTGTTACTACAGTTACTACTAGCTAGGTCTGGAGGTTGGCTAGTGGATATTTATTTACAATTAACACAAATATTGTCTTAGAAGTAATACTGCAATGCAGTTATATCAAATATAAACCAATCGCTGAGTTTGTCATCAAAGATTGAGAAAATTCAATTAGAGGACTAAACGCTAAACACCTCAACCTTTTGAATTGTTGTCAGTAATATTGCTACTTTTAGGTCCCCTTTACTGTTGACATATTAACGGATTTTGAAATATTTAAACAGACATACCCTACATCATTGAATCGCGATTAGAAGCAATGTCTGTACAAGGAGAAATTTGCCTTGATCGACTCACTTAGTGTTTCTTTCCGGGTTTTGAGCCTCTTCCGTAAAGTCCTCTGAGCCCTCGTCCCCCAACACATACTTATTTATCAATGATATGTATACTATTCTTATGAATTTATCCTCCTAAACCTCCTTAGATCGCCACCCTCCCTCCGAGATCAGAGCCTTGTGTGGACTTGGCTGGGAGCTATTAATATAAGTAATTTAGCCTACTTAAAGCGCACAAACGTATGTAATATAAGGCATTAAAACGACTAAAATCATCATAAAAAAGTACATATTTAGCAACTAAATACAATCTTAAACTAAGAAAACTGCACTATTGGCTATCACGTTGAACAACTGGGCAGCGGATAGTCACTCCCAAATCAAATTCGAGATACTCTGACTCAGCATTTGAATAAGCAGGGCTTCTTCCACGAATGGAGGGTCCGGTTCCTGAATCTTGAGTCTGGCTCGAATGCCAAACATTGAACATCGTAGTTGACGTTCCGGGTCGAAGAGTACTGAAGCTGACATCATTAGTAGACCTATAACAGCGCAATCATTAACACAGCTTAAGGAAACTGGATAAGAGCTACAGGGGGTTAAACTACCATCACAGCAATGATCAGAGCTCACCCTTGGAGGGTTGAAATCGGATTGTATATTCAAGCATTGATTTGGCTAAAGTTGATTGAAATGGTATAGAAGAATAAGACATCAAGCAATAATCGAAATTATTAGATTTCTTTTTGAGAGTTTTAAGTACATTAAACCAAAATTCTTTTGATATTTGTCGCTAAAGATCGAAAACAGCGCAATTGTTCTTGTAATTCATTCCACAATCGGTTTGTGACTTTAGATGACTTCATTGATCTTTTGATCTTACTTTAAAAATAAATCTCATTAAATTAAAAGAAAACCTTTTCTTCTAATGCATAAAATGTTTCCCTTTTTAAAAAGGACAACAAGATTAGAGATAAAAGTTGTTTCGTCATAAGAACCTCCGTTCTCCTACTGTTCAATTTAGACCTCATTCTATGAATTTGTTTTGGTTTTTTTAGCCGTTTACCTTTGTGATTTAAGGGTAGAAAGACAACCTTGACCATGTGTCATCTCCACCTTGCGTTGCTCAGTTTTTTCCAAGGACATTTTTCACAAGTATTAGTCAATTTTTCAAAGTATTTTTATGTGTTTATTGCTTTGTTAAATAAATGCGTTGTATGGATTGCAATTTTCTACAAATCGCAATATGTGGGAACTAAGATTAATGTGGACACTATAATCTTACGAAAAAGGATAAATTTTGCAACAAATCACTCCAAATTCATTGGCGTTGACTGGTTTTTCACAACACAATAAATAGACATAATAGTAAAACAAAATGTTTCCATAAAACATAATAATTAGGATAATAAAAGCAATAGATATAAGGTGTCAAGTAGCAAAAAAAAAATATTACATCACGTAATGATATTACAAAATTTGATTGTAATTCCCACAATAGAATATTGACTTTTTAGCACGCAAAGATCCAGAATCCAGTCACCCACCTTAACAATCCCAAAATCACAAGCTAGAAAAGGGAGCAGCCCATGATTCCATCAACTCAAATAAATACCCAACCCAATCCAGACACATCACCTCCAATGAAACCGGAGATCTTAAATATTCACTACAAATCCTCTAACATAATTTTTGAAGACACTAAACGAGTGGCAGCTTCGCACAGACTCTGGGAGCACGTTCCATATTATGTTGCAAGTTGTCAGAGAGTTGAAGTCAGACCGCGCTGATGTACACTAGAACGGTCCTTGTATATCTTAAATAATCAGCCTTTTAATAACAAATAAGTTTTTTTTTCAAAACCCTTAGATTCATTGGTTAAGTTGGCAATAAGGTTATGTTTTACGTCCAAGAATTACATCTGGCACGATTCCAAACATAATCTTAATATAACTTTATCCTAATATAACTTTAATCATTATTAATTCAAATTATTAATCATATTATTTTAATTAATTAAATTATTATTAATTCGACGTATTAATTATTAATAAACTATAATTACATTATTAATCCCAATATAACTTTAATTATTAGCAATTAAACTTATTAAATAAATTATTTTAATTAATTAAATTGTTATTAATCCTAATATAACTTTATCCTAATACAAAAACAATATTCTTGACAAGCAGCGAGCTGGTTGTACTTTGAACGCTGTCAAGAGTTCGACCACAAAATATGCATAGGATTATTGGTCAACTGAGCTGGTACTGAACGGGTACTAGTAGTGAAAAAAAAGGGGGACACGAGTGGGATGAGAACAAAGCATCTCTCCCAGGAAAAACTATTGGAAAAAACTTTTAATTCTACCTGGTTTAAAACGCCCCCTCCAAGAGTAGGACCTGTTTCGATTAGGAACCTCAGACTTAAATTTGTACCCTTCTTCAAACCAAGAGTTTCAACAAGCAACTCCATTCATTGAAACGTGCCAATCCGGCCAAAAATCATTTTATTGTTAAAAAATATGCGTTTTTCGGATAAAATGTTTAATCTCATTAGAAAAAAGAAGTGTCCACTTTAGCAGTGAACGATAAAATTTCTGGGAGAATTGATAGGCTTCACATACGAGACATAACTTTTATGCAGATAACAAGAAAAATAAGTATCGTACCAGTGTGTAAAACTCGGAAAAGTCTCCAACTCATTCATTGTCAACGATAAAGTTCTTCTTCTTGAGCTGTTAGGGAAAGCTCCAATCTCTGTTGTATCTCCATCACTCTGGAACCTTTCAGGAGGAACAATGATAATATCTTGCAAAGAATCTAGTGCCCTAGAAAATTAGTCATTACTGCATCAGAGTTGAAGGAACATGATGTGGATGAAAACAGACGGCTTCCTTTGCAGTTTAAAATACGAATTGTACCTTATTTTATAGTGAATTTACACATCGCGGAAGTCCATCCGGATTTCAGAATCCGTGCAGAGATTCCGTCCTTTTTCGTGCTTGACAAAATCTAGCTTTCCGCAACGAGTTGGTTAAATCAGGATGGAGTCTAGGCAAGGTTTATAAATGAATGAAATCACGACTATGGATCATAAAAAAAATTCATGATCTTATAACATTGGTTCAAGGCTACCCCAGCGTGTACGATACTGCTTACCGAGGCTATAAAAAAAATAAAAATGTTGTCACCTGGCTCTATAGCTCAACAGCTTTCAGAAGAGGGCCACGTTGATGCATTTATTTGAAAACTTTGCCATAAAACGTAGCATTTTCTGGGCCATCGTTCAAAAAAATAAAGACGGATTTCTGCAGTATATATGAGCTATTACTACAGAATTCAGCTGCAACAGGCAACATTCGTCAATAGCGTCCATAACGATTTTAAATGCGTTAAGTTTATACCCAATTTAAAACAGTCCACTTTTTCATTGTCAAGACGTTTCTTTTCCAAGATACAACCATCTAGCCAAAAGATATGATGACACTGATCGTTATGAAAGTCCAAAGCTAAATAGCCAGGCTATCATGGTTATAGCGGTATATGCACCGTAGTAAGGAACAACCCCGACCCATAGTGACGAAAAATTAAAAACGCGGTAATAATAAGGTTACTGAGAAAGAGTTGTTATTTCTAGCTGATTTAGGAATGGTAACTATTATCTAAATTAGTCTTAATAGTAAAACATTATTTTGAAAACAAATTTAAGGGATTTTCGAAAAATAGCCTGAAACCCCTAAATATGGGCGTTGGGTGGAAACAGAAAGTACACCACTGGAATCACCATGGCTGAAAACCTTATCCAGGAAACTTCCAAACCGCTGGCTTGAACAACAAGGAAAGTCACTTTTTTTCATGGGTAGCACTGATGTGGCTTTCTCTTATTTTTTCCTTATTAATGACGGAGAGCTGGTTAAATGCTCGTTCTAAAGGATTTTTTTTAATCTAGAGTCTTTTGTAATTTCAAAAACAAAAGACATCTAAAATGATGCCGCTAAAGACAATAGAATCCTGGTTGCAGCGATAGCTGCAACCTAGTAAAGAATAATAAAATAGGAACTTCAAATATCAAAGGATTTTTGCAATTAAACTTTTACTATCAACTTAAAGATAAATAATACAACAATTCGTCAATCAGCTTTAGATAAAAAAAATTCCAAGCTGCATAGTTTTTTTTTTTAAATACACTTTCAAATTTCAGTTTATTTTGGGCTGGGGTTCGCTCTTTAATAGGTCGCAGCTACTTCTGCAACCATGACTATACCACAAATTCAGCATGCCTAAAGTCATTGCAGCAGAGATTTAGGCTACTATCTACAGAATTAAGATATTTAAAATTCTAAGATGCCGTTACAAGTCAAAGTTCTTATCCATTGTCTGATTAGTTTCAATAATAGATGGCAATAGCGATCCTGAAATGGAAGGCTTTCTTTCAGAAAGCTTACTTGACTGCTAGTAATTTTTTTTTCCAGGAATGATCGTCTCAAACCAGGCTCATTGCCTGATTAAAACGAAAATTTTGAATTCTATGGTATTTTTCTGTAACAATAACCTATTACAGCAAGGTTCGCATTTCTGTAAAACAACAGTACCGCAAAACAACAATTTTTGGCCCAAGTAAAACTAAAATACAATCAGGAGAAAATTCTAAAATACTCAGTCAATTTTGAACTATTAAGAACCATTTTTATCAGCTTTTAGTTTCAGAGTTCATGCTGCCACTTAGTAACTCACTCGCCCTGAACGTACGCATAGTCCATATAAAAAACGACTGATCAGTATAGAGACTATTTCTGCAGCAGCACTGATGCTCATACATTATTGTGTAGATTTACACCCTCTATTGAGAGGATGGCCAATGTATATTTTAAGGGAGGAGCTTGATGTCCTCCAAAAATGGGGACAGATGGTCCTGAAACATGGAGAAACACAGAGGACTCATCACCTTAAAATAAGATTGATGGAAAGTTATTACTCATACCTCATGGGTGCAGCGTCTGCTTTACTATATGGCCCTTCGTCCACAACTCCAGGATTTAAAGTCTCGATTTGTCTTTTTGCATGGTGGGTTTAATTGAGTGATTTTTAATCACTTTGAACAATTATAAGAAAATTAAAAAAAATTGCAAAATATATTAAATTGAGAGATTTTTATGCAAGGAAGGGGAAGATTGAAACCTTGTAGTCTATGTGTATGAGTTTTTTTCTATTTTGCATATGTTGTTGAATAGCTCATTAATGTACTAATAATAATATTCTGCTCGTTAGCATTGCCCTCTGGCTATTTTGCAACAAATATTTATCCATCTAATGAAATGTGAAGGGATGAAATCCTGTCCTAGCCTCCTTAATTTTGATAAATATATTTGGATGGAACGTCCACCCTGGATAATAAGGAAACAGACTCCTTCATATTGCAAAAACGTTAGGTTTTAGTGAAAAAACGGAAGTTTTCAAATACCTTAAAAACTGTTATAAAAGTAATAGTGTCTACAATTGATTACAGTAAAAATTTAGGAATGGTAACTCCTTAGAAAGCAGTTATGACGTTGATAGACTTCAGGATGAGCCCGGGAATGCATTGTTCTAAATATGTAATCGGTAATGTTGCATATTAAATGAGAAAGTTTCCAGCGTTCAGGAGGGAGATAAAAGGATGGAGCTAATAATCTAAATTCCCTTTCCATTGCTATAGATATTACTGCCGATTCTTTAACGGAAATTTTATTTATGTGCCTGAAAAGCTTTCAGAGTTACCAAAAAAAGTGGCTGTTCTTTCCTTAGACAAAAGCTTACTAGATCAATAGGCTATGGAGATGGAAAAAAGTAAAACGGTGACAAGGTCTTAAATAATATGCAGAATTAGCAGATTATTAAATCTAAAAATATGTAAAAAATTTGCAGATTACTACTCAGAAATTTGATGATCAAGTGCAAATTTTTAAGACTGTTTTTGATTCATCCATATATACAGTGCACAGCATTTTTGTTTTTGTGAGTGATAAGTGATGCTTACCGATTTTGGTGCGAATTTTTGTTACCTATATTGCATCACAAAAGTACCTTTGGATACATTAGGAATATCTGATTACCAAAATACTACCAGTTAACGGGGAACGGGTACTAGGTACCCACTAACGGGTACCTGGAGAAGCCTGGGGAAGGTTAACAGAAAGGGTGTGCGAAAGCACAGGATGACTGCCCCCCCCCCCCCATTGCACTTCCTCGCTGAAGGAATACGAAACGGAGATAATAGTCCTAACACTGGTAGGGACTATAAAATCCGGTTCTATATTCTTTACCCACTGGTGTATAAATAATGATAATAATAATTATAATAATAAAAAATTAAGTTCAAGCTAAGGGCTGATCGCTCAAATTTTATCACCAAGAATTCACACTCAGACTCTTAATTTCTACACATAACAAGCAACTGATCAAAATATGCGCAATACGTATAAGAAACGATATCTATAGAAAATCTTGTAATGCCAAAGTACAAAATCACGCCTAATATTAGAGCTAAACTAGGATATCTAGGTACTATAACACATCTCAACACGAGCACGAGGATCTTCTTACTATAAAAACAGGTCTTGCGCCTTCTTTAAATTTGGACCCTTAACTGAAATATTACTTAACTATATACCTTGTTCAGTCCCAATTATATATCCACCTAAACGATCCAGACTCCTTTCCAGACCCTTTTCGAAAGTAGCTCTTTCCAAAATCAACCCAAAATATCATTCATTAATCGCTAGCTTGTTATACCAGGTTTAAAGGGGTAGAGTATTCCGAGTAAAATTAAACACCTTTTAATACTCAGATATTAATATGCAAAGGAAGCCACAAAAATAATAAAATACTTAGAAGAGAAAAAAGGTGTAAGATGGAAACATTTGTAATATTTCTTTATTTCAATACATAAATACATGATATATTTTTTACTTACATTCCTGAATCATTCGCACTCGCCCGATCATTGCTGCCGTTTAAATTGTTCACATCTGACTCAGACCGAGCATTCCAATTGTTTATTCGGTTCCTCCACTCTTGCGAATTAATGTCAGCATACGGAGTCTCTTGCGAAATAATAGAGGCATTATCATCAACCAAGGTGCTTAATCGACAGATATCAGCAACAGGATGGATACTAGAATTTAAAACACCCAATTTACTTTATTTTAATCCATTTTAGTGAAGGAATCACAAACAGTGATTCATATAAGGCAAAAAACTAATGCTCTGACGTTGCTAAATTATATATAAGTAGCGTTAGCATAAGATATAATCTCTTATTGCAATAAATTAAAACTACAAATGGTGACTTTTTCTCACTTCCCAGTTTTTTTAACTTGTTTTTAAATTTTTGGTTACTACGGGCCGAGGGCCTCACACACAAATTCACACAAGTAACTTTCCCATTATTGTTAATATTTCTCACAAAAGTATAAAGATTTTAATTATAACAATTGACAATTGCGCTAATGATTTTTTTCGCCGTCGATCCAAGGTTGCATTAACATGTACAGAGTATTGACGCGCAATAACTTATTTTTGAAAACCAAAGAAAAGGTTCCAAAAATTGTGCACTAATTACTAATTTAATTAGCGTTAAAAAAAGCTCTATTTTAAGTATGGAGACCAGGGAATAAAAAATCCCCAATTATTTGACGTTCATTATAAAAGGTTAAGGGGTCTCAATCTAAATTCGTATTGTATTTTTATTTGCTATATCCTTTATATTTTTATTTCATTATTCCGATAAACTAAGCCGAACTTAAGGTATATTCAAGTTTTCATTAGTCTTGGGGTCCCCACGGTCTTGATGTAACCCAGCATACTTTTCAACACGAGACTAATCAAGGGTACCAGGTAACCCATTAGTTCTTTACCCCGTTAAGTCAGTAGGCCCTATTCACGTGTTAGCCCTTACTTGGCGGAGTCAACTGTTATCTTTGACAGAACAACCTCCTCAGGTTACAATTACAGCTTGATGCACAATATCGAGCAAATTAGCACCCTTTTCATACCTGTTCCCAGCTCAAAGTTTCATTTCACTATCAGTTTTTTGCCAGATATAGGGTGCCACTAAAAACTCTTCATGAGCGCCGAATTAAAGAGAAAACAGAAGGAACTATTCTCTTCTTACCCCTGCATTCATGCATACATTTCCGAAAGAATAGTTTGGACTTTAGACTCCTAGGTTTACTTTCAAGTTGTAAGACTGGTTATTGACCTCCAAGGAAGAAGACAGCCAAAGTCATACTACATGGTATTCAGCCACCTTTGGACACGGCCTCCCTCACCAAATAGTAATTTATTGTCACCCTCAGTACATAACGAAGACCCCCTAATTATGAGAAAAATAAAAACAAAGACAGAAAGAACCCTGGAAAGATTAGTTCATTTCTTTAGACACCATAAGCTTCTATAGCAGTCATGATTTTACCATAAATCTTAACCTGCATGTCAACCCTCAGAGGATTTCTTTAGAAAGAAAAATCAGGTATTCATAGTGTGATAAAGATAATGCTACTAATTACAATTTTTGTGGTTACTTTAAAATCTAAGCATATATCTTGGTTCACCGAATATTTAAGGGATTATGGCACAAGTGTTCGGCTATTAGGATATTAGGGGATTCCATTTCTTAACGGATCATCTGATCTCGTCCATTACAAGCTTTTTAGTTTGTGTGGCAAAAATATTTAGAACTGATTAAGTTGTCTTATAGAGTTTGGTAGAACTTGACAGCTACTTTGCCAGAAATCTTGGAAAAACTACCTAGCTTCTTCCGTTATATACCCTACATGGAGATATTCAATTTTAATGAAACTCACAGCATTGGAAAGTATGAATTTCGTTATATCGATTAGACGGAGTAAAATTTTCGTTCTAAATTTCAGGAAAAGGCAGTCTCAAAAATTTGGCAGCCTCAAACCTGCTAGGAAAACACTACACATCAGTGCCTCTTGCTAAGAAAAATTAGTGCCTCTCAGAATTAGGTCAATAGCAATAACAAAGCCAGATCTTATTTCTTCTACAGTTTAGTTAGTAGCATTTTCTACAGTCTTTCATTTTATTGACTCATAGAGGTTATAATTGTAACAATAATAACAAAACTCACCTAGGAGCCCAGTGAGACGGAGCAGTGCTTGCGTTAGATGAATGACTACTATTCCCTGGAAATAAACAATGCATAAATAACATGACCTGAGACAGTTTTTTTTCTTCTATTTTTTAACAAACGTACCAAGCGATTATAACATTTTTGAGAGCCAGACTTTCCGTCTCCTCTCTTGGAGGGATTGAAGAGTGTTTCTTTACCGAGAAGTTTAAAATGCAAAAGTCTTTCCAGAAGGGAAATACAACTTGGAACGTCTCAGAATTGAGCATCCGGGGCCTCAATAAGGTCAAAATAAACGACCTATGCAATTTTACAACAAGCAGAGCCGGTGTAAATCCCCCCACCCCTTCAAGCCACCCCTGGTCTTTATTGTTCAATGGAGTCAAGAGCTTCAAGTTTACCCTTCCCATCTCCGATCTCATATGCGTATATACCAGTTAGTAGCTATCAAGTGTAGTTTACTCCTATCAGCATTTCGTCCATCACAAATTAATAGCCACTATTTTAAGAGTAATGTCCATAAGGCTTGGAATCCTTTGTTTTACTGTTATATCCGCTGTTTGATATCTGATATCATTATCCGATGAACATATAAAATACATACGGTTTAAGGAGAAAACATGGTATTCAAAACACTTTTGTTGATTGGAAATTTCAGCAATGAGCCAAACAAGTTCGGCGGGCGACGGTTTGGATCTGTGCCAATTTCATTTCCAGGTCATTCGGGAGGGATTGATGAACGCCTTGAAGGGAGGGAGAAAGAGCTGAATTGAAGAGTCAATCAAATCATTCAATCTGGAAGGAACAGGGCAAGGCAGAATGATATATTGTACATTAAAAACCATTAACTTTAAACAAACAAAGTTCTTTCCACACGGAAGAAAAGAGCTAAGTTGAAACAAAGCTCAAATAAACAAGCTGAAATAAACTGACTCATAATTTTCCCTATATTTACATAATTCTAAGAACTAGCACTTTATAGAAATACCAAACCTACACAAAAAATAAGATGTCCTCTTAGTCTATAAGTGCCCTGTGGAAAATAATAACAGTTTATAAAGTTCTCAATAGTTTTTCAACCCCATTATTTCAATAGCTTTTAGTATATACAAAAAGAAAATCAAGCAAATAGCTAAACAGATAGCGAAAAATTAGTTTATTTAAGCAAGTTTTTAAACGCACATTCATAACGTACAAAGGAAAAGTTTTAAATTTTAACTTTGCTCTTTACTTCAGTCAGAAAAGCTTTTTTAAAAATTACTTTTCTTTCATTTTTGTTCCTTAACAACAACAAAATCTTAGTCTGACTTAGGGAGATGAAAGAAAAAAAGTCCAAAAAATCTTTTGTCAAAATAGGGTGTTGAATATATATCCCTCCTCCTTAAAACTTTCCCACATGATTTGTACAACTTTGTCACATTAGTAAAGAGAGATATATTGGCATCTTTAAGATGGTACTGATAAAGAAATAAAGTATTTTAATGAAAACGAAAATAAATGAAACCTTTTGCGTCATAAGGTGTTTTTTTTTTGTACGTTTTTCATTTTCCCTTCTTAATGGGGCTGGGAAGGGGAGTATCCAAGAGCCACGATACAAGCAAGATCAAAATGGTATGCGTGCTTCATTTTCTAACTAATCCACTCCAGAAATGGTACCAAAGTGACAAAGCGATTTTTGCTGTCATATGTCATTTAAGCAATAGATTCATCAAGAGGAATTAAAAAAAAAAAGATATGAGCAACAGCTTTGAAAGGAGGCATTCGACGTCTCTCTATGATCTTGCGGCAGCCTACTTGCCATGACATATACATAAAAAAATACAACAAAAGACACGTCACTATCACTCTGTAAAAAAAAATCGCTTAGGTTTCGAAAACATGAAAATGGGTGGGGAGGTCACACAAAATGTTCGATTCGTGAGTTTTAGACCACAAAATAAGGCTATAGAATAGAATCGGTTTTATTTGCACAATCTCTCGTAGTCATAAAACTAAATGGCGCTTGTGCTTACAAAAAAAAAGGATTAAATCAAACGACAAAAAAAAATCAGTAGACAAATAGGATTGTTTGTCACGATTGTTTTCACAATAAACTTATGCTATTGATTTAACCCTACATAATACCTATTGTTCCTGAATACTTTTAAACAGAATTTTTTCTTCCTAGATTTTATTTTTCAAAACAAGTTTTCTAACTTTCAGTTACTATGGGCTGTTTTCACTCTTTAATAGGTTGCAGCGATTACTTCATAGATGATGCGTTGGAGAGGTATCAAGATTTTTCCATTGGAGGCTTATCCACTAATTAAATTTGAAGAGGTGCCAGGACCAGCCAGGATTGTGACAAAACATTATTTTCGTGCCACCACACCAGAATGAGTACCAAACAAAAAATCATGTAATGCAAACTAGAATGAAAGCAACCTTCTTTTTATATTTTTCGTTTGTTTATTTGGTAACAAATGTACATGCTAATCAGGATCTGCACGATAAATAGCACCACCCGATACTAGTGTCAATAATAAGCTCAATTTTTTACAACGTTGATTTTGCTCTCTTCCCTAAGATAATAAATTTTCTGACTCGTAATCAAGCCAACATTTCATCATTTTAACTAATTAGTTTTCATCATCAAAATAGATAAGGTACACAAAAAAGGAATAAAACTGTGAAAGCTATAAAAGACAAAACAAACCTGTGGTTGAATGGGGAGGAGCGCTTGGTATTCCTTCATTCTGACAATTTTGCAGAGTTCCACCAGAACTACAAAAATAAATAAAATCAATAGAAAATAAGCAAGACACGTAAATTCTCGCCCCTTCTTCACGGGTATTAAAATCTTTTTGGAGCGGGGAAAAGGGAAGGACATTAGAAAGTGAGCATGTTAAAACCTTAATTTTTTCTTGCGAGTGTTTTATAAGCAGATTAAGTTTACTATGCTTAAAACAAATAATAAACCCCCCAAAGGAAGATAAGTTTTTCTCAGAATTGATGAGGGTTACATGATCGAAGAAGAAGATAGCCATGAAATTAAAAATTGATGAAGACTATTTCCGCGGAAATCCGAGTCTATCTCTTGCGAGTTTATTGAAAAATGTTGTTGACATACCCTCTAACAACAAGATACGGTTAAAAATGTGGCTTGCTTTTGATGAAGAAAATGCATACCGTCACACGAATGTCTATGGAAGAAATTTCTTTGTGACAAATACACGACAATGGTTTGTAAGGACGTTGCTTACTCCTTCCCCGATGATTAACTAAATTTGTTATGGCATACGGAAAAGAGGATTTCATTAGGAAATGATAAAATTAGATAGCCGGATGAATATCAGAAACCTAGAAAATAAGGTTATTTTTCATCCGCTGTTACCTTTAATGTTTTTGATTAATTGACTGGTTGCACTCGAAGACCTAGATTTTGCACATAGTCTTGCCAAGTAATTCTGGTTGCGTAGCTGATGATTCGCTCGTATTCCAAATAATCTTTTTTTTACTCCAATTCAATTCTAAAAGTGATCAAGAGATTTTTCAATATCTTACTAAAAAATTTCGTTATATATATACATATATATATATATATATATATATATATATATATATATATATATATATATATATATATATATATATATATATATAGCATATATTATTATTGCATAAGTACTTGCTGCAGCGTATTAATAAATAATCTCAAAATACCTACAATTAGCTGTTCTCTGCAAGTTTACATTCTCACATGACTTTGTTTATAAAACTTTTGGCCAACATACATTTACCCCTGCAGTTAACGTAGCTACCCTGTGTGTTTTCGTAACAAGTCTTTGACGTAAAATATAGACATAAATTACGAAAATTTTAAGAGGGTTTGACACTAGTTGTTACGACATATTTTGGTCTCATACAGGCATGTGCGTTCTCACATCATTAGCAAAACTTTGATAATTGTTACGATTTTTCTGCAATTTTCTATATTTTTCATGTCATTCATCTGTTTCTCTAAATTTTCAAAAACTGACAAACACTATCATCTTAACTGCGTTGATATAATTTTTGTTCATTTGAAATTTACATGGTGAATGAACAATGTGATCAGTATAAGCAACTTCTTTTCTTAATTCCACGTTTTTATTATGTAACTAGAAGCCGTTTATGGATAAAGATAAAACATATTGAAAGAACTCACGATCTTACGACATGAATCATAGCTATGATTAGCAAATGAAGGTATCAGAAACGTGTCAGTCTTTAGCAAGAATTTCCAAAAAAAGCGATAAGATTTTTTTCCTTAATGATAAGAAAAAATCAACATGGAAGAAAAAGAAACCTTTTCCTTTAATGTTCAATAGGTACTTACGGTAGATTCCACAAGTCAGCACGTTGGGTTACTTCTTGACTAAACAATGGGTTGTAAGGCTTATTGTTAACATAAGGCGGTGGATGTTGAACTCTCTCATATCCATTATTTATAAGGGGCACTTCCGTGTCTTTTCTAGAGTCAGGCAAACTAGAAACAGAGGGGACGTCTTGCACATTCTCTGCAAGAAAAGACAAATGAACTTAGAAGAAGAATCTTGTATTAAAAACAGAATAATTAGGTCTGTTTGCTAAGTTGTAATTTGCTCAAAACTGTGAAAATAAATAATGCTACTTCTCGCGCAATACACCTTCCCATGTATTCAAATTGGTAATTAAAATTGACTGAACCTTGAGAACAAGTATATATTGTCAAAGTTTAATATAGATACGGTATAATTATGCTAGAAAGAATTTTTGGACAGCCACAAAAAATTTACCAAGAGAGTACTACTACTACTAACAACTAACTGCAGCACCAAGTCGCCTGAGACCAACACAGCTAAGCATGCTCCACCTCCATCCCAATCTATTCGAAGTCTCCCTCTTTAAATCATCCCAGGAAGTTCTTATTTTCCTTGCGACATCCTCCAACCCCAGCCACGTAACCTCCTTTCCGTTTAGCTTAAGACGGCATGCCGAAACAGACAATCTTTGGTAATGTAACGAAAATAAATATTCGTCTGATTTTTCATATGGTTCACTCGACTACTCGATTTCACGTTCTAATATTACTGGCTTCTTCATAAAACGCGGGCCAAAATTATAATTTATAGAATAACTTATTTTAACAACTGATACAAAGTTACTGCAAAACCTGCAAAGCAATTTAACAGTCACGCAGCTAGCTAAATCTTTGGAATTGGTAACTTGAAGTTCAATACTCGTTTAAGGAAAATATTCTCAAGCAATTGTTCGTTTAAGAAGATTTTTTGTCAAAAAAAAAAATCTAGGTAGGTCGCAACTTTTGGAAGATTCGTTTAGGGCTATAATCCCCCCCCCAAAAAAAAAAAATCACTTGAATAACGTCACAAATACCCTGGCTTCCAATACCTTACTGGTTTTAATTTTTACAGACGAATAAAATGAATGAAATTAAAATTGTTTCGCGAAAGAATTTTTTTTTAAATACGTTATTCTTGTCACCGGGCTAAGCTCGGTCCCCGGGTATTTTCAACAGAAATACAAAAAAATACATTTTACAATGAAAATACACTCCAAAAGATCTTCTTTCAAAGTCTGGAAGGAAAGTAAAACATCAAAGAGGGAGGTTATATTCCATATAGTTACTAATCTAGTTACCCTTCCAAAATTGGGGCCTTTTCTCGTGCAAAATTAAAACGCAAATAACGTCCAAAAAACTTGTTTCGGAAAAAACTTGTTACTACCCTAGCAATGAAGCATGGACGGATAATAGATCAGACATATCTATTAACAAATGAACTAACCTCCTTTTTATACAATCCTAATAAGGGGGGAATTAATGCCAGATTTGCTTCTCACTCAATTGGACTATCTGTCTTGGCTTTTTTCTACAATTAGCCATGACATGATGCCCACAACTATTCCATTTCAATTCAAAAATCAATTCAAATGTTCAAATGCTTGGAAGAGATGAGAACAGTTGCGCGTTTAAAGGTAAGTTAAGGGACGCGTCAGGCTGTGAATTTCTCTGTTTTTTTTTATGAACAAATATCAAATATAGCTGAACTGCCTATTTCAATACTCTACAAGATCCTTCTAACAGGCCAACTTGGCATATTGAAGCTTTGATCTTTTAAGAGGTGTTTCAACAATTCCAATGAAGGGGGTCCAAATATAACTAAAGCAAGTTATTGTGTTTAATCTGGCATATTTCAAGCTTAATTAGCATAGAGATGTAAATCATTATATCGGAACTGCCTAATGTATCCCTACAAACTACACACAACTTTGATCCTTCTAACTTGACGAATACTCGTGTTCAGTTTCGGATATTTTCAGAATGTGTATTCTGACAATTCCAACATGACGGATCCGAGATTTATTGAAGCAAGTTGTCTTACTTAACCTGGTATATGATATACAAAGATCCGGCCTAAATATACACAGAAAGATGAATATTATAAAAAAAAACTGGTAAATGTGGAATCCGTCAGTACAAGAGGAGAAACAAAGTACCTAAGAAAAAGTGCCCAAGGCAGCTTCACTTCTGAAGGCCAATAGACAAATATGAATTCACCCAAATGAAAATAACTTGAAATAGAAATTGACAGAATTAATACCTTTTTGTAATTTATATCATGTTAAATATAAAAAGATGGATATCTTCTAAGAAGAATGATCACATTAAAAGAACCTCTGTGAGGAGTAATTTTAAGGAAGAGAAATAATCAAATTTGTCTTTATACATTACTAACTCGTTCTTGAAAACCCCGACCAACAAAACAATTTATGGATGAGCCTATTACATTTCAAGATATTCCATCCCTTTCCACTGTCTGATTAAGAATAAGGTAGTCGTAACAGGTGGTGGTTGTTAGTTGGTACAGCAAAGCTGGTAAGTGTCATTTTTTACATACGACGCTTACCAGCATATATTTTATTAAAGTATATATTTTACAGGAGAGTGAAAACCCTGCAAAAATATTTCAGGTTTTTTTTTATTCATACGTAATCTCGGTTAAATGATTTCCTTTTAGAAATCTTAGATAGGGGTAAACAGTTTTAAAGTCAAAAACTACAATTTCCAATGACAAAAAAGCATAAAACGAATTTTGCAACAAAAAAACTCTAACCCTGTTTAGAACCAAGAGAGATAACATGTTAAACTAATCAATAAGACTTACTTTCTTTTGGCTTTGTTTTTACTTTGGCACTACACTAATTTAATCATTTGCTCATTTTATTATTCAGCCAGACAGAATGCTTATTCTCGTCGTAATTTTTATGATATTCTACAAGCAAGTCTTGACTTTATGACGGCAAAGTACCCAAATGTACCCATTTTTATAGCAGGGGAAGCAAACGAACTAAGTCTTAATTATCCGTGCAAAGATCAGAAGCTTAAGCAAATTGTAGATTTCCCAACTACAAAAGGAGGAACCAGTTTGAATGTTATTTGCACCAACCTCAAAACCTTTTACAATACTCCCCTTCCCCCATTGGTGCTAGCTATCATTTCAAATTTAATTGAAACCACTGCTAATTTTTAAAACAAATTACCCAGTCTCTGAATTTTCGTACCAGCCAATAAAAAGCCAAGGTTTTTTTCTTTTCTTAGATTACTTCTGAGAGCTGGGATGATGTTGTGTCGTATCTAAATCTTAATTAAAAGGTTAGTGTATTTCAAACAAAATTAAGGACAAATTACCAAAAATGTTTCCCAGAGGTTACCAAGAAGGTATGTTCCTCAGATAAACCCTAGATTAATAAAAAAAAAAGGACTAATCCATTTGAAACAAACTTTTTCGCCTTGGAAAGAAAGATGAAGCCATAACCCTGCGTAAACAAATAAAGAAAGAAATACGTCGAGCTGCCTCTCGTTATGGTAAGAATAAACTGAATTGCTTTAAACAGAGCAAACCTCAGCAATGGTTTAAGAAGGCGAAAGAAATAGAGGGTCGCTTGTGCAAGAACCTCGATTTTCTTCTGGATGAACCTCCTGAACAGACAGCCAATGAGCTTAATAAACGCCTAGCTAGTATTGTGCATACCCTCCCCACTCTCTCGGAAAACCATCAAATCCCTGAAGCTCCAAAAGACAAAATCCAGTAAATTTCATCAAAGCAAATAATAGAAAAAACGCACAAACTGAAAAAACTAGTGTTTGTCCCATTGATATCCCAATTGATCTAATAAAAGCATTCCCTGATAAACTATTAACACCACTTGTTAGTATTTTTAATGATATTAGTAATTTCGGATGTTACCCGTCATGCTGGAAGTTGGGCTATATTACTCCAATCCAGAAAAAGTGAGTCTTGAATGATTTCACTGGAGTACGACCAATCACCTTGACCCCAATTTTCTCAGAATTAGTACGAGAGTTTTTTAGCTATTTGGATAAAAGCAGAGATTATTGAACTTATTAATTTACAACAGTTTGGAGACCAGAAGGAGACGTCTGCTTCACACTACCTTTTCAGTCTTATTGCCACTATTCTTAAAAACCTTGAAAACCCTGATACTTGGTTGAATTTTTTTATCAATTGATCTCCAGAAAGCGTTCGACCTAATTGATCACAATATCCTTGTAAATAAACTGTTGACTTTTCAAGTGAGTCACTTTTTAGTAAAAATTGTTGCTTCGTTTTTAACAAATCGTTCTCAAGTGCTAAAATATAAAAATGTTTATTCCGATCCCCTTCATATCTATTGTGGGGTCCCCCAGGAAACCCTGATGGGTCCCATTTTATTCCTTATAATGGCTCATAACCTCATGACTGACCACAAACAGCGATGAAAGTATGTGGACGACCTGTCTGCACTAGATGTTTGTCGACGAAATATTAACAGATCAATTATGACATTACTTGACGACGTCACGCATGAGGCTTCTTTGTCGAAGATGAAAGTTAACCCTAATAAATCGTCAGTCATGACAGTTAATTTTTTAAAGTCACCGCCTTCTTTCAAGAACCCATTCCTCCCAAAATCTCTGTCGCATGCATTAAAATACTTAGGGTGACAATCACTGCTGACTTAAAGTGCGATCCCCATGTTCAAAATATCCTAAAACAGGCTTCCCTTTCGGTCTCCCTTCTAAAACTTTTGTTAAAATCTTATGGCCCCCCTAAGGATCGTCTCCAACTTTATCGTTCTTTTATTCGGTCAATTCTGGAGTTTGCTTGTCCAGTATGGCATTTCAGTCTTTCTTTAGAGAATGTTTATAAGATTGAAAATGTCCAAAAACGAGCACTTACAATCATAGGTGGTGAAGGGAAGGTTCCATATCATTATCTACTTGGTAAGTTCAAGCTCACTCCGCTGGCCGAGAGAAGAAATCTCCTCAGCCTTTGTTTCGGTACCAAGACCCTGTCTGTTCCTCGATTACGTTCCATCATCCCCGAACCCGATCTTCCCGCCCGCAACAGACAATCCCGTAGAAAATCCCAAAACTGACTCCCATCCCCACTAAAAATGAATGATATAGAAATAATTTTCTTCGTTTCTTTAAGCCATATAATAGCCAGGAAAAATAGTCATTAATTTTATTGTTATATACTTATTTTTTCTTTTTTTCTTTTTAACCAAGTCTGAAATATTTTTTTATGTATTTTCATTAATTTTATTGTTATCTATTTATTTCCTGTTTTTGACTTTTTAACTAAGTGTTGACTCTTCTATGTTCGATGTGAGCGTCAAGTTTATTCGGTGATATATATATATATATATATATATATATATATATATATATATATATATATATATATATATATATATATATATATATATATATATATATATATATATATATATATATATATATATATTTTAGTGTTTGTTTGATGTATAATTCAAATTCGGCAACCATGCTGTGATAGAAATTAAATTAAATTCTTGTTTTTATTCTTCTTCTTCTTTGCGGAAATAGAGCATAATTCTCTGTTGAGGGAACAAAACCCCTTAGCACCTATTGAATTGCCGTAACCTGTCGGCACAACTGATAATCCCGATTTAAGGAAAATGGTACTTACTTTTTCGTTTTTGATAAAAACAACAGGCACAGTAAACCAATGATCCAACGAAAATGCAAACAATAAGGAGGCCAACAACGGCGGTAATCCATAACTGTGGCTCTGTATGAGTGTTTGGAGGGGGAGTGGTAACAACTGCCATGTCTAGTTTTCTTTCACTCCGGACACATTTATCGCAATACATGTTGTTTCCACATCTTTCTAAGACATACCTAAAACATAGGTTTTAAGCATTTCAACAGAGTAGGTGCTCAAAATAAAAAAAGACAACAGTTGCCACTGGGCTGAATGCGGGGTAGGGTAGCTTCAATCCATGACCCAAAATGTCCTACTTCAACATCGCTTTTACCATGTTGACAAATTTAGAATCCTCTGCACACAGGTATGACCCTTTAAGGTCACTTTTCTGGTTAGGTGCGGTTTACTTAAAAAACAAAATCGTTCAAATTCGTCTTTTTTTTCCTTAATTCTCTTTTTGGAAATGAGGAAGGATAAGCGGAAGTCTTTGTCGAAATATCTGATTGGTCTTTTTGTTTCTTATTACTGGCTGAAAATCCCCTCTTTTCCATTTTGTCAGTTTCCTTTTCCCTTTTCTTTCATACATTAAAGTTAAACAATGATAAAGCTGTAGGAAATAATGCAGAAAAGAATGAAAGATTTTCAACAATTTGGAAGGGAATGAAGATAAAATAAGATATATTTCAATCAAACAAAAACAACTCAATAACACAAATACAAGCACCCCGCATAGCACACCCCAACCAAACAAAAACAACTCAATAACACAAATACAAGCACCCCGCAAAGCACACTTCAACCAAACAAAAACAACTCAGTAACACAAATACAAGCACCCCGCAAAGCACACTTCAACCAAACAAAAACAACTCAGTAACACAAATACAAGCACCCCGCAAAGCACACCACAATCAAACAAAAACAACTCAATAACACAAATACAAGCACCCCGCATAGCACACCACAACCAAACAAAAACAACTCAATAACACAAATACAAGCACCCCGCAAAGGCTCCATGGCCTGTAAAAAAGGGGAATCACGAAACAAGGCAGTCAAATATCAAATTATTCATCATTTAAACACATAAAATGCAAAAAATCACACCTACTCACATAAATAGAGAGCAGAAAAATGAGAGAAGAAGAAGCGACAGAAGGAAAGGGATTTCATTCAAAAATGACACTGGAATCAGGCAATGCAGGACTCTACAGATTTGGCAAGGAAGACAGTTTATGAAACAGTTTAGAAGCCGCTAAATTCTTTAGGCTTTGTAGGTTTTGTAGAACATAATAAAGAGATAGGAGGGGAAAGATAAGTTTAGTCTAGTTTGAGTTTGTCTTTTAATTTGATTGAGAAATTTTGTCCTTGTTTTTGTGCGACTATCCCTCTTGAAGAAGAAGTGTAGCTAGAAAATAAGAAGGGGTACTTGTGTATTACTCAGTACACACTCAAAAAGCGAAGTTATGGTAATCATAATGAAACATACCAAAATGCAAAGAAAATACATTACTTTAGTAACAAAATTATAAAAACTATAACAAAAAATTATGGTAGGGGGACCGCGCAGAACGCATTATATTAAACATCAAACCTAACATAACTTAACCCAATCAAAAAACAGTCTCTGCATATTAGATGTTAATAAAAACATACCTACAACGTAGATTTCAACTGACCCTAAGCTAATTTTCTTCAAATATTGACAGGTAGGTTATTGTCTTATCTGTAGATCCGAATTCTCGAGTGTGTACTGAATAATACACAAGTACCAAAAAAGGATTGAAAAATAATAAAGCCTCACCATCTGACAGAGTAGCAAATGCATTTTAGAGATATGAGGGTTAAGAGGTTAGAAATAATAACTGAAGGTTACGAATAAAACTTTCAAAAAAGGGGAAGTAGCTAGTGATTTTAGGGAAACTTTAATAAAACCCCTTTATAAGGAAGGTAATAAGAGTGAGTGGAGGCAGTAGCTTGATTTGTATAAGAAGCAAATTTCTTAGCAAGATGAAACGTCTGAAACTAAAAGACGTTGTAGATAAAGTTGTAAGAGAAGAAAAGTGAGGTTTTAGGAGGGGCAGAAGATGTTTAAACCAATTTTTCACCCTTCCATTTACAACTGAGAAGTATCTGAACCATCAGACTCATGTAGTCCTCAGTTGTATAGATTATGAACAGGTATTTGATTCAGCCGATAGAAGAATTATCTTATCCTTGTATGATATAGATTGCAGTGATTAGTGCTATTTACGGGAATAATTTTGCTTAAGTGAAGGAAGCAAGTGAGGATAGAAATTGGCTCGGTGTTGAGCAGGGTGGTGTCCTATCTAAGTTTATATGGATTATTAGTTACATTATTAGTAAAAATATTGGCTTCGGGAGAGATGTAAAAACAGAATAGCCAAGACACACTGCGTTTTTTACAGTTAAAAACAAGTCTGGAAGAAAAGGATGAAAACTCCAGGAACGATTAATAGATTCAATCTCTTTTTATTGATAAACCAGCTGAAGACGAAAATAAGCAATTATTACCGAAACTCTGATTAAAGATAACATACTCCACAACATATCTTGGGACTCTTTATATTTATATTGTCCGTTCTACAAAGGCTGAATTTTTATCTTGGGTTTGGTTCTATGTTTGTCGTTTGTATAACATCTATTATAAGCAACCCTAAGTTGGAATAAGATCTTCCAGCCTCTGCATTCACCAGAGATGACTTTGCATCTTTGCTTAAAAAAATAACCTTACCTTGATTGGAAGGGTCAAGGGCAAAGAAAATCTACCATTAGAGTTATCCTACAAAACTGTGCGCAAATCCTGATTTCATGACTTCATTGCCCTCTTCTCAAATTAACGCTCAATTGAAAGATAGCCCTTTGTAATTTATTCGTCTCAAATCTTTGGAACATATTAGAAAGTATTTCAACATAAATAGTTTTGAAAGCACTTAGATACCCCCCCCCCCTCCCTTCAACCAACCCAAACGCAAACTATGCTACAATTTAACCTTTACACTATTCACTTTTAAAGATATTTATGAAAATGTTATTTATTAGACTTTATCTATCCCTCTCCCCTCCCCACTCTAAACGCACTTTTTAGGGCATTAGACTCTTATGACACCCTTATTTTACAGTCGTAGAAACTATTAATTAAAACACAAGGGATTTAGAAGAACTTCGGAGATTTTACATAATTTAAAAAGATGCATTTTTTTAATTAATAGGAGACAGGAAGGTTATTATCGTACAGATTGATGTAAAACATTTTGATGTAGCAGTTGTTAATTTACCAGCAAAATAAAATAAGTAAATCAGTTTCCAGATCCATAAAACGAACAGCAGAGAAAATAACATAAGAGTTTCAGAATTTCAAATAAAATATAACAATATTCTGGAGGAGACAATTGCGTTTCTGGCACACTTCGATCGGATAGCTAGAAAAATTCCAGTTAAACTAAAAACAACTGGAACAGCCTCAGATAAAAATGCTCCATTTTAGAAAGGCGGGGTCTGCACTCTTCTCCCGCTCCGAAAACAATCTTTTAGTTTGAGTTAGTTAAGCTACATGCTAGTGAAAGTTTTATGCTCAAAATCTAGGGTATAATTGATGATTACTAGCTTAAGAAGGTTGAGTTCGAAATAAACGTAAAATATGTATCTGCTTAGTTCATATTCAAATATATGTGAGAAAAAAGAAAATAATTCAAAGAAAACACAAAAAAAAAACACTGAAAACACAAAAGCAAAAATCTCAGACTTCAAAAATCTTATAACGGGAAATCAATAAAATTAAAACACATAACTTCTTTCATAATTATGGTGATTTAACGCTATGTGCGGAATTTTGCGATATTACTACCTTTAAAATTTAAGAGACAATTTATTGGATTACAAGCCTAATTTTAACTAAATATAATAAGAGTAAATACAAAAAAATCGGTAATTTACCCAGGCAAGCATCCTCCACAGTCCTTAGGTGACTTTGAACAAAGTCTCGGTAAGTCTCTCAATGATTGTCTCTTGTAATATTTGCAGTCATAGCAATTAACACATTTTCCTAGGTTTGAGCAAAACTGCCCTCCATAACAATTATCATCTCGGGAGCACTAAAAAAGATAGCTTGTCTTAAAGAGAGAAAAAAAGAATGTTTGCTATACGACAAATAAGACATAGAAAATAGAGGCAGATGAAGCAAAACGAAAATTATATACAACCTGAAGAACTGGGAAGCTCAACGCTGAAATACCTCTAATCTCTAAATACCAGCTTTGTGTCTCAACTCTCTGGTAAATTAACCCATGTAGGAGTGTTTTGGGATCTACAAAGGGCATGATGTCAAGACAGCCTTTAATTCTGGAATTCACAGTCAAATTTATGCTGAGATGAGTAAATGAGATGCATGCTCGTCCATGGTTTGGTTACTGTGAGATACGTTTTTACACATGGACTTTGATGCGTCGGTCTTCATTAGAACAAGCAAATATCAGCATATGTAGCTCAAATGCTACCTAGAGTGGTTTAATGATACGTTATATATGGAGTAGACCAAATAAATTCATGTTATTGGACTCTCTGAGGACTCCTTGAAAAAAATGTGCTTATTTTGGTCCAATCAATTTTCTAATGTTCGGTACCACTGTGATCCCTGCTTCCATCTCGCTAATTCATCATGTTCTCCCGTTTTTTGTCTCTATTAAAGCTACAAGAATGCTCGTCATTACCGCTCTGAAGGTCAAGCTGATAAAAACCTACAGACTACAATGTCTCTACGCGGTTTGCTGTTTTTGAAATTTGTGAAACGATGGAAAAGATTTTGATTCATTTTTGTAATCGATACAATAATATTGTAATAATATGTATTTCATTGTTTCATATGTAATTCAATTGTAATAATATTGACTTCATTTTGAGTAGGATCAGTTATGTTATTTTTTGTATCTTAAAATATCTTTTTCGGCTTTTGTTTATAGCTTTTATTTATAATGCTATATTTTATATGAACAAGTGTTCATGAACACTTGTTCATGAAGTGTATTTTTTTTCTCTCTTTTTTCGTGGAGTATTCTTCTAACTTATATTTTCGCTTGTACGTACAGAGGGAATGTATAAATTGTTATTATTATTCCAATATGACCTAGAAACACTTATGTCTTTTCAGAGTATCCTGTCTTTGAAACTAGAGAATTGACGGAACCGATCTATTTTTATAACCCATACGATAAAATTGCAGATTTCGCTTGGAGTAGTGCAAGTTCAAGTTAATATGACTTATATGTGTAGAAGATATTTTTTTTTTTTTTGTTAAGAGTGTATTTATCCTTTTTTCTCAAACTTACTCCTCTAGTGTTCATTTTTTTTTGTATGTACACAGGGGATAATAAAAACTATTACTACTATTATCAAGTAGCACAAGCGCTTTTTAACAAACTTTCCCAGCTTGAATCATAAGCAAACAATCTTCTAACAGATAGTTATAGAATATTATATTCGCTTTGCAAACAACCATAAGCAAACAATCTTCTAACAGATAGTTATAGAATATTATATTCGCTTTGCCTTAAAATCGCAGCTAATTCAGATTGCCTGTTCGTTTTGTACATGACAATCTACATTAGTATGTTTATCTATCTTTTCGGATCCTGCTCTTTCTTTTCTTTTTTTTTTCCTCATAGAACGAATCGCTCTGGCAAGTTAACAATGCACTTATTACTTACCAGCCTTATTAATTTCAATTGACAATGACTACTTACCGATTTCAACTCATCGTCATCATAAACATCGTCAGCCATTGTTAAAGAGGTCAATATAGCAAGCAGCAGAAGAGTTCTTTTCATCTAAAATAAAAAAAAGTATAGAGATTAACCTTTCAATTTATAATTAAAAAAATGAAGGCAGTAAACTCAAATGGAATATGAAGGAAAAGTTATCTACAAACAAAACAAAGTACACAAAACAAGAGAAACATTTAGTATAAAACGTTAGAGTAGTTTTGAAACTTTTTTTTTAACATAGCTAATAGTATAGTCGTAACAAATATTATGGCCGCCCCTATTGCTGCCATCTATTCCACTATAGTCATAACAAATACTATTATCTTACAAGCCCAAACGTGTTTAACCGGTTTTTATGGCACTTGGTATTAACCAAGTGACATATAGCAGTCGCCAATTCTGTCGGTCTGTCGGTCTGTCTGTCGGTCTGTCTGTCGGTCTGTCTGTCGGTCTGTCTGTCGGTCCCGGTTTTGCTACTTTAGGCACTTCCAGGTAAGCTAGGACGATGAAATTTGGCAAGCGTATCAGGGACCGGACCAGATTAAATTAGAAATAGTCGTTTTCCCGATTTGACCATCTGGGGGGGAGTGGGGGCCCGGTTAATTCGCAAAAAATAGAAAAAATGAAGTATTTTTAACTTATCAGCGGGTATTTGGATCTTAATGAAATTTGATGTTTGGAATGATATTGTGTCTTAGAGCTCTTATTTTTAATCCCGACCGGATCTGATGACATTGGGGGGAGTTGGAGGGGGAAAACCTAAAGTCCCGGTTTTGCTACTTTAGGCACTTCCAGGTAAGCTAGGACGATGAAATTTGGCAAGCGTATCAGGGACCGGACCAGATTAAATTAGAAATAGTCGTTTTCCCCGATTTGACCATCTGGGGGGGGGAGAAGGGGCCGGTTAATTCGGAAAAATAGAAAAAATGAAGTATTTTTAACTTATGAGCGGGTGATTGGATCTTAATGAAATTTGATGTTTGGAATGATATTGTGTCTCAGAGCTCTTATTTTAAATCCCGACTGGGTCTGATGACATTGGGGGGAGTTGGAGGGGGGAAACCTAAAATCTTGGAAAACACTTAGAGTAGAGGGATCGGGATGAAACTTGATGGGAAAAATAAGCGCAAGTCCCAGATACATGATTGACATAATCGGAACTTATTTGCTCTCTTTGGGGTAGTTGGGAGGGGGGGAGTAAGTCTTAAAAATTAGAAAAATGAGGTATTTTCAACTTACGAACGGGTGATCGGATCTCAATGAAATTTGATGTTTAGAAGGATATCGTGTCTTAGAGCTCTTATTTTAAATCCCGACCGGATCTGGTGATGGGGGCGGGGAGTTGGGAGGGGGAAACCTAAAACTTGGAAAACACTTAGAGTGGAGGGATCGGGATGAAACATGGTGGGAAAAATAAACACAAGTCCTAGATAGATGATTGACATAAACGGAACGGATCCGCTCTCTTTTGGGTAGTTGGGGGGGGGGGGTTAATTCTGAAAAATTAGAAAAAATGAGGTATTTTTAACTTACGAATGGGTGATTGGATCTCCATGAAATTTGATTTTTAGAAGGATATCGTGGCTCAAAGCTCTTATTTTAAATCCTGACCGGATCTGGTGACATTGGGGGAAGTTTGGGGTGGGGAGACCTAAAATGATGGGAAACCCTTAGATTGGAAGGATTGGGATGAAACTTGGTTGGAAAAATAAGCAAAAGTCTTGCATACGTAATTTACATAATTGGAACGGATCCGCTCAATTGCGGGGGGGGGGGGGGTAATTCTGAAAAATAAGAAAAATAACGTATTTTTAACTTACGAAGGAGTGATCGGATCTTCATGAAACTTCATATTTAGAAGGACCTCGTAACTCTGATATCTTATTTTAAATCTCAACCGGATCAAACGTAATTGGGGGGGGGACAGTTGGGGGGACCGGAAATCTTAGAAAATACTTAAAGCGGTGAGATCAGGATGAAACTGGATGGGAAGAATAGAAACCTGTCTAAGATACGTGACTGACATAACTGGACCGGATCTGCTCTCTTTGGTGGAATTGGGAGGGGGGAGGTAATTTTGAAAATTGAGGTATTTGTAACTTACGAAAGGGTGACCAGATCTTAATGAAATTTGATATTTAGAAGGATCTTGTGCTATAAAGTTTAACTTTAGGTTCTGACCTTCTCACAAGTGCCAAATGAGCTCTTGGCTCTTCCGACCTCGTCCAAATGAGCTCTTGGCTCTTCCGACCTCGTACCATATGAGCTCTCGGCTCTTCCGACCTCGTCACAAGTGCCATATGAGCTCTTAGCTCTTGTTATTTTCAGTTTTCGTGAGAACAAAAAAATAAGTCGAAGAAAAAAGTCATTTCTGGTAGATATTACTAAGCAGAAGGAGCGGTTTCTATGGACATTAAAAATCCCGTTCAAACGTATTTAACCCGTTTTCAATTTCAGTTACAGTTTCCGTGCGAATAACAAATAAGTCAAGGAAATAAGACATTTCGGGTAGATGTTAAGAAGCGGTTTCTGCGGAAATTTAAAATCCTGTCCAGATGTCTTAAAAACCGTTTTTCCTTTGGATTGTGAGATAACATCATTCTTTACTCCTCCCACGTCTCTCTGGAGAGACAATAGGCGGTCGTCTTAAGCGGATACTCGGTGTAAAAGACGATTTTTTCTTGTTTCGACTCAGAAGGGTGGAATGGGGCACAGACCATAGAGGGGCAGAGGCTCGAGGAGGGCAAAAACCCTGGAGAGCCGGGGGGAGGGATAGAGAAGGGAATGTGTTTTTCAATGGAAGATTATGTAGACCTTACAATCTAGGAATATTTATCATAGAAAGTAAAGGGCTTATAATTTTTTTGACAAAACACAACTGGGAAAAAGCTACCTCCCCGCTCCATACTTACTAAGCATAAGACAAGAACTCCCTTGGATTACCAACCTTTTCAAAAGGTGTTCCATAGTCAAATTCCTATTCCTCTTGTTAGACATAGGCTAGTTTGTTTTGTTCACAATTATGCACTAACCAAGCAGTGTCAATGATACACTTTATATGCAAATATAAGACACTTGATCCGCCTTTCTTTCAACCAATGAAACTGAACATCAAGTGTCATAGTGCATTAGAACTAAACGTAAAAACAAGAAAAAAAAATGCTTTTAAACTGAGTACCCGCTTAAGGCGATCGCTTATTGGTTCTCTAGAAATACACAGATCTAAAACACTTGAGCCGCCTTTCTTTCAACCAATCAAATGTCATAATGTACTGAAATCGAGGTCAAAACAAGAAAATTTATTCTTTTACACCGAGTACCCGCTTATGGCGATTGCCTCTTGGTTCCCTAGAGAGATGGGAAGGAGTAAACGAGGGTTGTTATCTCAAGGTTAAAAATAAAACCGGTTAAACACGTTTGGACGTTATTTTAAATTTCCATAGAAACTTTTCCTACTGCTTGGTAACGCTTGCCATAAGTGCCGTTTTCCTCGACTTGTGTGTTGTTCACGGTAACTGTGGCTGAAAATTACAACCGGTTAAACACGTTTGGGCTTGTAAGACTGTAGTATTTGTTATGACTATAGTGGAATAGATGGCAGCAGTAGGGGTGACAATAGTATTTTTTACAGATATACTACTATAACTACACTATCAAACAGTTACCGAAACTCAACAGCTCAATAGTAATCGAAACACTAAAAAACAGAATTTTGAATCATTGAATATTTAACTGAAAATATAAATGAGTTGAATATTTCAACTGAAAATAAGGAGCAACGTGTTCAAAACGAACAGAAATTACTCCGTATATGAAGGGGTTGCCCCCTCCTCAATACCTTGTTCTTTACGCTAAACTCTGGCTGTTTGTCCCAACTTTTTAAGAACAACTCAGGTAACATAAGGGTCGTTTAACTAAAATTGGAAGCTTTTCCGAAAGTGTAGAAAACTTTAGCGTGAAGAGCGGGGCATAGCCCTCGTGTGAACAGTGTTAAGAGCTAGGACGAGAGCAACCCCTTCATATACGGAATAATTTTTGTTCGTTTCGAGTTTTAATGTTGCTCCTTACTTTCAGTTGAGAATTTTTTTTAATAGCAAAAAAGAAACCAGGCTTGGGTAACCAATGACCATTTAAGTCAGAGTTTCTTAGTTTACAGTAGGGTAGCTTAGGTACAGTCTCTGTTATTTTACTGATGAATGGATCAGGGCGTTATCACTCTGATCACTCTTACATCATTTTCAAATAATAACAAGTTACAGTTTCAGACCCGCAGAGAAAATGCTCTAAGTTTTCACCATTAGCAGAGCCTGCCACGTGTTCAACCTTCTAAACCCTAGAAATAAGGAGAGGGTCAACATTGTTGGTCAGCAATATCTTTCCAGGGTACATTTTTGTCACTGGATTTATTCCCGAAAGTTTCATTCACCTAGCTCTACTACTTCCCAAATATGTTAGAAGCCCATGAACTAGAATTTTACCCCACATTTCCATAATTTACACACGTTCTGTCATTTTTACACTATGAGCCCCATCCAAAACAAATTCTTGGGCCTCTGGCTGGTAATATAAGATTGTTATTTCTTCGAGTAAATATTAATCAATAAATATTAAGATTTTTATTTTATCACAAGTCCTGAGGGGCCAAATTCAAATTTTAAAATGGTCCATGAAGTCTTTGCAGAATTTTATCGGTTTGAGAGTCGATATAGAAAAAGTTGGTTTTGGTCGTCGCTTCGCTTTTGATTTCTTTTATTAAGTCTGATTTTCGACTTGTTAATTTGACTTTGATCCACTTAATCTGCTTCTTCTTAAATGGTTAGAATAGCTAGAAAGGTGACTGGAGAACTGGGACAAGGCAGAGATTACATAGATCATACGGGCTAGCAGCTTTATATTTTGAACTCAAATAATTTAATTTGAAGTTTTTATCTCTCTTTCTATTTCGTAAATGATTGAAAAGGGAGTGATTTTAGCTAAAAATTGGTAAAAAGAGTGATTTTCTCCTCCTTCGAGTGAAAGAGTGCAATTGGATATGAAGGATGAAAAATACATGGAAAGAGTGTATATTGACAACCCTAAACTCAAGCATGGCTCATTTGGGTGCCTATGTCCCTGCAAGAAAACGGCATCAAATCGAAAGATTAGGTGGTGGACGTCATTCTTGCGTCACACTTTTAGGAGACAAATCCAAATTCCATTCGTATAATCACATTGTTTAATTAGCTTCTGAACTGTTGCAGGTTATGGTATATTTTTATATGTTTCTATTGCAAGCTTTTTAGGTGATTAAAAGGCTTAAGGGTTACATATTTAGCATTGCCAACTGCTGTTCAATATTTTTCAGCAGACATGCTTCTTCCTAATTACCGGTTTTTCTTTTGCAGAGGCAAATACTGCGGGAAGGGAGTCGGGATACAAAACTGATGGCTCCCTATTTGAACTATCCTTCCGTAACTCCGGTACATATTCTCGTTTTTCCTTTTTACTAAACTTTGTAAAGCCAATAGTTCTCTTGAAAGAATTGCCTGTTTTACGTGGAAGGACCAGGAGTACGTTGTGAACTGAGCGAAGTTTGGTTATGACTTCCTTCTTAAGCAAATAATTATTTCAGTGTTCGTTTTTCTGGATTATTTACTCTGCCAAAGTTCTCACAGCTGAATGTCCCATTTCTCCAGCTTCGAGAAACTTAGGATTCAACGGCTCAAGTGTAAACCAGTTATAAAGACCATCAGTATTTTCTGGATTTATTTATACAAGGACCGAATATTTGTGGATGACGTACCGGTAGTTATTGATGTTGGTGGTATCAGGCTTATGTCGTTAATAAGTCATCCTGTCTTCTAGTTCCAAATTTTGAAGAACGGAGAATCGTGTCGATGAAACGAAGGGTAGCCTGTCTTTGGTTCGGTCCCAATCCGCGAGGATAAAGAGTCGTTTAGTGCCTTGTTTTAGGTCCTTATATAGCATTTCGAGAAGATACTCCACGGACACGCTAGGTCCATCACCCAGATCGGTTTGCAAGGCAAACTCCTTGCCTAAACTTTTCTTTCATACAAGGCAAAAAAGAAGCGACGTCATGCAGCTGCTCAAGAGCGGATTCTCGAGCGAAATCAAACAGTTCATGGAAAAGAACTGTAGTAAGGAGCGACCCGGCTCAATAGCAATCGAAACTCTAAAAAACGGAATTTTGATACCAATATTCACATCAAAAGAATCGCATTTTAATCTGATTTTAAATATATAAGTTTCATCAAATTTAGTCTTACCCATCAAAAGTTACGAGGCTGAGAAAATTTGCATTATTTTAGAAAATAGGGGGAAATATCCCCTAAGAGTATTACAATCTTAACGAAAATCACGCCATCAGATTCAGCGTATCAGAGAACCCTATTGTAGAAGTTTCAAGCTACTATCTACAAAAATGTGGAATTTCGCATTTTTTGTCAGAAGGCAGATCACGGATGCGGGTTTATTTGTTTTGTTGTTGTTTTTTTTTCCAAGGGGTGATCGTGTCGACTCAGTGGTCCTAGAATGTCGCGAGAGGGCTCATTCTAACGGAAATTAGAAGTTTTAGTACTATTTTTCAGTGACAAAAAATTGGAAGGCACCTAGGGCCCCTCCCGCGCTCATTTTTTCCCCAAAGCCACCGGATCGAAATTCTGAGATAGCCATTTTGTTCACCATAGTCGAAAAACCTAATAGCTGTCTTTGGGGACGAATTACTCCCCCACAGTCCCCGTGGGAGGGGCTGCAAGTTACAAACTTTGACCGTTGTTTACATATACTAATGGCTATTGGGAAGTGTACAGACGCTTTCAGGGGGATTTTTTGGTTTGAGGGGGAGAAGTTGAGGGGGGTTACATTGGAGGATCTTTCCATGGAGGAATTCGTCATGGGAGAAGAAAATTTCAATGAAGGGGATTCAGGACCTTCTAGCATTATTTAAAAAAAACTATGAAAAAATAAATATGAAAAGTTTTTTTCAAATGAAAGTAAGGAGCAGCATTAAAACTTAAAACGAACAAAAATTATTACGCATATGAGGGATTCACCTTCTCGTAATACCTCCCTCTTTACGCTGAAGTATTTTTAGTAATTTCAACTATTTAGTCTACGGCCTTTGTGATTCAGGGGTCATTCTTAAGGAATTGGGAAAAAATTCAAGTTTTAGTGTAAAGAGCGAGGTATTGACGAGGGGTGAACCCCCTCATATACGTAATAAAAACGTACGATAATAGAAGTTCGTTATGGAAGTTAATTCGTAAATTATGTATATTTTTTACGAATTAAAACGTTCGTAAAAAATTAAAAGTTCTAGTTGCCTTTTTAAGTAATCAAAAAATTGGAGGGCAACTAGACCTCCTTTCCCGCTCCTTTTTTCTCAAAATCTTCCAGTTAAAACTATGAGAAAGCCATTTAGCCATAAAAAAATTAATTCAATTCAATTATATATATATTTAAACAAAAACACATAATTACATGTACATAATCTGCCAGGAAAGCACAAAAGTGCTTGACTAGGGCAGAAACTTAACTAAAGAATAATTAAACAATCAACTAACAGAAACAACGAATCAACTGGATTCATCAAAAAAGAGAAAAAATAGGGGGGTGACGAAGAGAAAGAAAAGAAAAAAAAGAAAAAGAAAAGAAAAGAGGAGGACCGCACGATATTCAAATCTAAACAGTATTTCTGAACGACCCTTCGCTGCTCGCTTGAAGGTAATAAGGTTATTTGAGTTTCGGATTTCCAAGGGGATTGAATTCCAGATAGCTGGTGTAAAAAATCTAATTAAAAAAGAAGCTCTTTTTGTTGATGGTGTGTCATAATGCAAATTAAATAATATGCAAATTTCATTTCCATTATTTATGTGCGGAGACCCAAAATCAAAACTTGCATTAATTCAAAAACGTTCAGAAATTAAATAAAAAAACAAGTTTTTTAACTGAAAGTAAGAAGCAACATTAAAACTTAAAACGAACAGAAATTACTCCGTATATGAAAGGGGCTTTTCCTCCTTGACCCCCCCCCCCGCTCTTAACGCTTAGGTTTTGTACTGCTTTAAAAAGTAGAGTTAAGAGAAAGAGTCAAACTTTAGCGTAAAGAGCAGGGGGTTAAGGAGGAAAAGCCCCTTTCATATACGGGGTAATTTCTGTTCGTTTTAAGTTTTAATGTTGCTCCTTGCTTTCAGTTAAAAAAAAGTGTTTTTTTTATTTAATCAAGAGAAAAAGAGAAGGGGAAAATCAGAATTGCTCGTCAATAAAACTAAAAGTAATTGAAATCTAACCTACATTAGACTGGACTCTTATTACCTGGATGGGGTTGAAGTAGCTCAAGTACATTTGTTTTTCTTTTTTGTGCGGGAGGGGGAGGGGGGTTAATTGTTTTGGTTTTCTTTAAAAAAAATATTGTTTCTAGTTTTCTTATCTCTTCTTGTACTGTTCTTGATGTTCCATTCTTCCGGTTTCGCATTACTTTCGTTTCTATTCTTTGTTGTACTAATATAAATGAATAAATCAATCTTAAAACGAGTTCAGCTAAAATTGAATATGCAAATCAAGCTCAAAACGAGCAAAACCATTTTGCTATTGTAGCATAAATGAAACCCAAAAGGAACAGAAATTAAATAAACAATCAAAGCAAATAAACATACTAATGTAAATGAATAAACAAGCCTTAAAACGAAAAACGCTTTAATTAAATATGCCAAACAAGATGGAAACGAACAAAAACCAATTCCAAGAAGAGTATGGGTACTGCGTTCTTCCCTAACTATAAAAGTCTAAAACCTACTGCGTCATTGGCACTTGACTGAAAATGAATTATATTACAAATATTGGTAAAATTCTAGTTAATTGACTTCTTGCTATCTTGGAAAGGGTTTAGGTTAGGAAAATGAAACTTTCAGGGATGGGTCTACAGGCTAAAGTATGTCCTGGGAAGGTATTTTGAAGTACCCACATCCACTCCTTCTCCCTCTAGAGGGCCCTGACATTTGATGAACTTCAAAAATATGTGTGTTATAAAAGTGAAACCTTGCAAAATAGATCTTCTGCTTAACTGAAGTACAACAAAATTGTTTTCAGCTTCACAACTTCCCTCAATCCCATTTTATAAGGTTTTAAAAATATGCAAATACATTTCCTAAATTAAAAAAAAAAAAAAAAACATTGATATGGCTCAAAATTCTACTCAAATAACAGGAATTGCATTTTCAGAATTAAAGGCAGAGAAAAAGCAAGTAGAAGGAGAAGAAGTGGAGATGGGTACTGTAAAATACCTTCCCAGGATGTTACCTTCCTTAAAAGTTTCATTTTCCTAACCTAAACCCTTTCTGAGATAGCAATAAGTCAATTAACTAGAATTTTGCCCAAATATTTTCTTAAACTTATTACAATATTGAAAATAAAAATGAAATTGCAGTAAAATTAAATTTTGAAATGATGGGCTTTTCAACAGCGGATATCATTATACATCAAATATTTAGTTTAATCTTATTTCTTCCCAAAACCGTTCACGACAAATTTAGTTTCGCTAGAAACAAGAATTTAGCTAATACCTCCTTCCCTAACTGTATAAATCTAAAGCCTACTGCGTCATTGGCGCTTCATTGAAAGCGAATTATATTACAAATATTCTCTTTTCCAGTCATTACAGCATTGAAATGAAAATAAAAACTACAATATTCAAATTCGCTTTATTCAATTTTATTTATTATAAAAAAGAATTTTACTTTTTTAATTTTAATTATATAAATAGAATTAAACCTTTAGCCTCCTTATAGTATATTAAACGCTAAATGCATATTAAATGCGTTCAGTACCTTGTGGCAATTAAATGTTTTTCCTTGTACTATAAAATATTACATTCAGATGCCTACTCGTACAGAAATTTTAGCCCACTACGCCACTATAGGTGCGGGGGGTTGTAAGAGATAACAAGCTGAACATGTTCAAAGAAATCAGGTTCCAACCCGGGTTTTTAGCCTGTTGGTAAAATGGGTTTTGACTATAACTGATTTAAATGAAGTTAATTGTATTACGTGGCTTACTTGGCAGCAGCCTGATCTATAAGAGTGCCGACCCTGCATGACAAATTTCCCAAATTTCGGGAGGTATGTATTCCCGTTATCCCCCCTGGGTTCGCCCCTGCCTCCTAATAAATATTTGTACAGTTTTCCAGGGATGATTATCATTCTCAAAGCAGTGTTGAATATTCAATTTGAATGTAAAAACGGGGGCTAAGGAATGGAGTCGTAGCCTTCCTCCCTACGAAAGATCAAACGATTCGTAGCAACAAACTGTAAGTGAAGACCTTGTCAATAGAAACTGAATCTTCAAAAATAAAACGGAATTTTGTTTAAATATATATACCAATAAAATTTACTAATTATGCTTCTAAATACCAGATGTAAAGCGTACTAATTTCAAAGTCGTTCATCATAAGCTATTAGGACATGGATATTTACATAATTTTAGAAATAGGACTTGAACTCCCAAAAAAGAGGTGCAATTTCGATATAATTTAACGTGTTTGAAAACTCTAAAACCACTAAAGGAAAAACAAAAAAATCCTACTTTTCCAGAAAGGGGCAGTCACGGACGGACGGTCACTGGGACTTCCTTGGGTCAAATTAATCAGTATAAATTAAACAGCCAGTCTACTTTCATTAGGTCTTTTCGGTAGTCTTAGCTAATATGGTGTTTTTTTCTTCTTTTTTTTCGTTGGTATCGTTGAATATTGTTAGTATTTCGTTGGTATTATTTTGACAAATAAAATGCTATTTTTGAAAATAATAGCCTACCGTTTTCAATGGAGTGCAGGTGAAGTTCAAGCAGTTTAGAGGTTTTGAGAAGGAGGGAGTGGCACAGGTAGCGTCATTCTTATTTGTTAATCTTGATATACAATTTCTTGCTGTTGTTCTGTTGCTGTTATGACAAACAAAAACCCGCTACTCGTAATACAAAATGTTTTCATTAAAGGGCAAATGACCCTCCGGCCGCTTGTGGTAATTTCTTTTCGTTTTAAGTTTGCTTGACCATTTATTGTACTGTTTGTTTTGGGTTTCATTTGTTCATTGATAGTGATTACTGTTCGTTTTAAGTATGACCCATTCTTTGATTTTATTTGTGCTCGTCTTCGATTCAATGCAGCTCCTTATTTGTGTTTGAAAAACTTCTTTTTTGAAAAGCTTTTTAAAACTAATTCATCTAAAACTATACCCCTTGTGTCCCAATACCATATCCCATTGGCACAACATACTTGTTTCTTCAGTTTTGAGCCAACCGAGCATGAAAACTGATGTACGTTTCTGCTGAAAACTTGGCAAGAGGGAGGTGTGATTTGAGAGTCTATAGACACACTATGACTCTTCGGGTATACTGATCAAAAATCATTACGTGAATCTAGTTTAAAAAAAAAAAAGCTACAAACTGCCCACCAGGTGCAGTTTGCAGTTTGCTAAGGTGCAGATCTAAGGTCAATCTGCACCTTAGATAAGCTCATTTTTTACAGTCAGATAGTTTTCAATGACTATATCAACGAATATCTTCAACAACTCGTTTTTTACTGTCAGAAGTCGTTTTCAAACCACTTCATCGAAATTCCCCCACCTTTAAGACTTACATCGGTTGGAAACCTAGAACGACAAGACTGGGACCATTCAAAAGCTTCCCGGTTATTTACCAATGTTTTTCAAATTTGAAATTATGTAGTTCTACATGCCTGGTAAGTTTAAAGCCGATGTGACCCTAAAAATGTGGTGTAATTACGCCCTTAAAAAATTGTCTGTTGAAAATCAGTTGATCCAGAAAATTTCCTGCAAGCTTTGAGCCAATCTGGCAGCAAAAACGTGTTTCGTTTACTTGAGGTCTTTTGGAGAAAACGATTTGTGTTTTAGAATCTCCTTGGGTCCGGGTACATGTCCTGCAAGTTTCAAGCCAATCAGACAGAAAGTATCTTCTGTTTCAAACTACATGCAATTGACAAGATTTGTTTCGTGACGACATGACCCCCAAAACATATTTTGTTCACTCATACCCTCTTGGCAAAAATTACATGTGCTTTGAGATCCTCTTGCCCAAGGAATTGTCCCTGTAAGTTTCAAACCGGAGGTAGAAATGTCAGTTATAGAAAATATTCCGTAACGCCTTCAAATACCGTAACGCCTTTTGGCCTGGTTCAGGATACCTATGGTGGATTTCATGTCATCGAGTATATCGCAACTCCTTTTTTGTCTAGGCTGATCATAATATACCAAGTCCAGTAACTTATTGTGATCCGTAGAGAATGATATTGTAATATCACTGATGAAAATTTTCCCAGTTTGGTAGCTCTTTGTGGAGTGGGCTTAGCTCTTTCTGATCGCCACCTAGCCTGGTAATCCCAGGAAGGGTGTCAACACTTCTATATAGGAAATCCCTGTACGATTTCGTTTCAAAAAAGGTGCAATGTACACGCCTTTAACTTTAAACACTATTCACGAATGATGTGCAATTTGCATTCTGGACAAAATGGTCACCCCAAAAATTTGCTTTTATACAGTGGGTAAAAGAAGCACCTGGGGGCAAATCAGGTGTTGGTGCTTGAGGAAAACATGGAGTGTTAAAGGCTCGACGTGTAACGGACCCAATTTATAATTCAAATCATAAATATTTAAATTATTTGCAAAATTTTCAGTGAAACAAGCTGCAAGATACCCACTTTTTCTACTAAATCCATCTGTTAAGAATGGGTCAGTTGTACAATTTCCGGATGCTAACCTTAGAGTTGCGCGTATCATGTTATTCCTAGAGGCGTGTTTATTTTACTTTCCCCCTATTCTGAGCAAATGGCTATTCCAAAATGTGTTTCAACGCTACGGGAAGTTATGTGTTCGGCCATGGAAAGCAAAACCAAGAGAGGAGAGCCGTTTACTCTACAAACACTCCCGGTCTTTAAAAGGGTACTAAAACCTAAACTCCTAGTCTACAGAGCCACCTCCTAAGTTTGTAAGAAATTACATTCTATATGAAGAACTACGACTACTACTACTACCTACAAGTCACCGCAGCACCCAGACGCCTGAGGCGACCACAGCTACGCTGGCTCCTCCTCCATCCTAATATATTCAAGACTTCCCTCTTTAAAACCTCCCAGGAAATTTTCATTCCCTTTAAACCTTTCTTTACATCCTGCCACCCCGAAAGGGGATGACCTGCTTTCCGTTTAGCTCCAGACGGTTGGCGGAGTTTAATTGTTAGAACAGGATTATGGATTTCATCAAATATATGAAGAACCCGGTAGAAAAATGCTTGGAGAGCAAATAAACCTTTACTAAGTCATCGCTGGTACTCGGGTTATTCCCCTCACGGAAAATGCACCTCCATAGACAATTACCCTTCAAAAAATTCGCCCAATAAGCAAAATTGAGCGGCCAAAGGGAAGAAAAGACAAATAAAAAAATAAGAAAGGAAGGGATTCTGGAATATTCTACCCATAATCCAAAACACAGATAGAACATATTTTATGGAATACCCCACAGGATTATTTTATATTTCTATGCCTTTCAATTCTTTTTTTTAGCTTTTGGGGGCTGGGTGTTGAGTTAGTATAACAGGATAAGAAGGTTAATAAAATAATTTGATTTCTTAATTCGATACTTGTTAAATATCCTGAAAACGCTCAAGAAGTTTGATTTGTGTGATCTGAGAAAAGCCATTTGTCTTTCGCATTCGGTTATAATTAGCTTAGTCTTTTAATTAAACATATGTAGAGGTGGGTAGGTTACATTAGATAGGTATAACATAATGCGTTCTGGGCGGTCTACTTTCAAAAATTTTGTGAATAAAGTATCACATTTAGGTATATTTCATTATGATTAACCTAACTTCACTTCTTGAGTTTTTTTGGCATAATTAACAAGTACCCTTATTTTAAATAAGGAGTTTGTCCATCTGAAATTTTCCGGATAGGGGATAATTAACCTAGAATCGTCATTGCTCTCGTGGTGACAATGACAGAATGAAATCGGAAGCTAAGAAAAAAAATATAAAAGGGTTACGAAATAAAACCAGTTTTGACCGGTAATTCCGATTTCGAACAACAGCCCAAGGCCTTGATGGTGATCTTCAACTTGGTATCTCTTTGCATTCAGTACTTACTACTGTTATTCTTCCGCTAAACATCATCTTATAACTAATGCCGAACTTTAACTGATACGAATAAACAATTGCATAGGGTTTTTATACTACGTTATTTCCTGCATCAAAACCTCCTTGCGCGCGCTGGCGCAAAGACATAGACCTGCAAATCTAGCTATTTATTGTTAATATCTGTAATTTCTGAAAGAAATACCTTAAAATTTCCGGCAATAAAACTCAAGGATGGGTAAGGGTGTTATTTTAGCACAATAGGGGTGTTGTGAGCTTTATTTATCTTTTTTAGAGAAAGCATCCAAAACAAGAGGACTACGGGAGAGATACCGGATTTTCCTACACAAAATTTTAGAAAAAATATAATTCTTGAAAAAATATTCCATCACCTGTTTCCAATGTAGGATTACGGATGAATCCTCGATCGGCTTCATAAGATCGCTACGAATAGAAGATGCCCTTCAACAGCCTTTTAGAATCAATCTTTAATGTAAAAAACTATTAAGAAGCCGAAAACTCAATTTAGGAGGTATAATGACAAATGAGCTATCGGTGTAGAGTACGTGTTTTCTGCGAGCATAATTTTTGGATTTAATAAAGTTTTTTCTGTTATCTGTCCTGATTTTAAGGTCCAAACTCGAGGTGGACTTTAATGGACGATATCATAATTTCAAAAATTGACTAGTGAGATTATTGGTTTATAGGACTCCCTGAAGGATTTTATTTTGATTTATTTTGGTGGGATGGGCTCAGCCAGCAAAACAAGCTTCTTGGTGATGACTTTTTATCTACCCCTCCATTGTCTCCGAATCTGCTAAACTACTCCTGTTAGAATGATTTGATTATGCTAAGACTAGAACGGCCTGAAATACTTAAAAACTTGTCAACTACATCCATTGGCATATGATTGTTTGATTCGAGATACAATGATTTGTCAACAGCATAAACTGTAATAACTTCATTCTTACTTTGGTGTATATTCGTTTGGGAAAATTCACTTTTTTCCAAAAGGAGTAGTGTTGTTTAATTCCAAGGATTATATATCTCATACTTTCAGTTCCTAATTTAGTACTAAGATAATTATCAGCATGAAAATGATAAAGAAATTAATTTTTTGCACTGTAAACAATGCGTCAATGGTACGATGGCTCGATCAGGGATCAAAGTTGAAAGTAATATGCTTCTTATCACTTCAAGAAAATTTCGTCATCTACGAAACTAGGAAGCGTTGAATAGATTGGGATGGAGGAGGAGCATATATAGCTGTGCTGGCCTCAGGCGGCTTGGTGCTGCAGCTAGTTGTTAGAAGTGGTAGTAGTTTCATCCTACACTGAGGTCCAGGTGGCGCAAGGCACTAAGAAAATTTTTTGCAAGTCGCAAGGCGACTTTCGAGCCGAAGAAAAATTGTTCATTTTTTGACCATTTTTTCCTGTAGGGGAGGGTCGTACCTCTGTATAAATTTTGTGGTACATCAGGCTCATCTTTATCCAAGGATTTTTTATATAAGTATCAAGCAGATCAGGAACACAAGTTTTTGTTCATTTCTAGGGCTTCCTATTCAAAAGAGCGTAGTCCTTTTGGCCCAACGAACAATTACTGGAAGTTTCAAACCAATTGGACAATCAAAATCAGGCAGCCCCCCCTCCTTCATAATGAAACCGATTTATAAACAGTTGGCATAGTTAACAGCTCTCATCCTAGAGCCGTGATTCACAACATGGGGCACATGCCCCACCGGTGGGACATGGCAATATTTTGGTGGGTCACGGGCAGGACCTGCATCCTTTGGTTAACTATAATTTAGAGCCTTAATTTTGCAAAAGAAAAAACATTTTTCATGCGAATGACGTCACATTCATATGCATTTAAAGAGCAAAAAAGATAAATAATAGTATTGCAATGTCGTCGTATATCATATAAAAGGTGTTGTACTCAGACAATATTTCTCATTTGTATAAAATATGCGTAGAGGTCGACCTGAAAAGATCCCCAGTTCAATGCCTTTTAAGCATCCTTAAGGTGAATACACATAAAATTTTGAAAAAACAAAAATTAAATACCACGGGGGGAAAAGGGAGCATCAGAATTTAAGAAATATCTGGGTGGGACATGGTCCAAACCGGTTGAGAATCACTGTCCTAGAGGCTGGTGGGTCAGGCCGAAGATATATTTATTGAACTTTTAAATTATTTTGATAAAAATAATCATCTCAAAACTTTTACCAGATGTCTTAAGAGATTACAAGGGCGTTGGGTACTAGAAAAGGGCACAAGAGGCCCACTGCCGTCTAATTACTAAAGATGCTTAAAAAAGGAGATTTAAAGTTCGTTTCCCAGAAAATGAGTCCCCTCTGAATTTTCTCCAATCCCCCCCCCCATTCTTTGAAAAACACATAGAAGGCACGCGGTTCATAATTAAGGCAATGCATTAGCTTGCCACTGCTTAAAATAAGAAAAAACTCCAATTTTTGCTGCTATGAAAGCGCTTTGAGACTGACTTTGCTTAGTTAAATTCAGCTACTAAAAGTTAGCCTCAGTGGAAAAATTGGTATAATAACAATTTTTATGTTTCAAAATAGCCCACTAATGGTGAAAGTAAACACAATATAATAGAAAATGATCATGAAAAATGGCGTGGCAGAGCTCTACCAAGCCTGGTGGCATATGTGGCACTCCAAAATAACACCAAGTGGCGGAAAGTGGGTGACCCCTCAATCTTACCATAGAATTTTGGATATAACTTAGAAATAACTATCAGGGTAACCCGCGGCTTGAAGTACATGTGCCTTCTTCTAATCCTTCTTTTAACCAACCATTATAAAATTTTTGCTAGTTTTTAATAAACCCAGCTGTGGCAATAAGACAATTACTTAGGAATATACTATAGTGCACGGCAAGCTTGTGGGAGCCCCCCAAAAGATGATACTTGTACGAAAATTGCAGAAGATACTGGAAAAACTATAAAAAAAACCTGGTATTTCATTCCAGAGCCACCAGACACGAATGAGCCACCCCCGTCTACATACGCATCTAGAAGACAATTATCACTAATGATAACTAAAAAGCAAATTTCGTACAAAAAGAATGATACACAGATTACTAGTTACATGATTAAGATAGGATTTGTCAGGTTATTTGTTATTATTACTTTTTTTGTCAAGCGGAGCAAAGAGTATTTCATTATTAATAATTAAATCCTTGAACTCAGGCACGTACGTGTGGCTTATTGCTTGGAGTAGGGGAGGGGCATAAAGATAAAATAATCTTTTTTTTCTAATTTGAGTAAGCAATGCTCAGAAAATTTTTTAAACTATGAATTTAGAAGGGGGCAGGCCACCCCTCATGCGTACGTCCCTGGTATCACTACTAGAAGAAGCCAAACAAGCAAACAACAACTAAATAGAAATCACATAACAAAGAATACAAAATATGAAAGTATTCCGTAAATGTAAAATAAGCCATTCTAAACAGCCTATTCATAAAATACCTAGTTTAAGCGATGATGTGATAGCAATAGGAGGTCCATCGCAGGGGGAGAAGCCCTCTAGAGTCACAAGCAGGTTCTATCCTAGGGCTTCTTGAGTCCCCTCCGGTCCGCCCATTTTTTATTTCTTCTTTTACTTCGCCATGCCCAACAAACGAAACAAAAACTCTAGAAAAAAAATGTCGCTTAATAGCGGATTGATTACATAATTGTCCTTAAAAATCCCAATTCCTAATTAGTCAGGGTTGGCCTTTACATGAATATGCCAAAAAAATTATGAGGGTGCCCCAAACAAGGGTCAAAGGGCTTTTGTCAACACTTTGAGAAAACATGAAGTGCTTATAGTTATTTGGGTGTTTAGGTGATGAAACCAATCTACTCAGAATTTCGCTTCCAAGCCTCAATGTTTAATTTATTCCACCAATGCAGAGTTGCAACATAAACTTGTCAAAGGTGTCCCAGTGCTGACTAAAAAAGTGTTTACGTAGCTTTTTAGTCTTTAAAATATAGATGCGTTTTTTCTAACTCAAGACATTTATAGATCAATAGAAAAACTTAAATTTCTTCGATTTTCCTTGATACTGAGTCTAAATCAATCAAATGTGTAGAATAAAAAATCTTTCATAGAAGTGCAACCACCACTTAAAGGGAATGCTCAGTTGTTAAAATAAAGGTCTTGGAAATGACCTCATGGACCCAAAATATGAAGCTATTTATTTGTATATATTTCATATGAGTAATGGTAATTAATGATCACATCTTTTATAGTTAAGAACTTTGATAAATAAATGACTATGGGCCTTTGATTAGATATTTGGTTACCAGAAGGACAGCACGTGACTGGTGGTGTTTACGGAAAAAAGCAGAGCAAACTGAATAAAATATGAAAAATATATCTCATATTTTAAAAGAAAACTTAACATTAGAGAGGTCATTCCAGTATTGATCCATAAAAAAGGTAAGAACATAAACAACACTCATTAATACGTCAAAAATTATCCCCTCCTCAATGCATCGCTATTTACGCTAAAATTTGACTCTTTCTCACAACTTTACTTTTTAAAATATCAAAAACATTAGTGTAAAGAGCGAGGCGTTGAGGAGGGGACAATCCCTTTCATATACGGAATAATTTCTGTTCGTTTTAAGTTTTAATGTCGCTCCTTACTTGCAGTTAAAAAACTTGTTTTTTTATACTTAATTTCTGAACGTTTTTGAATTAATGCATGTTTTGACTTGGCTCACCGCATATGAATAATTAAAACAAAATTTGCATATTTTTTTTTTTTTGCTAAATGGCTTTCTCGCAGTTTTGATTGGACGATTTTGATAAAATAATCGGGTGAGGGAGGAGGCCTAGTTACCTTCAAATTTTTAGTTACTTAAAAGTACAGCTCGATTTTTTTATGAACGTTTTTGTTAGTAATAAACATACGTACCTTACAAATTAACTTACGTAACGAACTTCTATATTTGTGTATTTTTATGACGTAAACGAGGGGTTTCGTCCCCTAGTCAATACCTCGCTCTTTGCACTAAAGCTTGAATTTAGTCCCAAATCCTTAAGATTGACCCCTGAATCACAAAGACCGTAGAATAAACAGTTGAAATTAAAAAAAAAAATGCTTTAGCGTAAAGAGCAAGGTATTCTGGAGGAGACGAATCCCCTTATATACGTAATATTTTATGTTCGTTTTAAGTTTTAAGGTTGCTCATTATTTCCAGTTGAAAAAAAATATTTATTTTCTCATTCTTTTTTTTAATAATGCTAGAAAACCCTGCGCCCCATTCATGGTAATTCTCTTCCCTCATGGTAAATTCTTCCATGGAAAGATCATCCCACGTAGCCCCCTCTCCCCCCATGCACCCCACCCGAAAGCGAAAGAGTAACCTTGAAAACGTCTGCATACTTCATAATAACCATTACTATATGTAAACAAAGGTTAAAGTTTGTAGCTTGCAGCCCCTCTCCCGGGGACTGTGGGGGATTAAGTCCTCCCCAAAGAAACAGTTAACAAGTTTTCGACTACGCTATACAGAATGGCTATCTCAAAATTTTGATCTGGGGACTTTGGGAAAAAATAAGCGTGGGAGGGGGCCAAGGTCCCTTCCGATTTTTTGGTCACTTAAAAAGGCCACTAGAACTTTTATTTTCTGTTAGAATGAGCCCTCTTGCGACATTCTATGACCAATGGGTCGATACGATCAGCCCTGGAAAAACACAACAACAAATAAACACGCATCCGTGATCTGTCTTCTGGGAAAGAATACAGAATTCCACATTTTTGTAGATAAGAGCTTGAAACTTCTACAGTAGAGTTCTCTGATACGCTAAAACTGATGGTTTGATTTTCGTTAAGATTCTATGACTTTTAGTGGGTGTTTCCCTCTAATTTCAAAAATAAGGCAAATTTTCTCAGACTCGTAACTTTTGATAAGTATGACTAAACTTGATGAAACTTATATATTTAAAATCAGCATTAAAATGCAATTCTTTTGATGTAACTATTGGTATCAGAATTCGGTTTTTTAGAGTTTCGGTTACTATTGAGCCGGGTCGCTCCTTACTAGAGTTCGTTACAACGAACTGTTTGAAAATGGCTAAGCACCACTAAACGATGAATAGTCTTGAGGGGGCTAGAATACTTCTCCAGAGGTCTTTACATAAAATCGACTCATAAGATTTATGTTAATCTCGGAATTTTGGTACACAGTCACTGCTTTAAATAATAAACGTTCAAATGGGGATAGGTCCATTTATTTAGACAGTGAAAACAGGTCCACAAAGTGTAGATATTTCGATCACATGTACAGCAATCGAAATATCTAGACTTTTGTACCCGTTTTCAATGTCTAGATAAATGGACTTATCCCCATTTGAACGTTTATTCGTTCGTTTATCCCTTAAAGTACCAAGGAAAGTGAAAATTAAATTTAATTGTTTGGACTGGTTAGGTGATATATTACAAAACTATATACATCTTTTAAAATTAGGAAAATCTGAAATTCAATTTTAATGAAACATGTATCCATATAAAGTTATTGGTTTTTTGGTAGCTGTGTGTGCTAAATTAAAAAACGAAACGTATGTGAAAAATCAACAGAAAAGAAGCTAAATACACCGGCATACAACTACTTAAGAAGCTGCGCTTTTCTTTTAAAGTGATTTTTGGGAATCATCAGATGGCTAATTTATGAGTTTTTACGGACAAAGCATTGTCAACTTTAATTTATCAGTTTCACTTATTTTTTTCATGGCTCAACGTTGCAACACTGATGAATATATGGTACTGAATATGGTCCTGAATATATGGTACTAATCTTTATTTATAAACATTTTCTTATATTATGAATACTATTTATCAAAAGGCCCCAGAATGGAAAACAAACTAAGCAGCCACAAAATAAAACTAAGACGGAGTTTGTCCTGCAAAGAAGCTATTCTGCCCACTCACAAAATATTTACTTAAGTCTAATGTTTATTTATAAACATTTTCTTATACTATGAATGCTATTTATCAAAAGGCCCCAGAATGGAAAAAAACTAAGTAGCCACAAAATAAAACTAAGACGGAGTTTGTCCTGCAAAGAAGCTATTCTGCCCACTCACAAAATATTTACTCATGTCTGAAATTCTGCCCATTCACAAAATATTAAAACTATTCTGTCCACTCATAAAATATTTACTCACGTCTAATGTTTATTTATAAACATTTTCATTAGATCTTTTGCATTAGAACTCATTTCAGATAAGGATGGTACTACAGATCGAAATGACAATATAGAGAGAAAAAGGGTACAAAAACCAGCAGACATATAAAAATCTATGGAACGAAAAATTAAGCAAATCTCAACAAGTCGTTGGAAAAAGTACAATGTTTTAATAAGTAAAATTAAATCCCAGGAAAGACTTTACTTGTTTATATTATCAATAGAAGAATCGGTCTGAAATCGGTGAGAAATGTTGTACAACATGCAGTAACTTCAGGATTGAAACATCATATAAAAAAATGTCTTTTCAAACAGTTCGTGGTAACGAACTGTAGTAAGGAGCGACCCGGCTCAATAGTAAACGAAACTCTAAAAAACGGAATTTTGATGCTAAAAGATACAGAATCGAATTTTCACGCTGATTCTAAATATATAAGTTTCAATTAATTTAGTCTTTGTCGTCAAAAGTTACGAGCCTGAGAAAATTTGTCTTATTTTGGAAAATATGGGGAAAACACCCCCTAAAAGTCAGAGAATCTTAACGAAAATCACACCATCAGATTCAGCGTATCAGAGAACCCTATCGAAAAAGTTCAAGCTCCTATCTAAAAAAAATATGGAATTTCGTATTTTTTGCCAGAAGACAAATCACGGGTGTATGTTTATTTGTTTGTTTGTTTTTTTGTTTTGTTTTTCCCCAGGGGTCATCGTATCGACCAAGTGGTCCTAGAGTGTCGCAAGAGTGCTCATTCTTACGGAAATGAAAAGTTCTAGTGCCCTTTTTAAGTGATCGAAAAAATTGGAGGGCACCTAGGCCCCCTCCCACGCTCATTTGTTTCCAAAAGTCAACGGATTAAAATTTTGAGATAGCCATTTTGTTCCGCATAGTCGAAAACCATAATAACTATGTCTTTGGGAATGACTTACTCCCCCACAATCCCTGGGGGAGGGGCTGCAATTTACAAACTTTGACCAGTGTTTACATATAGTAATGGTTATTGGGAAGTGTACAGACGTTTTCAGGGGGATTTTTTTGGTTTGGGGGGTGGGGTTGATGGGAGGGGGCTATGTGGGAGGATCTTTCCTTGGAGGAATATGTAATGGGGAAGAAAAATTCAATGAAAAGGGCGCAGGATTTTCTAGCATTACTATAAAAAACAATGAAAAAATAAACATGAAAACATTTTTTCAATTGAAAGTAAGGAATAGCATTGAAATTTAAAACGAACAGAGATTATTACGCATATGAGGGGTTCTAAGAATACTTTAGCATAAAGAGCGAGGTATTTAGGAGGAGATAAATACCTCGCTCTTTATGCTAAAGTATTTTTAGCAATTTTAACTATTTATTCTACGGCCTTTTTGATTCAGGGGTCATTCTTAAAGAATTGGGAAAAAACTTACGATTTAGTGTAAAGAGCGAAATATTAACGAGGGTACAAACCCCCTGGTACACATAATATAAAAGTTTGTTACGTAAGTTAATTCTTAAGTTACGCATATTTTTTACTAATAAAAACGTTCGTTAAAAATTAAAAGTTCTAGTAGCCTTTTTAAGCAACCGAAAAATTGGAGGGCAGCTAGGCCTCCTTCCCCACCCCTTATTTCTCAAAATCGTCTGATCGAAACTAAGAGAAAGTCATTTAGCCAAAAAAAAATTAATATACAAATTTCGTTTCAATAATTTATGTGCGGAGAGCCAAAATCAAACATGTATTAATTCAAAAAAGTTCAGAGATTAAATAAAAAAAACTAGTTTTTTTAACTGTAAGTAAGGAGCGACATTAAAACTTAAAACGAACAGAAATTACTCCGTATATGAAATGGGTTGTCTCCTCCGCAATCCCTCGCTCTTTACGCTAAAGTTTGACTCTTTGCCACAATTCTACTTTTTAAAACAATTAAAAGCTTTAGCGTAAAGAGCGAGGCGTTGAGGAGGGGACAACCCATTTCATATACGGAGTAATTTCTGTTCGTTTTAAGTTTTAATGTCGCTCCTTACTTTCAGTTAAAAAACTAGTTTTTTTTATTTAATTTCCTGATAAAACAAGAGCAAACGTTCGACTTTCCGTGTATTTTTCGAGGCATAAAACGAGTCGGCCTAACAACTGAGCAGCGGCTTCTAGATTGCACTGCGTCCTTTTTCAGATTTTTTCTGATAATTAACACCAGCCCTTTCAAGTTGATTTAAATTTTTATCTTGATGAAATTAGTTGTTACACCTCAACAACTATTTAGCCAAGGTGACCTTTCATTACTAATGATAACTATTAAGCTGACATTCCATAGATAAAACATTGGAGATGAGGCCCCTGATAAAAAGGATTACGTTGATATTGTTGATACTTATCGTCCGTGTATTTCTCGAGGCATAACACGTGTCGGCCAAACGACTGAGCAACGGTTCTGATATCCTCTATTATGGCTTCTAGATGCCACTGCGTCTTTCTTCTGATAATATGAAACAAACTTCGTTTTCTTAAAGAGTTAAAGAGGCTGCGTCCCAAAGTCGAACCTTAAAACGTACAGGAATTAGGAGAGGCAGTTGGGGGGCTGGCGCCCCCCAAACCCCCCGCTTTTAAAGACTCTTTTGTACAGGTTTTTTGTTTTATTAATTAAAAGAGGGCCTTTCCGAAGCCAAGAGCGGAGGGTTAGGGGGGCGGCAGCCCACCACAACAAAAAACCTGTACAAAAGAGTCTTTAAAAGCGGGGGGTTTGGAGGGCGGCAGCCCCCCAACTGTCTCTCCTAATTCCTGTACGTTTTAAGGTTCGACTTTGGGACGTAGCCTCTTTAACTCTTTAAGAAAACGAAGGTTTTTTTCATGTTATTTCTGTACGTTTTTCTACAATCCATGGTGGATGTAATTTAATAATTATTTTCCATGTTTATTTTCTCGCTTTCTGTATCAATAAATTCAAACTGACAAAATTATCTAATTTTGATAATTTTAATAGTTTAGCAGCTTAATTAAAAATTTAGCAGCTAGTGGTTTTTACTCACCCGCCTCCGGTTTATGGGCCCAACGCGCTTCCGCTGCGCCAAGCTGCTGTTATGCTTGTTATCAAACAAGTTATTACAATAGAAAATTTCACCAACGGCTTCAATTAGGGAATCAATTTAAATGGTTCTTTTAACTTGCTTCCATCAAGCCTTACCCCCGCTTCAGTATAAATTCTTGTGAACATTCCAGTATATAATTCTGATCACATGTTTCCATGTTTATTTTCTCCCTTTCTGTATCAATAAATTCAAACTGACAAAATTACCTAATTTTACAAATTTTAAAAAGTTAGCAGCTGGCCGTTTCGATCCACCGACCTCTGGGTTATGGGCCCAGCACGCTTCCGCTGCGCCAAGCTGCTGTTAGTTTAAGAATTTTTCAAACAAGTGATGTTTTTTTACCTTCATTTTACCTTCGTTTTGCTACTTTAGGCACTTCCAGGTAAGCTAGGACGATTCAGAGAAAATTTTACCTTCAATGGGGAAATGGGTTTTTCTAAGCTAGAAAATCGGGGGGTTAAGATTTTCCGACGAAACTTTTTAGGAAAATTACTCGGAGAATTCCGCGTCGAATGAGTCTTCGTACACCCAGATCCGATGTCGGCTGTGACCTGTAGGCGTGGCAGAAAAAAAAGGGTTTCTGTCATTTTTCTCAAATAAAAATTTTACGGATTAAGACAGAATTTTTTGAAGCTTTCAGTCAGTCTCACCATGTCGAGCTGATCATTTTGATGTACTTGATGTTGAAATTCGTAACTTTTAACAACAAAAAACTTAACATGGGCTCTTATGGGGAAATGGGGTTTTTCTAAGCTAGAAAATCGGGGGGTTAAGATTTTCCGACGAAACTTTCAAGCAAAATTACTCGGAGAATTCCGCGTCGAATGAGTCTTCGTACACCCAGATCCGATGTCGGCTGTGACCTGTAGGCGTCGCGGATCGAGCTGAAATTTGGCGGATAAGCTCCTGGGCCCTAGGGGACCTTAACTTGTGAATTCCGATCGGACAACGTTAAAGGAGGGCTGGGGTTGGGGGGTCGAAACTTTCGGCCAGATTTTCCCCATGAAGGAAAAGTCGGAGGTGGATGAAATTTGGCAGGTTTCTTAGTTGGAGCTTGGGCTACGAAATGCATCCCTCCCCATCCCTCTGCGACCACTGGAACAGAAGATCGCTTAACATTGTCGTGGTTCACCTCTTTAAAGAGGCACGAGTGTGTCTCCTTGATTTTCTGAATAAAATCTTTCTCTTAACTCTACTTTTTAAAACAGTAAAAAACTTTAGCGTAAAGAGCGGGGCGTTGAGGAGGAAAAGGCCCTTTCACATACGGAGTAATTTCTGTTCGTTTTAAGTTTTAAAGTCACTCCTTACTTACAGTTAAAAAAAAATTGTTTTTTTTATGGCACTTGGTATTAACCAAGTGACATATATCAATCGCAAATTCTGTCGGTCTGTCGGTCCCGGTTTTGCTACTTTAGGCACTTCCAGGTAAGCTAGGACGATGAAATTTGGCAGGCGTATCAGGGACCGGATCAGGCTAAATTAAAAATGGTCGTTTTCCCGATTTGACCGTCTGGGGGGAGTGGGGGTCCCTTTAATTCGGAAAAAATAGAAAAATTGAGGTATTTTTAAATTACGAGCGGTTCATCAGATCTTAATGAAATTTGATGTTTGGAAGGATATCGTGTCTCAGAGCTGTTATTTTAAATCCCGGCCGGATCTGGTGTCACTGGGGGAAGAGTTGGGGGGGGGGACCTAAAACTTGGAAAACACTTAGAGTTGAGGGATCGGGATGAAACTTGGTGGGAAAAACAAGCACAAGTCCTAGATACATGATTGACATAACCGGAACGGATCCGTTCTCTTTGGGGTAGTTAGGGGGGGTGGGGTTAATTCTGAAAATTAGAAAAAACGAGGTATATTTAACTTACGAACGGGTGATCGGATCTCAATGAAATTTGAAATTTAGAAGGATATCGTGTCCCAGAGCTCTTATTTTAAATCCCGACCGGATCTGGTGACATTGGTGGGGGGAGTTGGGATGGGGAAACCTAAAATCTTGGAAAACACTTAAGAGTGGAGGGATCGGGATGAAATTTGGTTGAAAAAATAAGCACAAGTCCTAGATACATGATTGACAAAACCGGAACGGATCCGCTCTCTGAATTAGTTGGGGGGGGGTAATTCTAAAAAATTAGAAAAAAATGAGGTATTTTTAACTTGCGAACGGGCGATCGGATCTCAATGAAATTTGATATTTAGAAGGATGTCGTGTCTCGAAGCTCTTATTTTAAATCCCGACCAGGTCTGGTGACATTGGGGGGAGTTTGGGGTGGGGGAACCTAAAATCATGGAAAACGCTTAGATTGGAGGGACCGGGATGAAACTTGGTGGTAAAAATAAGCAGAAGTATTAGATACATTATTTACATAATTGGAACGGATCTGCTCTATTGGGGGGTGGGGGGTTAATTCTGAAAATTAGAAAAAATGACATATTTTTAACTTACGAAGGAGTGATTGGCTCTTCATGAAACTTCATATTTAGAAGGACCTCGTAACTCAGATCTCTTATTTTAAATCTCAACCGGATCCAGCGCCACTGGGGGGGGGGGCCGGAAATCTTAGAAAATACTTAAAGCGGAGAGATTATGATGAAACTGGATGGTAAGAATAAAAACCTGTCTAAGATACGTGACATAACCGGACCGGATCTGCTCTCTTTGGTTGAGTTGTGGGGGGGGGGGGGGGGTAATTTGGAAAAATGAAGTATTTGTAACTTATGAAAGGGTGACCAGATCTTAATGAAATTTGATATTTAGAAGGATCTTGTGCTTTAAAGTTCAAATTTTAACTTCCGACCAGATCCTGTGACATTGGGGGGAGCTGGAGGGGAAAACCGGAATTCTTGGAAAACTTGAAAATTGAGGTATTTTTATCTTACGAATAGGTGATCGGATCTTAATGAAATTTGATATTTAGAAGGAATTCATGTCTCAGAGCTCTTATTTCAAATCCCGACCAGATCTTTTGACATTGGGGGGGGGGGTTGGAGGGGAAAATCTTGTAAAACACTTGGAGTGGAGGAATCAGGATGAAGCTTGGTGGATAGAATAAGCAAATGTCTTTGATACGTGATTGACCTAACCATACCGGATTCACTCTCTTTGGGGGAGTTGGGGGGAGAGATTCAGTGATTTGGCGAGTTTGGTGCTTCTAGACGTGCTAGGACGACGCAAATTGGTAGGCGTGTCAGGGAGCTGCACAAATTGACTTGATAAAGTCGTTTTCCCAGATTCGACCATCTGGGGGGCTAAAGGGAGAGGAAAAATTAAGTATTTATAACTTATGAGTGTGTAATCGGATCTTAATGAATTTTGATATTTAGAAGGACATGGTGACTCAGAGCTCTTATTTTAAGTCCTGACCGGCATTAAGCCTCTGATTTTCCTTTTAAATCAATCTATTGAATTTTACGAGTTGGTGCTTCTTAGAATTTTGTTAGAGCTCATACCATATGAGCTCTTGGCTCTTAGCTCTTCTTGCCTCGCCACAAGTGCCATATGAGCTCTTAGCTCTTGTTTTAAATAATGTTACAAAGTCCTGCACCCCCTTCATTGAAATTCTCTTCCCCATGACAAATTGCTCCATGGAAAGATCCTTCCACGTAACCCCCCTTCAACTTCTTCCCCCCCCCCCAAACCAAAAAAATCTCCCTGAAAACGTTTGTACACTTCCCAATAGCCATTAGTATATGTAAACAACGGTCAAAGTTTGTAACTTGCAGCCCCTCCCACGGGGACTATGAGATAGTTATTAGGCTTTTCGACTATGATGAATAAAATGGCTATCTCAGAATTTTGATCTGGTGACTTTGGAGAAGAATGAGCGTAAGAGGGGGCCTAGGTGCCCTCCAGTTTTTTGTTCACTTAATAAGAGCACTAGAACTTTTAATTCCGTTAGAATGAGCCCTCTCGTGACATTCTAGGACCACTGAGTCGATACAATCAACCCTGAAAAAGAAAAAAAAAACACTCATTTATGATCTGTTTTCTGGCAAAAAAATGCGAAATTCCACATTTTTGAAGATAGGAGCTTGAAACCTCTACAGTAGGGTTTTCTGATACACTGAATCTTATGGTGTGATTTTCGTTAAGATTGTATTACGTTTAGGGGGTGTTTCCCCTATTTTCTAAAATAAGGCAAATTTTCTTAGGCTCGTAACTTTTGATGGGTAAAACTAAACTTAATGAAACTTATATATTTAGAATCAGCATTAAAATATGATTCTTTTGATGTAGCTATTGGTATCAAAATTCAGTTTTTTAGGGTTTCGGTTACTATTGAACCGGGTTCGTTACCACGAACTGTTTGATATATCACTATGACAAATACCTTACACTTCTTAATTATTTAATTAAAAAAAAAAAAAAAAAAAAAAAAAAAAAAAAAAAAAAAAAAAAAAAAAAAAAAACTTTACCAAAAAGAAGTGTTTACAGGCAAGTGAAAATTCACATGAAGTCAAAAAATCATATGATGAGCTGAAATAAGGTCCTAATAATTCAAACTCAATAAGACCAAAAATTATTACTTACTAGCTGTTTACAACACCTAGTTACAACACCTAGTTGTAAGTACAACACTTACAACACCTAGTTGGTGGGGGCGCTTCGCGCCCCCCCCCAAGCCCCCCCGCGCGCGTAAGTCGTTACGCGCCATAATAGTTACGCGCCATTGTAGTTGTGTCCCTATGTCCCACCTGTGAATATAGATATATATATATATATATATATATATATATATATATATATATATATATATATATATATATATATATATATATATATATATATATATATATATATATATATATATATATATATATATATATATATATATATATATATATATATATATATATATATATATATATATATATATATATATATATATATATATATATGGTTTTAACTACGTAAAACTTGCGAATATACAACATTCTTTGCTGTCCCATTGTCTTTGCATATAAATAGATTGTCAGGTTTACCGACTCTTGAACATGCAACATATAATGGTCCATGGGAAAACAATCTGTATTCAGATCTATACCTCATGATTCTAATGATTGCCCTTGAGCTTTGTTGATGGTGATTGCTAATCGACCATTCCCTGTCCCGGTGTCCCGGTCGTCATTTACATCCCCCTGTTTCCCCCGGTGTCCCTGTTGTAGTTGTGTCCCTGTGTCCCGGTCGTCATTTATATTCCCTGTGTCCCGGTCGTCATTTGTATCCCGGTGTCCCGGTCTGTATATACATTCGTTTTTTAGTTTTGTTTTTCTCCTTTATTTTTTTCCTTTTTTTTTCTTTTTTAGCTTATTTAGATTTTTAGATTTTTTAGTTTTTTTATTAGTTTTTAGTTTAGTGTCGTCATTTATTTTTTTCTTTTTTAGTTCTTTTAGTTTTTACCTTTTTTAGTTTTTTTTAGTTTTTTAGATGAAAATTTTTTTTAGTTTTTTCCTTTTTTTCTTTTTAGTTTTTTATTGGTTTTTACCTTTATGTTAGCTTATTTTTCAGTTTTTTCCTTTTTTTTTAGTTTTTTTTTTATTTTTTATTTTTTTTAGTTTTTTACCTTTTTTTAGTTTTTTTAGTTTTTTTAGTTTTTTTAGTTTTTTAGCTTTTTTACTTTTTTTATTAGTTTTTAGTTTTTTTGTAGTTTTTGCCTTTTTTTAGTTTTTTCAGTTTTTTTTTTAGTTTTTTATTGGTTTTTACCTTTATTTTAGCTTATTTTTCAGTTTTTTCCTTTTTTTTAGTTTTTTTTAGTTTTTAGTTTTTTTAGTTTTTTACCTTTTTTTAGTTTTTTTAGTTTTTTTAGTTTTTTAGCTTTTTTATTTTTTTTATTAGTTTTTAGTTTTTTTTGTAGTTTTTGCCTTTTTTAGTTTTTTTAGTTTTTTAGCTTTTTTATTTTTTTTATTAGTTTTTAGTTTTTTTTGTAGTTTTTGCCTTTTTTTAGTTTTTTCAGTTTTGACGTCACCTGATCCAGTTTTTTCAGGTGACGTCACCTGATCCACGATCCACAGATCCACAGACAACTTATTTTTATATATATAGATAGTTTTTTTTTTTTACTTATGTCCTGGTCGTCATTTATACTCCCTGTGTCCCGGTGCTTTGTTGATTGCTAATCGAACATTCCTTTTGTCCTGGTCGCTTTCTCTTTGAGTTTCGTCATTTATTTTTTTCTTTTTTAGTTCTTTTAGTTTTTACCTTTTTTAGTTTTTTTAGTTTTTTAGATGAAAATTTTTTTTAGTTTTTTCCTTTTTTTCTTTTTAGTTTTTTATTGGTTTTTACCTTTATTTTAGCTTATTTTTCAGTTTTTTCCTTTTTTTTAGTTTTTTTTAATTTTTTATTTTTTTAGTTTTTTACCTTTTTTTAGTTTTTTTAGGTTTTTTTAGTTTTTTAGCTTTTTTACTTTTTTTATTAGTTTTTAGTTTTTTTTGTAGTTTTTGCCTTTTTTTAGTTTTTTCAGTTTTTTTTTTAGTTTTTTATTGGTTTTTACCTTTATTTTAGCTTATTTTTCAGTTTTTTCCTTTTTTTTTAGTTTTTTTTAGTTTTTAGTTTTTTTAGTTTTTTACCTTTTTTTAGTTTTTTTTGTTTTTTTAGTTTTTTAGCTTTTTTTTTTTTTTTATTTGTTTTTAGTTTTTTTTTGTAGTTTTTGCCTTTTTTTAGTTTTTTTAGTTTCTTAGCTTTTTTATTAGTTTTTTTTGTAGTTTTTGCCTTTTTTTAGTTTTTTTAGTTTCTTAGCTTTTTTATTAGTTTTTAGTTTTTTTTGTAGTTTTTGCCTTTTTTTAGTTTTTTTAGTTTTTTAGCTTTTTTATTTTTTTTATTAGTTTTTAGTTTTTTTGTAGTTTTTGCCTTTTTTTAGTTTTTTCAGTTTTGACGTCACCTGATCCAGTTTTTTCAGGTGACGTCACCTGATCCATCCATCCACAGACAGACAGACAACTTATTTTTATATATATAGATAGATAGATAGATAGATAAATAAATGACAACCAAAACGGACAAAGATTAAAACGGCCTTCTTCGAAACTGTTGGCTCAGTCCAAGCCTCTCCGGGACCACTTTTTTAGGATCTGTCCTAGCCGATGGGATGGGTACCAGTGGTTGGGAGTTTTGAGTTATGCCCAGAGGGCACACAAGGTTTATATAAGAGGATGGTTCTATAAACTTTGGATGGGGGAGCCATTGGATTGGTAATCAGAAGTTTTAGTCTCTTTTTAAGAGTCGAACTGATCAGAGGGCAGCTACCCCCCCCCCCCACAAACACACATTTCATATTTTCTCAAAATGTATCCCATTGAAATTTTTAGATAACCATTTTATCCGAAATAACTCTAAGATGATATAACAAGGCTTTTGGGGTTGAAATAAGGCTTATGGGATTGTTGTAAAAACTTGGAATGGTTTCATTCAACTGGGAAACAAAAGTTCGAGTGCCAGTTTTAAGAGTTCAAAGAGGTGGAAGGACAAGCAGTCTCCATCTCGTGCTCTTTCTTTACTACCTGTACCCCCAAAAAGTCCTATCAAAATTCTGAAAACCTAATTTACTAGGAACAGCTGAAAGATTCAATCGACATTCACCCAGCCGGGGTCGGTTTGCTCTCAGCCCCTGGGCAAGGACCGCAAAGAATAAAAATTATCGATCGTTTACACATAGGTCTATTAATGAAAAGGGGGGATTGTTTGATAATGTGGATGTGATCGGCTCAAAACTGTAAGATATCGTCCTCTCGGCGAAAATATAAAATAATAATGATGGGAGGGATAGGGAGGAACAATAGGCCCGGAAATGAAATCAGTTTCAAACATACAGCTGTAAGTCCATTGGCCAAAATGAGCCTATTGCACAAAAAAAGCTCGAGTGCACAGTAACCTTCCACCCAACCACCCACCCCCCAAAAAAAGGCCAAAAAAGGATACCCCGATCGATTCGAACTTTGTATTCACAAGATACTTGCGCTAAGGTCACTTCAATCCACAATTAAAAATAATTAAAAAAATATATTGGTTCCCCTTAAAACGGGTCTTTACAAAAGGCCAGAGAATGGCTTAAAAACTTTTTTACTCGGCCACTTTATATGAAAGGGCCGGTTGTAGCAAATTGAGAGGGGTTGATTGAATTAGAAATATGAAGTTTTAGTGCCGTTTCTAAGGGTCAACAGTGCATAAAAGGCAACCATCCTCCCTCTAACGGTTTTTTCTGCTACCCAACACCTCCGTTTTGAGAGGGCTTGACAACCACCCCGGAGCCCAATGGCCAATACCCCTAATTGTGTAAACTACTCATTGTTCCCAGCATGATTTCGCAGAAAAGTAGGTATATTTTGCCTTTGTTTTCCAGCTAAATACTCTTTAGGACTATTTGGTAGGGCAAGATTTTCAGAGTTCCCTAAGGACCACTCTGTAAACGACACTCACATTCGAGTAAACCATAAGACGTTAAGTATACCTTAGTTTTTAAATTATCTGCAATACTTCGGGAATGGCTAGGAAAATCAAGTTGAAATTTTTAGGAAACGCCGGGGGGGGTCGACTGTATCTCAAATTCTTACTTTATAGAGGCAAAAGACGTAGACTGAAAGAACATATGTCAAACCAAGCCACCAAAATAGCGCACCTGCATTATCTTAAGAACAGCTCAGGGGATAAACTTGTAGGTAATTTAGGGGAAAGGAAGTGGGAGGTTGAGCCAAGAAGACCTCAAATTTTGTTGGGGAAGTAAGATTAAAGAGGTAGACAGGTTCAATACCAGACCCATCAAAACATCTGTGCACTACAAGCTTCTACGAGGCTTATACTTTGCGCGCTGATAAGTAGCGTGGTAAATCATATGACGCTTTGTGCATCCACACCCTTCCTGTTTGCATTCCCTAGATTTCTCCGAGCACCCATTTAAAGCTGGTTCAACTCTTGCGTAGCTTATACAGTCACCCCAATGGCGTCTGCCCTAAACCAAAGCATTGGTGACATTAGGACACGGACACCAGCCCTGAATGACGTAAGATAAGTCCACCACGCCAACTACTTGGTTGGCGTAGAGGAAGCAGACCTCAAAGTCTGACTTGAAGTTAGGGTCTGAGGGGGGAGAGGTTTAAAATGTTTTCCTCGATCAACCAAAGCATTTTTACACTACAAGCCCGTTTCGGATCTAAAAACTACTCATGATTAAATGTCGAACCAAATCAAAACCATTACTTGTTGCCATGTAATCAAAACGGTGGATCAGCAATGCCCAAGGAATGCCTCTGGAAATCCTGGTGGAACTTTCAGGAAGTTTTGGAGGGGGAGGGGCAATTCGACATCGATTCTTGACTTAGAAGAGGGAATGGTTCTACACCATGGAACTTCACTTAGGGGAGCGGGGGAGTTAAATCGAAAGAAACTATGTTTTCAGGTTATCAAAATGGCATTTCCTCAGCATCTCGGGACTGACTTGTGAGAGTCCACCTCAAACTTTCGGTGTCTTGGGGGAGGGGGATGGCAAAAGTATTTCTCTGGTTTGCCATAACGTTTTGGGAATATTAGCCTAAGTGGACCTTTGAACGTAATCGCGTTGAAGTGGTGAGGTAAACCAAAAGAATATAATCACCCAGGCTATCGGAACATCTTGTATTTAATATCTCGGGAACGACTGGGGGATGATTTAAAACTTAGAGAGAGTTTGGAGAACGCAGGGGGACTCAAAATGCCTTTAGAGACAGGGATAAGAGCGCATTAACATTTTTGGTATTCTAAATATTTCTTAGTCCAAAAAGAACAGGGAATATAGGAGCTAGGCACACAGGTCAGTCCAATAATCCTCAGGCTAAAACACCAAGAACTAAGTAGAAGAAGAACAGCTTCCTTCGATGGAGCAGTTTGATTTGAAACCAAGTTCTTGACAGACAAATACTGCCTCGAGACGGAACAATCAAACAGTTCGTGGTAACGAACTGTAAGTACGGAGCAACCCCGCCCAATAGTAACCGAAACTCTAAAAATCGGAACTTCGACACCAATAGATACATTAAAAGAATTGGATTTTTATGCTGATTTCAAATATATACAAGTTTCATCAAGTTTAGTCTTACCTAACAAAAGTTACGAGCCAGAAAATTTTGCCTTATTTTGAAAAAAGGGAGAAACAGCTCCTAAAAGTCATACAATCTTAATGAAAATCCCGCCAGCAGATTCAGCCTATCAAAGAACTCAGAGGTTTCAAGCTCCTATCTGCAAAAATATGGAATTTTGTATTTTTGCCAGAAGATAGATTACGGATGCGTGTTTATTTGTTGTTGTTTTTTTTTTCAGGGGTAATCGTAACAGCCCAGTGGCCCTAGAATATTACGAGAGGGCGTGTTCAAACGGAAATTAAAATTTCTAGTGCCCTATTTCAGTGACCAAAAAATTGGAGGGCAACTAGGCACCCTCACACGCAAATTTTTTACCAAAGTCACCCGATCAAAATTTTGAGATATCCATTTTGTTCACAATAGTCTAAAAATCTAATAACTATGTCTTTGAGAATGACTGAGTCTTTCCCGGGGGGAAAGACAACAAGTTATGAACTTTGCCCATCGTTTACATATAGTATTGCTTATTGGGAAGTATACAGATTTTCAGGGGGACTTTTTACGGTGGGGGGGGGGGGGGTCGGGGGTTACTTGGGATTTCCATAGAGGAATTTTTCATGGAAAAGGGACATATTCCGTGAAGGGGGTACCGGATTTCCCAGCTTTCAAAAGAGCTATTTATTCTAATTAAACGGCCTCTGTGATTCAGGGGTCATTCTAAAAGAATTAGAACAAAATTCGAATTTTAGAGTAAAGAGTGAGGTATTGACGAGAGGGCGAACCCTCTCTAGATTCATACCCTCCAGATATGTACCTGGAGAAACTGTTAAATCTTAAGTAAAGTTAGTGGGATATAGGATTTAGAACCCTATTTACCTTTAGAACCCTAGGACCTTTATTCGGATTTAGAACCCTAGGACCTTTTACCATCAGATCCTCTAGGCTAGCAATAACTTTCTTAGATCTGTACCCGTTCTGGCTCTGGTGGGGGAGAGAATCCCTAAATTCTTGTGTTAGCACTATTAAAAAAAAGCGACCGTGTATAAAACTTGAGCGACTGTATATCAAACAGGACCTGTATGTAAAATGTGGTTCAAGGTACTTACGTGTTATAGCGACCACACCAAAGAACTGAATTTAGGTTAATCCTAACGAAGTACACCAAAATATGAGGAAAATATGATACTTTAGCAACAAAATTATAGAAGTTACAACATAGAATTATGGAAAGCAGGCCGCCCAGAATGCATTATATTAAATACCTAGCCTAGCCTAACCGACTCTATATATTAAATATTTAATCAAAATATACCTGTATAGTAGTTTATCTCACTAGACTAAGACTAAGCTAATAATCTCTGAATGCAGACAAAGAAACCGGCTTTACTTAGATTAAGAGCTTGAGTGTGGTCGCTATAATATGTAGGTGCCTGGTTCAACCCTAATAACCTAATGGCTAAGTCATAGTAGCAGCGGTAGCTGCAACCTAGTGAAAGACATCTATAATAAAAGACGAATAATAGTTACATGTTTTACGGACGAAAGATGATTGGCTACCAAAGACTACTTTTAGGCCACCCAGGCTGGGAGAATTTCAGAAAAGGGGGATACGATACGATACAATACTTTATTAATAAATACAATTATAACTCTTTACTTTATACATCTACTGCACTGATGGAAAAACAAGTTTTTGTTGGCGTGCAGTAGTAAAAATTAACCGTTTTCTAAACACACCAAAAAATAACATAATAAATAATTAACAAAAAAAGAAAAAACATCCCACAAAAAAAGAAAAAAAAGCAGTCTCCATCACAATACCCCCTCAAAAAAAAAACTCCCAACAGTGAATACGAAAACTCTGAAAAGAGCAGGGTAAGTACGGAACGTGATAAGGCACATTGGTTCCAGGGGTTCTGGAGCTAAAATGTTTCGCTAGTGGTGGCATAAACATACAAAAACTAAGCTGAAACTGTTGAAAAAAAAAATGAATACCTTATTCCAAAGATCCAGTGCTAAATATGTAATCCTAAAGCCTGTTAATCACTAAAAAAAACTCGCAATAGAAATATATAAAAATATGCTATAACCAGCAATAGTTCAGAGGCTAATTAAACAATCCGATTTTACGAATGGAATTTGGATTTGTCCACTAAAAGTATGACGCAAGAATGACGTCAACCATCTAATCTTTTTCGATTTGATGCTGTTTTCTTGTAGGGACATAGACACCCAAATGTACCACGCTTAAGTTCAGGGTTGTCAACTTACACTCTTTCTCTTTATTTTTCATCCTTTTTACCCCATTGCACTCTCTCACTCGAAGAACTAGAAAATCACTCTTTTTGGCAATTTTTAGCTAAAATCACTCTTTTTTCACTCAATTAAGAAATAGAAAGAGAGATAAAAATTTAAATTTAAATTATTTGAGTTCAAAGATAAAGCTGCTAGCCCGTATGATCTGTGTAAGCTGTGCCTTGCCCCAGTCCTCCAGTCGTCTTTCCAGTAATTCTAACCATTTAAGAAAAAGCAGATTAAGTAGATCAAAGTCAAAATTAACAAGTGGAAAGTGGAACATCAGACTTAATAAAAGAAATCAATAGCTATTTGGAGCAACCATTCTTCTTGGAAATGGAAAAGTGAGCATACGGAAAGCTGATGGAGAAGCAACGACCAAAACCAACCTTTTCTATGTCGACTCTCAAACTGATAAAATTTTGCAAAAACTTTATGCACCATTTTAAAATGTGAATTTGGCCCCTCTGGACTTGTGATAGCCATTTTTCAGAAATAAAAATCTTATATTACCAACCAGAGGCCCAAGAATTAGTTTTGGATGGGGCGCATACTGTCAAAATGACAGAAAAAATGTAAATTACCGAAATATGGGGTAAAATTCTAGTTCAGGGGCTTCTAGCATACTTGGGAATTAGTTGAGTTAGGTGAATGAAACTTTCAGGAATAAATCCAGGGTCAAAAATATACCCTGGAAAGGTATTGCTGAGACACTATGTCAGCCCTCTCCTTATATCAAAGGCTTAGAAGATTACACACGTGACAGGCTTTGCTGAGGGTGAAAACTTAGAGCATTTTCTACAAATCTGAAACTGTAACTTGTTGTTATTTGAAAATGATGTAAGAGTGATCAAAACAGTAAGAGGCGTGCGCCAAATTGACTTGCCCTCTTTTGAGGAAAAATCACTCTTTTTTTTGCCTTGATTTGCACTCTCTTGAGACGTCAGCAGTTGGCAATTCTGCTTGGGTTAGAATGTCTGTCGATACGAGAAATTTTGCCGTTTTATATGATATACTGTCGACATGGTTATCAAATACATGGATACATGGAGACCACACTCCCTTTCCATAATACAAATACAGAAGAGAGAATAATGACGACTATTTTTCCCAAGACAGTAACCTATTTGAATATTTCGGCCCTATATCAAAGGGCCGTATTCAGTAAAGAAAATAGTAAACAATAACACACTTACAATAAAAATTCTTGGTAAAAAATCCATTTTTCAAAAGTAGCCGAGGCATCATTACTTCTTAACGAAAAGTTCGAAAAGTGAGTCTTGGCTGAACTTTTCGTTAAGAAGTAATGATGCCTTAACCAAAACTCTAAAAAACGGAATTTGGATACCAATAGCTACAACAAAAGAATCGCATTTTAAAGCTGATTTTAAATATATAAGTTTCATCAAGTTTAGTCTTACCTATCCAAAGTTACGAGCCTGAGAAAATTTGCCTTATTTTAGAAAATAGGGGGAAACACTCCCTAAAAGTCATAGAATCTTAACGAAAATCAGACTATCAGATTCAGCGTATCAGAGAACTCTACTGTAGAAGTTTCAAGGTCCTATCTAAGAAAATTTGGAATGTTGTATTTTTTCCCAGAAGACAGATCACAGATGCGTGATTATTTGTTTGTTTGTTTTTGTTCCTCCAGGGGTGATCATATCGACCCAGTGGTCCTAGAATGTCGCAAGAAGGCTCATTCTAACGAAAATTAAAAGTTCTAGTGCCCTTTTTAAGTGACCAAAAAATTGGAGGTCACCCAGGCCCCCTCCCAGGCTCGTTTTTTCCCGAAGCCAACGGATTAAAATTTCAAGATAACCATTTTGTTCAGCATAGTCAAAAAACATAATAATTACGTCTTTGGGGATGACTTACTCCCCCATGGTCCCCGGGGGAGGGCTACAAGTTACAAACTTTGAAAAGTGTTTACATACAGTAATGGTTATTGGGAAATGTACAGACATTTCCAGGGGGATTTTTTGGTTGAAAGGGGGGGATTTAGGGGAGGGGATACGTGGGGGGATCTTTTCTTGGAAGAATTTGTCACGGGTGAAGAGAAATTCCATGAAAGGAGCGCAGGATTTTCTAGCATTATTTAAAAAAAAGAAAAAAAATATGAAAAAGTTTTTTCAAATGAAAGTAAGGAGCACCATTAAAACTCAAAATGAACAGAAATTATTATGCATATGAGAGGTTTATCTCCTCCTAAATACCACACTCTTCACGCTAAAGGATTTTTAGTAATTTCAACTATTTATTCTACGGCCTTTTGTGATTCAGGGGTCATTCTTAAAGAATTGGGACAAAATTTAAGCGTTAGTATAAAGAGCGAGGTATTAACGAAAGTACAAACCCTCTCATATACGTAATGAAAATATACGAACATAGAAGTTCATTACGAAAGGTAATTCGTAAGTTACGTATATCTTTTACTAAGAAAACCGTTCTAGTTCTAGTTGCCTTTCTAAGTAACCAAACAATTAGAGGGCAACTAGGCCTCCTCCCCCACCCCTTTTTTCTCAAAATCGTCCAATCAAAACTAAGAGAAAGCCATTTAGCCAAAAAAATTAATATAAAAATTTCGGTTTAATTATTCGTGTGCAGAGAGCCAAAATCAAACATGCATTAATTCAAAAACATTCAGAAATTAAATAAAAAAAACCAAGTTTTTTTAACTACAAGTAAGGAGCGACATTAAAACTTAAAATGCACAGAAATTATTCCGTATATGAAAGAGGTTATCCCCTCCTCAACGTCTCGCTTTTTACGCTGAAGTTTTTTATTGACAGTTATTCCGTATATGAAAGGGGCTGTCCCCTCCTCAGCGCCTCACTCTTTACGCTAAAGTTTTTTTTATTGTTTTAAAAAGTAGAGTTGTGACAAAGAGTCCTACTTTAGCGCAAAGAGCGAGGCGTTGAGGAGGGGACAACCCCTTTCATATACGGAATAATTTCTGTTCGTTTTAAGTTGTAATGTCGCTCCTTACTTGCAGTTAAAAAAAACTTATTTTTTTATTTAATCTGCCCGAAGAGGCTGTTGGATTAAAGAGTTCGTGGTAACAACTGTAAGGAAGGAGCGATGTGCTCAATAGTAACCGAAACTCTAAGAAACAGAGTCGATAACAATAGATGCATCAAAAGAATCGAATTTTGATGCTTACTAAGTATAATAAGTGAATAAGTATAATTCGCCAAATTTAATAGCACCCATCAAAATTTACGAGTCTGAGAAATTTTGCAAATTTAAAAAAGGGGGAAACTCCAAAAAATCAAGCAATCTTAATTAGAATCACACTATCAAATTCAGCATACCAGAAAACCGTACTGTAGAGTTTACAAGCTCCTGTGTACAAAAATGTGAAATTTTGCATTTTTGTCACAAGAAAAATCACGGAGGCGTATTTATTTGTTTTTGTTTTTTTCTTCTTTCTTTTTTCCCAGGGGCGATCGTGTTGAACCAGTGATAGTAGAAGATCGGGAGAGGGCTCATTTGATTTTATTTGTTATGAATTTTTGAATTTTTGAAAAAGTTATGAATTTTTGCCCATTGCATTGTATAGTATTGGTTATTGAAAGTATTAGACCTTTTCAGGGGGTATTTTTCTGGTGGATGGGGGAAGGTTACGTGGGAGGATCTTTCCGTGGATAAATTTTTCATGGGGGAAGGGAATTTTCCTTAGAGGATGAGCCGCATTACCCATTATTATTTACAAAACGATCATAAATTAAATTTAAAAGAAAACAAGTTTTTTCATCTGAAAGTGAGGAGCAACATTGAAACTTAAAACGAACAGAAATTATTACGTATGTGAGGGAGGTTGCCCCCTCTTTAATGCTTCGCTCTTCCCGCTAAAGCTTCTTAGAGCTTATTATTCTAACTAAGCGGCCTTTAGTACTCCAGTAGGTTTTACCGGTCTGACATTTACTATTTGGTGCAACGATGTTTGTCATGTTGCCTACAAATGGTAGGCCTATATTCATCAGTGATGTTGCAATTGCATTCAAGCTCATTCTGACTTATCTCTCAATGAGATCAAAGACTAAATCAGGAATTTTCCATAGAGGGGGAGTGCCGAATAACTGGAACAAAATCAAACATAGGTTATTATTAGTAAAAAAAAATATATCATTTATTGCAAAAATATTAGTTAATGTGCAAATTTCGTTTTAATTATTCATGTACGGAGAGCAATCTTCAAAACCTGCATTGATTAAAAACGTTCAGAAATTAAATAAAAAAAAACAAGTTCTTTAACTGAAAGTAAGAAGCGACAAAAACTTAAAACGAAGAGAAATTATTCCGTATATGAAAGGAGCTGTCCCCTCTTCAATGCCCCGCTCTTTACGCTGAAGTTTTTTTTTATTATTTTAAAAAGTAGAGCTGTGAGAAAAAGTCTAACTTTACCGTAAAGAGTGGGGTGTTGAGGAGGGGACAGTCCCTTTCATATGCGGAATAATTTCTGTTCGTTTTAAGTTTTAATGTCGCTCCTTACTTCCAGTTAAAAAAAAAGAATGTTTTGGGTTGGATGTAGTACCCTAGGTACAAGCTTTTGATCTTCCTGCGTGAGTGTGTGTGTGGGATTCATAAAGTAATATCGTCAGAGCATCTAGGCTACCTGAGGTGTAGTTAGGCTTCAACATAACTTGGCGGACGGTGTGAGTAGCGGTCTCAGCTCTATTAGCTAAATTTTAAAGATCTAATAACGTCAGACATGTGTAAAACAAAGACAAAAATATTTGAGATCCTTAGATCAAAATTCTGTATCACTTCTAGGTTTCCAGGAAATAGTTCTGAACAAGAGCTAAGAGCTCATATGGCACTTGTGACGAGGCAAGAAGAGCTAAGAGCCAAGAGATCATATGGTATGAGCTCTAGCAAAATTCTATGAATCAATTGATTGATTTAAAAGGAAAATAAGAGGCTTAATGCCGGTCAGGATTTAAAATAAGAGCTCTCAGTCACGACGTCCTTCTAAATATCAAAATTCATTAAGATCCGATCACCCATTTGTATGTTATAAATACCTAATTTCTTCTAATTTTTCCTCTCCCTTTAGCCCCCCAGATGGTCGAATCTTGGAAAACGACTTAATCAAGTCAATTTGTGCAGCTCCCTGACACGCCCACCAATTTTCATCGTCCAAGCACGTCCAGAAGCACCAAACTCGCCAAATCAGTGAACTCCTCCCCCCAAATCCCCCAAAGAGAGCGAATCCAGTACGGTTCCGTCAATCACGCATCAAGGACATTTGCTTATTCTTCCCATCCAGTTTCATCCTGATCTCACCGCTTTCAGTATTTTCTAAGATTTCCGGTTCCCCTCAACTGCCCCCACCCCAATTACGCTGGATCCGGTTGAGATTTAAAATAAGAGATCTGAGTCACGAGGTCCTTCTAAATATGAAGTTTTATGAAGATCCGATCACTCCTTCGTAAGTTAAAAATACTTCATTTTTTTCTAATTTTTCAGAATTAACTCCCCCCCAATAGAACGGATCCGTTCCAATTATGTAAATCACGTATCTAAGACTTCTGCTTATTTTTCCCACCAAGTTTCATCCCGATCCCTCCAATCTAAGCGTTTTCCATGATTTTAGGTTCCCCCACCCCAAACTCCCCCCAATGTCACCAGATCCGGTCGGGACTTAAAATAAGAGCTCTGAGACACGATATCGTTCTAAATATCAAATTTCATTGAGATCCGATCACCCGTTCGTAAGTTAAAAATACCTCATTTTTTCTAATTTTTCAGAATTAACCCCCCCCCCCCCCAACTAACCCAAAGAGAGCGGATCCGTATCGGTTATGTCAATCATGTATCTAGGACTTGTGATTATTTTTCCCACCAAGTTTCATCCCGATCCCTCCGCTCTAAGTGCTTTCCAAATTTTAGGTTTCCCCCTCCCAGCTCCCCCCCCCCCTAATGTCACCAGATCCGGTCGGTATTTAAGATAAGAGCTCTGAGACACGATATACTTCTAAATATCAAATTTCATTGAGATCCGATCACCCGTTCGTAAGTTAAAAAAACCTCATTTTTTCCAATTTTTCAGAATTAACCCCCCCCCCCCCCAATTACCCCAAAGAGAGCGGATCCGTTCCGGTTATATCAATCATGTATCTAGGACTTGTGCTTATTTTTCCCACCAAATTTCATCCCGATCCCTCCACTCTAAGTGTTTTCCAAGATTTTAGGTTTCCCCTCCCAACCCCCACCCCCCCAATGTCACCAGATCTGGTCGGTTTTTAAAATAAGAGCTCTGAGACACGATATCCTTCTAAATATCAAATTTCATTGAGATCCAATCACCCGTTCGTAAGTAAAAAATACCTCATTTTTTCTGATTTTTCAGAATTACCCCCCCCCCCCCAACTACCCCAAAGAGAGCGTATCCGTTCCGGATATGTCAATCATGTATCTAGGACTTGTGCTTATTTTTCCCACCAAGTTTCATCCCAATCCCTCCACTCTAAGTGTTTTCCAAGTTTTAGGTTTCCCCCTCCCAACTCCCTCCCCCCAAATGTCACCAGATCCGGTTGGGATTTAAACTAACAGCTCTGAGACACGATATCCTTCCAAACATCAAATTTCATTAAGATCTGATCAACCGTTCGTAAGTTAAAAATACTTCAATTTTTCTATTTTTTCCGAATTAACGGGCCCCCCACTCCCCCCAGATGGTAAAATCGGGAAAACGACTATTTCTAATTTAATCTTGTCCGGTCCCTGATACGCCTGCCAAATTTCATCGTCCTAGCTTAACTGGAAGTGCCTAAAGCAGCAAAACCGGGACCGACAGACCGACAAAATTTGCGATTGCTATATGTCACTTGGTTAATACCAAGTGCCGTAAAAAAGCGGTTGGCAACCCTGCTTAAGTTAGAATGTCTGTCCATACGAGAAATTTTGCCGTTTAATTTGATATGCAGTTTTTTAAACAAAGTTTTTTAATTTAAAAAAGCCACTAGAAACTTTGATTTCAGTTTGAACGAGCCCTCTCGCGACATTCTAGGACCACTGGGTCGATGATCACCCCTGGGAAAAAACAAATAAATACGCATCCGTGATCTTTCTTCTGGCAAAAAATACAAAATTCCACATTTTTCCAGATAGGAGCTTGACACCTCTACAGTAAAGTTCTCTGATACGCTGAATCTTTTGAAAAAAGGCCCATTGTTTTTCTTGCCTAAAAATTCAAGCAGCAAATTAAAAATGAAAAGGGAACTCAAAATGTTTGCAAAAACCGGTGTGTTAGTAGTCAAGAATATTAAGGAACATTAAAATAAACTAATCAACTAAACAAAAGCTGAAAGTTGGGTACATGCATGTATGTACTGACTTAACGACGCTTCTTGACAACTAAGGTCTTTCCGTCGGCCCTGCAGAACAATATTTTGACATTTTCGTTAAATAAAGCGACGAAATTCCTTGCGATATGCAGAACTGAACCTGGAAACCTTAAATCAAAGACTCGGCCGTATCCACTGTTAAATTCAATACAGTATCAGATTTGAAACTACAGCCTCAAAATAGGAATTCAATAAGCAATTCTAAGTCCATATAAAAGACACAAATCAAACACCAAAGAACAAAATGTGTACATGATGTCGACTGTGTGTCAACTTAATAAAATGACAGCTCAAATCGCAGCTATAATCAAACGGTTCGTGGTAACAAACTGTACGTAAGTAGTGACTGGAGCCAACAGTAGCCAAAATCTAATAAAAACGAATTTTGTTAACAAAAAGCAAGTATTGTTTTCGTTTCAAATGAAACCTTAAACGTTTCTCTGAGTTGTTTCAGCACCTCAATAGTAGCATCAGAAAACAAGAGCTAAGAGCTCATATGGCACTTGTGACGAGGCGAGAAGAGCTAAGAGCCAAGAGATCATATGGTATGAGCTCTAACAAAATTCTGTGAATCAATAGATTGATTTAAAAAGGAAAATAAGAGGCTTAATGCCGGTCAGGATTTAAAATTAAATAAAAAAAAACTAATTTTTTTAGCTGAAAGTAAGGAGCGACATTAAAACTTAAAACGAACAGAAATTACTCCGTATATAAAATGGGTTGTCCCCTCCGCAATCCCTCGCTCTTTACGCTAAAGCTTTTAATTGTTTTAAAAAGTAGAATTGTGGCAAAGAGTCAAACTTCAGCGTAAAGAGCGAGGGATTGCGGAGGGGACAACCCATTTCATATACGGAGTAATTTCTGTTCGTTTTAAGTTTTAATGTCGCTCCTTACTTTCAGCTAAAAAAATTAGTTTTTTTTATTTAATTTCTGAACGTTTTTGACTTAATGCATGTTTGGTTTTGGCTCTCCGCACATAAATTATTAACATGAAATTTGTATATTAATTCTTTTTTTGGCTAAATGGCTTTCTCTTAGTTTTGATCAGACGATTTTGAGAAATAAGGGGTGGAGAAGGAGGCCCAGTTGCCCTCCAATTTTTCGGTTACTTAAAAAGGCAACTAGAACTTTTAATTTTTAATGAACATTTTTATTAGTAAAAAATACACGTAACTTAAGAATTAACTTACGTAACAAACTTTCATAACCTTATATTTTTATTATGTATACGAGGGGGTTTGTAACCTCGTTAATACCTCGCTCTTTACACTAAATCGTAAGTTTTGTCCCAATTCTTTAAGAATGACCCCTGAATCAGAAAGGCCGTAGAATAGATAGTTGAAATTACTAAAAATACTTTAGCATAAAGAGCAAGGTATTTATCTCCTCTTAAATACCTCGCTTTTTATGCTAAAGTATTTATAGAACCCCTCATATGCGTAATTATCTCTGTTCGTTTTAAGTTTCAATGCTACTTCTTCCTTTCATTTGAAAAAACGTTTTCATGTTTATTTTTCATTGTTTTCTTATAGTAATGCTAGAGAATCCTGCGCCCTTTTCATTGAATTTTTCTTCCCCCATGACAGATTCCTCCAAGGAAAGATCCTCCAACATAGCCCCGTCTCCTCAGCCCCACCCCTAAACAAAATAAAATCCCCCTGAAAACGTCTGTACACTTCCCAATAACCATTACTATATGTAAACACTGGTCAAAGTTTGTAACTTGCAGCCCCTCCCCCAGGGATTGTGGGGGAGTAAGTCATCCCCAAAGACATAGTTATTATGGTTTTCGACTATGCTGAACAAAATGGCTATCTCAAAATTTTGATCCGTTGACTTTGGGAAAAAAATGAGCGTGGGAGGGGGCCTAGATGCCCTCCAATTTTTTTGGTCATTTAAAAAGGGCACTAGAACTTTTCATTTCCGTTAGAATGAGCCCTCTTGCGACATTCTAGGACCACTTGGTCGATACGATGACCCCTGGGGAAAAGAAAAAAAAACAAACAAACAAATAAACACGCACCCGTGATTTGTCTTCTGACAAAAAATACAAAATTCCACATTTTTGTAGATAGGAGCTTGAAACTTCTATAGTAGGCTTCTCTGATACGCTGAATCTGATGGTGTCATTTTCGTTAAGATCCTACGACTTTTAGGGGGTGTTTCCCCCTATTTTCTTAAATAAGGCAAATTTTCTCAGGCTCGTAACTTTTGATGGGTAAGACTAAACTTGATGAAACTTATATATTTAAAATCAGTATTAAAATGCGATTCGTTTGATGTAGCTATTGATATCAAAATACAATTTTTTAGAGTTTTGGTTACTATTGAGCCGGGTCGCTCCTTACTACAGTTCGTTACCACGAAATGTTTGATAAGAGCACTGAGTCACGATGTCCTTCTAAATATCAAAATTCATTAAGATCCGATCACCCACTCGTAAGTCATAAATACCTAATTTTTTCTGATTTTTCCTCTCCCTTTAGCCCCCCAGATGGTCGAATCTGGGAAAACGACTTTATCAAGTCAAATTGTGCAGCTCCCTGACACGCCTATAAATTTTCATCGTCCTAGCACGTCCAGAAGCACCAAACTCGCAAAATCACTGGACCCCTCCCCCCAACTGCCCCAAAGAGAGCGAATCCAGTACGATTCTGTCAATCACGTATCAAGGACATTTGTTTATTCTATCCACCAAGCTTCATCCCGATTCCTACACTCCAAGTGTTTTTCCAAGATTTCCCCCTCCAACTCCCCCCAATGTCAAACGATCTGGTCGGGATTTGAAATAAGAGCTCTTAGACATGAATTCTTTCTAAAAATCAAATTTCATTAAGGTGTCAATCATGTATCTGGGACTTGTGCTTATTTTTCCCATCAAGTTTCATCCCGATCCCTCCACTCTAAGTGTTTTCCAAGATTTTAGGTCCCCCCCTCCAACTCCCCCCAATGTCATCAGATCCAGTCGGGATTTAATATAAGAGCTCTGAGACACAATATCATTCCAAATATCAAATTTCATTAAGATCCCATCACCCATTCATAAGTTAAAAATACTTCATTTTTTCTATTTTTTTTTCGAATTAACCGGCCCCCCACTCTCCCCCCAGATGTTCAAATTGGAAAAACAACTATTTCTAATTTAAGCTGGTCCCGTCCCTGATACGCCTGCCAAATTTCATCGTCCGAGCTTACCTGGAAGTGCCTAAAGTAGCAAAACCGGGACCGACAGACAGACAGACCGACAGAATTGGCGATTGCTATATGTCACTTGGTTAATACCAAGTGCCATAAAAAAGGACAGACCGGGACAGACCGACAGAATTTGCGATCGCTATATGTCACTTGGTAAATACCAAGTGCCATAAAAAGGAGAAACATCAGTGCGTCCCATGGGAAAAAGTAATTTTCATTGTTATTCGAGATTGAGAACTGTAACTCTCTGAAACAAGGTTTTCAACTATGGCGATTCCAATATTGAAGTTTTGATTTGGCTCCGACACCATTTTGCGCGTTTTCAGGCTACTTATCGTAATTCCCATAAATTTGTTTTCTTAATAAACTTTTAACATTGAGAATAATCGAAATAATAGTTACCATTCTTGTTAGTTACCAATATAGTTACCATTAATAAAGCTACCAATGGTTACCATTCCTGAAATAGTTACCTAAATCAGCTTCAAATTCTTTCTCAGTCGACATTTTTTTTTAAAGGCATTTATAAATTCTTTGTTACTATGGGCTAGGATTCCTTATTTCCTAGGTTGCCTCTATGGGGGGCCCCATGATGTTCAGAGTCTAGTGTGAAACTGACGTCGAGACCAACAGTTTTCTTTCGAAGCAACAAATTTTAGGCCTACTAATGTACATGTTAGAGCAGATTACCGTTTCTAACTAACAAATAAGATTTATAATTTAAATAAAATGTAACCATACATCTAAAAAACATATAATTTCTCAGTATTATAAGATTAAATTTCCAGTCTTAAGCAGCTCTTTCACGTTCTGATATCTCACAAGAAAAAATAATTAAATGTAATCAAACAGTTCGTGGTAAAGAACTGTAGTAAGGAGCGACTCGGCTCAATAGTAACCAAAACTCTAAAAATGGAATTTTCATACCAATAGCTACATCAAAAGAATCGCATTATAATGCTGATTTTAAATATATAAGTTTCATCAAGTTTAGTCTTACCCATCAAAAGTTACGAGCCTGAGAAAATTTGCGTTATTTTAGAAAATAGGGGGAAACACCCCCTAATTGTCATAGAATCTTAACGAAAATTACACCATCAGATTCAGCGTATCAGAGAACCCTACTGTAGAAGTTTCAAGCTCCTATCTACAAAAATGTGGAATTTTGCATTTTTTGCCAGAAGGCAGATCACGGATGCGTGTTTATTTGTTTTTTTGTTTTTTTGTTTGTTTTTTTTTCCAGGGGTGATCGTATCGACCCAGTTGTCGTAGAATGTTGCAAGAGGGCTCATTCTAACGGAAATGAAAAGTTCTAGTGCCCTTTTTAAGTGACCAAAAAAATTGGAGGGCAACTAGGCCCCCTCCCACGCTAATTATTTTCCCAAAGTCAACGGATCAAAATTCTGAGATAGCCATTTTATTCAGCGTAGTCGAAAAACCTTATAACTATGTCTTTGGGGACGACTTACTCCCCCACAGTCCCCGTGGGAGGGGCAACAAGTTACAAACTTTGACCTGTGCTTACATATAGTAATGGTTATTGGGAAGTATACAGGCGTTTTCAGGAGGATTTTTTTGGTTTGGGGGAGGGGTTGAGAAGAGGGGGATATGCTGGGGGAACTTTCCTTAGAGAATTTGTAATGGGAGAAGAAAATTTCCATGAAGGGAGAGCAGGATATAGGCTACTAGCATTATTTAAAAAAAAAACAATTAAAAAATAAAAGTGAAAGAGCTTTTTCAGCTGGAAGTAAGGAACAGCAATAAAACTTAAAACAAACAGAAATTATTACCCATATGAGGGGCTCACCTCCTTCTAATACCTCGCTCTTTACGCTAAAGTATTTTCAGTAATTTCAACTACTTATTCTACGGCTTTTGTGATTCAGGGGGTCATTCTTAATGAATTGGGATAAAATTTAAGCTTTAGTGTAAAGAGCGAGGTACTGACGATGGGGCGAATCCCCTCATATATGTAATAAAAACATGAGAATACAAAAGTTCTTTACGTAAGCTAATTTATAAGTTACGTAAATCTTTGACCAATAAAAAGATTCGTAAAAAATTAAAAGTTCTAGTTGCCTTTTTAATTAACCAAAAAATTGGGGGGCAACTGGGTTTTGTCCCCCGCTCTTTTTTTCTCAAAATCATTCGATCAAAATTATGAGAAAGCCATTAAGCCAGAAAAAAAATATGTAAATTTCGTTTTGATTATTCCTCTGCGGAGAGCCAAAATCAAAACATGCACTTATTCAAAAACGTTCAGTAATTAAATAAAAAAATAAGTTTTTTTAACTGAAAGTAAGGAGCGACATTAAAACTTAAAACGCACAGAAATTACTTCGTATATGAAAGAGGCTGCTTCCTCATCAACGCCCCGCTCTTTACGCTAAAGTTTTTTACTGTTTTAAAAAGAAGAATTGAGAGAAAGAGTCAAACTTTAGTGTAAAGAGCGGGGCGTTGATGAGGAAGCCGCCTCTTTCATATACGAAGTAATTTCTGTGCGTTTTAAGTTTTAATGTCGCTCCTTACTTTCAGTTAAAAAAACTTGTTTTTTTATTTAATTCTAATCAAAGACCAGAATCACTTCTGGGTTGTTTATGCTCAAGGGATTTTCCACTTTGGATTTTATCCATAGCCTATATAAATAAAGAAAAAAGAGCACTTTGAATTTTATGCATAGCCTATAGAACAAAAAAAAAGCAAAAAAAAACTTACCCGCTTTCCTCTCATGCTATCCTCAGAGAACATTAGTAGCCCTGAAAAAAAAAGAGCATTAGACAGATATACATGAGTTTTTACGCTTACATCGACTTGTCACAATACATAGCTTTCAATTGAGGCAGAAAAAGGGGGAGATCCATGTGGACCTCCCCCTTTCTCTGTTAGACAGATGGACAAGCGTTTTTACGCTCATATCGACTTGTCAAAATACAAAACTTTCAGTTAGAGCAGAAAAAAGGGGGAGGTCCGTGTGGAGATTCAGATTGTGTGCAGGGAGAGGAGCTAAACATCTTTTGTCTTCCACCAACCTAAACATTTTCACCCCTCCCCCCAACCAAAAAATTGGGACACCAATACGAAAGGAAAAACAAATAAAAATGTTGGTTCCCCCCAGAAATGAACCCAACAAAGAGAAAGAAAAGGAGTAAAAAGCTTATTTTTCCCTGGGCACTTTCCATGGAAGAATGGTCAAAGAAACTTGAGGGTGGGGTTATATAATTGGAAATTGAAGGCTGTAGGGTAATTTTTCAGGGCAGAAATTAATTTGAAGGCAATCAGTCTCTTTTCCTTACCCTTTTCTACTACCCAGCCCCTGTAAGTCTAATGATATTAGATCCAAATTTTTAGATAGTCATTTTTTTTAGAAATGTTTCAATTAATGATCCTATTCAAATTATCCGTCTTAGGAATGGCAGAGGCGAACAATTTGAAAACTACAGGGAGTGTTAGAAGGGAGCATGTGGACCACAGATTATCAAAATACTATATCACAGCTGTCCCAATTAAAGATAGAAACATAATCTCTATTAGTGACAAAGAAAATGTTTAAGACGGATGAGCAGAACATTTTAATGATCTCATTGAACCGTGATGAGTTAAACCGTGGTAAAATTGCAGGATAAGATATATGAAAGAATGAAAAAGTGTTTGACAATTTGGAAGTGAAGGAAAATCTTTTGGCTAAGAAGAGTTAGAGACAGTACTAAAAGGAATAGAAAGTAAAAAGGCCACAGTTTCTGATAGTATGGTAAATGAAGTTTTGAAATATGGCTGCAGCAAAGTTAAAGCCAAATTATAAAGATATCAAATATATTTTTGAAAAAGGGGAAACAACAAGAGGAAGTACCGCAGAAGGGAGAAGGTTAAACGTGTAGGACGCAACAGATGAAAGATGATAGGTTGCCAATCCTTCCCTGCCATCTAGGGCCAACTGAAAAGCAGGTCGTACCTGAATTGGGGTGGGAAAAGGTCATAAGAAAGGATGTGAAAGAACTTGGAATTTCTTGAGAGTGGATAGAGGAACGCTTTATAAAGATTGGGATGAAGGAGGAGCGTGCTGTGGTGGCCCCAGGCGGCCTAGAACAGCGGTGAGTGTTTAGCAGTAGTAGCAGTAGTTCATGTAGGTAAAAATTTATATTTGGGTAAAAACAGTAATTTTGATGAGGCAAAACAACAGAGGTAAGGTCTAAGGGATTTTTTCGCAAATTATGGAGAGCACTATTGAAATGCGCAAACAGACATTTTTTCTCTGTTCCGCAAGTTTGATCAGATTGGGCTTTATATAGAAGGGATATATTTGAGACTCTACACACTTTATAGATAATTCTTAGACATATTATTTAGACTACCTCTATTCTGTTCAAAAATTCCTTCAAAATGATGGGATGTCGACAGGACATCCTGAAAGTATATAATTACTAAGACCACACTGGCTATGCACAACAAAATGAAGAAAATCTTGAAGGAATGTATCCAGCCAGTGAAAAAGGCAAGGTAAATAATCCGATTATTCAATCAAGACAGTAAACCGACTGTCTTCAGTGCACAAAAGTAAATGAATAGTAAAAATATACAGATAAAAGTCCTTATCTAAACATGATAAAAACAAAGCAGATATTAAAGAATAAAACACAATATTAAAGCAGGTCCTCTCTATGCAATGATGAATGATGAAAGAGCAACTAATTTAAGCACCAACCATTGAATGCAATACTGTGCGGTAATACTGTGATATACTATGCTGCAACTTTGCAAACAAAGAGAATATTAGAAGCAGATAGAAGAAGGAAAGAAAATACTACATTTTGGTTTCCTTCAACAAAAGTGACAAAAACCTAGCCAAATGAAGAATAGAATTAACAGATTTCTATAGGCATATTGCTAAGTTTGTCAGACTTGATTTTGATAAACAAATGTTGGTTGAATAAATGACTGGGAAATAATTAATTTGTAATTTGAGTCATTGCCATCACAGGATTTACCTTAGTTCCTGGACAATGTGATTTAAGGTAATCCAATGGTATGTTTCTAACCACCTATCTTAGCATATTTCAAGCTGATAAAATTAGGGAGTTAGGTGCCACTATAGGGTCTATTTAACGGTTTTATATGCTGCACATTATAAAGAAAAAAAATTGTATATCCTAAAGAAAGAGAAAAGTTTGAAATACATCTTAAGGCTATCTATGGGACCATAAAAGGGGGGAGGGAGATTGTTACAAATGCAACTTTAACCATAAAAGAACATAAGTAGCTATCTAAAAATACCTCTCTATTTGTTTTAGCATGTCTCCTTCTGCAGAGCCACCACTCCAAACCTTTATTGAAACCTCTCTAAATTTACTACTCTATTTATTAAATTTGGGAAAGGAGCCTTAATATGGCTTAAAATCCCTCTGAAATAATAGGAATTACATTTCAAAGCCTAGAGCCAAATAAAAGACTAGAAATTCAAAATTAAAGTAAAATGTTTTCATGTTAGAATTCAGATGGGTAGGCAATAAATTCATCTTCTATGCAATCTCCTAAGCCAGAAATATGAGGAAACAATGAAATAGTAGCTTGATGACAACTTCATATGTTAAATTTTGGCCCTAGATGTTTTTTTCCCGAAAGCTCTACTCTCCTAACTCAGCAGCTATCCAATATAGAAAGAAGCCTGTTAATAATCCTTGAACATTGCCGAATAATACATGAGAGTTACAGCTCTTCTGGAGAAAATATTTCAACAAAATAAAAGCAGTACCATTATATTCCTACTTTGGTGCTCCTTTTTAAGATACAATACTGACATGTATTGTTACACTGACACAGTGCCAGATAAAGGGTAATTAGGCCCTGCACTTGAAAAGACCCTGGGCTGCCATCAAAAGGAACAATTTTTTTTCAAAAAATGTGGAATGCTCCTAGAGATTCCTGTAATTGTTGCTCCTTGAGAGAGTTCATTTTGAGGCTAAAATTAAAATAAAAAAACTATCTGATATAAACAATGAATAAGGAAAAAGGTTAAATGGTTCAGCGATTATGCTAATTGAAAGTGAAAATGTATGAAAATTAGATTTTCTAACAGTTTTAGAAGAATTCACAGAACAAAAACTTAGAAATATGTAAATTTATGTATTCATATTTTGTGAAATAAATTTATTTGCAATAAATATTTATTTATTTTGTAAAGGAGAAATAACTGAATATTTATTTATCTATGAATGTATGCATAAATTTTTTCTCAAAAATGGCTCCAATTTTTTTCTTTTTTTGAAACTTGGCATTCTGGGATTTTTCTGGAATGAAAAAAAAACAATCTAGATAGGTCGCAAGTTTGAGAAAACACACAAAGAGCCTTAATAAAAATTCACGTGAGTAAAATCATATTTATGAGCATATTTCAAAAGCAAAAATACATCATTTCTGCCACAGGACTGATTATATTGTTCTTTGCATCTGTAAAACATGTAAAATACACAAGAAACATAGTTAAGTATAAAATACCAAAAGTAATGAATCTATTTACAAAAGACATTATCAGCAGTTTCATAGCACCTAGAGGACAGAAAAATCAATTAATAGTTGCTCAAAATGAACAAAATATTCACAATGGATGAAAATGAACAACCAAGATGATCAAATGTGACAAGACCAATCCAAGCAGCTAAGGCAAAGGGCACTGAGAAAATATCAGAAGTGATGACAGCAAGAATTGCAACAAGGCAAAAACAAAAGTGAAGAAAAAAACAAATCCAATTACAAGACATTCTACAACAAGGATCAGAACAAATCAAAAATTAAAGTGAAGAACAAATAAGTATGTGGTTAAAAGATATGTGACAGCAAGAACAAAGAAAAATGCAGTTAGAAGATAAGCAGCAGCAAGAACTACAACTGATTGCGAGAATCTGAACCTGTCAAAAATGAAAGTGAAGAACAAAGAATTGTGTGTTTAGCAGACACAAAAGCAAGTATCAGAAAGTGTCAAAACTGAAAGTGAAGCAGAAAAAAAAAAATATAAGTGAAAACAAGAATGAGAATGAGCCCAAAATGAAAGCAAAGAAGAAAGAAGTATTATGGTAGAAAAAATGACATTGCAATCTTTGATGCCAACAAACTGTACTGTAAAACCAGTACCAACATACAAATGCTGTAAACAATGCAAGTGTTATTAAAAAGTCATTGGGACCCTTCAACCCTTTGACCATACCTTAGTTCTACTTTAGGATGGATGATAGACAATATCAAACAACAAGTAAAAATGACATCATTTTTTATATAATCCAGAAAAAGGCTTATACAAACTTTTGGTTTTGGCTTTCTCTCCAATTGGCCAATGGCTTGATGGCATCATGATTTTAATTCAAAAATCAATGGAATTTTGAAACCTGACCCAACACTCAAGGCAGGCGGGTAAGCCATGTTAGGCTTTGGACTGGATGCATGTTTGCCTGCAATTCCAGGCAATTTAATAGTCATGTGTCAATTCTAAAATCTGGTCAACCTGCCTGAGACTCTAGGCAGGTGTGCCTCTCCAAAAGCTAACATACAAGTAGCTGTCCAATTTGAGAACCATAGCTACTCCCACTGTTTGCCCATCCCACTTACCAAAACACTTGGAAACTATGGGTCTTCCCATTTGCCTGCAAGTCCAAGGGACTTGTCTGTCTAACATTAAAGAGTTATTGGAACCCTTCAGAATAGAACATTGGCCTGTTACAGAACATCACTTGCTCTATTAAGAGCTCTACAAATAGGCACAAAACTTGAACTTATATTTTGCTTTATCTTTATTCAATATAAGCAGTGCTCTAACCATCAATAGCACTAATGTTTTCAGCTTCAAATTACCTTATCACAAAATCAATTTAGCATTATATCCATCACAGACCCCTGAAGGTGATTTTGAACTACCTTCATATGGCCAAAGGTACTTTTTAGGTTCCAAGAAAGGTAGTTTGTTTTGTTAGAAAAGCTGCCATGATATTTCATAAATAGTAGAAAATGAGGATCCTGATGGTGAGACACAATTTTTATCTTATAAAAGCACTTCCTTCAGAGGAGCTGTATCAACTCCAGTAGCCTAGGCTACAACCCTTTACCCAATGATGAGTAGAAGTAGCTATAGTATATTAGGTTTACTTTTATTTTAGGAAGTGTTTTACAAAATACTTTGAAACTCTGTTAGCCAAATGACAACTTAACAAGGACTTGCAGCTTAGAACACTTGCCTTAAGCCTCATTTGCACAGCTAATTTATTTCTGAATGCTCCACTTCCATAGAAATAATTTACTGCAGTTCTTTAAAGGTAGTGTCCTCTGTAGGAAGGATAAAGTTTATTAGGCCTAGCCTAGGCATAGATGTAATAACAGTCCACCCAATAAGGAGACATGTTAAGGATACAATTCTTACTTCATAGTATGTTCAATAATTCTAGTTAATATATTTTGCAGGGGGAGAACCCTATCTTTACATCTTTCCTTGTTTTTCTAGTTTTTCAAAGAAATTTGTGAACTTCTTAGAATCTATATAGGCTACAAACTCCCACCCCCTAATGTGCAAATCTATACCCAGAATTGGATTCTGAATCTAAATACAACCTTCATTTGCATCACAAATGAACATGGTAAATATTTAGTTTCATTGCAAGCTATCTAAACTGGAAACTATGCTACAAAGCAGCATAATTTCTAGTTTAGAGCACTTAGAAATGCTAATTGCAGAAGTGCATCCATTTCTGGTTGACACTCCTCCTCCATGAGAAAAACTTAAAATGTGTAAAGTGGGCAGGGTTTTGAAACCGAGAGAAAAATTGGGGTTTGTACAATATGAATGAAACTATATCCAAAATACTACTTTCAGTCATCACTGGCAATTTCTGTATAGTAGGAGTTCGAAAGATAGTTAAACAAGAGCTAAGAGCTCATATGGCACTTGTGACGAGGCAAGAAGAGCTAAGAGCCAAGAGATCATATGGTATGAGCTCTAGCAAAATTCTATGAATCAATAGATTGATTTAAAAAGAAAATAAGAGGCTTAATGCCGGTCAGGGTTTAAAATAAGAGCTCTGAGTCATGATGTCCTTCTAAATATCAAAATTCATTAAAATCCGATTACTCACTCCATGTTATAAATATCTAATTTTTCCTCTCCCTTTAACCCCCCAGATGGTTGAATCTGGGAAAACGACTTTATCAAGTCAATTTGTGCAGCTCCCTGACACGCCTACCAATTTTCATCGTCCTAGCACGTCCAGCAGCACCAAACTCGCCAAATCACTGAACCCTCCCCTCAACTTTCCCAAAGAGGGCGAATCCAGTACGGTTCCGTCAATCACGTATCAAGGACATTCGCTTATTCTATCCATCAAGCTTCATCCCAATTCCTCCACTCCAAGTGTTTTCCAAGATTTCCCCTCCAACTCCCCCCCCCAAATGTCAAAAGATCTGGTGTGGATTTAAAAAAAGAGCTCTGAGACATGAATTCCTTCTAAATATCAAATTTCATTAAGATCCGATCACCTATTTGTGAGATAAAAAATACCCCAATTTTTACGTTTTCCAAGAATTCCGGTTTCCCCCTAAAACTCCCCCCAATGTCACAGGATCTGTTCGGAATTTAAAATTAGAGCTTTAAAACGCAAGATCCTTCTAAATATCAAATTTCATTAAGATCTGGTCACCCTTTCGTAAGTTACAAATACCTCAATTTTCAAAATTACTTCCCCCCCCCCCAAGCTCCACCAAAGAGAGCAGAACCGGTCTGGTTATGTCAGTCACGTGTCTTAGACTGGTTTTTATTCTCCCTATCCAGTTGCATCCTGATCTCACCGCTTTAAGTATTTTCTAAGATTTCCGGTTCCCCCCCCCCCCCCCAATTACGCTGGATTCGGTTGAGATTTCAAATAAGAACCCCCACTCCCCCCCCCCAGATAGTCAAATCGGGAAAACGACTATTTCTAATTTAATTCCATCCAGTCCCTGATACGATTGCCAAATTTCATTGTCCTAGCTTATCTGGAAGTGCCTAAAGTAGCAAAACCAGGACCAACAGACTGACAGAATTTGTGATTGCTATATGTCACTTGGTTAATACCAAATGCCATAAAAACTCATGCAGTCATTGATGTTAATATCCGCTTTCACTTTCAAGTTTAAACTAGCCAGCTCTTTGAAGAAAACAAACACCCAATTTTGCTTATACATAACAGTACCTATAGAGCAAAAGTGAATTAGTCCAAGAGCCCTGTGGGCAGCAGGGCAAGGTCTGTATTCTGATTGGTTAACTTGTTAGTTTATGTTTATGACCTACTTTTTGTTACCTTACCTTAAATTGCAACTTGGAGAAATTGGAGCATTTTCCATTCTGTAGCATTGCTCAGAATTTCTTCAAAAATTGCCATGTGGATTGATTTAGAATTGTTCTGAACATTAAGTTGGTTGGATTGACTAGGGTTTATGCTCTGATCTGGGACTCCAAGGTGTCCCATTCCAGCCTCCATTCCTTATTGCTCCACTCCTTGTCAAGTGAGACTTTGAATTCTTTGACGGTCTTACTGGATACAGTATGATTGCTCAGGGAGTTCCACATGTCTACAACCCGGTTGGTTAGTAAGTGATGGCATTCCCTCCTCTGAGTGTTGAACTTTATAAGCTTCTTAGAATGACCCTTAGTTTGTTGTGATGAATCAATGAAGAAGAGACCCTGAATTGGATTGTTGTGAATCAATTTGTAAGTGCTAATCATATCTCCCCTTTTTCTTTGGTAAGTCATGCTGCAAAAGTTCAGAGTTTGCAGTCTCTTTAGGTAAGGAAGATGTTGGCACCCATCTACTATCTTTGTTGCTCTCCTCTGTACTTCCTCTATCATATCCTTGTCCACTGTGTAAAAGGGAGATGCAATTGACATGCCAGTTTCTAGCCTTGGTCTGACAAGACTCTTCTAGAATACAGTTCAAACTAGCTACAATCTTTTCAGTATGACTTCGAAACTTTAACTGACAGTCAACTATGACATCCAAGTCTCTTTCCTCTGTAACTGTAACTAGGGGTTCTGTATGACCAGTTATCTGGTTTTGCATGGTGTAAATATGTTTTTGATTTTTATTGCCAAAATATAAAACTGTACATTTGCTTAAATTAAATTCAAGCAGCCATTGTCTAGCCCAGTCATCCAGCTTGTCAAGATTGGCTTGGATTGAGGCAGCCTCCGACCAAGATGATGCTGCCCTGATGAGCTTAGAATCATCTAGATAGAGTTTGAGAAGGTTTTGGAGTATATCAGGAGCATCATAGATATATAGGTTGAAAAGTGATGGCCCAAGCATGGTTCCTTGGGAAACTCTGCTAAGAACAGGTATAGGTGATGATAGCACATGTACTCCTTTATCATTAGTAACAGCAACTCTTTGGGTTTGTTCTCCCAGGAAGTCTACAATCCATCAATGATGTCCAAGTGGATAGGACAAGCTTCAAGCTTTCTTTTCAGCCTTATGTTTGTGACTTTGTTAAATGCTTTTCCTTGATCCAACAAAATCACATCCATAGGTGTCCCTTTTTCCAGTAGTTTGATGACTTAATCATATGACTGTATTATGTTTGTGTCCATAGGATGGCTATTTCCAAAACCATGGTGATTTGGAGAAATGATGTTGTTGTATGTGAAGTGCTTAGAGACAACATCTTTTATGATTCCCTTGAGAATCAATGAAGTCACTGATGTCAGACTTATTGGCCTATAGTTTTCAGCTTTGTCTTTGGAGCCTTTCTTGCATAGCAGTAGCTTTTTTCCAGTCGGAGGGGACAGCTTTTTCCTTTTGTGATTTCTTGAATATTTTTGCTAAAGGTAAGGATATGAGTTCAGCAGTCTCTTTGAGTAGTTTTGGGTGCATACTGTCTGACTCTTTTGACTTTGATGTGTCAAGCTTTTCAGTCATTTTTGGACATCTGACTTGAAAGTGATGACCATTGGCATTGACAGGATATTCCTGGATATCTGGGATGTTTCTAGAGTTTTTCACAGTGTAGACTGAGGAATATTGTTTGTTTAAGGTTTCTGTTATATCTGCATGATTAGTGATTTTGCCAGGTGGCATGGTTAGGTAGGGAATAGAGTGTTTTTAGGCTTTGCTGATGATACATAGTTCCAGAACTTCTTTGGATTAGTTTTAGCTTCTGTAGCAATGGTATCTTAATGTTTTTTTTTAGAATTTCATGTAATCTTTCTCAGTCTATTCCTTATTTTTTAGAATTTATTGTACTGTTCTTGAGAATTGGTTTGCTTGCATTTTGCCCAGTATCTGTTCTTTCTGTTCATTTCCCATTTTATGAACCTTGTCAGGTAGGGTAGCGTGCATGGTCTCTTGATATATGAGACAGTGGTACATGTCTCCTCATGCTTTGGCATTATTCCCTTGAAGAGATTCCAGCTGTCATTGCTTGACTTGTGCTCAAACAATGCTTCTCAGTCACCATTTTGCATTCTACTTAGTTCCTTGCAGATTTTCTCATAATTGATATATATTCTGCAAATATGGTCAGAGGAGGGTGCTGATAGTAGGAGAGTTATTAAGAGACAGACATGATCACTTGCACCAATCAGTAGTAAATGATTGATACTTAGTATTTGATCTGGGTTGTCTGTGATTACCAGGTCAAGTAGCAAGGGCATTTGTCTATCTGCAAACCTTGTTGGTGATTCAATAGATTGATATAGTGTATTTTCTACTAGATAAGTAAGGAAAGCAGAGTTCATAGCATAATCTTCATGATACTGGGGGGTGTACCCTAAACCATCAACCCCAATGATTTGAGGAAGGTTAAACCAGTTAAGAGTGGCTAAAACTAGACTTTCTCAGGGTAGAACCATATCTATAGCTAAATATTCAACCCAATCTAAAACTTTATTAAGAGAGATTCTGCTTACCAATAAGGTTGCCTTCATATACACTACAATTCCTCTTCTTGGGTCATCTTGTAAATCCAGCAATTCCAATGTGGGAATTTCCAAGGGGTTATATGTATTCTTTGACTTAATTTCAGCTACACAAATCAGGCTTCAAGCCAAATAATTATTCAATGAATATGGAAAACCCTTCTGCCCACAGGGCTCATGGACTAATTTGCTTTGCTCTTTAGGTAATGTTACCTCAGTATTCAATCAAATTTGTTTAACCAAGGTCTTCTCATAGCCAAAGCAAATTTTAAACAAATTGAATCTTGAACTGAAAAACTGTATAATCTCTATTCCATCAGAAGGCATTTCTTCAGATCAACAGAACATAAACATAATATTTAATTAATCAATCTGATTCACTGGTTCACTGGCTAGCTTAAACACAAAAGTGAAAGTGGATAATTAGCATTAATGGAGGCTTAAGTTTTTTAATTAGGCTATCTTTCAACTTACTACTATATAGAAATTACTAGTGATGACTGGAAATAGTATTTAAAATATAAAATCATTCATATTGTACAACCTCGAAATTTCCCTTGGCTTCAAAACCCTGCCTACTTTAAGCATTTTTAGTTTGTTGAAGGGGGATTTTAGAAAGTTAAAAAATGGACGAGCTTCTAGAATTAGCATTCCTAAGTGCTCTAAACTGAAAACTATGCTGCTTTGCATAGTTTCAGTTTAGACAGCTTGTGATGAAATAAAAATTTACCACAAACTTTATCATCACCCCTAAATACATCCAAATCAAGGTATGTATTTACACATCATGGGGGTAGGAGTAAAGTTCATTCATGATGCAAATGAAGGATAAATTTAGATTCAGAATGCAATTCTTGGTATATATTTGTGCATTAGGGGGATGGGGTAGGCTATGTGGTAAAATTACAGCAGTTCATAGAACTAGCTTACCAATAAAGTAAACATAACACTTGATGCCTTTTTTTATGCTCTTTATGAATATAATAATTGCTTCCACCTTAAATTCAAATTTTAGCACTTTTTAACTAATAAAACCTACCCTTATTATAAATAATTTTAGCACTGAGAAAATGTAGCTTATTTTTTCATAGGTGATGGAAAAGATGGCACTGAGAAAACATTGTATTATTTGGTAGAAAATAAGCAATAAGTCATACTTTAATTAAAATTTTTCATTTTTAAGAGCTCAAAAAGCACTTAAATTTGAATCTGTGGTAGAAGTGATTATTATATTTGTAAAGAACATTAAAAAAAGGCATCAAGTGTAATGTTTGCTTTATTGGTAAGTGACTTATATGAACTGCTATAATTTTTTGAAAACTTGTCATTTTTAAGAGCTCAAAAAGTGCTTAAATCCGAATTTAAGGTAGAAGCAATTATTATATTCATAAAGAGCATACAAAAGGCAACAAGCAGAAAATTCACTTTATAGTAAAGCCAGATATATGAACTGCTATAATTTTACCAGCTATATACTCTGTTAATATATAGGTTCCAAGAAATTCATAAATTTCTAAAAGAAAAACTGAAAAACAAGAAAAGAAGTGAAGACAAAGGTTCTACTACTACTAATAACTCACTGCAGCAGCAAGCCACCTGAGGCCAACACAGCTATGCAGCCTCCTCCTCCAACTCAATCTATTGAAGGCCTCCCTCTTTACACCCTCCCAGGAAGTTCCCATTTCCTTTAAATCTTTATTTATGACATCCTCCCAACCAAGACAAGGACAACCTGCTGTTTGTGTAGCCCTAGACAGTTGGCCAAAAAGGACAATCTGTCATCCTTTATCTGCAGAAAGTGGCCTAGCCATCTTAACCTTTCTTTCATTATAGCCCTAGAAAGCAGGAGTGAACCACATTTTTTGTACAGCCTACTGTTTGAAATATGGTCAGTCAGCCGGGTATCCAGAACAATCCATAGGCAATTTCTCTGGAAAACATCTAGCCTAGTAAATTTTCATCTGCTTTTTGGAGCACCCATGCTTCAGAGCCATATTTGACCACTGTCATCACTGTAGCTTCCAATATTCTAATCTTGGTCTGTAGAAGTATCTTTTTATTCTTCCAAACTTTTTTTTAACTGTTGAAAAACACCCTGAGCCTTAGCTATTCTACTTTTAATGTTCAAAGGTTCTCCTGCTGTAAAATCTGTTAACTAGGATTATTGTACATAGCCTAGCCTATTATGAAGTAAGAATTGTTTTCTTAACATGTCTCCTCATGAGATGAACTGCTCATACATCTATACCTTGGCCTACTTTCCTGGATCAAAGGTAGGCCTATGTTCAAATCCTAGCTTATAATAAACCTTGAGTGCCTAGCCTACCTTACGCCAAGTAAACTAATAACCTTAACCCAATATTACCAAATATCTCAGTAATAAACAAAAATTTAAGGACTCACTTGTGTCAAGATGGTTAATCACTTGAATTTACCTCTAAATTGAGTACCAGTTCCAGTTCCAAAAATTGTAGGGAGATATATGGACTAACAACAAGTCCTATCACCTCTTTGACAAGTCAATGTGCTCTTTATTTTAAATATTCAGACTATACAGCTATACAGCGTTTTACAAAATGCTGAATGGTAGGAGGTGTGTAAAACAAAAAGGGCCGAAAATCCTAAGGTGAGCCCTGTTTCTACCATTTGTAACCCCAAAGAAAGTTGAAGAGACATCTCGACTTCTATTAAAATAAAAAAAAAATTAAAACTCACAACATTATTGAAATTTCTGTAAACCCGAGGTAAAACGAAAAAAAGAAATCTATTTTCATACAATTTCTTGGAATGACAAAATATGGCGTGGCAACAGTGCCGGTAATTCAAGATCGTGCCTGAACAGGATGAACTTTTCATGAATTAAGGGTTGAAAAATCAGGTTCGATGAGTCATAATTTTAATATAGCCTTCTCAAGCTGTCAATAAATGGGAAATAAGAGGATGACGAAGGCAAAAAAGTATTGTATTTTGACAGCAGGGGCATCGCTCGGATTTTATTTTAACCATTCCGTTAAGAAATATTATTGTAAATAGCTTCCTCTCCTAAAGATCAATCAAAACCAAAGAAACAAGTTTTGCAACATATTTAACATGTATTATTTTATTTTTTCGACCATCAAACAGTTTGTGGAAACGAACTGTAAGTAAAGAGCGACGTTGCTCAATAGTAATCGAAATTCTAAGAACCAGAGTCTTGATAACAATAGATACGTAAACAGAATCAGATTTTGATGCTTATTCAAAATGTATAAGATTCGTCAAACTTAAGGTTACCCATCAAAAGTTACGAGCCTGAGAACATTTGCCAAATTTTTTGAAAAGGAGTTAAAACATCCCTGAAACATCCAATGATCATAATGAAAATCACACGTTCAGATTCAGCATACCAAAGAACCCTAGTTCAGGGGTTTCAAGCTCCTATGTACAAAAATGTGGAATTTTGTATTTTTTGTCATAATAAAAAAGATCAAAAACGTATATTTATTTATTTTATCTTTTTTGTTTTTTTTCCCAGGGGTAATCGTACCGAACCAGTTATCATAGAAGATCTAGAAAGGTTCAATTGGTTGAAAATCAAAAGCTCTAGTGCCTTTTTTAAGTGACCAAAAATATGGCAGGGTACCTAACCCCCCTCTCACACTCATTAATTCCCTGAGTCGCCCGATACAAATTCCTAGATAGCCATTTTCTTTTAGCATAATCGAAAAATCTATTAACTATGTCTTTGAGAATGACTTGCCCCCCCCCAGAGTCCCCTGGGTGGGAGCCGCAAGGAGCTTTGTCCATTGTTTACATTTGGTATAGGTTATTGGGAAGTATAGATATATTTTCCAGGGGGGGTATTTTTATGACAGCGAGGGAGGATGGGGGTTTAGTTGACTGGGAGGAATTTTTCATGGGCGAAGGGAATTTCCCATGGAATGGGAGTCGAATTTCCGGCATTATTGAAAAAGATCAGAAATTAAATAAAAAGAAACAAGTTTTTTTCAATTGAAATTAAGGATCAAAACTAAAACTTAAAACAAACCGGAAGTATTACGTATATGAGGGAGGTCAAACCCTCCTCAATAACTCGCTCTTTACGGTAAAGTCTTTTTTAGAACTTTTAAAAGAGCTTATTGTTCTAATTAAACGGGCTTTGTGATTCAGGAGTTCTTTTTAAATAATTAGAACAAGAAGTCAAGCTTTAGCGTAAAGGACGAGATATTGAGGAGGGGGCCACCATCCCCTTATATACATAATACATTCTGTTGCTATTTACTTTCGGTTGATAAAGCTTGTTTTTTTGTTGTTTTTTTTACAGAAACGGTGGTTATAGAAGATCGTAAACGAGTAGAAGCCCACGGAGGTACAGCTACTGATCCCTTTCCCCTTGGCATAAAAGTCTAAAGCCTATTGCGTCAGTTGCATTTTGTTGAAAACTATATCTGTTCTGAGAAGTCCTTGGAAAAAACTAATTTTTAAAGTATGGGGCGTACATAGCACAGGTATGTCAGTATTGAGAAAATTACGTGTATTTCGTAATCATGTACATTTATTGACACCTTGAGAAGGCTATATTAAAATTATGACTCATCGAACCTGGTGTTTCAACCCTTAATTCATGAATGGTTCAACATGTTCAGGCAAGATCTTGAATTACCGGCAGTGTTGCCACGCCATATTTTGTCATTCCAAGAAAATGTATGAAAATAGCCAGTCCTTCTATGGTGTCTAGTCCCCCTAGAGAATTTTCCAAGGGCGCCTATGTTAAATATAATTTTACAAAGTAGAAATAAAATCAGTTTACATAGCTTTAAAATAAATGTCAGTAGTCTAATTGAAAGGTAATGAGCGATTAATTTCCATCCCCGTTCTACCCCTGTCTATATTTATCTGAGCACTCATGGACAGTTAGGAGTTTAGGAGAGAAACTCTATTTTAGGGGCACTTGAGATCTTGGAAAGCTGTTAATCTAAAGCAGGTAACTCAAGCTTCCAGAAATGATGTCAGAGGATAAAATATCTCCTTGGAAGCTATTTTTAAGTTTCTATCTCCACTCCTTCCGTAGCCTGTTCTAACGCTTAGGAAATTGCATAAAGACAGGTCTACACAATGGTTCAATTTTCGGGAAAAAATAAATATTTTAGTTATTTCGGTTTGAATCTGATTTTATTTTATTTTAAGTTTTAGAAATAATAAATAACAATAAAATAACAACGCATAATAACTAAATACGTAATAGCCTAAATGAATTGATCCGTTTTTTTCGACGTAACACCTTAATAGAGTATTCTTTTTTTAGACCACACTGCCTGTCTACGATAAACAAATAAATTTTTAAATGGAGATAAATCCATTTATTTGGACAATGAAAAAAAAAAAAAAAAAAAAAAAAAAAAAAAACAGGTACATAAGTCCAGATATTTCGGTCACATATACATCGTTCATTATTTTGTGAATGTCCCGAACAGTTATTTATTTTGTTGTGCATAAATATGCTAGTTAAGATTATATTATTTTAGTAATTTTACTGATGACGGTCGCTGTATATGTGATCTAAATATCTGGACTTTAGTACCTGTTTTTTTTTTTTTTTTTTTCACTTGTCTAAATAAATGGATTTATCCCCATTTGAAAATTTATTTATTTGTCATAGACAGGCAGTGTGGTCTAAGAAAAGGATACCCTATTACGTCGAAAATAGGCCATATATATGGGGAAACAAAATCAACCAAGGGAGCCACTATAAACTCAACATTTCGTTTACAGTTGGAAGACTCGGAAGATTTTGCCACCTTTATTGGAAATTTCTTTTATTTCTGGGTAAGATTAATCAAGACTTTGAATGAACTTTCTCAGTGAACTCTCTCTGAAAATAATCTAGTGAATAATCTGGAAGTTTATTATTTTGTGAATGACCCGAAGAGTTATATATTTAGTTGTGTATGAATATGCTAGTTAAGATTACATTATTTTAATAATTCACCTGACGACGGTCTCTATAGATATAATCAAAATATTTGGACTTTTGTACCTCTTTTTTTTTAATGTCTAAATAAATGGACTTGTCCCCATTTTAAAATTTATTTGTTTGAATTCATCCCATTGCCAGGAATCCTCGCTGTTAAAACTTTTGCCGATTTTGCTTCAATCTGTAAGTAAAATAGGTACTTTTTTTATTTGAGATTTTTTTTCTAAATATATCGAAAATTTCATTAAATTATTTTCCTACCGCCACTACTCTGGTTTCCCTGCCCCTAAAATTTTGTTGCAGGCGCCCAGGAACTGTGGGGGACCCAACGTCCCGCCCAGCACAGAAATGTCCTCGAAAAAAATCCCCAGAATATTCTCCCTAATGGAAAATTCCCCATTCGCAAAACTGAGAAGCCAAAGCGAAAGTACAAAATATCACGGTTACAGCAGCAGCTGCAACCAAGTAAAGAGTGAACCACAGCCAATAGTAACCAAAAGTTAAAAATCGTGCTAATAAAAAACTGCCTGGTGAAAAAAATTGCCATCTGCATCTGACACTCAATAAGGAATAGTAACTATTATTTCGGTTCGTCTCGAAAGCAAAAGCACTGCGAAAAGAAATGTACGGTGATTTCGAAAAAAACCTGACACCTCTCAAAATGACGTCATATCAAATTGAAAAAGTGTATGTAATCAGCAACGTCGAAAACCTTAAGAAGGGAAATTACAATCCCCCACCAGAATAGTAAGTAGAATAGTAATGCTATGATCAGTCTAAAGGAACAGTTTGAAAATTTTGGACTCATAACATCTTGCTGGAATGCATCTAAAGGAACACATCTTATTATTTTTATCTTCACCCATTCTTTCCCAAAGATTTAGTTTTCAAATACCATATATTTTTGTTTGTATCGGATTAACGACGCTTCTTGACTACTAAGGTCCCTGCGTCGGCCCTGCAGTGCATTCCTGCAGCATGATTCGATCTCTGGGTCGCGTATTACCAAGCTAAGGTCAAACCCACTGCGCTACTGCAGGACATTTTTGTTTGTTATTTTATATCCAAACTAATTCAAACAAAAAAAATTGAAAAATATAAATTTAAATAAAGATAACATACCGGAAGTCATTCCGGTAGGCAAATTCTTCGAGGATTTTCCAAGGGGTTTCTGGTAGGCACTTCAAAACATCTTCTTCAAAATTATCAACGAACAACAACGAAAATCACTTTTTTGCTTTGGTAGCACTGATGTGTCTCCTTTTTTTCAAGACGAAAGTACAAAATATCATGGTTACAGCAGTAGCTGCAACCTAGCAAAGAGCAAACCACAGCCCATAGTAACCAAAGGTTAAAAAACGCATTCTGAAAAAAAAAACTGGCTTGTGAAAAAAATTGCATCTAACACCTAATCAGGAATAGTATCTATTATTTCGGTTTGTCTTGGAAATAAAAATTTACTGCGAAAAGAAATGTATGGTGATTTCGAAAAGAGCCTGGTGCCATGGCTCAAGTTGGCGCGAGTGAGCTACCGTCTTAGAGTGAGGTTTAATGGCTCATCTGAAGCTATGGGTCATATTTACGTGATTCTTATCAATTCTACCATCCGTAAGGGCGATATAGCAGTAAACAACGCTTTTGGTTTCACTTAATAAGTGGAAAAGCTTGGAGGTATAAATCGGTATCGTTGCAATAATTATGGTCAAAGACCCGTAACAGAAGGTTTTCAAGAACCCCTCCTGTATCTTTCTCCTCCAAGCCCCATTAATAAGTTACGCAAATATGGTCTTAGAAACTCCAATAGATTAAATTAGATTATTAGAGCCGTGGTTCTGTTAGTAGAGCTTTGGACTTCAAATCAAACGTCAAGCCTTCGATTTTTGTTTCAGTATTTTTTCGATCACGGTTTTGTTTCTTTTATATGATCACTTTTCAGATAATTACCTTTTTTTGTAAACGTGCTGCGCTTATTTTTTGAACTTATCAAGCATTTTAATTCAAAAGGGAATAGAGGTAATCCAGTTCGTTGTTTGCAACTACATTCTTAGTGTAATTGAAATTACACAGTTACGCGAAATTACACCCAACCAGTGGCGTAAGTTTATCAAAATGCTGGGGGGGGGGCGAAGTTGAAGCCAATTTTCCCAAATCAAGTGAAAATGACAGAGAAAACTAAAAAATGAGCAACATAGCAATGAAAAAGGTAAAGATGTTCTAAAGATAACTGGCCCGTCTCTGTGAATGCTTTAATTATCCAGGCTCTTCTTAGTTTTGACAAGATTCTTGGAGAAACTAAATTCCAGCAGGGAATGGGGCAAACTAGGGTCTGGGGAGAAACTAAAATCTGTTAGGGGTAGTTGCCCCGTCTTCCCCATAGATAATTACGTCCCTGATACAAACACCTTGCCACTTAGGGTTGAAGAAGTGTAGTGTGAGGTGTAGGTTGTGAATGAGTGAAGTGTAGGTTGGAAAATGAGTTTCTGGAACCACTCAAAGTTGTATATTAAATGAAGTATTGCTTATTGTTATATTCACTTATTCAAATTATTTACTTATTTTCACTATTTAATAGACAGGACAAAACTATTTGTAATGTATAGCTTATAGAGAAATCATAGAACTAGAAACCTACATGCATTTTTTTCTGTGATATTTTTTTAGTTGTCAGGATACATTCAAACTCGTTTTTTGTTTATGGCTATCCTACACCCATGCGTCTAAAGTTTTTCGGTGTTTAGAAGGGAGGGGGGGGCTAATTGAATAAGTTAGACTGCTGAAACACAAGACCCGTTGAACTAGAATAAGAAGCTTTTTAAAAACACTGTAGTCAGTAACAACTCATTAGGTAGCAACTGATTGAAAGGCAGGCTAGATCATCAATTGAACTGGAACTTTCGATTTCCAAATGAACCTCCTCCAAAGTCTTTTCAACCACCCTTCCAATAAAAACCTTATATCTTGATAAAGGGAAACTTGTATAGCTTAAAGTCCTTGCCCCCGCGTCTGGAAAGGGGGTGGTCAAACCTGGAGCCGTGGATATTTGACCTTTGGACTATTTCGAACATAATGGTTACATCAAAATTCTGATCGGATGCGTTTGGGGAAAAAACGGTGTGGGGGTGGCTTGTTGCCCTCAAACCACTTTTGACTCTTCAAAAAGGTATTTTTAATTTGCAATCGAATGAGCCCCCTCAGAAGTTTATACGACCCCCCACCCCAATGTAATGTTTCTAAGAAAAAATTCATAAATATTAACACATTAAACCCTCATGACTCTTTTATGGCAACGCTATAGCATTACCTCTGACTTAAATAGGTGAATAGAATTTCCTATTTCCCTTCTAATGAAGATTCGAAATTGTCAAGGACAAATCTGCGGGGGGGGATGCCTAGACCCGAATCGTTGTTCGGGTCTAGGCGTCTAACTGGGCGTATGTAACTGAATAGTTACATAAAGTGTAAGATTCAGGACCACAGCTTCTTATGGAAATTTTTAGGATTTCTTCCAAATTCTACAGTTTACATATTTTTTTTATTTTTTACTTATTGGGATCTTCCTCATTTTAGATTGTACCCTCCCCCCAAAAAAACCCTGTAGGTCTATACATACTCTATTATGCCCCACATAAAAACAATCCCATTTTACAGCATGTTTAATCTTTGAGTCTCTCCTCTCCCCATTAACCAAAACCGAAGGGACGCCAGTTCATAAAATTATAGGGGGGAGGCAAGTTTCTGTTCTTTATCTTTTTTGAAAGATCGGAAATTCTAGTTCTCCTAACCCATAAGAGGTGATTTTGCTCTTTTAAATAAAAATACCAATAAAAAGGCATTTTTCGAAACCCAAGTAGACCCCTCCCCCACCGATCGGTGCTCCTTCAAACCCATGCGGTATCAATACCACAAACTCAATAAATTTAGCAAAAGAACATCATCCTCTGTGTACAATGTGTGACTAATTTCAATTATTTGAAAGGAGTTATTGTCCCCTGAGGAGAGTGGACCACTTCCTCCGGCGCGATGTTTGTATGCCGGCATTATGTTCATTTCCTTTACTTTTAATTCTTTAGTTTGCTAATGGACTTCAATAAAAAATGTTAAGGAGATAGTCAGATTTTTTATTTTTACAAAAATAGTAGAATGCGTATAATTGTTTGGAATATGTTATGGATATATGCTCTTTGCTTGGCGATCGAATATGGCTATTGTGATGATTCAAAGAGGGTAACTGTAGGTACGTAAGATTTTCATCAAGTGAGTCATGTACTAAAAGAAGAGGATGTTTGCACCCCCCCTCCCATTCTGAGATTTCAATAGGCTCTTCGGTAAAGGCCTAAAATAGCGGCTCTTCAAAAGGAGACATGCTTAAACAAAAAAGGACACTTTTAGATTGCTGATTTTAATGGTTTTGTTTACGTTTTTAACAATTAATTCCCAGCCCCACCTAGCGTAATAATCTCATATAGGCCTAGGCTATGCAAAAAAAAGAAAAACACACACACAACTATGATGAAAACAGATCAAAATGGGGAAAAATAAGAAAATATGATTTATTCATCCTATTTGCTGCATATTATAAAGTAAGAATTCCATAAAAATTCGGTTATTTATTTGTATAGGCTATAGCCTAGGGCTGTGTGAGACCATAAGAAGGGGGGCTGGGTTGAATTGTAAAACACGCGAACAAAACTATAGAATTAGCCATCTATTTTTGTGGCTCTCTTTTTGTTTTAGCAATTCTCCATCTGAAGAGCTGCTATTCCGAGACCTTTACCGACTCTTCTATATTCTGTTTAATTCGTTTTTTTCGAATTTGTGTTGTGCAGTTGTTTTGTCTAAATTCTAATTGGTACAACTTGTTATATAAGGAAATTTCTAAGGCTTAGAAATCAGAAGAGGGTTGGAATAGTAGCTTGGCAGGAACTTCCCAGGGTGCGTTTTTGACCCTGGATTCATCACTGAATGTTTGATTTTCCTAACCTGACCCTTTTTCAAGATAGCCAAAAGTAGCTTGTCTAGAATTTTACCATAGGCCTATACAATAGAAAAGAGTAAGGCTAGTGCATTCCTTATTTTATGCTGTTTCCAAATATCATGGTTGTCATTCTTCCAATGTACCCCCTCCCCCTTTGATGGTGCCAGATATAGTTCTTGGACATTTACAAAACTAGAATAAAGCAATACGCATTATGAAAATGTAAATGTTCAAGATAGGGATGAAACCTTTTAATTGACAGTGAAACAAATATGATTTTTTTTTTAACCGGATATTTTGGACACATATGGAGTGTCCATATTTACTGCTGATGATGGACACTTTATATTTGTCCGAAATATCCGGTTAAAAAAAATTAATATTTATTTCACTGTCAATTAAAAGGTTTCATCCCTATTTTGAACTGTTATATTTTCGTCATGGAAAGGCAGTGTGGTCTTCGAAGATATATACGCATTATGTTTCTATTAATCACGTTTTCTCCTATAGTTTTCCGCGTTTTAAATAATATTTCACTGAACGCGTGGACACTGTAATGTTATTCAAAGATGATTAATAAATGTTGATAAAATAAGAAATGTTCGGTTTTTTAGGTCTTTACCTAGAGGTATGACTATGAAATTAAAAGCACCTGGGCAGCAATGATTGGACCTCCCGTTTCCAATCATTGCTTCCTTAAATTTTCATTTATAGTCTTCTTTAATTTATTCGAAGTTTCCTTGGCTTTTGGTTAAACCCTAGAATTTTCACTTTTCATTCGTTTTTCCAATATGTTTTTTTTAACGACAGTAAAATTTGTTATGCTACTTGTGTTTTGTAGTCACAACGTTCAAGAATTGAAGTTAGGTTAATCATAATGAAATTTATCAAAAATGACGAAAATATAATGGTTTAGTAACAAAATTATGGAAACTACAACAAAGAATTATGGAGGGGGGGTCTTCATAGTCTAGTGAAATTTGTTGGCAGGTTATGGAATTCCTTGGCAGCTTTGGAACTTTTTCCATGCCTGGTTGCACTAATCAGTTGTTCTGAAAAACTGAAGTATATTCAAATGTGGTACTCCGTATAATTAACCTCCTTACGCTCGTTTCTAAGATTTGGCTTTACATATGATAATCGTTCTGAAGAGGTTCCTATTTTTGCCATATTCTCGAAACTCGTGTTTTCCACGTTTTGTCATGTTTTCTAACATTTTCTGACCTATTAAGAAAAGCGAAAAGCTAATTTTAAACCATCAAAACTGAAAACTTCCTAAAAATGACTAGAACAAGTCCATCCACCTGCTGGCCGGTTATCGGTTAAGCGTCTTTTCAATCGCTACCTTTTCAATGGTGTTAATTGCGGAAAAGTTTTCTATCCATCATATTTTTAAAATATATTTGTCGGGTATTTCCATTGAAAAACGCTTTTTTTGACATTTTCATTGTTGAAACCGAAATGAACGACAATTCTGCCTCTTGCTAGATGTTGGAAATACTTTTTGCCCTCCCCCTAAATTTTAGTGAATTGACGCCAGCATGCCTTGGATCTATTAAATCCTTGAAATTGGCTTCATAATATCATTGCTTTTAGAAAGTACGCAGGTAGAAAAAGAAGAAAAGATTATGTAATGATAAAAACATGTCTGGCTGAATTTCCCGAATATGGGCGCACCACTAATCTGTTTGTATTGTAATGAAACAGTACTTTCTATTAAAAAGCACTGCTAAGATATTTCAATTAAAATATTTCCAAAAGTGTTATGCGTTTTGTTTGTCAAACTCAATTCTTGGTACTGTCGGTCGTTTTCAAAGACCATTGGTAACTTAAAAGAGTGGGAACTAGCGCTTGTGTTGGCGAGTAGACTTATCAACGGCATCTAGCGTTTGGCGCATCCAGCGTTTGGCGTTTCTTTGTATTTTTTTTTTCAGTGTAATACAAAGGAAAAAAATGTTATAATTGGTGTAACCGGTAAAATTTGTGCAAAAATAAGTGTTTGGTTTCAGTTTCTGAAAGAAACACGATTACAAAGCTTGAAAATGCTAAGATACGCCAAACGCTAAATGATGGCCGTTTTTTTTTATCGATACTAGTACCAATTTCCACTCTTGTTAGCTACCCATACTCTCTGAGTCGTTTTGTCGTATTCGCACTAGATTTCTCAATACGTTAAACACACAAAACAAACAATTATGTGAGATATCTTTCTTCCTCGCTTGCAGAATAGTTTGAAAAGGGAGTCATCCAACTTAATATTATTATTTGTTTTGTCCCACTGATAATGAAATAAGTTCTTGTTGAAAGCAATTAAAAGAAGTGGTCACTATTGCCGTTTCTATATTTGGAGTCTTCAGTTTCTTCATTTTACCGTGGCCGACTTTGATATCTTTCGACTTGAAAGCTCTTTCGCAGTTTATTATTCTTTATTTTAAATTTTGGTTATATTTTGCTTTCGGCCATTGCAACCATCAAAATGATCCAAGATGGCCACAAATAAGTAGTCAGAGTGCAGCGAAGCAAAGCTCAAATTGTTGCAGTAATTAGTTCTTATCGGCTGAGCTCAGGTTGTGTGTGAACATCCGGTCAATTCTTTATCAACAGTGGTGTTACACAACGCTGGTCACAAATCTTACCAACTATGACGAAAAAATGCAACCATACCATGTGTTATCATCATATAAGTAAAGATAATTGTTAGTTGGAGAAACAGTAGCTAATAAAATGCGAAATTATACGTGACGGTCGGTTTATTTATGCTATTTTCAATCATTTTCGATTCAATTTACGGCTCTATTTTTTGGGCTGTTTTTTCCGGCATTTTAGAGAAGACGATAATGTGAAGTCTACCTGCGAAATGGGTATTCACCAGGAATCGACTGAATTCCTTTAATAACGGTAATTAACCGTCCAAATGTAAAAAGGACAAATCTGATCACTTCCGGGTTTTAATAGTCCCTTACGTAGGGGTGCTTCTGCCCTGAGCCTCAGAAATGTCATCTGTTCGCGATTTTCTCGTAATTTCCTTGAGCTTCCACATTCTAAGGGCATTTTTGGCTGTTTATATGAATTTCCTTTTCACCCAAAATAAAATCCTGCGTTCATATCTGCTTTGTTCCTCATATACACCCGCGGAAATTTTCATGGGGGGAAGGTTGGAATTTTTTTCCAGGGTATAGATAAAACGTAAAAAAACTGGTTTCTCAGAAAAATGTGATTTTTCTATATTTATATAGAAAATCACATTTTTATGTGATTTTATATATATATATATATATAAAAATAAGTTGTCTGTCTGTCTGTGGGTCTGTGGATCTGTGGATCAGGAACATGCTGGAGTAGTCACTCGGTGAGAGAGGGTGTCAGAACGGAGAATGAAGGTCACAGGTTCAAATCCTGGTTAGGCTAAAAAAGGTAAAAAACTAAAAACTAAAAAAAAAACTGAAAAACTAAAAAAAGGCAAAAACTACAAAAAAAACTAAAAACTAATAAAAAAATAAAAAAGCCGAAAAACTAAAAAAACTAAAGAAACTAAAAAAAGGAAAAAACTTAAAAAACTAAAAACTAAAAAAAACTAAAAAAAAGGAAAAATGAAAAATAGAAGAGAAAAAGAATACTAATAAAATTAAAAATAAAAATAAAAAAAAATAAAAAAGATAAAAAGCTAAAAAAAGGTAAAAACCAATAAAAACTAAAAAGAAAAAAAGGTAAAAAACTAAAAAAAAAATCATCTAAAAAACTAAAAAAAACTAAAAAAAACTAAAAAACGTAAAAACTAAAAGAACTAAAAAAGTAAAAAAAAAACTAAAAAAAGGAAAAAACTGAAAAATAAGCGGGATATAAAACAGTGGGATATAAATGACGACCGGGACACCGGGACATAAGGAATATAAATGAATCAGAAAATACAACTCATGTTTCCAAATGACGTCGTTTGGAGCCCAAATTGAAAATCCAGATCAATTTATGTCTACTTTCAAAGTAAAAGGGCAAATTTATCATAGAGCAGGGTCTCTTCTACCATTCTCAGGCGAGAATCATAAATTTTTACAATTGTACTTCATCAGTGATAGAAGTTCTGAATTGAATGCACGTTGCGAAATTTCTCCCAACATTGAAAGGACAATCGTTTCCCAATTACAACATCGTTTCCACGAAAATAATAATTTAGTGCGTCTGTTCAAAACAGCCATCCATTTGATGCCTACTTATACGCATAAAATTGTTATTTCCGCTGACAAAACGCCTCCTGGCCAACATGTGCGTAGATACAATGCTCCAACTATCGACGAAGTGGCCATCGTTATGGTCGGTGATCAGTTTTTACCTCGAGATATTATTCTCAGAGTTTCCACCACACGTGCTACAACTAAAAATAGGCCTACCAATAATACTTTTAAGAAATATAAACCCACCAAAGCTTTGCTATGGCACTCGACCTGCCGTAAAAAAAAACAATGGAAAACCTAATAGAGGCCACAATCTTGACAGGGCCTTTTGAGGGTGAGGCTGTTCTTATTCCTCGCATTCCCAAGATTCCAACGGATCTGCCTTTTCAATTTAAAAGATTGCAATTCCCAATTCGATTAGCATTTGCAATCACCATTAACAAAGCTCAAGGTCAATCATTAGAAAAATGTGGTATAGATCTTAATACTGATTGTTTTTCCCATTGACAATTGTACGTTGCATGTTCGAGGGTCGGTAAACCTGACAATCTATTTATATGCAGCGACAATTGGACAGCGAAGAATGTTGTATATTCGCAAGTTTTACGCAGTTAATTTGTATTTTATCTATCTATCTATCTATATAAAAACGAGTTGTATGTATGCATGTTTGTTTGTTTGTAAAAAGAGCGTTTGCATATGATGTCATTATTAGTACATACGGCTTTGTATAGGAAAGCCAAGAATGTTGTATATTCGCAATTTTTACGTAGTTTAACTCCTGCAGACGAAATGAATGCTTGCCTAAAAAATTCTAATTTATAGGCACACGTAAAAATATTAAAATTAACTACAAATATGCGTGTCCGATTGCAAAACGATGACTCTGGTCAAACAGTAGACTCAATTTCAGGACGTATACAACTACCTGCTGATTTCTGTAATTTAGTGACGTCCAAAAATGAATTGATTGAAAAAGTATTTCCGAATATTCTAAAAAATTATAAAAATAATAAATGGCTAAGTGAAAGAGCGATTCTCGCACCCAAAAATATAGACGTCCACGAAATCAACAATATTGTTTTGAACAAGATTCGAGACCAGGCAGTCCTTTACAAGTCAGTCGACACAGTTTTGGAACCAAATGAAGCGGTTAATTATCCATCTGAATTTTTAAATTCCTAAGATCCTTCAGGGTTTCCACCACACGTGCTACAACTAAAAATAGGCGTACCAATAATACTTTTAAGAAATATCAACCCACCAAAGCTTTGCAATGGCACGCGACTTGCCGTAAAAAAAAAACAATGGAAAACCTAATAGAGGCCACAATCTTGACAGGGCCTTATGAGGGTGAGGCTGTTCTTATTCCTCGCATTCCCATGATTCCAACGGATCTGCTTTTTCAATTTAAAAGATTGCAATTCCCAATTCGATTAGTATTTGCAATCACCATTAACAAAGCTCAAGGTCAATCATTAGAAAAATGTGGTATAGATCTTAATCCTGATTGTTTTTCCCATGGACAATTGTACGTTGCATGTTCGAGGGTCGGTAAACCTGACAATGTATTTATATGCAGCGACAATTGGACAGCGAAGAATGTTGTTTATTCGCAAGTTTTACGCAGTTAATTTGTATTGTATCTATCTATATAAAAACGAGTTATGTGGATGCATGTTTGTTTGTTTGTAAAAAGAGCGTTTGTATATGACGTCATTATTAGTACATACGGCTTTGCATATGCACAGACAATGGGAAAGCCAAGAATGTTGTTTATTCGCAATTTTTGCGTAGTTTGAAACACATATATAAATCTATCTATATTCACAGGTGGGACACAGGGACACAACTACAATGGCGCATAACTAATATGGCGCGTAACGACTTACGCGCGCGGGGGGGCTTGGGGGGGCGCGAAGCGCCCCACCAACTAGGTGTTGGGGTGGCGCGAAGCGCCACCCCAACAGCTAGTATATATATATATATTTCAGAGAAATATAGGCTGCCGCGCCCTGACACGCGGCAGCTTCTGTATATGGATTCTCATTGTCATTTGTCTTCTAGCCGCAGACAATTTGTCGTCTTTTCATACTATATTTGATTATTAAAGCAAGTCCGATTTCTAAAAACGGTATCTGCCCAGCTTCAAACTTTTGGTTTGCTTTTTTAAGGTTTTTGAATTGTTGTAATCCCTTGTTAAAGTATATACAAATATTTTTGCAATTACCAGTTTTTGTTCTTTGCGCAATTCAATGTCTTTCAATACTGAGTCTTTTCAAAGATATTTGATGAGTAAAGCAAGTCTGATTTCTAGAAACGATTTTTACTAAGCTTCAAACTTTTGGTTTTATTTTTTAATGTTTTTTAATTGTTGTAATCCCTTGTTAAAATATGTACAAATATTTTTGCAATTACCAGTTTTTCGCTCTTTCCGCCATTTAATGTCTTTTTATACTGTATCTGTTCAAAGATATTTGATTATTGAAGCTAGTCCTATTTCTAACGATTGCAGCTGCACATCGTGAGCGTTTTCTTTAAATAATATTAATTTATTTTAGTTTAATTTGTTATTTTGTGTAAAATTCCTATGGCCCATGGGCTTTTTCTGGAATAAAAATTAAACTATATTGTACTTTTCATTTCGATCCGGCGCTATTTAAGAGGCTTTCAGGCTCTTCTTCGAAATTATCATAAATCTGTTTCCTAAATAATATTTTATTATTGAGATTAATTGAATCATTCATGAATCAGTTACAGATGACAATTTTTCCCACTTTCAAACAATGTTTTTAATTGTTGGTTACTATAGGCTGTGTTTTGCTTTCAAACGATATTTTTAATTTCCGGTTACTATGGGCCGTGGTTCACTATCTGCTTGTTTGCAGCTATAGCTGCCACCATGGCAACTTAATTCAAAAATAGTTACATTGTTAAACTAAGGGTCCTGTGGTGGCGCAGTGGATTTGACCTTAGCTTGGTAATACGGGACCCAGAGATCGAATCACGCTGCAGGAATGCACTGCAGGGCCGACGCAGGGACCTTAGTAGTCAAGAAGCGTCGTTAATTCTTAAATAAAATAGGGTGTGAAGGACGTTCTCATAGATGTGCCTACTAATGTTGCAAATTCACGAACTAGTATCAGATGCAGCACACTAATATAGCCTTTGTAAAGAGCCACGCGTTTTCGACGTTATAATTTAACTTATTTCGATTTTACCTTCAAAATCACCTTTCTGGAGTTACGGTAGTTTTGCTCAGAGTAGTGGGGCTGTTAAACAGAAAATATCACTACAATCCTGCACTTTTGGCCAAAAGTACCAAAATTGGTGGAGATATAGATTAAAGCACGGATAATCCAATGGAAGCATGTCGAGCTGAAGAAACCTTGTAAATACCCTGATAGAATAGGGTAATCTTTTCGAAAGTATGTATGACAGACTCGTTTCCATCAAATCCGGGAGAGTGCCCCATTCTCGTGTCATCAGTAGTTACCGCATTCTGCAAATTGTTGGCAAATCCTAGTATGATGCTTATGTGTAATAGCGTTTTGTAAAACGTACAAGGCCTATTGATTCACCTATACGCCAAAACAAGATGCCATTATTTTCAACTACCATTCGATCATTGATACCGAAGTCGAAATCGATCCTTCAGATGGTCAAGTTAGACTCGGTCCTATTTGCCAAACTCTATATTGGCTGCAGCACCAGAGGCGCTGACTTGGAGGAGATTTCAAATACGACAACTAGCCTTTCCCTCCTTCAATCTCTGATAAGTGTAATCTGAGATCCGACACGAAGTCTGATGTTGTAACTCTGCTCACAGCTTATTGTTCTGGAATTGTGACCAAGAAACCTCACGCCGATTCCAAGATTTTTGATGGTGCTATCCTAGTCCACCTTATAAAGCCAAAAAGCAAGACGTTTGGCAAATATGTTACAGAAGAAATCTGACAATACCTTTGTAAGCAGTTCACAAGTGAAACACAGTGAGTTGACGTCGTCTTTGACGTTTATAAGTCCGACAGCTTGAAAACTTCTATATGAGAAAAGCGCGGCTAAGCTATGTATCGGACGAAGGTTGAACACCAATTCCAAAAAAGTTGACTAGTTTCCTCCAGTGTTCAGATAACAAGCAGAGCTCATTCGAGTTCATGGCCAAAAAATATGCGACGCTGTTACCAATCATTTGGTTGTCATGACTTCTAGTGATACTACAAGGGAGATAGCAGAATAGTCTTACATTGCCTTCATCAAGCGCGCTGCAACATGAAATTCATCACTTTCAGAACGATTGATTCAGATGTACTTGTTCTACTCATCAACTGTACGTAGTTGATCAACTGCGTTGATCAATTGTACGTAGCCTACTGCCAGGGGAAGAGTTTCCACTACATTCCTGTTCACGACATAACAACTGCACTTGGCGAAGAAAGGGCACAGTCACTGCTTTTTTTTCCATGCTCTAAGTACCTGCGACACTGTGTGCATTCCTGTGGCATGACAAATGAAGGTTTTGAAAGCATGGGAAGCGCACAGTAACATAACACCAGTCGTCAACCGCCTGTGTTCTCCTCTTCAAGAGCTCACTGAAAACGGCTTTGCACAGATTGAAATGTTCATTGTGCTTGTATATGACAGATTCAGTGGGGAAAAGTCGGTAAACAAGTTGATGAAATACCTGTTCACAAAAAAAAGGATCATCCATGGACAGACTTCGGCCAACCCAGGATGCGCTAAGCCAGCACATTCTGCGCACTTATATTCAAGCCCAGGTATGGTCCAGTTCTTATCTTGCCATTATTATTTGCAGAACCCCAACGATAACGGATGGGAAAAGACTAGCAATGGGCTTTCGGCTCCCCGATGGTCAACCCTGTCCCAAGCTTCTGTTGTCCGTCGACAGCTTGTACGATGTAGTTGCAAAAAGCAATGGTCTGGGTGCTGCAATTGCAGGAGCAGTTCACAGTTATGTTCTTGTTACGGGTCCTGCCAAGTGTAATGAATTTTCATGTATTATGTATTTTGATGTCCCTTTTAGATTCGCTTTCTTTTCAACACCACTCGATTCTCGGTATTTCAAACCGTGTTTCTACAAAATCTGAACTTTCTGTAACAAGCAGATTAGTTTTGCGCTTTTAGCGCACTTTCAGCGATTGCAAAGGTGGTATAAAGCGATCGCTCGACTTTCTACATGTGATTATTGGGTCCCAATACTTTGTACTACATTATCACTCTTTCCGGAGTTTTTTCAAACTTTCCATCAGTTTTGCGCTTTGAGTGCGTGATATTGCGCTTTGACGCGCAGACTCGAGCTACTGCTTGTAATCTTAGGACTTCTAGTATTCTAAACTATATTTTTGCCTGTTTTGGTATTGCTTGGGATATGTGCTCCTATTTTGCGGTTTATGCGCTTTCTTTAGCGCTCTAGTGCGCGCTCCAGAGTGATCCTTTACTTTTTGTATAGGCAACATTGGAATCGCCATATCTTAAAATGTATATTCAGAGGCTTTGATGCCTCTGTAGAGATGTTGGTAAATTTGCGCATTTTTTAGCGCTTCAGGCGCCCGTAAAGGTGCTTTAAAGCGCCCGTTCGGCGTGCTTCCCGTTACCGTTATATTCCACGTGCTTTAATCTATATTTCCACCAATTTTGGTGTTTTTTGCCAGAAGTGCAGGATTTTTATGCTTAACGGCCCCACTAAGAGAACTCTATGCTTCGCTTGTTTTTTAACAGCCTTTAAAAGCAAAATTAAGAAGTTAGAAAGTCAAATAAAAAAAAAAATCAAATTTTAATGTCAGTAGCAAAACTCAAAACTCGGATACAAACCTTTTTGCCACTTACTGTCTCATTATGGAGAATTGCAACGAGACATAAATCAAATGAAAACCTCTTAATTTCGTAAAATAGCATGCTATATGTGTTCATTTGCATATAACTGATTAATACATCTTTTCAACGTTGATGAGCTTTCTTTATGTAAACGTTACAAACAAGTTTTCTTTTCATTTGTTAAAACTAAGAAACGTTAAACCTGTTAATTCTTAGTAGGCACGTCCGTGGGAGGGGACTGACTTACGTCCCATAAATGGTATAATTTTTATAGCTATCCATGGTTTAAAGTGTCTGGGGAGTCGCCTATTCTTTGCTGTATTGGTAGGTGTGCCCTCCCCCTTCTTCCAGAGTTTGGACTCAAAAATAAATTCCTGGGATCGTTGCTAGTTTCGGATTTCTTGAATAGTTTAGTTTTCGATTGTTGGCTAGTGAAAAGTATTATTTCTAATTGAGAGTGTTCTTACTATAAACATGATTAAACGATTGTATATGGGGGGGGGGGCTCTTCAGCTTAAGATCCTGTATATCTGCTTTCAGGAAAATCAAGCAACTTCCTATTAAATTTGCGAATTCCGAATAAATGTATCTTACGTTTCAGGAGAAATCTATACTGTGTACTTATCCTCTATTGGTGGTGCGTATAAAAGTAAAAGGAGGATGGAATACAAACTTTTTTGCTTTTGGCTCAATTATCCATGCCTAGTCTTTGGTTGTTTCCCCAGCAATCAGGGACGCAATTTTTTAGACTGGAGGTAATATGAATATGTGCAAAAAAATTGAACTTTTTTCTTAATATCTTCGGACGATCAGTTTCGTAATAGCCCTCTGAGAACCTAAATTGAAGGTGTTTTCTATCATTTGAGCCTTTAATCTGCATCTACAATTCATCAGCATGTACGAATAATTCAAAGATGTAATTACACTTTTGAAAACTCCTAAGTGGTAGCATTTCAGTGCATTGGGTTATAACTTCAAATAAGTATATCTAAATATTTGGGTTGGAAGGGTACTGCTTTAGCAACATCAAACTTTTTTCTCCGTGAAATTTTTTGACCTCAAATCAGAAGCTTACCGTCCTTCTTCAGCCTCTGCTTAAACCTCATCATTTAACAGTTTATTAATTTTAACATAAAAAAAAAATTCAGGGCAACCAAAACCAGGCACGACAGTGGAGGTTTCTGGGTTTGCGATCCCTCAATTATGATGAATTATTGTAAAAATGTCCGAAAATGACATATTTGTTTTACCCAACCCCCTAGATTCACTCGACAAATCTTTTAAACGGGCCTAACAACGGGAAAAGTCATCTTTTATGTTCTTTCTGAGTCGTCAATTAACCCAAAATGGTTTTAAATAGTTTATTTATTTTGTAGCACTTATTATTGACGGTCACCATAGTGGATCATATCCAATTGACGGAAATGAAGAGAAGGTTCATAATCAACTTGAAGCTGCTGCTTTTTGGGCCACAGAGGTCATTAACAACCAATCTGGACCCTTCCATTCAAAAATTGGTAAGTTTTTAAGTGCGCCCGAGTCTGACCTTCAGATATTCACGGGATTTTTCCTATAGAAGATGACAAAACACCGACGTCCCGTTTTTGTCCACAGTTTTTGCAGGAACGGGAACGTTCAAACTAATATTGGGGGGAGGGGTGCTCTCTATATATTACCTCCCTTATGTGTTCGTATGGGTTGTACCATGTAAATAATTGAACATTTATGTATAAAAAATACTTTAATTCATAACGGTTATTTTGTGTATCCACTGTTTTTATTGCATTCCAGAATTATTTTGCCAGAAAAATTATCTTTCCAGAAGCAAATACTAGATGGAGGGAGAGTTTCTGTTCATTACCAAATGTAGAAAATAGTTAGGGCCTATCCTGGACCAAAGAAAACAATGTTTGAAAAGTAATCTATTCTTTATCATTATGTTTTCGGTATTTTTCTGGAGCAGTTTCAGCGTAGTTTTATGATTTCATTATTTATTTATAAATTCCTTAGTACAGAATCCATAGGGCTTGTTGCAATTTTTGTGATTATAGTTTGGTAATTGCTCAGAAACTTAATTTTGGCATTTATTGGGCATTTATTTGGCATTTATTTAAGAAACATAAAAAGCATTTATTGGGCAAAGGAGAGGCATACAAGCAATAGTTGAGTTTTGCTTGTTTATCGCTGTCTATAGATTAGACAAAAGAATGAAGAATTTAAAGAATTAGTTTTGGCTTTTTATTTTTATAGTTAAAATCCAGTTTAAATTTAATATTCATTTATATATTTTTATTCAATGGTTTAAATTAAAATATTAAAAAATTACAAATATACGCAACAGTTCAGCTAGGACGAATTCGATTTAACTAAATTTTAATTTTTAAGTTTGATTAAACTTAAATAAATTGCTGAAAATCGAGATCAAAACCTTGTATGTATCGTCCCATATTCTTATTAAGCCTGTGATTGTATTTTAGATTATAGAGAGCAGAGTAAAAAAAAAAAAAAGTTTAAATGCGATTCTGCATGGTTTCTGCATGGTTTACTTAGAGCAAGGCCGTATTAAGGTGGAGTGGAATCAATAAACTACTGAAAATCAAGATCAAAACCTTGCATGTATCTTCCCATATTCTTATTAAGCCTGTGATTGTATTTTAGATTGTGGAGAGTAGAGTAATAAAAGAAACAAAGTTTATATGAAATTCTGCGGCATGGTTTACTTAGAGCCTAGAGCAAGACCGTATTAAAGAGGTGGAAGGGGTTACAGGGTTTGAACCCTCCCCCAGAATTTGTTTCTGACTCGACTAAACGTAACGAAAATATATATAAACAAATTTATGATTCTTTTCGTAAAATTTTATAATCCCCACCCCCGAACAAAAAATTCTAAACACGGGCCTCCGCTTAGAGAATTTATTTAAGATAATGAAAAAAATTAACGTTTAGCTTTAAAGATTGGTATCTAAAGTCAGGGATAAGTCTATCCAGGACGTTTTTGTGTGGTGACGATGGACAAGCCATTAGAAAATTAATTCAGAAAGATGGTATTTATGGAAAAGGTTTTTTCTGCGAGAAAACTCATATTTTTATGAAATGTCATGCTCTGTTTCACCTTTAAGTGTGTTTTGTCTTATAAGTATTAGTCAAAAGTATTTTGTGGATTAGTTCTCCTTGAACGCAACTACAATTAAAACCATTTTTGACTTTTGTCAAAATAATAAAAAAAAAATTGTGATTTTTTTTTTATCAATACGTGGTAGATATCTCTGGCCCAAATCAGAATTTCGATTGCGCATGGCCCTTCGTTTCTGCTTGGTTTTTGGTGTATAGTCACGTGGGACAGCTGCTTCTCATTTTTCTTTTTAGTCGGTGTTTTTTTTCCACTTATTTTGTTTTTGTTGCCGTTGTCTTTTTCCAGCATTCTCGGTCGTAAAACCTTGCAGGGAGTATACGATGACGTCTGTGCTTTCATTTTTTTATTACTGTGTTTTTTTTCCACCTGATTAAATATGCAATTATGTACTTACCTATAAATATAACTTAATTTTCATTTTAAGATGTTTAGACGTCGATGTTAAAAAACGTTGGAAAAACTAAAACACTGGATTTTTTTTGTCCTTTTCGATTGAACCGTATTGAGATTTTGACTCTCTTTTCCCACTTACCTATATTTACTTTTAAAATCTTAAGAATTTTCTTTTCTAGATATCAAACCTGTAAGAGGCTTTGTTTCAAAAGCGGATGCAGTGACCATCTTAAATGACCTAATGAAGAAAGAAAATGGCACTTCACCTGTTATAGGTTTGTTTATTTCATTTTCATGCTACAATTCATTGTTTTTCTACATTTCCTATATTCCCTTTTTTCTTTTTTACTTTACTCCGATTTTAAAATACTTTTCTTTTCCTTTTTACTTTCGTTATTCCTTTGATTTTTTCCTCTCCCCCTCCGCTGAAACGCTTGGTGAAGTCGGCGAAGGGATCAGATTTCATTCTCTTGATTTGCTGTTACTTTAAGGCATTTTCCCCCCTAGTTGAGTTATTTTCGAATCCAAAACGCATTAATCATGTAAATCATACAGTAACAACGGATCACATGATTTAGGTAGTATACGTCAGTTTCTTCTGCGCATAAACCTTGAAAAGTTCTCTATCTCGAAAAAAGCTCACTCATGATGTGCTATAAAATAAGGGCCTTGGTGTAAGGGGATACATGCAGGAGGACTTTTGTGTACGGGGCCGGGAGCATAGTTTACAACCCCTTGCACTACTGTTATGTTTTGTACTCTCACATCCCTTCGTGATTTGTCATATAATTGAAGTCATAAAGTCTCTTCTGCTATTGGTCAATTATTTCAAGTGTTGAAATAACTAATACTGGAATGTGAGTTGAAATCATATTTTCATATTCTTTATTCAATAAAGGGTTCTGTTTCCTAGGGATTGTCTTAGGAATATGTGGCATCCATTTTTTGAAGAAACATACTGTTTCGGGAAAAATTTACACAGATTTGCCGGTTTAAGGCCTAGGAAACTTAAAGAACCTTGTTATAAAGTATTTAAGAAAATTCGGTCCAAATAAAAATGATAACGTGGTAGTTTGACTGGGAAATGTTGGTTCACATGTACTGCGCTGGTTTGACTTGCTAATTTTTATGGTAACCGTTCTTTATCCCCTCGAAAAATACCCCTCGTGGAAATACTCCACTCCCCGGGGAGAATATAGAAAAATAGAAAATGAGGGCGTCTAATAGAAAAAAACAAACATATGTATAAAAAAAAATCCATGAAAAAGTCTATGTCAATAAAAAACGAACAGAAATTAGTTTTTAAGATGCATATGATGTGTAAATTCCTCTTTTCCTCTGTCCGTAGCTCTTCTCAACGAAACTAAAAAAAGGACAAGTCAACCCAATTTTCCACCGGGGACTATTTTCTGGGGGGATAAACGCCTAGAACCATTTTTACAGCCAAGATTCAGAGCGAAATTTTCTTCTATTTGTTTGACATTTTGCCATTCTTATAGGCTGTTGAAGGATATTTTGTAGGATGCACAATAATCCGTTTTGTCAGTTGACACACGCTTGTTATTTTATTATTTTTTTTTAACAAACAGCCATAGCGCTCTTCGTTTTTGTTGTTTTTTTTTCACAGTCAAATTCGTAATAAGCATTCTTTTTGTAAGAAGAATAACCCATCATATTTTCAACGCTTGGCCGAAGTTGCACATGTGCTGTCTGTAACGGAAGTTGCAGACCGCCACCCTTTTCAAAGCCGTCACTTGGGTTTCATTTCCTGGCTGCTGTATATAACTTGCCTATAGCTAACTCAATTGTGGTTTTCAAGTCCAGTCTGTACTGTACATATCAGCTTACTTCTTTGTTGGGTTATTTTGTTTTTATGAATTAGTGCATTGTCGTCTACATATAATTCTAGCAGATCTTTACTCGCTTTGTTTGGAAATACTTTAAACACCTGGGAAATATAGAGGAGAGTAAAGGAATTGTAATTCTATAAAATTTGGAATATATATTATAATACAAGGGGACAATGGTGTATAGAATAAAGGTCTTTGGAATGTGAATATTGCCTAAATCTAGGGTGTTTGAGACGATAAGGACAGGGACGTATGCAGAATGGTATCGTGGCCTGCCCCCCTCCCATTTCCTAAATTTTTCGGATTAACGGGTAGATTACTACTTAATTAAATGTCAAATAATAATTGGTTTTTGTTATTACCCTTCTGAAATAAAATTCGTGTGTACGTGGTTAAGCAGGGCTGTTGGTTACTAAGTGATTTTTTTAATGGTCACTAAATGAAAAAGAGAATCAAATGCTAGCTTTTTTATGAGTGTTTTCTTGAGGATAGGTTAATTGGCCCGCAAAGGTATTAAACGTTACTATTTCCTTGGATAGTTTTACCTAGTTATACCTAGGGAAGGGGAGAGATGAATACATAAGTGAGGGAATGACGCTGTGCTTTGGCTGCGATAAAATAATAAAAGGGAATGTTTAATCTTCAGAAACGTTTGGGCTGGTACTGAAGTAAAAACTTCAAACATACAGGGATGAAGGAGCCATAGTTGGTTTAACAGTGCCAGAAGTTTTTTTTTGTCATAGCAGCTTTAGTATATAGGTTGATTCCAGCGCACGACGATCATCAGATTATTAGAATTCAAGGGCTAATGCTCATTGGTCAGTATTGCCGTGTTGAAGTGCAAAAACAGTGTATCAAGAATGTCACTTTGGCTAACGAGTATTTTAGAGAACTTATCTTCCATACCCAATTGTTATTGGACACGTAAATATTTTATTCATTCTATGGTCTTTGTAGTAATGGTACATATTAATCATGTTTTACTTGTGTATATGAGATAAACGTAATTCATTTGCATTATACACGATTGAGGATGAAGGATATTGAAGTCACATAGGTGAGCGAGTTCCCTGGTCTTTGTCTCACTTTTTGCATACAAGTCAATAACCGCAACCAATTAAAGGCAATGGCTCTCTCCCCCCTAAAGGGAAATTCTTAGGTAGGCTGCTAACAATTGGGGAAATGAATTTATGTAGAATTACTTAACTTTTGCATCTTCAAATATTTGTTGAGTGATTTCCGTCGTATGCCCATTTCCGTTTTATGCCCATCCCTCGACTGTAGTGACCTCGCTCAATGTTGAAACACCAAACAGAAGGCGGAAATATACAGCGGAAACATAGGGAGCATTTCCCCTTTTTCCAGACGTGAGCAATATGGCGGAAATTTGCTAATGAATTTTCAAGTGGAGTCATATAAAATATCAAGTGGTGTTTGACTTAGGGTTAGTAGCTACTTAAAAGGGCTTCGCGGTGTGCTTCCTGTGATAATTCACAGACTCAAAAAAATATTGAGAATAAAGATAAGTTGTCACTTCGGAGGAACAAAAGTTTATCAGAAATCCTTCAATCCACGGCTGCCCCTTCACCATCTCCCAAATGACCTATGGTGCTTATGTATTATAGCGACCTCACTCAAGAAGTGAAGTTGCGTTAATCCTAATGAAATATACCAAAATCTAATGAAAATATAATACTTTAGTAACAAAATTATAGAAACTACGACACAAGAATTATGGAAATACCAAAACTAACTTTAAAGATTAAATATTTAATTAAAATGTACCTACAGTGTAGTTTTTTTTTTCACTGAGCCTAGGCTAATTGTCTTCGAATACAGACAGCTAAACCAGTTTTTCTCAGATCTAACAGATCTTCTCAGACCAAGAACTTGAGTGGGTTCGCTATTTACATAAGTACCTGGCCTATTTTAATTCAAAATTCTGACTTTCTGATACCTCGAACAATTTTAACGCTGTGTGATGCAATTTTTGGAAATAGATCTGCAGCCCAAATTAAAGTATTTGATGGTGCCTTTCCCAACTCTCTTTTTTCTGTCACAATTAACCTCTTGAGTGTTTGGAATATACTCGTCTTTTCCTACTTCTATCCTTGAAAGTTTGTCTTTTTTTCCCAATTCTTTAGCAATGACTCATGAAACCCAAGGATCGTTTAATTAGAATAAGAAGCTTTTTTAAAAGTACTAAAAAACTCAAGTACTAAAAAAACTCGTCAAGACTGAGCTTCTAAAGAGGGGCAATTCCTTTCATGTACGGAGTAATTTCTGTTCGTTTTAGTACTGCTACATACTTTCAGGTGAAAAAAAATCTTTTTTTGTTTAACCGAAATCTAGAAACAAAGAACACATAGATTTTCCTCTCTTTCTTTCTTTCTAGTTTTTTTTTATCCCATCTTTATGACAAACTATTTCGTTTATTTCACCTATTTTCTGAGAAGAGCTCTTTTGAAAACATGAGTTAACCTTTTTTATTTGTATTTAAATAAACTAAACTAAGAACACCTCATAAACCTCTTTCTTTACTGTGGGCTATTTTCTGATGGTTTTAAGTTTTTACCCCGTTTATTTTTTCTTTAGAAAGTAAATTTCTTTTAGTCAGTAGCGTCAATTGGGTATGGGGGGGCAGAGGAAATTTGACCCCTAAATTTTGTGGTTTGAAGCTCTTGTTTTTATCGCTGTCTAGTGACAACTCTTCATGAGTCTGAAGATATTCTATTTGATATCTCAATGAACTCAAGATGAAGATATCTCAATAAACTCAAGATGGATTCAATTTCTAAGTTTTTTTTTGTATTTTGAACATTGTAGTTGTTAAATTTAAAAGTTGACTCTTTTAATAAAGCACCCAATGATTTTCCATTAATTACAAAAAAGCCGAATTTCCGGGGAAAGATATCTGAATAACAAAATTGACCCATTAAGGATGAAGGCCTTTTTAGCTGGCATATATCACGAACAAGGCGGACGTAAATATTGACGGATTACTTTAAAGATATTAGGGATCAGTCTGTAGGGGCTGTACTGGGGGGAGACCCTAACCTAGCAGCTGTTTCCTACGGATCATTGACTAAGGTAATACGCGGAAACATGGGTTATTGTTTTGATAGATTTTTATGGTAAATGAAGACCACATAAAGCGGGACAGGTGATTACGAAGTGTGCCACGGCGATGTATCCGTCTGCCATTTTTTTCTAATTAGAAAAAAAACATTGCATTTAATTAAAACAATTTTGATTTCATTTTGTCGACTACGTGCAGTGCAGGAGGGGGGGGGGTATATTAAATAATAAAAGATTGTTTGCATTTCATAGCTGTGTAATACATATATATACATATGTATATATATATATATATATATATATATATATATATATATATATATATATATATATATATATATATATATATATATATATATATATATATATATATATATATATATATATATATATATATATATATATATATATATATATATATATAAACACGTAAAAAAAATGCATATAAACAAATTTTGGGTGTGATTTTTAAATTTTATTTATGTCCCCACTCCAAAAAATCGTGAATACTTCTTTGTGGGTAATCAGGCGTTTATCTGAATTCTGATTTGATTATGATTATATGATGTAAGGTGATACAAATTCAAAAAGCCGCAGTGATATTCTTTTGTGGAATGGAAATTTAAATCTCGGCTAAGGTCACCTAGTTGGGATTTGAACAATAGTGTCTATTACAATTATACAATTTCGACAGTGTCAATAGAATTTCGAGCCTTATTCTATTCAATTTAGGGTTAAATCTGAAATTAAAATTAAAATCCAGCAGTATATTAATCAAAAACCAAGTAATAAATTAATTTAAATCCTGTAATTTTTACCGTATTACTTCCGGTAATATTGAGTTCATGTCTAAATGCAAAAATTCACAGTTCCTTTCTATGCTGCGAAAGAAGGATAACGGAGCTCTATTTGAAAAGGTAAAATAAATTGAACTTCGGCGCTTCCCCTAGGCATAGGTGGCATTCTGCAGAGTACAAATATTAGTGGGATAGGGGCTCCCCCTGTAGTCCGAAATGGTTTTGAATTTCTAGACACTTCGTTTTTTAAATCACAAAGGAATATTTGTTTTTTTTTTACTGCCCTCCCTTAATTCTTTTATTACACCCTGTCCTCCCCCCCCCAAAAAAAAAATGCTGCGTACTTACATGGCCTGGAAGTACACTTTTTATGTCAACTATGAAAAACCCTCTGGTGACTCCTCGCCTTGAGATGGAAGTGTATACCTATAAAAAATCCTTTCAAAGACCTCAATAATTTTTTTCCACGTTAAATTTAAAGCCTGCAATAAGAATAAATAGATTAATTGGGCGTGCAGTAGTTAATTTGCGCAACTCAACTAACATGACAATTATGAATTGATGACTTTTAAAATATAAGACTTGTCAATATATGCTTCATTGAATAAAGACTTTTCTAGCTAGTGACCAACTTTTACATGATCGATGTCCTTTTTTCTGAAATGACTTTTTCACAATCCTTAATGTGTCTGGATACCGTTCTGTTGATGGTATTTTAATAACTATGCCAAAATGATTAATCAAATAAATTTGTGAAAGTACGAGCTTTGGACGTAAAAGAATAAATCCAGCTGATGGTAAGTTATAGTCTATGCTGATTGCAAAAAAAGGTTATGTTGACTTCGTAAACAAAGGCAAGTCCTGACAGAAGACGGCAAATCACGCTAAGTGAAACTATAAAAATGGTATCGCTATGCAAGCTGGAATGTCTGATTGTTAGTGGATTTCTCCGGAGTTTTCTTCGGAGACGAAATCAGAGTTCTTCTCGAAAATTAAATAAAGAATAAGTTTTTTTTAACCGAAAGTAAGGAGCGACATTAAAACCTAAACAGAACAGAAATTATTCCGTATATGAAAGGCGCTTTACCCTCCTCAGTGCCTCGCTCTTTACGCTAAAGTTTTTTTTCTTGTTTTAAAAAATAGAGTTGTGATGAAGAGTCAAACTTTAGCGTAAAAAGCCAGGCGTTGAGGATGAGACAGCCCCTTTCACATACGGAATAATACATTTTCGTTTTAGTTTTAATGTCGCTCCTTACTTTCGGTAAAAAAAGAATTATTTAATTTCTGAACGGTTCTGAATTAATGCAGGTTTTAATTTTGGCTCACCGTACATGAATAATTAAAACGAAATTTGCATGTTAATTTTACTTTTTTTTTGCTAAATGGCTTTCTCAAAATTTTGATAGGACAATTTTGAGAAGAAGGGGAGGAGGAGGGGGCCTAGTTGCCCTCCAATTTTTTTTTTGTCTAAAAAGGGCACTTGAACTTTTAATTTTATTTACGAACGTTCTTATTAGTAATAAATATACATGACTTAAGAATTAAATTTCGTGAAGAACTTCTATATTTGTAAAAAAGACATTTTTATTTCATTTCTGATGGTTTTTTAAATAATGCTGGGAAATCCGGCGCCCCTTCATAGCAATGTCCCTTCCCCCATGAAAACTTCTTCTATTGATAGATCCTCCCATGTACCCCCCCCCCCTACTACCAGAGACAATCCCCCTAAAAACGTCTGTATACTTTTCAATAATCAATACTAGGCTATATATAAATATTGAGCAAAGGTCATAACTTGCAGCCTTTCTCCCGGGGACTGTGGGGGATTAAGTTTTCAAATTTTCTTAGGCATGTAACTTTTGATGGGTAAGACTAAACTTGATGAAATTTATATATTTGAAATCAACATAAAAATTTGATTGTTTTGATGCATCTGTTGGTATCAAAACTCCGTTTTTTAGAGTTTCGGTTACTGTTGAGCCTGGTCGCTCCTTACTTATATTTTTAATTTCCACGAACTGTTTGATTTGTCCGATGCTGTATATTCTGCCTGGCGTGTAAACAAGAAGCTTTAACTTAGTACGCAATTTTTCTGGCCAGAGAAACTTATCTTACTGGTTTGATTTGAAACAGATAACAGCCAAATATTCGCCTGGCGATGAGACGTTTTTTTTTTTATCGAACTTCTAGAATCTGAGTATTAAAGTGAAATGCAATTTTTTTAAAAACCTAGGTTAATAGTGACCGCCATGGCCTTATTCAGGGGGCTCTAGGGGGTTTAACCCCCTAAAAATTTGTATCCAACACATAAAAACCGAACAAAAATGTACAATGTCCCTCCCCCCTCTGGACAAAAATCTTGGCTACGGCCTTACTTGGGGGGCTTTAGTTTGTAAGGGATGATTTTAAGCTTGCTATGAATTTGTTAAAACTTAGATTTCAATTAAAGGTTGAAGTTCATTTAGACGTAACCTAGAATTTTCTGAAAATAGGCAGATTTTTTGGATTTTGAACTGTTTCTTTTATTGGTGATAACCCAATAAAACATAGGTGGGTAAAAAAATACTTACATAAGTAAACCCGTTGTGTTCTTCTGCCCAATTGTTCTTTTTATCTTCTGTCCATTGTGGAGGAAAAGTACAGAAGTGATGAAATATAATATGAAAAATAATTCTGATTTATGTTTTTATAATTGACTTAAGATTTTTCTGGGTAAGGTTAGAATGTGTTTGGTTTTTTTTTCTCAGGAACGAGCTTGGTTTAATCAACTTCCCATTTTCTTTGACAAAAAACTTCAATAAGTCATAAATCGAGACTTGTTTTTTACATTGAACATAGACATAGAAAACTACGGGTTAAATTCAATTTACTCTTACCCAATAAACTAATTTAGAAATCCATTAGTTTTATGGGTATCCATTTTACTGACTACTTTCGTGACTTACTTAACGACGACAGCCGTCCTAGCTAAGGGTGTACCCCTCAAATTAGAATCCATATCCGAGCACTTAGTTGTCAAACAAAACATTCGGACAGTCAAACCAAAACGGCTGTTAATTAGTTAAGTTGCCGATACCATTTCGGTCATTTAAGGCTAAAGCTGTAAAAAAGGTGCTATCTAGTAGATAATAAAAAAAGGTAAAGAATACGGCATTAGACTTTACAGTCCCTACCGGCGGTGCCGATCTCCGTTTCTTAGCCCTTCAGCCAGGAAATGGAATGTGGGGGGGGGGGCTGTGGGCCAACCATCCTATGCTTTCGCACACCTTTCCTGTTTACCTTCCCCAGATTTCTCCAGGTACCCATTTAGAGCTGGGTCGACTCCGGGTGAGCTTACAGAATCACGCCACTGACCCGTCCCAAACTAAATAATTGGGTACACTAGGATTCGAACCCTCGCCCTAGTAGATAATATCTACACCAATATTTAATTTTGACTGCCGAACCAATTAGTGACAATACAGAAAGAAATAGAATTCTGAGTTCAGTGACAAAACTATTTGTTTTGCAACATTTCGGCCAGAAATTCGCTTTCTGTCAAAAGTAACGATTACTGCGGGAAGGGTCTTACACGAAACTTGATTCTGGCGAGTTTAATTCATTTTGGGAAAATACTGTACAAAATACTTCGCCTGGAAATTCATACCTTCTCCAAAAATCGAAAGAATTGGCAAGGAAACAGCATCAAAGACCGGACACAAAGCAAACCAAACAGAGCTGATTGCTGGCTGAACTTTGAGCCGGCACTCTACGGATCTCTGTCATTCCTTCAGAGCAAGTGTTGGTCTAGTCTTTTTATGGCACTTGGTATTAACCAAGTGGCATATAGCGATCGCAAATTCTGTCGGTATGTCGGTCTGCCCCGTTTTTGCTACTTTAGGCACTTCCAGGTAACCTGGGACGATGAAATTTGGCAGGCGTATCAGGGACCGAACCAGATTAAATTAGAAATAGTCTTTTTCCCGATTTGACCATCTGGGGTGGTGGGGGGCCGGTTAATTCGGAAAAAATAGAAAAAATGAAGTATTTTTAACTTACGAACCGGTGATGGGATCTTAATGAAATTTGATGTTTGAAAGGATATAGTGTCCCAGAGCTCTTATTTTAAATCCCGACCAGATCCGGTGACATTGGGGGGAGTTGGAGGGGGGAACCTAAAATCTTGGAAAACGCTTAGAGTGGAGGGATCGGGATGAAACTTGGTGGGAAAAATAAGCGGAAGTCCTAGATATGTTATTGACATAACCGGAGTTGGGGGAGTTGGAGGGAGGGTTAATTCTGAAAAATTAGCAAAAATTAGGTACTTTTAACTTACGAAGGAGTGATCGGATCTTAATGAAAGTTGAAGTTTGGAAGGCTATCGTGTCTCAGAGCTCTTATTTTAAATCCTGACTGGATCCGGTGACATAGGGGGGAATTGAGGGGAGAGCCTAAAATCTTGGAAAACGCTTAGAGTGGAGGGATCGGGATGAAACTTGGTGGGAAAAATAAGCACAAGTCTTAGATACGTGATTGACATAACCGGAATGGATCCGCTCTCTTTGGGGGAGTTTGGGGGTTGGGTTAATTCTGAAAAATTAGAAAAATGAGGTATTTTTAACTTACGAAGGAGTGATCGGATCTTAATGAAATTTAATGTTTGGAAGGATGTCATGTCTCTGAGCTCTTATTTTAAATCCCGGTTTTATCCGGTGAAGGGGAAGTAGGGGGGGAACCTAAAATGGAAAAATTAAATTAATTTGGAAAAATTAGAAAAAATGAGGTATTTGTGACTTACGAACGGGTGATCCGATCTTAATGAAATTTGATATCTAGAAGGATCTTGTGCTTTATAATTCTCATTTTAAATCCCGAACAGATCTGGTGACATTTAAGGGAGTTGGAGGGGAAATCCGGAATTCTTGGAAAACGTGAAAATCGAGGTATCCTACGAATGGGTGATCGGATCTTAATGAAACTTGATATATAGAAGAATCTTATGTCTCAGATGCTCCACTTTCAATTCAGATTGAATTTGGGGACATAGATGGTTGGATGGGGGAAACAGAAATCTTGGAAACCGGAAATCTTGGAAAACACTTAGAGTGGAGAGATCGGGATGAAACTTGATGGGAAGAATAAGCACAAGTTAAAGATACGAGATTGACATAATTGGCACGGATTCGTTCTTTTTGGGGGAGCTGGGGGTTGTTAATTTGGAAAAATTAGAAAAATTGAGGTATTTTTAACTTAAGAACGGGTGACCGGATCTTAATGAAATTTGATATTTAGAAGGAACCTATGTCTCAGAGCTCTTATTTCAAATCCCGACCAGATCTGTTGACATTGGGGGGAGTTGGAGGGGGAAACCGGAAATCTTCGAAAACGCTTATAAATGTCGTAGATACGTGATTGACGTAACCGGACTGGATCCGCTCTCTTTGGGGGAGTTAGATGGTAGGGTTAAGTGCTTTGGCGAGTTTGGTGCTTCTGGACGTGCTAGGACGATGGAAATTGGTAGGCGTGTCAAGAGGCTGTACAAATTGACTTGATAAATTCGTTTTCCCCGATTTGACCATCTTGGGGTGACCGGATCTTAATGAATTTTGATATTTAGAAGGACCTCGTGACTCAGAGCTCTTATTTTAAATCCCGACCGGCAGTAAGCCTCTGATTTTTCTTTTAAAGCAATCCATTGATCCTTAGAATTTTGCTAGAGCTCATGCCGTATGAGCTCTTGGCTCTAGGCTCTTCCGACCTCGTCACAAGTGCCATATGAGCTCTTGTTTTTTAGCTTTTGGCACACTCTGTAAAAATATTTGCCCTCTCTGAGTCAACCCCTCCACTAGCTTGTTCTGGGCTTTGTGCCAATCCACGCTGAAATTGGTCAACTTGGAATAGCTAATAGGACAAGGCAGACTGTCAATGGAATACTCCCAAATTGTGCGTTTTTTGATTAACTGGATCTGGGACAAAACTCTAATGCAGACTTCCTGATAAATACTAAGTCTCATGGACTCGTCCAGATAATTAGCATAATTCTACCTTGATGTGAGTAATTTCCCCTTAATATATCGTTTTTTCCTTCTAATAATTAAAAGTTTTAGGTACTACCTTCAGTGGCGGTTTTAGGTCTCAGAATATGGGGGAGTGACATATACTATAGGAATATAAAAAACACAAAATAAAAGGAATTTAGTGTCAGGTGTAATAAAAACTGGGGGGAGGGGGTAGCTCCCCCTTCCCTGGCCTAGAACTGCTGCTGACTACATTGGCTAAGGAGAGGGAGACACGGACCCCTTTTTTTGAGGGGGCATTATGACCTAAGACTCATAAAATCTTTTAAATATATATAGAAAATAAAATTTACTTGAAAATGGGGTTTAGCTCTCCCTTTCTCACCAGGGCATTCTTGGTGCTTGGCTCCTTAAAAATTATATTATTAAAGCCTTAAATATTTCTGAAAGTTCCTTTCTCCTTCATACAGGCGCGTCAACTGGGGGCTGTGGTTAAGAGGGTGGCAACTACCCCCCCCTAGATTTGAATATATCGTTCTTGGTTCTTTTTTTTGGCATTTTCATTGAAGAAAACTTAAAAAGTAACCAAATTTTTTTCCATATATTTAGAAAAGTAAAATTTCTAAATTGATGCCCCTGTTTTCATATTGTATTTTTTTTCCTTTTATGAAAATAACGATGGATCATGGCCCCTACAGCCTCCTCAGGGATTACTCCTGGTATAAACATCTTAAATATTTTAGGGGCTATTGGCGTTGGTGACCCTAAATTACTCAGAGATGTTGCGTCAGTTTTAGCTGCAAATGATGTGGTTTTGATGACAGCTTCTCCCAGAGCAACGGAGAACCTACTTCACGAATCAAATTCAGCGCAGTATGTTGTTGCCGCAGCACCTGGAGTTGAAGCAGTTGCTAGGGTATTCGTTAATAATTATTTATTAATTTAATTATAATTATTAATAAGTAACTATTAAAATTATTATATTAATGATTATTGTAATTATTATGATTAATAATTTTTATTATATACTATAATTATTAATAATTATAAAGTTAATAATTATTATAGTTGTTGTTATTATTTTAACAATTGTTATTATGTAACAATTGTTTATGTAATTATTAATATAGTTATAGTATTATATTATTGTAGTTAAAGCTAATGATAATAAAGTTAATGATTATTATAATTACTCGTTAATAATAATGTCGCTAATATAATTAGTAGTTTTTATTCGTTAATAATTCATTAGGGAGGATATTTAGATTAGCCAATATGAATCTGTAAGAGGGTGTAGTGAAATTTTTAAAGAATTTATACTTTTGAGGAAAAGGGGTTTTGGGTGGAATTGAGGATATATCGAACCAAATCCGTTGTTGCAACTTATAGATCCTAGAGATGACAACCGATGCCATGCTTCATAATGGCAAAGACTGCCCTATAGATTCACTTTATTACTTGTTTGCCTTTATTTTTTACTCAAACACCAAGGCTGTTTTATTCGTCTCGTGAAATGGTGTTATGATTAGGCAAAATAATACCAAATACTTGCATTGCGCATTATATAGACTGTTGAATTCAAGCGTCTAATATTGTAGATACATTGATTTGACAGAATTCAATTAAGCACAGTGTGTTGTTTCCGCAAAACCTGGAGTTGATGCAGCTTCAAAACCCTGATTGGTCCAATCATGAATCAAACACATAATGTTATACAAACATTGCTCTTTTCCTGCCAGACATAAACGTGGTGGAGGGGTTGGGTTCAAGCTTGGTTCCGTTAAAATCCTCTGGTATTTAGGATTTTGATACAACGCTGTTTTAAACGTCACGTTAATAGCTTCTAAATAATGGCCACGCTTATTGAAAACCAATCTAAAACAAACCACGTACAAAATGAGAGGTTTGTACCCCTCGTTTATCAAGCGTAAAGGCCACCTCACTGAGCACTAGATTGATCCCAATCAATTTAAGGCAAGGACGGAAGGAACTTTTATCATTCGTATCGGTTTGGGGTCCTGGGAATGTATCGTTTTCTGTCTTGCGAATTTCTGGTCAAATAATGTATGTTCATACGGATTTTTTCCGTTTTCATTTTTTTCGCAAAGCCGCAAATTAACCTAGCTCTGAGTTTTTGTGCGTCTGTTCGCTTGTAGGATTCAGATTGGGGGCTAAAATTAAGAAACGAATAGGTCGTCTCTTCAAAAACGTAAGGATTTTTCCTTTAAAAATGCTTGCTTTGCGAAAAATTTTCAGAAACCAACTAATTCGTAAATGCTAAAACTGTTTGCCCCAAACACTTCTCGTATTATGTACAATATAAAACATTATTTGCAGGCTACTGTCGCCGTGGCAAAAGCGTTAAGAGCGAAGACCTTACGATTAGTTGGAACTTGTACACAAGCTCTGCAGGAAGCCACAAAAATTTCTCGCCGTCTTGCGATACCTGTGACAGATGTCCATCTTATTGAAGAGGACGCATTGCTTACTTCTGATGGCGGTGTATTTAAAGACCTTCTTGGATTACCAGTAAGTTAACAATTTATTCACCTGCCTTCTGGGTGCAATTCAATATGATGATAAGCTAGTATCTCATTATTTCAGCTTCGTGGCTTTCAATAGTACCAGAAGAGTCTTTATATTGACGTTTTCCCAAGTAAAACTTTGGGTATTCATTTAGAAATTATAGGAGGGCACGCATATATTATTGTAAGGGGCAAGACAGGATAGGTCTAGCCAGCAAAGTCTAGATATTTGTTTCATAATATGTTTTGCAGCACCAGACTCATGAAGGGCTCAATATGCCACAAGTCCTTTCCGAGGTCCTTTCGCCTGTCAGTCAAACAAGACATTTTTTATTCAGAATTCATTGTTATGTTCCTCTAGTCTTTTACAACTTTTGCACTTCGTATTTATTTGCGTTCACCCAAAGGGCATGTGCAGTCGTCCCCCTATGTGATGACACTTGAGAAATAACTTTTACGTAGGATATATGAGGCTAAGTTCTGTTGGCTCTTTGACATCAAACAAATGAAGAAGAAGAAAAAAAAACTGTGCATTTTGCGAGCTTATGTATATAGGCGTGCAACGTGCTAAAACATTTTGTCACTTCTGTGGGGACAGTTTCTAGGCCCAGCCCCTCAAAATTCTATACTTTTTATGATCCTTTCGGATAATTTTATGATAATTCTGATGTAAATGGTCTGTTTTTACCGTTTCTGCGTAGTATTTTCTATGGAAGCTATTTACGTGCCTCGCTTCCCGAATATGTGATGAAATTTGCAAGACAGTTGAAATGTAGAGGCCCAACTTGAAAAATTATAAAGACAATAGTTCTTTGAAAAAGAGAGGAAATTGGAGGATAGTTGAGAGAACTGGGGGAACATTTCAGTCCCCGAGCCTCAAAGTGACATAGTACAAAATTTGTTTTTATACTCAAGTTTACATTACGAATTTGATTTTTCAAAATTAAGGTATTATTAGAATTTTTATTTACAAATTATTTCATGACTTGTTATTTCAGAATGATATATCATTTAAAATCAAAAGAGGTCAGGTGTCAAAACATTTGACAAAATATATGAAATAGTATTTTGCGAGCATGAAACCTGAAACGATGCTTCCAAGAAGGCCCAGTGTATGTTGCGCGCAGCATTTCGCTTCTAATACCTCATACACGTTGTGTATGAAAAAATGTCGTATTTGTTATTGTTTTCTTTGATTCTAAATTCCTGAATATTTGATGAGTGAACGTGTTAGCACACATGGTGATGGAGATAATACCCTGTCTAAGATCCCCCCAAAGGTCTCAGCGCAGTTTCAGGAAAATCTTAAGCAGTATGCCTAAAATTATACTTTTGAGTTAGTCTCAGTCCCCTCTTTGAAAGTCACATCTTTGAAAGTCATAGTTTTCAGGTATGAATAGTCCTGAGAAGGTTCTGGAATTTTTTTTTTTTTTTACAAAAATACATAAATATTTTGATTTTAGAAATTAATTATGTTGATGTTGATTATTGTTGTTGATTTTGCAGAACATTGCTGTAAGATGGAATTTTCGTTTGCTTAATTACTAAAACAGGAGCAGAACGTTAGTCTTTAAAAGGTGGAGGCCTTTCTATTGAAGAATATAGAAGATCTCCAGACTTATTACAACATATTGGAAATCTTGAAAAAAATAGAAAATTTTCGAAGAATGATTCCTAACAAAATGCTAAAATTAATTCAATTGAGACAAAAGTCGCACTTCAAAAATAGATTTTAATGGTGTCCACAAGAATGTCTCAGTCCACTTATCATAAACAACTTACAATTGTTTTTCTCATAATGGCTCCAAGCTGGTGCAACTCTATGGTAAAGCAGAGGCGTTTCAAAATATATTTGTTATATTTTTGTTTCATATATTTGTTTCAAAAATATGAAGTTTTTAGGGCAGCACCACTTTTTCTTAAGGGTTATTACCAGGGTTGTATCTAGAAGTTTTTTTTCGGAAGAGGAGGGGGGCTAAAAAATTCAGGGGGGTACAAAAAACTTTAAAAAACGCATCAACAGTTTTGTTTTTATTAATTTCTGTTACATTTTTGTGAGTCGGACAAATATTTCGGGGGGGGGGGGTCAACCCCCTCCCCCGGTTACGACCTTGTTTATTACGTTGAACTGTGATCGAGGTCGAGGCCGAAGGCCTCGACTGAGTCCGTTGGTTTTTGAATTGGAAAGGGAATAGTTGTGGGAAAAGTCAAGTCATGGCCAATTGTAGAAAAAGCCAAGACAGATTGTGCAATTAAATGGGCATCAAGTGCAAGGTATTATTTACGTACAATCATTAGTACAAGGTAATATTTAAAACTAATTGTTTAGATTTGTCAGTGCTTTTCGTCCGGAAAACTCCAAGCATTGACCGTTGATTCTTAAAAAAAACGATACCAGTTGTATGATTGTGGTTTATTTTTTTCCTGATTTTTCACTCCCGTTTCTTTATTTAAATTTGGGGTACTTGTATGATATACCCCCTGCATCTCAAGTTGTTCATGCATTGACGCACTGTAAACCGGTTTTTCAATTTAGTGTAATAAAAGACACAGAGAATGGACAGAATAGATGGTAAATATATAGTTTGGACTATATATTTTCACATTAGGGAGGTGGAAGGGGGCGGGGTGCTAAAGTATCTGGGCAGTATGAAGTCAGAAAACAATTCTTACTTCATAAATTGTAGCTAGCACATCATGCTTGCAGACCCGCTCCGCTTTACCTCCACCTCCCTAATGTGCAAATATATAGCCCGAATTTGTTTCTAAAGTATTATATTTTTATCATACTTGGGTATATTTTATTAGGATCCACCTAACTTCACTCCTTGAGATGCAGGGGGTATATCATACAAGTACCGAGTTTGGTACCTGCTAATAACAAAAAATGCGTAACAGCAAGTGGAAGTCCTTTTCATTAATAATTGAGTTCCCTTTTTTCTAATATTTAAGGTTTATATTGTTTTTTGAGTTTCCATTTAACCAATTCGAACAACCAGGTTTAATTTTATCTATCCTCCGTACTTAAAAAATTGCAAAATTAGGCTTTGAATAGGACCCTTTTTTGTTGCCATTTTAACTTCTGGAACATATTTCGTCTAGTAAAGCTCCCCTAATCTGACAATCAAAAGCTGAGCCTATATTTAATGTTCCTTAATTGAGTTGCCGATAATCAGTACCATATTGGAGATAATAATTGTACGTGCGGGTCTATGCCTTAGTCATGTCACACGTCAACATTTGGCAAGGGTGCTTATATCCAACCGTAGGGTGCCACTGAAACTCAATATACAATCCCAAATGGGAGGTTGCCAGAAATTGCAGATGACCAAACTTTTTCGTTTCATAGTACTTATTATGTTGAATTAGACGCGCACTTTAACTGACCTCTTCCAAAACCGTGTATATGAAGTGGTAAATAATGGGTCTGAACGATTTAATTTGGTTTTAATTATAAATATAGTTTTTTATGCCCTTTCAGTGACAATCAGATGTTTTTCTCGTATTAGGTAGTACTGTGGGAATACACGTGGGAAGGATTTTCTAGGGGGTGAGTTTCTAGGGGGTGAGTGTTGAGGAAAGGGAGGGAGGCTAGTTCCCGAAACCCCAAGTGGTTAATAATACGATACAAGTAGGGACTTCTGCCAAAAACAATATTTTGGAGGATGGACACAATCTCAAAGGCCCCTATCCTTCTTAATGTTTTCTCACATGTTTCGGAAAAAAATATGCTCGTTTTGGTTATTCTTTCCTTTGTTTTTACAGTGTTCAAAGTAATACAACTCTGTCACAGAAGTAACTGCGAACAGGGAATGTCGGAAAGTTAACTCCTTGCTATGAAGTGTTTGGCTAACTGTCCCCAGGGGCGTCATTTTTTGGGGGGAGTTGCCCCCCCAATGATGTGGAGGGGAAATTATCATATATCCCACGCCCCTTGACTGTCCGGATAGAGACCCTTCTTACCCCCCTCCAAAAAATGCTGGAGGTTTGCCCTTGACTTTCTGTAGAAAAACAGTGAGAAACATCGGCGCCGGCAGAGGGAAGGGGCTGGGGGCCACGGCCCCCTGGAAATTTGGGACTATAAAGTAATTATAATGAAACCAAAGGAAAAAAGAGCAGAATAGGGCAAAACCATGACAAAAATTTGTGCTGTCCCATTGCTGGCTGCCTGCCAATAGATTTTGGCTTTAATAAGGAGAATATAAGTTCTAATTTGTGACTGAGTGACCCCTTTCCAATTTTCCACAAACATTTTTTCTATATGATTTGGTTAGAGCAACAGAAAAAAAAAGTCAAATTCTTCATAGTAATGAATGGTACCTAAATAATGATCCGTGTCAATAACGAAAGTATAAGAGCCTAACTATTGATAACATTCAATCAAAGAATCTGCTTTTTATGGTGATCCTAAATATGTATTTGTTTATTAGTAATTAGTGTAGTTATTAGTATACAAAAAAGTTCGTATTATTATAGAAAACACAAGAAAAACAACTTAATAAGGGACAATTTCGGTAAAAAGATGCCGTCAACTTTTGCTTGCATTGCAAGAGCACCCATTAGCTGATTTTTGAAGCCACTATAATCAGAAATGTTTCTCCTCAACGGAATGCTAGGAATTTTTGTATTTTCCCTCTGAACGGATACGTTTTTGTTGTTTTTTCTTATCATTTATTCTTTTCCAGGAGTTATTGTATTTAAATAGTTGTCATTTCGAAAAAGATTTGATTTTTTACAGCTATGAAGCATATAGGTGTCGAATGTATTGGTTTTTGGGATTGAAAATTAGATTAAAAATATTGAATTAAAATTTTTATTTCCTTTTAGTTTTAATGTTTTACTTTGAACAAACTTCTTTGATAATGTGTAACTTTTTATAAACAATTGAGTCTAAAGGCATTATATATTTGATAACCAAGTTCAAAGCTGTCCATATTGTTAAAAAATATCAGTCCAACGCTTCGGCATTGCTCAACGGAACTGAATGCTGAGAGTTAATATTTTAGTTTTTGTAAGTAGGCTACTGTTTTGTGTCTTTTTTGAATTAATTGCTTTTTTTTTCATTTTATATACTTCTACTGTAATCGGCATACTTTTTTCTTTGCCTTTAAAAAAGTGTTTGTCTCTAAGCTTCGTTAAATAAAAAAAAAAAAGTTTTTTCAACTGAAAGTAAGGACCAACATTAAAACTTAAAACGAACAGAAATTATTACGTATATGAAAGGGATTGCCCCCCCCCCTCTCCTCAACACCTCGCTCTTCAAGCTACAGTTTTTGGGCAGTTTAAAAAAAGTTAATTATTGTTCTAATTAAACGACCCTTGTGTTTTAGGAGTTGATTATAAAGTATCGGGACACAATTTAGACTTTAGCACAAAGAGTGAGGTTTTGAGGAGGGGACAACCCCCTCATATACGTAATAATTTCTGTTTGTTTTATGTTTTAATGTTGCTCCCTAATTTCAGTTGAAAAAACTTGTATTTTAATTTAATTTCTGATCGTCTTTTAAATAACGCCAGGATACCTGACTCCACCTCCACGAAAAAATCTCGCCCCCTAAAGAAATATCTTCTGGGTAATTCAATCCTGGTGGAAATTTACCCCGGACAATTGCCCTTAACATCTCGATGCCTAAAATTGAATCGCTAAAGAGAAAGCAAGACATATAAAGAAATTTGGAATTCTGGCAAATTCACCCAGTGTAAATCTTCCCTTGGAAAGTTCACCCCTTGAAACTTCGCTCTTCATGGAAAATCCTCCCCGCGTGAAATCTTCCCAGCAGAAAATTCGTCCGCCCCTTCTCACCTGAAAAATCTATGCTTACTTCCAAGAGTAAATTTTAAAACTTAAAAACCTTTCCCCAGTGGCTATAGGGCGTCATTTTGTCTTTAAAGACATAGTTATTGGGCTTTTCAACTATGCTGAAGAAAAAAGCTATCTCCAAATTTTTATTGGACGATTTTGGGGAAAAAGTGGCATGGCTATAAGGGGTCATTTTGTCTTTAAAGACATAGATATTAGGCTTTTCGACTGTGCTGAAGAAAAAAGCTATCTCCAAATTTTTATCGGACGATTTTGAGGAAAAAGTGGCATGGGAAGGGGCCTAGTTGCCCTCCAACTTTTTTTGTCACTTGAAAAGGGCACTAGTACTTTTCATTTCCTTTATTATGAGCCCTCTCTCTACGTTTTAGACCCTCTGGGTCAATATGATCAGCCCAGAAAAAAAGAAACAAATAAACACGCATCCGTGATCTTTCTTCTGGCAAAAATAACAAAATTCCACGTTTTTGCCGATAAGAGCTTGAAACCTCTACAGTAGGGTTCTTTGATACGCTGAATCCGATGGTGTGATTTTTATTGAAATTCTATGACTTCGAGGGGTCTTTCTCCCTTTTTTGAAAGGGGGAAACCTTTTTTACAAAATTTCTATGGCTCGTAGGTTTTGATGGGTAAGACCAAACTTAATGAAACTTATGTATTTACGTGTTTGACTTAACTTACGTATTTGAGTACGCTTTTTAAGAACGGCTTCATAAAACTGACTTATGTGGAGGTCTTTCTCTTATCACGCTTTAATCGATGCCCCAGTAATATATTAAATATTCTTTCTCTTGGTTTAAACATCATACGTCTATCATGAATTCATGACAACCCCTACTTAATGACTTTTAAAGATATTTACGTTGTTTTTATTCCCTACACAATATAGCAAAGCATATTTTCACATTATTTATTATCACATTATATCACATTATTTCACATATTTATTTTCACATTATTTGAAAAAGGAAAAAAGCCAATAGCTTTTACGAAATAGATACAGTATATACTTTAGTGGGTTTCATCATAGTTAACCCACCACATGATTGGCTCGCTAAAAAAAATTTCAATTTGTTTTTTTTTAGGAAGGGTTTGACTTAAAGACAGCCTCAAAAAAGGGGCTCTCTTAGATTTCCTTCTTCTGTTACCTGACTTTAAACGACGCGCCTGTAAAGCATTTAATCTTGTTTGAAGATATTACGATATAATTCATAATGGAGTAAAGGGGTGCAGCACATACAGCTCGAATGGGATTAAACATCATCCGTCTATCATAAATTCACGACAGTCCCAGCTTAATGGCTTTTAAACGGATTTTCGCTCACAAATGTACATTTCAGGTAGTTGAACACAATAGTTTTCACTTCCTTTCATGAATTCTCGAGCCTTTTTGCTTCATTCAAAGCAGCTTCAATAAGTAAACCATTTGCTGACTTCCTTTCGGTTTTGCCCTTTCCTGTTATTGCTCCCCAGGTTTCTGTACACCGTGATTTAACAATGGATGGATTAGCCACTATTGTTAGCTGGGGTACTAAGAGGTTTGGGAATAGATTGAGATGGCTTAGGATAGTTCATGTATGCTTGTGCACGTTCTAGCTTTCGTGGGAACTCAAGCGTATTTTATTAACTTTGTCTCTTATCAAAAAATTAGATTTATGTAATCCGTCTTTGGAATTATTCTGCGCCTGAATGGAAGAAACAGTAGCTATTGTACTTTGTTTGAAAGAGAAAAAACTCCTGTCCAAAGTTTAGAAACTTGACCATTAAAACATAGACTTTTTCAGTTAGAAATATGGATTAGTTAGTATTGTTCTCTAATAAAAGAAGTATAAGTCAGGATTGAAATACGTTTACTATAGTTAATGTATGCTTGTACACGTTCTAGATTTCGTGAGAATACAAGCTTATTCTACGAATCGTATTTCTTCAAAAAGAGTAGATAATAATGGTAATCAGTCTTTGGAACTACATGGCTCTCGCATTAATGATATTCTAAGCGCATTGATTAAAGAATCTTCCCTAGGTCTAGGAGTTTGATTAGAGAAGACAGGGTGTAATCTAGTACGTAGATCATACATGAAATGCAAAATATTTTACGTAAATATTCAATTTTGATGGTTCAATCGTTTAATAAATTCAGATACATCTCTTAGTCTTCCTTTCAGGAATGGTCCATATCCCTTACAAAAGTGAATTCTTTCTATCCATATAAGGGAAGTTTTGATTTTCTTGAAATCTACAAGAAAATTTAGTTTCTAATCTATTTTAATTAAGTAAGGGGTGTTTTATTAAAAATAGTTGCCAGGAATCTTGGGAGGAATATTTCCAGCCTATATCCAAGTCCTCAGCTTAATACAAATAAAAAACAAAAAACTTAATGTGGAATACATTCCTTAGCCTCCCTTTCAGGAATGGTCCATATCCCTTCCAAAAGTGAATTCTGTCTATCCACGTAAGGGAAGTTTTGATTTTCTTGGAATCTGCAAGAAATTTAGTTTCTAATCTATTTTAATTGAGTAAGGGGTGTTTTATTAAAAATATTTGCCAAGAATCTTGGGAGGAAAATTTCGACCCTATGTCCAGTCCTCAGCTTAATACAAAAAAAAGGTTACATTAGAATACATCCCTTAGTCTCCCTTTCAGGAATGGTCCATATCCCTTCCAAAAGTGAATTCTGTCTATCCATATAAGTGAAGTTTTGATTTTCGTGGAATCTACGAGAAATTTTAGTTTCTAATCTATTTTAATTAAGTAGGGTTGTGTTTTATTAAAAATAGTTGCCAGGAATCTTTGGGCTCAAATATTTGAACGGTTAGTATTTCTTGAGAGGTGGTCGAAGTATCGAATATCAAGTAGAACAAAAGGGGGATTTTGTTCCGTAAGACAGTGGAATTCCAAACTTTAAATGAATATTTCGACCCTATATCCAAGTCATCAGCTTAATACAAATGAAAATATAAAAAAAGCTTACATTAAAATGCGACAATTAAAAATAAATAAAAAAGTTTTAGTTTCTTTATTTCAACGAAGTTCGACCATAGCTTTGAATTATTTTTAAAGTTTTAATGGTCGTATTCTAATGTAAGTTTCCTTTATATTTTCATTTGCGAGGATGGCCCTTGAACATAGGGTCAAAATATTCATTTAAAGTTAGGAATTCCACTGTCTTATGGAAAAATGCCCTTCTATTTGTATATTTATGATGAGAAGGCAGTGTGGTCTTCGTCACTATTTAAGATTTGAATAGTATGGGATGAGAAGTGGATTATCTTATCATCTTCCTATAGACGAGCTCGTGTTCGTAGTTCGAGTTCGTAGCACTAGTGTAATGCCGTTAAAAGATAACTTTAGTTAAAAGGTAAAATGTTATGAAAATTCACTGGTTTCAAGAGATATAAATAAATGAATTAACTTTCTTAAAGAAACTTATTTGAAGATCATGCTGAGAATCAGTATTTGTGGCCGCTTAAGTCTTGATTATTGTGAATGATGTCTTTTGTTTTGGACTATTTTCTTTTTCGTTGATATTGAAGAATCCAAGGACTTAATGAAATTATAACGAAATTTTTTTTTTCACCAGTGTAGACGCCCATTTTGAAAGTAGCGAATAGCTTGGGATACTTTTCGAGTAAATTACGATCACAGATTTGATTAGTGTATTGTCAGATTAGAAATGAGCTGGATTCCAAAGCATATATGGAGGAACTTGCTTTTTATGTGTTCATTGTCAAAATTGTTTTTTATTTCTCTTACCTTTACGCGAATGTGTGAAAGAGATTTAGTTTAAATACTTTCTCAATCGAATGGCTGGCTTGTTGTTGATCATAGTTTTGGAAAGTTACTTTGGGTGGTTGTTCCATCCCTTAAGTCCAAAAATATACAAAAATATGTTACCGTTAGAAAAAATTTGATACACTTGTGGCAAAAAGCAATTGTCTTCGATTAAAGGTCTAATTTTCTTTTGGTATAGCCCAAAAATTTCTGAAACTGGTCAGATACTTTTGTTTTCAAATTATTTGAACCAATTCGAAAATATTAAGAACTAGGTTAGAAGGCAGAGCTATAGACTAGTTAAAAAAAAGGCTGTGTATTCTGCCTGTCTGTTCAGCAGAAGTGGTAAAAAGAGACAGAACACAAATACAAAATTGAGTTCAGTTATTAATTCAAGTTTTTATAATTGTCTTTAGAACTCCACTGGGTTACGCCAAATGGTTTACTGCCTTTTCTCAGGGATAACTTTTATATTTTCTCTTATCAGCGTCCTTTGGTTTTTAGTTTTCATGCGCGTATTACACAAAAAGTTTGGGTTTCTTCCTATCTCACGGAAGCTCGGTATAAAAATATAAGTTATTCTTATTCCTTCTCAGTTTAGTTGGAGGGGTTTTCCACTTTAAAAATTGTATACACTAGTTGACCTACGTCCCTGGTAAAACAATTCCGCTAGACCTTGCGAAAGTGTGCTACACGTAGTGGAAGTTTCACTGAGTGGCATAGTGCGGCCGAAGTGGCCACATGTGCTGCAACAAAATGCACCCTGAGATATACACCAAGTGGCGGAGAGTAGGCAATCCCACTACCAGTTGAATAAAAGAAGAATAATTTTTTTTTCAAATTCCGTAATGTCTACTTTTCGTCATATTTGCATTTCCGAATTCAGGCTCTTAAAATCTTTCTTTGCTAACCGAATGACCTTGTAGAGAATTCAATTGTTTTCCAAACTGAGATTCATGAATACCGATCAAACTTTTAAGCTTGTTGTAAATTAACTATTGTAATTATTTCGGGCATTACAACGCATTAGTTTAGAAGCATTGCGAATCATCCCGATGAATGAAAAGAAAAATCTTTTGACTTGTATTTTTCATAGAACAATAAAGGACTGATAATTTGTTATGCTTGAAAGATTAAATATCATTTCAATTTCTTGTTCATTCCTTCTGAAAGGCTTTTCCTCTTCATGGGTAATTTCTAAATATTATTTTGAGTGTTAATTAGCTGTGAAATATTCAGCCTCCAAATCAATTAAGTCCATAAAGCAAACAATGAAAAAAACTTAACACACAATATGCATCGTAGGTAAAAAAAAAATAATTAGAGATATTAGAAATTCGCTGGGATTCTAACTCTATTGACAAATTCTCAATTGAACTAGGTTCCCATTTAACTTGGACGCTTTATTAGCAATATTTATTTCAACATAGTTTTTCCCTTTGTTTTTCTTATTTCGATCTTTTTCTCTTTTATTTTTTTTCTTCGCATTAATTAACATTAACAAAAGGACTGTTTGATACCCAATGGGTAATGTTTTTTGGGCATTATTATATTTTGGAAAAGTCTCTGCGAAAATTAATGAATCAATGAAGTATTTTGATTAGCGTCAAAAGGAAAATGCAAAAGTAGTATACTTTTAATCTTTATCTTACATATTTTCTGTAAGAGTTTGGGATTTCTTTCACCACTATTGAAGGGAAACCCCCCTTTTATTCCCCTCTCCTCGTGTTTGGATATCCAGACATAAAGAATAGCGAAAAAAATGAAGTAAATAAGAAAACTTGTTAGGTCCCTTAGTTGCCTAATTGTGATACTTATTGACATTCACCCCTTGTTTGTCGGAAAAAATATATTTACAGTGACATAAGTTTGGGCATATCACATATTTATACCTGAACTAGCTAAAATGACCCAAGTCGATTTGCAGTACCTCTCCTTTTTAACTATTGACGAGGGGTGCAAAGTTTCAGAAATCAGGTACACCAGGAATTGCGTTCTAATCATGGCCAAAGTGGGCCAAGTGTTGTGGGAACTGTAACTGGCGTTGCGGGGATTGTATTACGCGCAGTAGAATTGTGTGGCAGATCTGGCGCTCTGAGATGTATACCTTGTGTTGAAAGTGGGCCGTTCCCCGAGTCTCTCCTAACAAATCGTCGTGCGTTATCACAACTGAAGATGACATATTACGGGTATAGATACTAGTGAAGCATTTGTGGTGAGAGCGCTAAGCCTGAACATTCTCCTGGGGAGGGGGTGATTTGCGAAAAGTGTCTTGCTTGAAAAGTACCACATTTTTCTGAGTATTAAATAATTTTAGTATTTTTATTTGTTTCTCTAGGATTGACCCATTTGACGTTATCCATGGTTCTGATTTGATATGTATTTTTATATATAAATCTTATCAACATGACATGTAAATTTAGTTTAATTAAATTTTAACATTTTTATATAAATAATATACTTAAGATTCTGCGACTTAGAATTTCGCAAGTTTTTTTGTGCCTTTTTTCATTAGTGCAAAAAAAAAGAAATAATCACAGCCACTGTTGTAAGACGATGCAAGTCGAGAGATTTTGTGAGACAATCCTTTGGCTACATGCCTGACCACACCCATTCATCGATGATATCGTCCTGATCGACTATTCCTAATTTTTTTAGTATAAATCTTTTTCAAATTGCCAAAAATAAATTGTAGCATGACAAATCTAAGCATCGCCAATCTGCACAGAAAAACGCTTTTTGGCAAGTACTGTGTACCAATTCGTAATTGCTTATGGTAATTTCGCTTGCTGGTTATTATTGGGAGAGTCGCGAGACCTTTAATTATAGTTGGTCATCATAAGTGAAAATACAACATGGTCTTTGGGTCATACAATGCTTGCCAAGGTGTTTTTGCTATAGGTTATATAAATAAGTAGTACAATGGACTGTTGAACTGTGCTGGAAATTACCTTAATAGGGGCGTATCTGCATCTATACTTTTATAAGAAGTCCAAGACATTTAGTCCTTTAATTCTTTTAATTAACGGTAGTTTATACAAATCATTTTGATCCTGATCAGGTTTCTCCAACTTCGTGCAATTTTACTTTAATCCACTAATAATTTGCAAGCTTCATATTAGTAAATCACTATTTCGGGGAGGGGGGTTATGTTTAACATTCGTATTATAAGATTCTGAAAAAAAATTCAAATTTAGTTTTTTTTGGAAATGGGTGTTCAATACCACCGAACTTCTAGCTAACATATCGATTCAAACAAATATTATACCGTCCGCACTTTCTTAAAACTTTTTAACACTGAGCCACAGCCCACGGCCGGATTTAAAGCCTTGACGCTTCTAAGCCCAAGCGTTTTCGCCGCTCCGTTTTTGCAAGTTTTTCAGGGAAATTTCCGAAAATTCGGGGATAGTGGAAGTACTGAATACAGCGTAACTGAGAAACCAAAATAATGGAAGAGAGAGGTGATACCGAAATCTCAGCTGCCATTCTGGGGAGACACCTGACAGTTTATAAGTGGCCACGGAATTTATGTGTTTTAAAATTACTTTTCTGTAAATAGGCTGCGCTATGGTGGTGTGTACCTGGCACTTTGACGATAAATCATATCAGTCCAGTTTTGTTTAGAAAATGATCACTCAGTGATTATTTATTGCGTCCCCAGTCATCTCCCCCCCTCTCACTCTCTCTTGTGCGCGCCCCTAGGCCTGGGCATATTGGTAAATCTGGGCCTGACCGAGTCATGCAAAACTTAGCCATGAACAAGTTCTTGAAACTTTGGCTAGAAACTTCAAACAGAAAGAAGAACACAACATATTAATTTTATAGTTATCTTTAGTATGTGAAACTGTTAGATTTTTAGCCTTAAATTTTGTGCTGTCATGCCAGTAAAAAGTGCCATGAATTGCATAAAAGTAGGGCTTAGGGCGTCAATCTGGATTTGCTTCTATTTCAGTTTTTGTTTTGCTTATTTTAAAACCTCTGTCACGACATAGTTGATGTCCTTTATTATACAAACTCATTTACCGCCCATCATTTGTCTTGATTATTCACAAGCCAGAGTGACGAGTTGTAACCGTTTTCAAGGTTCTATATCAGCCTTTTTACTTCAGTCATTTTAAGCTGTTCTTTTATAGTAAGGTTGATGTCAGATTAGATTAGACGATGAAAAATTATCTGGTCGAAAACCTGATTCTATAAAAGTCTTCTCCACATTTTCTTGCTTTTGAATAGTCATGGTTATGACCAGTGGTAACTTGGAATTGTTCTTTGAAAGTAGATTTATAATAAATAAAACACAGTTTTGGCTTAACCAAGTATATAAAATAAATAAATAAAATAAGCTAAATAAAATCTGGTCATTGCGTAGAAAATTACTGGTGTATAATCCCCATCCAGAGTTTATGTAAAAATGAAATATTCTTCCCAGCGAATCTTTTATAGATCTGCAATTTAGGAAAAGTTCTGACCCCCCCCGCCCTCTATAAATTCTTCGCTACGTACATGAACGTACTCGTCTCTTTTCAATTTTGCTCGAGCAGGATCAATCAGTGCTCTTTTTGCGACTCCATTTGTATTTAGTTATATATTAGATGGTGAAACTATTTCATTAATTAAGTAATGAGACAATAACTGCACTTGTATGTAACTACACTTGCGCTTGCAATAACTGTCAATAACTGTACATGTTGTTAGAGCAAGCATCTTCAAGATGAGGAACACCAAACTAAGTTTTTTAAAACGTTAGTCTCTCCTCCCTCCTTTGTGATCTATTGCCTGTCCCTCCTCTTTTCTTCTCAGTCGTTCCATCTCCTTATCTGAGCCACCCCTATGATTTTAGGGGAAGATATGGCCGCTTTCTTCATATTCGTTTTTCCTCGAGAAAAAAAGATTAATTATCGAAAAATGGTATTTCATGAAGGTAGAATGAAGGTCTTGATAAACCGCATGAGGTCGTCTTCCACATCATTCAACTAACTCATTTATTGTTATTAGGATGGTTAGATCAGCCTTTTTGAATTTATGTGGTTTTTACTACCTGAATCCAGGTAGTTTATTGTTTGTTCTAATGGAACCGAAATGCTTCGGCTTCTTGTAATTTTGTGAATAAGTAAACGTAGTGTAGATGTAAATTTGATAGATAATTGTTGCAAAAAAAAGGTTTCTTTGGGCTATGGCAGAAAAAAAAACAACATTTGCGCACAGAATCATAACACATGCTAATAACACATAACAAAAAGAAAACATAGCACATAACAATCAAATAATGAACATATTCAGGGGCGTAATTTTTCATCGAGTGGCTTAACGCCCCCAGACCCCAGTTTGTACCCCAACTGAAATTTGATTTCTCCAAAAATCTTGTCAAAACTAAGATAAGCCTGCATAATTCAAGCATCCACAGAAACGGATCAGTTTTCTTTAGTATGTCTTCCTTTTTTGCTACTATACGGCTCATTTTTCAATTTTTACTGTCATTTTCACTTGCTTTGGGAAAATTGGCTCCAAATTACCCCCGCCCCTCCTCCAGGATTTTGACGAAATTACACCACTGAACACATTAAAAAATTAGAAAACACATAATAAGGCACGTAATACCATAAAACTAACTCATTTAATTACACATGATTTCGTATATATAATAAATAGGCACACAGATAAATGTATAATGTACAAGTATGTATGTATAATATTCAAGTTCATTTTTTCTTTTCTTACACAGTGAAAAGTTTTTGAGATAGGAAAAAAAAGCAAAAAGGAGAGGAAGAAAGTTGAGGAGATCTTGTTTGAAAAAGGAGATCTTAGAAATCCAAAGAGCGAGTGTAACTATTTTTTGTCGCAAAATCTATTTCATAAAAGGAATGTCTTGATCGAAAGAGAGGCTTACGATGCTAGACGATTTAATGAGCCCACTTAATTAGTTTCGTGGTGGATAATAGACTTGTTAGTGAAATTTCAGCGTCATAAGGGCCTTGGCTGACATCTATCTAAGCTGCCAGCCTGTATCACCCTTATCCAGTAGTCGAAGATATTCATGGCAAAGCTGTATCCAGGAGGGGGGGGGGGAGGGGTTCAGAGTTTGAACCGCATTCCGTAGAATTTTTGTCCGACTCGTAAAAATGTAACAAAAATATACATACGCCAATTTTGATGCATTTTTAGAAAAATTTTACCCCCCCCCCCCACAAAAATAATCTCCCTCCCAAAAAAATCCTAGTATCCCAACTTAATAACTGAACAGAACATGGGTTCACTTCGGTTATTTAAAAATTATATTTAAAATAAATAGAATCTTCCTTTTTTAATAATGTACTATTGTATTTCTTTTTAGGTAGATTCGGAGGTGAATCATCAGTTATTTGGTGTTAATGTTATTTGAATACTATCGAGAATTTTGCTTTTAATTAGTCATACTAGTTGGAATTCACATTGAGTGCCAGTTGGTTCTTTTCAAATAACAAAATTCCCAATTTTCCAAATGTGATTTTTTATTTGACATATCTGAATTATCATTTCAACCTCTATCTTACCCTTTCAACTATGAGCGTTTAGCCATGTGATTGAAACAAAGAAAGAGGATAAAGGTCTATTGCTTGAGTGACCAAGTTGTTGAAATTGCAGTATGCTCAGTTATTTTTTGATTCTAGGACCAAGATCAGGCTATTGCCGCTTTTCTTGAACCACATGAAATGGCGCGGCTGGTAATACTGCTTGAGAGACATAGCAATTACCAATCAGAACAGAGTACATGGCTTCTTGGATGCTTAGGTTCAGTTGACAAAGTGGCTGCTCGTGATTGGTCAATGAATCTTGGGACTACTCACTTTCTAATTGAACCCCATATGCCTGTATTGGAAGGGTTTAAGGACTATTATATGCAATCAAAAGGGAAGTCCTTGCAGAAGAACTTCAAGCAAGATCCAGAGGTATGTGGTTCTTTTTTTCTTAATTTTTATTAGGTTTGTGAAACACTAAATGTGATGCCATATAAGCAACCGTACCATTGCAGCAAACAAAACGTTAACCACTATTAACAAATAGATGGACAGTTGATTTTCAGATTACATGAAGAGCTTTAGTCCTTCTTGGAAATTAGTAGAGGAAGCTGAGTTAAATTCTCAGGATTGAGTCCAGAGCCTCAGTGATTTCAGGGGAAGGTATCTTGAAATACTCACCTCTACCCCTTCCCTCCAAAGGACATTAACCTTTAATAACCTTTTACAGTATTTACGTCATAAAATCAACGCCGTGAGAAATATATCTACTGCTCAAATAAGGCACAAAACAAGTCTTTTGAGTCCTTTCCTCAATCATGTTTTATGACTTTTTGAAGAGTTGAGAATCTATTCCTTAAATTTTGAAAAAAGAGCCCTAATCTGACTTAAAATCCTGCTGGAACAATAGGAATTGCATTTTCAGAAACGAAAGTCGACAAAAAGAGACTGAAAACCCAAACAGCTTTTGTCAAAATTTCGGTAAATAGGCTATACGCCAATCATATATGCAATCTTCTAAACTCGAAGAATAAAGGAAGGGCTGAATTAGTGACTTGATAACAACTTCTGGGGGTATATTTTAGGCCAGGGATTCATTCCTGCAAATTTCATTCACCTAAATTAGCTATTTCTCAAGTTAGAAAGAATTTAGAATTTTACTGAGCACTTCATCAAAATAAACAAATTTCGAAACAAATGCTTATAATATCCAAGATTCTCAGTACTTACGCTGAGGTATCTTCCCAGCCACATAATATAATAATGTTCACCCCAATCTAACTGTTTATCATGGTTCAACCCTACGATCTTTATTATATTGCGCACACCCGAATTTCATCCCTTAAATCTGTCAATGTTTCAATATGAAAGACACTTTCATTTATACATCCAAACATTGGGCATAAGTATGGACCCTCATTTTTCCTAACCTTACCAAAGCGCCTCAAAAAACTTACATCATAGATTCATTCATAAAAAGCAAGGACCGGGATTATGAACACATGATCTTGAAGAACGAGCTGGTTAAATAAACCATGTAAATGGACTAAGAAATCCCAAGTGGAAAAAATACAGTGGCAAAAATAAGATACACGGTGAATTTAAAAGGGAATCAAGGACTAATAAGTTCTGAAACCGAACTACGTTTGCAGGAAAACTTGTACATTAAATTTAAAAAAAATACGTTTTATTTAAAATGAAAGTAAGGAGCGACATTGAAGCTTAAAACGAACAGAAACTAGACCTCCATTGCCTGTGCAACGGGAAGTGTTGCAGCAACTGTGCCCTGTTCCTTATGGCACAGTTGCGGAGCAACACGTGCAACTGTGCCCTACGGGACACAGTTGCTATTTCCGGGAAATCTGAAAGAGATACGGAAATAACGTCTTATAGTTTTCTGCTTAACTTTTGATGGTCTAAACTAGGAAAATATAAAACAAACCAAATTCACCAAAAAATTTAAATTGCCCCGAGGGCATGACAAAACCCAAATAGAAAAACCCAAAGAAGGAATTCTATTTCGGAGAAACTATTGTAAGCTCCAGTTGTTAGGAGATCGAGACCTGTCGAACCGCGTTGGAAAAAAAATTCTAGCTGGTCCAGAACAGAAGTTACCTCTAGAACGTCGAAACTTCGGAAATTATTTCTTAGAGAACGAAGCAACTTGGTATATAGAAAACTTCACTTCTTCTTGCATACTTTTCATAGCACTACTCGATAAAAATATAAGAAACATCAAAATCGAAAATTTGAGAAAATTCCAAAAAAAATCGGAACGAGATGGACTTTTCCGGAATTATTTCCGGAAAATCTGTAAGAGCTACGGAATTTTGTGCTCCGGTTCTCGAAGAGACAAATGAAAGTTCTACATGAGTTCAGCATAACTGTATTTCTAACAAGTTTATTTCCGAAGCTAGGGTCGTCTTAACTTGACGCCAAACATCGAACGCAGAGTTTCTAAGAAAAAACGGTTTTATTTTTTTTTTTATAGAAAACTGTTAGAAATTTTAGGAACTTCTCTGGAACTTTTTTACTCTGTTTCACGTTTCCCTTCCCTCTGAAAAATCTCAAATTTTTAACTCTTACCACTTCGGAGCTACAGGTCGTTGATCACGGTGAAAAAAAAAAAAAAAAAAACTACGAAAGCAGTAGTGTTGCTCCGCAACACAATTATCTATATATGAAAGGAGCTGTCCGTTCTTCAACACCACGCTCTTTACGCCAAAGCTTTTTATTGTTTCAAAAAGTATATTATATATATATATATATATATATATATATATATATATATATATATATATATATATATATATATATATATATATATATATATATATATATATATATATATATGTATATAGGGGAGAAATATATATTCTGACCTGTAGCTGGAACGCCGAAGCAGTGAAAAATTAGATCTGTCAATCTTTTTTTTCTTAACAGCTCATATTTAGTTAGATGATATACCTCCGAATAATCCCGGAAACATGCATACCAATATTGTACCTGATTCATCGAAGTATATTAATAGGAAGTCCTACGTTGCTTGCATACCAAAAATATTTGAAAACTGGTCAGTTCTTACGTTTTTACATTGCATTGAGAGCTGCATATAACATACAAATCACCAAAACTGTGTTGCCCAACATTAATTATGAAGTGAATGAAAATCATACGCCTGGAAGATTTTTGCCTGAAACAAGGATTACCAGTTGAACATTCTTCTCTAAAGTGACATAACTTATAATTTTGGTTCTAAACACAATTAAGGTTTTTGCAGGTTTTAGTATTCGATTTCTAAGACAAAAAAATATTTTGAGAGAGTTCGAGAAAATGTACAGCCTAAAAAGCTAGAAACTTGCATGTTATTGATAGAATTTTCCACAGTATAATTTCATCTTGTAAGATTATCTTTCTATGGAGGCTTTATATGATTTCATTTTTTCCTTATTTCGATAATTATCAGGTAAACGAATTTTAATTTAGCCCCATTTCATGTCTTGCTTGTACAGGAGACGTCAATCTCTGGTTACTGGGTCGATAGGAGGGAAGATTAATACAAACCTTACATATTTACAAATTAGTTTTTTATTAATCATTTGTTTAAAATTGTTAATCAATGTTTAATGAAAACTGCCGTGGAGACACTCCAAGATTTTATAACTCTCCAATAATGACATATGTAAGCTATCGACATTTGAGGGATTCTCTCCACGGCAAATCATGGCGTGCTAAAAAAAACAAACTGTTCTTTTAAGCTCCAGCCCTAACCCCTTCAGAATTTTTATCCCTCATACCTGCTTTATATTTTTTCACTTGGTTTTTCAAAGATGAGTTTTTATACAATAAAAAGACGATTTTTCAAGCGTGGACAAAATAATTGCAGTATAAATGCTTGACCGTCAATAAATTTTGTGAAAGCCAGATGAATTGGAGCAAAAAAAAGCGAGAGACAACAGATGAGTTCTTCAACTCAATCTTCATCAATTGTCTCTTATGCCCAATTCTTATTAGTTGATCTAATCCTGATGTAGCAGTTTGATTTTATATTTTTGGCATTGAATTTGTGGGGGAACTAAGTTCAACCTGGCAAATATGCAAAGAGCCCTCCTCTCCGAAATCTCATGTTGTTTACAATTTTTATCATGTGCTAGAATAACTTTCTTGTATAATTAACCTTTTTTTCTGTTTTTATGATCTTCCAATGTACTTAAACACTTTTCCATGCTAAAATAAGCAAAGACTAAATATCCTGGACATTTTATATTACAGGATATTTGGTAGAATTCCCTAAGTAAAAACAAGCAGTGTATGTATATTCATTTTGAATTGTCACTGTTGCTTGTCTTATGGAAGTAAACGTTTGACTTCTGAATGGTCATTATTAAAAAATACTGACTTTTAAATCTTCATAAGAAAAACCAAATTCATCTATTTAATTCAAATTCCACGGAAATCTCATCTCATTGGCAAATTTTACTAAACTTCAATCGTGATGATACTGTTTACACACGTGGAATGCGTCTTTTTCTTCCATAGAAAAGCAAAGAAATTTTTCTTCCATGGAAATATTTTCTTCCATAGATTTTTTCTTCCATAGAAATATTAAAGAAAAGGATAAAAAAAAGCTTAAGCTAAACCACAACTACTTGGTTATTAACAGATCGCTTTTTGTTAACTGTACATACATTAAAGGCATACTATTTTTGGTTCTCAGTTATTCATAATTTATTTATTACATCTTTATATATATATATATATATATATATATATATATATATATATATATATATATATATATATATATGCTTAAATAAAAGGCAGAATACAGATGAAAACGCATTCAAATATACAATTAAAATCCCCCCCCACCTGTTTCCTGAACGCCACTATAAGATGACAACATCCTATTGGCTAATTGACGCTAGCTGAATGTCCGTATTAGTAAAATCTTATTGTGAATGGGCCTTTAGGTTTCGTACCAAGGCTCGTTGGCTGATTAAATCTTAGAAAGTTGTGAAAACACTTTCAGGAACGGATCTACAGTCCAAATAGGTCATGCCAAATCTACTTCAAGATAATATTCGTTTCATGATGTTTTGAAGCATGTTCACTTCTGCAAATTAATGTTCACTCGGCTAAGGTCATGTTTCAATTCGAGTCACTACGTTTACTCATTTTGTCATCCACGGGATGCTTAAAAGAAAAAAGGATATATGTTCAAATTACTGTTTTTTTTTTTTTTTTTTTTTTCAATGGCGTCAATTCACGAACATTTAGGTGTGTGTGTGTGTGTGTGTGTAAAAATTACTTTTCAAAATCTAGAGGGGTACAAACTTGTCATTTTTTTCAGTCTTATGAGTGAAATATAAAAAAGGCAGTTTTCAATGGAAATACCCCAAAAGGGGTATTTTTAAAATCTGGTTGGGGGTGGTGATGAAAACTAAGGAACAACCCCCCTTTCCCCGATTAACTGCTCTATTGTTTGTTTGTTTTGTTTTTTGTCATTTTACTGTTACATAGATGTCTAGGTAATTAACATTCCTTAAAATTTATTAAGGAAAAGTGGCTGAAGAAGAAATCTATAATCATGCAGAGAAATTATATTAACTTGCCTGCGCAACAGTTATGACACGAAATGACGGTAAGCCGTGAAACTAAACTAGTGGAATACTTTTTGTAGACTTAAGAGAAAAATTTTCGGTACTTATCTGTCAGCTGGTACACACACGAGAATTTGGACCTACAGCTACAGGGATGAAACAACGGAGACGCTTTGGAGATAGATAGGATATCTATAATTTGGGTTGTATGTTTGCATATTTGGGGGTGGGGGGGGGGGGGTAAGTATAGCAGGGATGCATGCAAAATGTAACCTAACCTAACCAAAATACCAACTAAATATTTATTAAAATATAGCTACAATATAATTTTCCACTGAGCCGAAGCTAATTGTCTCCGTATACAAACAGCAATAAACCGGTTATTGTTTGATTTTATAGATCTAAATTCTGGAGTGTGTACTGGCTAACAGATGAGTATCAATTTTTCTTTATTTAAAAAGCTAGATAAACTTTATTTAATAATTGTACACATTCGTCTAGGTAAATAACGCATTAATATTGGACCCTTGAACTCTATTATGAAAAATCATAATAACTTACCGGACCAACTGCTGAAATATATGTTTAAAAGGAGATCGCTGCAGCATGAAACTAAACTAATAGAATAAATAATATGGAAAGAGTATCGTCGTGACTGTTATCAAAGGACGTACCTCCCATTTTCATAACTTTGCAGCAGAAAAAAAAAGATTTTTAAGCTTCGCGTGGGAGAAATTTTGTTGGAGGCTTTTAATCTGTAAATATCTCCAAAAATTACAGTTTATAGCTGAATAATGGAGTTTTATTGGGTATAATGAAATCATATTGGGTATTAGTAATCCACATATGTTTCGTTTGGGTGTTAGGAACGAAGAGTCTCCAATTTCACACCGTTTGGTGTATATCTCGACATACCATTTGTTACGCTGAGTTTCGAAACGCTTGGCACAGTTCTGAAACGTGAAGTACGCTTTGCCAGGCACCACCTGTTGTACGTGATTTCTGAAAGTCAGTGACCCATCGGTTGGGAATAAGTTCAGTAATTTATTGTTGGTAGTCCTTGATAGAGGTTCTTAAAGTGTATATTTTCCCACTTATGACTGATCTCCTAAACCTCATGAGGTAGAATCAGCCATACCTACCTATCTTCTATGATTTCAAGATGTTCTAAACGTATGGAACTTGTTATTACAATAAATTTGTATGCCCAAAACTACAGGGTAGGCTACATCTGGTATTTCTGAAATTTTTTACTACAGCGAAAAGAAGCTTCTAAAGGTTTTGGTTGGGCCAATTTTTTATCTCAAGTATTCAAAAGAGAAAATTATGAAAAAATTGTAGTGCCACTGAACAAAGCGGCTTCATTTGTTGACTAAGATCTTAAAAAAAGACATTGTCATCTCAAAGAACGAACTAGACGAATTTTCGAACAAGATTATGTGAGCCACCGTGATATTAAACAACATTGATGACTTTAAAAACTAGAACTTGAAGGGGTGTAACAAACACCCAGTCACTCATACATTGTCGCAAGATGAGCCGAACTGATTCGATTCTCAATAGATAATGTTAACTATCTCTTATGTGTCATAATAAAAGCTGAACATCACCAGCATATACAGGTAGCTTTTGCTAGTTAATATCCGACGCTTTATACAGACCGGTTCATTAACATTAATTTATTCGTTTCCGCTTTGTCGCGATTCATTCATTCATATCAGGTAATCACTTATCACTATACACCTTAGTCTCTTCGAAATTCCTTTCACACATTCTTTATCCGCTGCAATAGGCTATATATATATATATATATATATATATATATATATATATATATATATATAATATATATATATATATATATATATATATATATATATATATATATATATATATATATATATATATATATATATATATATATATATATATATACCAATAACACCGCTAAGTGGACATCAGTGAAGCAATATCATATCCAGGGGTGTTAGGGGGTTTGACACACGCACCCATGAAATGTTTGTCTGGCTCGTAAAAACGTAACAAAAATGAATATAAGTTTTTTAAATACGTTTTTTGATTTTCTGTAACCCCCCCCCCCCCCAAAAAAAAATACCTTTGTCCCCCCTCCAAAAAAAATTCTGGATACGGTCATGCAATGAAAGATAGAGCCCCAGAAAGTGCGACCAATTGGTAAATCCACTCGATTTTTTACATTTTTCTCACTTTGCAACTCATTTTCAAATACTTATGACGATATTAACGAACACTCGCAACTGAAAAAAAAATGTATCAAATGGCTTTATTTATGGGTCAATTACAATTTCAAGATGCTAGCCCTACAAGTTAGGTTGCTGGGCTTGGTTTAATTTTGGCATTTGGGGCAATGCTTAAAGTGCTTGCGCAATAAGGAGCGCAGCGGTGGCTAAGTCAATTAATAAAGTGTGGGCAGCATTTCAGCTGCACCGGTTGTTGTTGCTAGATGGTGGTCAATTTCTCGGGGAGATGTAAGGAAGTGTTTGACTGTGGCACCAATTCCTGAAAATGTAGGATGCATAGCAAGAATTTATTTAAATAAAAACGGTATATTACAAATACTAGCGGTAGAAGGCGGGGTGGCAATTACAGTGAAGCGTAGACGTTATTAATAAAAAAAGTATGAATTTTAAATACATTTGCTGTCTTAATATTAAAGTACTATGTCAATCGTTGATGATCTATACCTATGGAATTACAAAACAGACAATAGCAATGTGATTGAGACGTGGACAGGCTAGACGCCGTGGATCTAATCACATTTCTGAGGATTATAATGAAGTAAAGGCCTCTTTTCTGATACGGAAGTCACTTTGTCCTAGAAAGCTTGAAAAATATACTTTTTTGGCTCAAACACATATTTGTGTTCGTTTTAACATTTTTTATGGATGGAATACACTATTAAACTGGTCTTATGACGAAGAGTAAATTTCTCCCTCCATTTGTTTCCAGTGGGGTTTCGTGTAAATTTGCGTCCGTCAACTAGAGAAAATAGGAATTTCAATTGCCAAAACAAAATTCTTTTATCTAGGGATTGGTAGATTATTTTTTAATGCCTTCTGGAAGGAAAAATTATGATAGTAATGAAATGAATGAAAAAAAAAAATAATGAAAAAAATGAAATGAAGTAATCAAAAGTAATGATAATAATGAATAAAACGTGGAAAGGACAGGAACCATGAATGGCGACTGGTTTCTGTCTGACAGGAACCATGCTTTACTGGGAAATTACTTCCGTATCCGCAATAAACTGATGAATTCATTTGTTTTTCTTGTTATAATAACCGGATATTAGATATCCTATTAAACGCTGTTAAGTTCCAGCTTCAAATGTATTCAGAATTGCCATGGATACGGTTCAAATATTTTAGAAACATTAACATTTATCTTTTAGTAGCATTTGTTTTGTACTTTAATTACCTTAATTCACACTTAGAAGCTAAATTAAGGGCCATGCTGAGTCTATTGTGTAAGATATATATTTTTGATATAAAAATATACAAACATATTTTTTTAGAAAAAGAAATAAGATCGTTGGGTTGACCTCCGAAAATGTTGAAATAAGATACACATTAGTTTAGCTATCAGTTGGTAGCTGAGCTGAGACTCAGCTTTATCCATTTACCTAATTATATTTTAAAAATTTGGTTTGGATTTTCTTAGATTGAAAAATATTTTGAGAATATGTCAGAAATATGATCTCATCTGTGCAATTATCTGGATACCTGTAGCTTACATGCGATTTTTTTTTAATTTCAATTATCTGGGAGCTCTGTGCTCTATTTTTTTTGAGAAGAAGTAAAATAATAAAATTTCCTGTTTTTAAAGCAAATTAAAATTATTCTCAGTGAAGCAGTTTATATCATACTTCTAGCTTGGTGAATATTTAGATCACGGGACTAGTGAATACAATGATATTAGTTCCTTAAAGACACTCTGCCATTATTTAAGATTGTATTGTGTTGATTATAAATAAACTAATTAATTGATTGTCCCTCAAGGTTTATTTCGGAAATAAGCCTCAGAAAACTAAGGAAAATTTCATTACTGTCTTAATCTACATACGCTGGTAGTCTATTTATTTTCTGGTATACAGATAAGTTATAGACCTTAATATTTTTATTACTTGTCAATGCTTTCTAAAACTTTCAATGACAATGACAATCCGAGGGACTGCCGTCTTTCAGAAATCACTTACACCAGGTGATACTTGCCAAACGTGGAGCAACTCTGCCAAGCATTTCGGTAACTAAGCCACGCGAGGCGGAACTCTGCAGTGCACGTGGCACTCTGAGATGTACACCAGGTGGTAGAATGTGGTGACCCCTCCTGACAAAGTATATCCACAAAACAATACCATAAGTTTTCCTTTGTAAATGAGGTAGCATCAATATTCTAACTGTTTCAACGTGGACCCTACAATGTATACAATAATTACAACGTATCTAATTGATTAACTTAGTAATTGACCTACGTTCAATTAATGTTGTTCAATATGCGTACTGCAATGAGAAAAATCTTCCCTTTTCTGTGAAAAGAAATTTTACACGGCAAATTCATACAAGGTAGATATACATTAAAGCAAAGTGATGCAAAATGGGAATTAGCTTGGGAAAATGTGTCGAAGAACAGAGAAACAGAGAGTTTTCTTGTAAAAAATGTTGTGATTCAGAAAGTTTTCCTTGGCTTAATTTTCTCCCAAAAGACCCCTTAATGCTTTAAGAGGGTGCAGATATTTGCCTCTTTAGGAATTGTATTCGTGTCCTTTAGAATTAGTCGTCCTGGTTGCAAAAAGGCCGCTTGCGAAACTGCATCACAAAAGCAACGGAGTGTGAGCTTCCAGCGTTCAATAACTTCGCTTAAAACCGTTTCTACCTTTAGTGATAGGTCACATAGAGGATACGGTAGCTTGTATCACTCCCCTTAAATATGTTGTATCTAATAATGATTACCGGGCATTATATTTGGGCCGTCTCTAGATTCTTATGCTTAAAGCATTTTTATGACTAGCTGGGTTTTTATTTGTCCCCATTGTACTTCCGCTGGGTTTTTTACATTCCTCACTTTGACTAATCAAATGACCTAAACATTTAACGTCCTTTAAGTTTCATATTAACACCTAAATGTTCTTTAGTTTAGTTACTACGAAGGGGTATTTCGCATATATTTTGTTTTTTCAAAGTTGAGTAGCCTCCTCCACATCTCAAATAGAATTCCCCAGTAGGCCTACTTGCCTAACCTAACATAGCTGCGAATCTACATCTTTAGTCCTTCTGTCAACAATGTGTTTTTTTTCTGTCGTTTATCCAAAGAAGGAAATACGCATAGCCAAAAATTAATGAACTTCTGGTTTTAAAACAAGGTAATCACAATGTCATGGAATAAATAGAAAATATTTGGAATTCCTCGCAAGATTAGGGTTGAACCATGCTTTTCTAAATTTTTACCTAATGAAAATTGAGGAAATGGGGAAAATCTTAGCATGTGTCTCTCATTTTTGAAAAGTTACGGAAGTGCAGGATAAAACGGAATGATGCTTTTGTTTGAAGACATGTGTTGTTCTAATCAGCATATGTCCATCGTCGTTCAGTCTCTAAAAGATCGTTTAATTTTTCAAATTTGATAGATTCGGTTTAATAGTTTTGTTTTAGTTTAGCAAAATGTTTAAATATATCAGCGTGATAGCTCTGGTAGAATATATATAGAATATGTAGAATATATTCTATCTGGTAGATAGCCCTGATAGAATATACATTACATCAACTTGTATTCTATTTAAAAATTTGCAGAAGAATATGATTGAAATCTGAGACATACTAACAAGGGATTAAAACCAGGATCGTATCCAGGATTTTTTTTTTCGAGCGAAAGGTTTACAAAAAACTTTTAAAACGCATAAAAAAGCTTTTTTATGTTCATTTTTGTTACGTTTTTATGAGTCAGACTAACATTCCGGGGAAGGGGGATTCAAATCCCCTTAACCCCCTAGATACGGCCTTGGTTAAATCTCAGCTTTCATCTAATGTTTAAACGATTTTCCCCGCCTCTGCAAAAAAAAAACAAACAAAAAACAAAAACGGTGTGTTAATGCCTGCTTGAAAGAACGACTATATTGATTAATGCTAATTGATTAATAATGCCTGCCTGCTTAATAATAATTAATTAATTAATAATTAATTAATAATTAATTAACCAATTAATAATTGATTAATTAATAATAATAATAATAATAATAATAATAATTGATTAATAATTAATTATTAATGATCAATAATGCCTGCTTGAAAGAATGACTATGTTGATTAATGCTAATTGATTAATAATTGGTTAATAATGAACTAATTGATTAATAATTATGATTGATTATATAGATAAGCCCCAAATTTATTTTTGATTTCATTCTGTACAATTTTTAGGTCCCCTACATAGTCCGAGCGATGTCTACTCTTGGTGCAGCGGTGCAGCTGATGGATATGAACAACTGCTCTCAGATTAGTTACCTGCACAACAACACGATCGAGCAGCTTAGTATCCCTTGTACTTCATCTATGGATAACATAACCTTACAGCGCCGAGTGCTTAGAGAATTAAAAAAGTTGAGCTTGCCACTGTCAAAGACATCCCAGTGGGGACCAAGGGAAATTAGTGGAGTTACAAGACACATCAGTCATAATGGAAGGCTATCTAATAATGGATATTTGGTTTACCGGCTCTCCCCTGGAGGGGACGAATTGGATCCTGTAAGCTCTTTGAACTAACTTTCTAATCATATTATTTCAGATTATTTAATTATTGCACAGGCTTACCATGTGTATGTTGATTGTGACCATCCAATAAGGTGCTATGTAACATTTTGTAATATGTTGAACCTTGAAAACCCAATATCTTTATCGATTGGTTTAATCTGCTTTCTAGAACTTGATTCTCAAATACTTCCAGTATTCGATTTTCATGAGGCTTCGTGATTTCCAGCTTTTTTCGGATGTACATTAAATGTCCTCTTCTCATTTACAGAAATCGCTGTAAATTGAGATTTTGACTGGTACTTTTCTTTTCATCGTGTTTTGGATGCTTAAAAAAAACCTTGATCATATGAGCAACTGATCGTTGTCACTAATAACAATAAAAAAAAGAAAAAAATACTGCTGTTATGCCCCCCCTCTACTGTAAGATTTTCTTCCCGTGTATAACGTTGGGACCGTTTGTTTCTGATTGAGCTGATATTTAAAAAAAAAAGTAGCTCCCGCCTAGAAGATTTTTTTTCCATAAAATAATTGCTGCAAATGGGGGGGGGGGCAAAATAATCACTAATAATTGAAATATATATATATATATATATATATATATATATATATATATATATATATATATATATATATATACATATATATATACATATATATATACATATATATATATATATATATATATATATATATATATATATATATATATATATATATATATATATATATATATATATATATAATATATATATATATATATATAATAGATATGACAAACACAGTGATTAACGCGGGGATTTGTACCAATTCAGAAAATCTTCGGGGATGAGGGGGATAAAAAAAAATAAACTATTCAGAATCTAGGGGATATGACAGTTTCTTTTTATTTATTTTCTTCAAAGAAAATACCAAAAAGGGTATTTCTCAATGAAAACCTCAAGAAAAGGTTTTTTTTTGGATATATAAGTGGATTGGGGGGGGGGGTATGATTTTGGCCGTTCACGATCAAAACAATTTATGTACAAGAGCAGTTATATCTCGATAACGACTGTGCCTATCAATTTGAATCTTTCGGGTTTATCATCCTTGTGCAATGCTAACTTTGAATTTGCTTGATAAGTCAGGGAGGGATTTTGAGGTGTGGTACTTATAATCTCAGATCGGGTTTAAATTGTGAAAGAATGTAGCCTCTACTTAGGAGATAACAATGCTAAAAAATAAATAAGGCGATGGGTGGGGGAAGGGTAATAGATCATAAAATCCCCCAAATAATTTTCAACTGAAAAAAACGGTAGTGTGACGTCACAATTACAAGAGTATGAGTGGTGGAGGTCTGAATTGCTGGTTGTACCAAGTAAGTAAACGGAAAGAGGCGATAAAAAAGCCGGCGGTACGAGCTTTTTTCTAGCCAAGAGGCCCAAGAACTTTTTTTTGGCTAATTAAATATATATTTTTATCCTACTTAGGCCGCCTGGTATTCTGACGAAGAAGGATTAGTTCTTGCAGCAATATCGCACACATCCAATGGAAGAAGTTTTGTTTTTGGACATACACATAGTGGCCCTCCTTTGAGTGCTGTCCCTCCTTTTCAAGGGCCTGAAGAATTAGGGGAGCTTGAAAATTCAGTTGAGACCCTTTCTACACAATCTTCAAAGTAAGTGGAAGATAGTTTATCCCAAGCCTAATTCTTTACCTGTCATGATGAAATGATACCTCGGTTATTTTGACAATGCATGGCATGAATTTATAAGCACTTTCTATATTTGTATATAGATTTATAAGCACTATCTTATAAATAATTTATAAGATAAATTATATTAATAAATTAATATAATTTATAAGCACTATCTCTAGGCTGTTTTTAGCAGTCACTCTGAAATGGTACCTTTGTTACTTCGGCAATATGCGTAAAAAAACTAAATACTTTGGTTACTACATTACATTGCGGCCAAAGAGTATTTTAAGAATTTTGGTATTCAAAGAGTGTGTCTAAAAATTCCAAAGATATTGCAAAAGGTGATTCTAAGAAATATCTCAGTCGTTTCAAAAAAAAGTTTAATTATCGTTAAAGGAGATCATGAGTTTTTTTTTTTGACATTTTATAGAGAAATATTGCTAAAGATAATTCCTAGAAAAACTTTAGTAGTTAAAGATGTATGTGGAATTTCATACATAGCATCCTACGAGATGAAATATTGATTAGTACCTATGTTGATTTGATAATGCATTTTAAACATTTGCAAGCAGTTTATTGAGGATTTAACATATGTATGAAAAATGTTTAGAAAATACTTTTTAAATTCTTATAGATGCATAGAGTAGCTATGTGTTCGTTTATGGAAAGTTTAAATTCTTCAAATTCATAGCTCGTAATCAAACGCCGTGCCTATGAAGAAGAAGCTCAAATTTGATTAGTCTGTCATTTATACAGTAAAACCCCATTTTTCTATTTTTTTACTGCTACAATTTGGATGAAAATATACTGTGTGAAGTTGTTATTTCGGTGGTCAAATTGCAATTCTCCTAGCTAAATTACACTTGCTAGTACTACGTGATTTTTCCTCCTCTTTACTATAAAGTGCTTCGGTGAAAAATTTGACCATTCTCGAAAGTCACTCGTAATTTGGAAGAGATTGATTGTTTTCTATTGTGTAGTGGCCATTACGTCTACTTTACACGTATTATGTCTCTTGTTTGATCCCACTTGGAACCACTTTTTGAGTTTTGCTAAACCTTTTTATTTTCCGGCAGGAAGCGGTGAAAAAGTGTTGAAGGATGGGGGTAATGAAAGTTTGTTGGAGGTACTTGGAAAGGGGAGTATAAACTTATCAGGAAGCAATAAATAATTAGATATACCAAAAGCATACAAAAAAAACTATTATAAATACTCCTGACCAATGACAGAAAGTTTCCGGGTTTGACTAATAAAAAACAATTTTCTATGCAAAACATTTGTTATGTTCTAGTTTTAATACAAAATGGGAAAGCTATTATCGATGCATGGCGAAAAGAGCTATACCTATTTAAAAACAGGTTTTATTGTTTGTTTCAATAAATGAATTTTTGTATCTCCTGCTTACTCTACCTCCTCGTTTCTTCTTCTAGTAGATGTTTTCTATGTTTATCTTTGCTTCTGCTTTTAACTCTGAAAAAATTGCTTGTTGAGTAGTAAGAACTGTTCCTGTTATTTCGAAAAAGAGCTTCTGGATTTTTAACTTAGTATTTTTTTTTTACCTAGCCTCCTTTGTAGTGTTCTTGTATATGATTCTTTAGTTTTTCCTTTTTTTCCTTCCTATTTTGCATATTTTCCTTCCTTCCTATTTTGTACCTAAAAAAAAAACAACATTAAAATGAAGGTCATGGCGAAAAGAGCTATACCTATTTAAAAACAGGTTTTATCGCTTGTTTCAATAAATGAATTTTTATATCTCCTGCTTACTCTACCTCCTTGTTTCTTCTTCTAGTAGTTGTTTTCTATATTTATCTTTGCTTCTGCTTTGACTCTAAAAAAATTGCTTGTTGAGTAGTAAGAACTGTTCCTGTTATTTTGAAAAAGAGCTTCTCGATTTTTAACTTAGCATTTTTTTTATTTTTTTTTTTACCTAGCCTCCTTTGTAGTGTTCATGTAGATGATTCTTCAGTTTTTCCTTTTTTTCCTTCCTATTTTGCATATTTTCCTTCCTTCCTATTTTGTACTTAAAAAAAACAACATTAAATGAAGGTCCTCTATATATAAGCTCTTTTGAGTCATAGAAAAATCTCTTATTTCTTTTGTATTTGTCCTTCTTTTTTATTCTCGTATTCTTTTATTCTTTATTCTCTTTTTATTCTTTTTTATTCTTTTATTCTGTTTCATCTATTTTTCCTCTCCTTTTTCGTTTGCTTAACATTTAACACTTAACATTTTCATCCTAAAAAAAAATGTCAAGTAAAATAAACTATTTCTTTTCTCAAAATGGAGCTTATCAATTTTTAAATAAAAAAATCTTTTATATCTTTTTCAATTTGCCACCTATTCTTGTTCTGGGAAATGTTTTCTTTATTTTCCTTTTTATTCATACTTTGCTCCTTAAAAAAACAAAAAAAAAAAAAAAAAAAAACACTAGAATAAATACATTCCTGATGTACTAAATATCGTTATTGTAAAAATTCAGTTTACTACTTTTTCAAGTTAAAAAAAAAACTATTATCCTTTTTATTTTGCCTCATCATTTATTCTTCTGGCATATGATTTCTCTGTTATTTACTAGCTTTTGTATTTTTTTAAAAAAAGTTGCTATGTAATTAATATTACATTGATATTTTGAGTTTCTTTTTTAGTTCAAATCTCTATTAAAATAACCACCTTAAAGTTTTGACTCAACGTTATGTTTGGCCATGATAGCCCTAGAGGCGATAAAATGTAGGGGAATCGTTTTTTTGTCCTCCGATCACTTTCGGCTCCTAAAATGGCATTAGAACTAGTGATTGCCCGTGAATAAGAGAAAAAAGACATCCTTGCACAGCACCGTTAAAAGCTAGTAGCTTAAGTGTGTGTAATTTCAGATTAGGGGCGGAAGACTCCCTTCCCTTAGCAAAACTAACTTGATCTTCATAAGCACTGCAGCATCAGATTCTGGCGGCCTGAGAGCCCTTTATAAAACTTTTAGGCCCCTAACTTTAGAAATACGAAGTTTTATGCTGTGCATTTGAGATTCTACTAAGGAAATGCCTACGGTAAAATTCACCTCACCTTTGGTAGATTACCTCACCTTTGGTGGGGTAGTCTACTGTGTGGTAACTTTACTACTATGTGGTAACGATTACCTTCTGAAACTTAAATTTCTTCAAAAAGTAAGTTGTAAATGTCTACTATTTTTTTAGGTTTTCAACAGGGAAAGGAGTCATAATACCGATTGATACAGAAAGTAATAGAGAGTTTATAGAGCTCGAAGAAACAGAATCAGTGCGACCTATTATAATCAGAAAAAATGGTAAGTTTTGGCCATTAATACCCTATGTAATACCCATTAATACCCTTTTGTAAGTCCTTTATTTTGTATTAGTTGACTTCAAAAAAAAAGAGAGGGAAGAACAGGGCTGCTGAGAGTTGTAGCTGGGTCGCAAGGACACAATCTTTTGGACACAAAATATTTTTTTTTTTACTTTTGTAATACTGTTGTGGTTACCTCCATACTGCTTTGGTTTTCTAACTAATCTGTATACCATCATCCCCCCCAATTATATTATTGTGACAATAAAATGGACGAAACTGGCCTAGAAAACCTGAGAACCGCAGTTCAAACCTGATTGTCGGAAGGTCTCCTCCATCTGAGAGTGATGGTTATTAAGGTGAATATACCGAAGAAACTCATAGGGCTTTATGATGCGATGGTTTTTCTGTATCGTAGTAGTAGTACTAGTCGTGTTTTAAAAAGTAAACAAAATAACACAAAAATCTGTTAATAAATGTCTGCAAACTAGTTTCACTTAAACTTACTTTTTTGGCCTAAGTGACGCTTAGACAGTCTCGTTAGGATGGCAGTTCAAAAGAATAGCTTATGCTTTTTTGTTTATATTGCATGATAAGTATACGATGCTCGTTAAATTAGTTTCTAAAAAGAATTTTTTTTTCAATGATTTTTTTTTTTTCAGATTATTATTTCTCAGTATTAGAAGTATTTCGTTTGGAATTACATAATTAAGAATCAGACTGGTGCCTCGAAAATAACATTTCAAAGTATTCAAAAGCTGAAATCCTACCTTAACCTAGCTTAAATAAACTCAAATAACTAATGTAAAAGTTTAACATCTCAAAAGGTGAAATCCTTTAGTCTTAACTCTTTTTTGTGTAATGTTTCTTTTCAAGTTTTTATTTTCTTTTCTTTCATGTGTTTACTACGTAATCTATCTTTCTATTTCGTTGACAATGGCCTCCGGATGTAAAGCCAAAACACTCGGCCCTTCTATTAACATAAATATACTTTTCAATTGATCACTGGTTTAATAGTTATACCTATTATTTTATTTAATTTCGTTTTAATTATAAATGGAAGGGCAGTGTGATCGCTCCTAAATTTTTCCCCTACATTTTTGAAAATCCGTCCCAATCAAAACTAAAAATGTTAAAAAAAAGAATAAAAACTTTGAGTCCTTGTTGAACTTCGTTTTTTTTCTGGAGTTGTGTTGAAGACGGCCCTTGGATATAGGGCCGAAATATTCACTGAATTGAATTCCACTGTCTTGGGAAAATTTCCCTATTGTTTCTAAGTTGTGTTTGTTTCCATCCCATTCATTTATTTACTACAAAAAGATATACACAATTTGTCAAAACCTTTATTATATTAACCACTTTACACTTGAATTGTTCATTTGAACTAAAAAGAATTTTCCTAGGAAGCAAGGAGAAAAAAACTTCTGAGGTTCTTAGGACCGTATCCGGAAGGGTGGGGGGGGCGGTTGAGTTGCAGGGTTTGAACCCACCTCCCTCCCAAATTCTTTTCCTACGTGAAAAAAATACATATAATTAAATTTTAATATGTTTTCTAAAGTTTTATGTTGTTGTAAAATCCCTCTCTAAAGAGAAATCTCCCCCGAACAAAATCCTGGAAATGGCTCCAATATTAAAAAAAAAGTAAATCGTTTTTAGAGTTGTTACATTTTACTTTTCATGATAGAGGGTTTTCCAATGATCGAAAAACCTTGTAGAAAGTTTCCCTATGGATGAGAGTGTCTGTAACATGTTGATACTGTCAAAGACCAAAGTTTATACAATGTCTCCATACCACCCGGGGAAATATTTCTCCAAGGAAGTTGATGGCTAATTTTCCGGATTCCAAAATAAACAAGAGGCTAAAATAGAACTTTCACCCAGCAAAGGTTTCGCCGTCTCTCGCTTGCAAAGCAGAATTTAAAATAGTAGTTTGCGAGAAATATTTCCGGTCTTTAGATTTTTTAAGTTTTATTTTTAACATGAATGCGCAGTATTGTCTGAAATCATGTCCATATTGAAAAGCATGGGTGCTGTTTCTGTTTTCTGTTTTCAGGGTGCCTGTTTCTGTTCAGTTTAAACACAAGAAGACGTAGAGATGACCTATTTTTAACTTATTTGCTCTTTTGTGTTTCTTCTTTTATAATATCAATTTTGTCCTGTTTCCGTCACTGTTTCCTGTTTTGTCCGGTTTTGTTTCCCTACTCTTTTTTCCTCCAAGGACTTTTTTCTTATGTGAGCACATTACGCGTAAACTCGCAAAGTGAAAGCAGGTTTGCTTGCGAATCCAACGAAAATGATTCAGTTGTGCTTCAATGATTGAGGGGAAGAGGATGATGAAAGGTATACAGAAGAATATTGAGGAGCTGGGACCCGGTCAGTAGACTAGAGTGCGGTACAGGGAACACGCTGAGCTTGCTCTACCACTAATAAATCTGAAAAAAGTAAATGTTAAGTAACCTAAAGGTGTCCGCTGTTCAGGATATATTTGAAAAAAAAAAGGTAAAGAGAGTTGCTATTGTCCTTATACACCACTATATATATAAAAAAAAGGTGGAATCCGACTTTGAAAATCGTTACATTTTGCGAACAAAAAATATAGGGACCTCCTGTCAAAATTTTTCATACTCGACAGTGGCAACAATTCCATTAGGAGTGTCTGACATTTGTCCAATGACTGTATCGGGGGCATAATTTAATATGGGGCAGGGGGCAGCTTCCCCCTTGAGCCCCCAGTTCGACCCCCCCCCAGCTGAAATATAGTTTTGGAAAATCTTGTTAAAACTAAGATAAGCCTGTATAATTCAAGCATCAAAAGAAACGAGTTAGTTTTCTCTAGTAAACATTTACCTTTGTGGTACTACATGGCTCATTTTTTTTTCATTATAGTTTTTACTTTATTTGTAAAAATTGGCTCCAATCCCCCCCCCCTCAGGATTTTTCATGAAATTATGCCACTGGATCATGCTAGATGCTGCTGTTGCAGAACTTATTAGGAATTTCGTAGCATTGCTAAGTGCTTCTTCATATCCAAATGTTAATTGAGTATGGTTTGGGTTCTTTTGTAATTCATAGTACCTTTGTTAAATCCCGTAAAGAAATCATATTCATGGAGTCAAACAAGAATTCTATAGGAAACCAACATTTTGCAAAAAATATTAGATGTTAACATTGACACCTAAGCTTTCAACATTTTATTGTGTATTTTATATAGTAATCAAGGTATAAATGACTCTTTGGGATCGTTTTCTCCTATCCACAGGAGAAACTGGTAGGAAAAAACCCCAACTGTTTCTGAATGATAACAGGTGTTTTCTTTTTTTACACAAAACAGAACAGAAACAGGCCTCTTGTTCTTTGCTGACCTGTTCTGTTTCATCCGAACCCTTTTCTTCATGTTTCTTCAAAAATTAAAACATTGCCTAGGCTTGACATCAAGTAAGTATTATCATCTCTTTTAATTCTTCCAAAGCCCTCTGGTTGTGTTCATAAGTCTTTAAAACCAAAATCGATTGAAATGCGGTGCTTTTTTATACTAGAAATATGGCTTATAAGCCTTTGGCTTATATATTTGTGATTTGTCCTATGATTAATCGTATTACTTTTCTTTACTCCAAGAAAATAATTCCAAAATTATGCACCATATTTTTGAGGAGTCCAATATTTGTTGGTGCTCCAAGTTCATTCCTATTTCAGAGTATATTCAATTAAATATTTAAGTGATTTTCAATGCATTATCAACGTGAATTCACACTGTAAGAAATTTGCTGCAATTCGTTTCTAATTACACTAACTACCTCATAAATCTTTGTCCTGATTTCTTAATTATATATGCCCGTAACCAGTGGCGGTTTTAGGCCTCATAATAGGGGGGGGGGGCAAGGTATACCACAGGTATGTCTTTTATATAAAATAAAAATAATGTAATGTCAGATATCAGAATACTTGGGGGACAGCCCCTTCCCCCTGACCAGGCTTAAAACCACCACTGCCCGTAACTGTGTTATCTATGCACCTATTTTAAAATAAGATCTCACACACCATTGTTTTATTTTTTCATTTGGAATAGTTTATTAGTGTTTTCTATTTATTTAATTTCCTTAAAATTGGTTTTATGGTTTTCCGCCGATGATAAAATTCAAGAATTTTAGAAATTTTTGCATTGTAGCCATGTTCGGAATTTTCAAAAAACTCCAATTAATCGGTCCAATAGCATGCACTGATAGTTCTTGTGTAATAAGCGAACGAAATAAGACATATACTTCTCTAGATGACGATGCACTCCACAGAGCATATATTCGCTTGATTTTTATCTTAAAAAATTCAGGTACCTCATATATTTATTTTATTATCTTATTTCTAGATCAAAGAAGAAAGTCCACTTTCCTTCCACCAATACCTAACATCATCCGAAAAAAAGATTTGGTTGCAAATCAAAGCAGCGAACGACGAATTAGCGAATTTTTGGAAGAGAGCCAACTTGTGGCTGCTCGGCCTTTGGCGGAAATCTCCATGTCAAAAACGTGGGCCGCTGCATTAATTGCTGTAGCTGTTACTGTAATACTTGGCACTATTTATGTAATGTCATTTATTACGATGAGAATATTTCAAGGCTCAGTAGCTGGACATCAAGGTAAATGCAAACAGTATTTTGATTTGACCTTTTTTTGTAACCAGGTTTGATTATACTTACATTTATGCAGTCATCGCCAATTCTGAAACATTTGATTTTGTTTTGCTCACCTTGGCAGTATCCTAATTTTACTTTATCTTTACGGATCTAAGAGAAGAGGGGGTGATATTTGGGCCTAAAACGTCCGTTTTCTATGAGACTTCTGCAGAGAGGAGGCCGAGAGTTTTTTTTTTTTTTTCATAAGGATATTCTGCATTTTTTTTTACAATTTAAGTTGCAAGACTTAGGAATTATCTCAGTCACAATACATCTTCTAAAAGTTAGTAAATTAAAGAAGAATCCTTAGTTTCTAAGGGAAATCTGTTCACAAAAAGAATTTACAAAATATATCCAACCTAGTCATACCTAGCTTAGCCCAAATGAGCCAAATTCCAAACTGCGAATTTTTGAAACCATGGTAGTGATTCTGAGTGGTTAGCATCTCAACTGCTATAGCTGTATGGAACTATCTGGTCCTTGTTAAAAAGAAATTTCCCGGATCAAGTTGTTTTCTTGTTTAAATTCTAACTTTAGAAATTATTCTGGATTCTTCCTTTAATACACATGAAAATTGTCTTTAACAACTTCATAATTTTTCCTTGGAAGTAAGGCGACACATGGCCGTAGCCAGGGGAGGGCTAACGAGTTAGACCCCCTCCGTCCAAAATTTTTAACCGACTCGTAAAAACGTAAAAATAAACGCATATAAACAAAATTTGATGTGTTTTTACTCCCCCTCCCAAACAAAAACTCTGAATATGCCTTTGGGACGCTATAAGCTTACCATGCATTTTGAACTGAAATATTTGAAGTCCGATGTTTGCCGTCAGATTCTCCCTCTCCCAAGCAACTTTTACTTCAAGAAAATTTCGCCACGGGAAAGAGAAATATATAATACTTCCTTTTTGTATTTTATTCGTCATTTAAACTTTGATTTGATTGCTCGACGGTTTTTTTTTATATTTTAGTGCGTTTATGACAGATTGCGGATGAAGGATGACATACTGCCAAAGATTGTCCTTTTTTGGCCAACCGTCTAGGGCTTAACGGAAAGCAGGTCGTCTGTGGTTTTAATTGGAGGATGTGAAGAAATATTTAAGGGAAATGGGAACTTCCTGGGAAGGTATAAAGAGGGAGGCTTTGGGTATTTTGGGATGGAGGAAGAGTGTACGTAGCTGTGTTGGTCTCAGGCGGCTTGGTGCTGCGGTTGGTCGTCAGTAGTAATAGTAGTTGTTTTTGCGTTGATGTTGAAACATTATTGTCTGCTTTGGATTTTTTTTGTTGTCGTTTTTTTTTGGCTTCTCGCATTCACTTTTGTTTTTGTTATATTGTTCACTTCATTTTATTTTTTATTATTCATTCATTTTGTAGCTTTCTCGCATTATTTAATTCATCTTTTTAAAATACATATTGATATGCTGACGAAATCTTGAGACCATTGTGGTGCAGATATGTAAAGTCCTTCATGCCATAATTTGTTAGCACATTTAATAAGTGATCTTTTTTTTCTTTTTCTATTTCTCTTGTGATTGTAAAAGTAGTATAATTTAGTGTTCATTTTTGAGTGCTATCATAGCTATTTAAATAAACGAATGCGAATACACTTATTCAGTGCTATTTTGTTTTTAACCGTTCAAACTTTAAATTCTTATATGTAATTTTGTAATTTTTCTTTTTCTTTTTAGGTTTTACATATTTGTTATTGTTTTCAATTATTGGGATGTGTTCAATTGTTTTACTGTATGTGCTGGCTCCGAGTGAGAACATATGTGCCTTACGAGTTTTTCTAACACCCCTGGCACTGTCAATTTCCTATTCACTTCTACTTGTTCAGGTATTATCTTTTTTTTTAGAATCTTGCATAAGTAGTAAAAGTCATAGCAGTTTTTAATTGTGCAAAAAGTAGACCCAATAAATATATTAGATTTACGTAGAGGTCAAATAGCCAGATTCATGAGGCTCGATTATTTCTTTTTCTGACAGGATCTTAGTGACCAAAAATTAACTTAATTGTATTGACACTGAACATTCTTTGGCGCAAGAGCGAAAAAAGAAAAAGAAAGAAAAAAAAATATCGAGTCCTAACTCGTGCTAATAAGAAAAGGTAATTATTTACCAGCCATATGGGTCCAACTATGGTGTGTTCATGTTTCTTTATGGTGAATACATATCATACATATCTATGGTGAGTGCATATTGATAAATGGTTCCGAATATTGAAGTAATGATAAATTTAGGTGAGTGAGAAATGTAGCCTTTCACTCTACATAAGTGACTTTAATGGCTAATGTTTGCTTTTAGAAGAAGTGCAGAAAGACCTGAAGCGTGCTTATGCCGCATAAAGAGATCTATTAATGCTGATAGTTATGTAAAGAAACCAAGGCATATTTTAGTTAGCAGTGAATCTTCACTAAGGACCGGCAGAGGGTCCACTTAAAATTTCGTTTTCACAGAGTTTAGAAACGCGGGAAGTAGGCAGCTGTAGCAACTGTAAAAAAGGTAAACAATACGGTATTAGACTTTACAGTCCCTACCGGCGGTGCTGATCTCCGTTTCTTGGCCCTCAGCCAGGAAGTGCAATGGGGGGCTGGGTGCCAACCATCCTGTGCGTTCGCACACCGTTCCTGTTTACCTTTCCCATATTTATCCAGGTACCCATTTAGAGCTGGGTCGATTCTGGCTGAGCTTATAGTAACGCCACTGACCCCGTCCCAAACTAAATAATTGGGCATACTAGGATTCGAACCCTCGTCCTTTCAGACAAAGGATCCTGAATCCAGCGCACCAATCCACTCCGTCTCCGCCATTTAATATAAAAAGGAGTCTGCAGGGAGCTTACGAAAAAAATGAATCGTGAACGATCTGCTAATTATGGTCCATCCTGATGTTTTTTTATGTTCCCATCAAAGAATTGTTTGCCACGATCTGAAGCAAAAGCCTCCAAAATATGGCCAACAGGTTGAGGCCGGATACTTTAGCTCCATGGCTCCTCCTACTATTTTTTGTGAAAGTTTAACTAGTCACTGGAACGTCCACAACAGGACGTCTAATGGTAACTTATATGCAGTAATCTTTTAGGTTAGTGCTATAATACTGTTAATCACTTGCGGTATTGTGTTGCATTAATTGTTTCGTCTTATTCTAAGTTGTTTTGTTTTTTTAATTGGCCATATTTTAATTGGCGCTGAATCTCGTCAGTATTTAACAAAACATAAAATGAACTATGCACATCATTTAGCGTACTTAAAATGAGGGAATCTAAAATAGCTGAAATTTTAGTTTATAAATTTGAAGAATGAAAGAAAATTAAAGTTTTGTTCTTTTTTATTTTACAATTAAATAACTCGCTATAAAAGTAAAGCTTCTTAATTGACTTTACGTTTTACCCATTTTTTCGTTGTATTTCCATTTATGCGGCCGTTTAACCGAGGTGCTAGTCCAAGACTCATTTATTACTTTTCTGAAAAATTCAACTCTTCATGTTCCGTTTATTCATCTGAAAGGAAGAGCAAACTATGTTAACCTGATTACAATTCCAGTAGGGAAACGGATCCTGATATTACAAAAAACGAACATAGATAAAAAGTTCATTTGTAAACTGCATGCAATGTCAAACAGAAAATCAATAATATTCTAAAACGACAGATCAATGGAAATATTGAAAATAAAAGCTTTATTTCAAAACTGAAGTTTCTTCTTGCAATATAAACTACACAAAAGGATAAAAACTCAAAGGAAACTATTCATTAAATGAGCCAATCCTTGGACAAGTCTATCAATTCTATAATGCTAACAGTAGAAGAAGCTGATAAAGAAAAGGCATTGCTGGTTTAACTGCATTCTACCAATTATCTCATATAACAAATTTGCTGGATTTGTTATATTGCTTATTAGTTTAAGTGGGAGTGAGTTGTAGTACAGTGAATTTTTAGTCGGCGTGGCAAAAGTAAAGAATACTGGATTAGATTTTACAATTTCCACCGGCGGTGCTGATCTTCGTTCCATGGCCCTCTTGCCAGGAAGTGCAATGGGGGGGCATACTCCCCCAGATTTCTCCAAATCCCCGTTTAGAGCTGGTTCGAATCTGGCTGAGCCTACAGAATCACGCCTGGCTTTTAATCTTTAAATCATGGCTTTAGATAGTCCGTTTGGCTTTAAATCAAGCATGTATATTTTTTTTCTGTTTTGGGATATCCTTAGTTTTTGGGGATATACTGTGAAAATTCAACGTTAGTATAGGATTTCATCAAGGAATTGAGCGACGAAATGCTTGGAAGCGCCTCTTCCGAGCAAGTCCTCTATGACGAGTTAATATTCTTTATTGAATATTGTTCCTGTTGAACTGGCAGTTACTTTTCATTCGTTATTATTCAAAGTTAAGCAGAAACTCCTGTCACTGCCTAACTATTCATTTTCTTTTGATGTGTTCCCAATTGTTGTGTCATCCTTGTACCTAACTCGAGATACACGAAACCTACACCAGCCATTTAAAATTTCAGAGAGGTCCCGTTTTTCTCTAAGAAATTGTGTGGTTGCTGCATGGAACCAATACGAGTCTGCTTTTGATTTGTCGTTAGGAATCTAAAAAAATAAGTTAAAGTCCTTCCTTTTGGATAGTTATTAGTTATTCTATTTTTATATTGTTTTTTATATTTATTAGTATTATTAATTTGGTGGTCTTTTTTTGTTTTTGGGTCTTTTTCTCGGGTCTTCATTTTCCTCTTGTCCCATTTCTGGTTAAAAAAATTCATTTTTTTCTTTCTTGTTTATCATCGGGTGGGACGTCTGCTGGGATATGGTGAGTAATTAATATTAGGTCTATTTTTTTCTCTTTCTTCTTACTTTGATTAATCATCCATATATATCGTTATTTATTATTTGAGTTGTTTTATCTGTGCAAAACGAGCCTGTATCTCTGCCAGTTATTGGTATACTTAGTATGTTATGTATATATGATTGGAAAAATAAATGAACATGAACACCTTTGGCTTACGAATGTTGCTTATATGATATCCTCATAAAAAGACTTCGTCTGCAGGTTTCACTATTCACGGTGTATAAATTTAAATTATAGATGTCATTATAAATATGACTTGACAATATTTAAATTTGCAAATATGTCCAATAATTGTTTTTATGATTGCTTAGTGTTAGATTTTGTCTTCTCTATTCTAAATTATTTTCGGTGATCTATAAAAGTAACAATGTTTATTAATCGCTAAAATAATTTATTTGAAAAAAAGACGAAATCCAGTTTAATACATAGTCACCTAATTTGCCTCTATCTAAGTTTCATATGTATATGATTTGACAATGAAAGTGAATTGCTGATTTTGATTATATTCAACTTAATGATCTTGCGATTTTTTTTCTGTGTTTGCTTATCTGTTTAAATATAGGAAATGTGTCTCATCACTTTTCAGTATATGATTAATTGGTTTTGTAAACTAATCATTATTAAGAAACACATTTTAGTCACTTTGATATTACGATCTATAATTTTAAAGGACTTGATGGTGAAGTCTTTAGGTTAGGGGTTCTTCAAATGGTTAAACAGCAAAATTTCGATAAATTCAGAAACTATAATGTTTACCCCCCCCCCCCGATTTTTTTCCTCCCACTTGATTTTGAAAAATACTTTTTTTTGGTATTTTCATTGGGAAAATACCCCCCCCCCTGGATTTTGAAAATACGTTTTGCCCTCCTCCCGAAAATGTTCGACAATTGACCCCACTGTTTCTAGAAACTTCTTGTCAATGTTTTAACTGGTACCCATCAGTATATTCAATGCAATTTAGCAATTTGAATCCAGCCAGAAAATCTTATAAACAAAAACAAGCAAAAGTCCATTAAAACAAAATAACATGGATCTAAGGTCTGGAGACTCGTGCAACTTTTGTCTTAGACGGAACAAAAAAAATGAAAAAGAGGGGTAAATAATACCAAGAATAACTCGTAGTTTGATGATAGAAAACACTCATGCAGGGAACCACAAAGAGCTGCATTAAAAGTCGGCTAAATAAAATCAACTTGTAACTTGGCAGCACTGACAGAATGAAAATTTCCACAAATTTAGGCGTATTTTTCAAACCTTTTCTGTATCTCTTTATGTTACAGTATTGCTTCATGTTTCTGACACACGACCTTTTTAGCAGCCCTCTTATAAGCGGACTAGTTACAATCAAAACGCAAAGTTTTTCAAGCAGTTCGTGGTAACGAACTATAGTAAGGAGCGACCCGGCTCAATAGTAAACAAAACTCTAAAAAGCGGAATTTTGATAAAAATAGTTACATCAAAAGAATCAAGTTTTTATGCTGATTTTAAATATATAAGTTTCATCAGATTTAATCTTACCCATCAAAAGTTACGAGCCCAAGAAATTTGGCCTTGCTTTGGAAAATAGGGGAAACGCCCCCCTAAAAGTCATAGAATCTTAACGAAAATCACACCATCACATTCAGCGTATCAGACAATTCCTACCGTAGAAGGTTCAAGCTCCTATCTACAAAAATGTGGAATTTCGTATTTTTTGCCAGAAGACCGACCACGAGTGCGTGTTTATTTGTTGTTGTTTTTTCCCAGGGGTGATTGCATTGATCCAGTGGTCCTAGAATGGCGCTAGAGGGATCATTCTAGCGGAAATTAAAAGTTCTAGTGCCCTTTTTAAGTGACCAAAAATATTGGAGGGCACCTAGGCCACCCCCACGCTCTTTTTTCCCAAAGTCATGGATCAAAATTTTGAGATAGCCGTTTTGTTCAGCACAGTCGAAAAACCTAATAACTATGTCTTTGAGGACGACTTACTCCCTCACAGTCCCCGGGGGAGGGGCTGCAGGTTACAAACTTTGACCATTGTTTACATATAGTAATGGTTATTGGGAAGCGTACATACATTTTCAGGGGGATTGTTGTGGTTGGCAGGGTTGAGGGGAAGGGGTTACTTGGGAGGATCTTTTCATGGAGGAATTTGTCATGGGGGAAGAGAATTTCCATGAAGGGGGCGGAAGATTTTCTAGCATTATTTGAAACAAAAAACAATGAAAAAATAAATATGAAAAAGTTTTTCAACTGAAAGTAAGGGCAGCATTGAAACTAAAAACGAACAGAAATTATTACGCATATGAGGGATTCATCTCCTCCTAAATACCTCGCTCTTTGCGCTAAAGTATTTTTAGTAATTTCAACTATTTATTCTACGGCCTTTTTGATTCAGGGGTTATTCTTAAAGAATTTTGAGAAAATTTAAGCTCTAGTGTAAAGAGCGAGATATTGACGAGGGGGCAAACCTCCGTGTATACGTAATAAAAATGTACGAATATAGAAGTTTGTTACGTAAGTCAATTCGTAGATTACGTATATTTTTACTAATAAAAACGCTCGTAAAAAATTAAAAGTCTAGTTGCCCTTTTAACTAACCAGAAGATTGGAGGGCAACTAGGCCTCCTCCCCCACCCCTTTTTTCTCAAAATCCGATCAAAACTAAGAGAAAGCCATTTAGCGAAAAAAATAATAATATGCAAATTCCGTTTTAATTATTCATCTGCAGATACCCAAAACCAAAATATGTGTTAATTCTAAAACGTTCAGAAATTAAATAGAAAAAACAAGGTTTTTTTTTAACTGAAAGTAGGGAGTGACAATAAAATTTAAAATGAACAGAAATTACTCCGTATATGAAAGTGACTGTTCCCTCCTCAACACCCTGCTCTTTATGCTAAAGTTTTTTACTGTTTTAAAAAGTAGAGCTGAGAGAAAGAGTCAAACTTTAGCGTAAAGAGCGGGGCGTTGAGGAGGGAACAGGCTTTTTCATATATGGAGTAATTTCTGTTTGTTTTAAGTTTTAATGTCGCTCCTCACTTTCAGTTAAAAAAAAAACTGGTTTTATACTTAATCTTGGCAAAACGTTAAAGATTTTGTGGTTCGTTGGCGTGCCAGTCTTGTAATGATGACATATTTATATGGAAATTGTAAAGTATAAAAATTCTAGTGCTTGCTCTTTAGAATTGTATATAATTCTGTAATATTAGTAGACTATGCATCGAACTACCTTTATTTAAGCCAAAACGATACTTTCAACTTCCGGTAGCTTTTGTATTACTTATAAAGTCTCATGAAATCCATAATATAGGCCATAAAAGATAGTGTTATTGTACCTCTCTTCCAGCTCGTATTATCTTCGTTTGTTCTTTCTTAAAGAGAATCAGTGACGAATTTCACCGTTCATGCCACATTAATTGATATGGCATGTTAAAAAAATGTGTACAACCTGAATACGATGGGTGTAATTGCGTCAAAATCCTGGGGGGGGGGGGCGTAGAACCAATTTTTCCAAGTCAAGTGAAAATGACCAAATGAAAAATGAGCCATATATACCATAAACACATAGGCAAAGGTATACTAAAGAAAACTGATCTGATTCTGTCGACGCTTCAATTATGCAGGCCTATTTTAGTTTTGACAAGATCTTTAAAGACGCTAAATTTCAGCTGGGGGAAATGGAGTCTGGGGCAGTTGCCCCCTGCCGCATGGCAAATTACGCCCCTTCTGAATGCTGTTTCCATAAGAAACAAATAATATTCATGTTTAAAAAAAATAGACCAGCTATAAAAATTTCCTTTATGAGCTGCATGCAATATCAAATAGAAGATGAATAAAATTTACAAAATGACAAATCAACGGAAACCCCGAAAACAAAAATTAATTTCAAAATCCCAAATTTGTCAAACAATAGGAAGTTAACAAAAGGTTTTGCTTCAAAGAAAACAATTGATTGATTTTCTCTGTTGCTACCAAATAACATGAAATTGAATTCTGAAGCTCAAGAAACCAACCGTGACGAAATTCAGAAAATAGAAAAATTATTTGGAAGGGCGACTTTGGCTCAAGTAAGAAAATTGGTAATTATTACAATATTAATTTAATACACCTTTTCACATATTGTAGTTTTTAATTAAAATATACCACTATCTTCGAGAAGAATTATAAATTGGTCAATCTATTCTAAAAATAAAAGGAAAAAATAAAACATTACGATAGAAATAAGTTCTTTGTTTAAGTAGCATGCACATACCATTCCCATAAAACAACTAATAAATCCGACACACACTCTGTAGGGGAAGGAGTGTGCATCCCCCCCCCCCCCTGTATAGCTCCATGGTTTCTATATGGTCTTCCCTCACTATCTCCGTATAAATCTTCGGTTTTAGTGTTTTTACGGATTCTCACCTCATCCCCAACGAAATAAAATCGTCGAATCCTGCGTTTTTGGTATGTTAAAGTCGGAGTTTGAACTTGCTTTCAATGATACTCTTGACGAAAAAAATTATGTGTTTTATCGCTTTCTCAAATGAAAGATTTAACTGAGTACCATCATTTTCCCCTCATACTATTGTTAGATTTCCTTACTTTATATAACGTACATAGATTGAAAATGGCTGGTATTCAATGTCGCCAGTACAGTAGCCAGGAGTTGAAACAGTCCAACACTGTCATTTCCTCTCTCCGTAACTTTTTTTGCTCCTGGTCAGGGTTGCCACCTGTGGCACAAAATTGCTATTTTAACTCTCTTTTATTATGTGTACAATGTAGCTCAAGGTTGCTAAAATAGTGCGGAAGTGCTATTTTAGCACTAATTTGGGTAATTGTAGTACTTTAGAAACTGACCGTGGTGACAACCTGGTGCTTAAATAGCCGTCATTTCAAATTCCTAATAAATCGCAGGGTTTGCTGTTTTGTTGGATTTAACCCCACCTCACCTATCTACTCCTAAAATTTAGTTATCGAACAGGGTCTTTGATTTATAGAATTCAGGAATTGAGTTGTCTCTTGGTAATGCTCCCCCCGTAATACCTATGCGTGCCGTCAGTTTCTCGAGTGTAATATTTTACCATGTGATTTTTTTTCCTACTATGTTTATATTGTCCTTTTCTTTTAGTTGATGTACATAAATTGCCAAAGACTGGCATTTAATATCGCCAGTACAGTATCCGGAGGTCGACACGGTCGAACGCCATCATTTCCTCTCTATGTCACCTTATTTTTGGCTCTTGCTGTTCAAATTGCCATTAGTTCTGGCTGGTACTCGCATCAAGATCCCCGCCTTTCGTCTATGTAAGTTTTTTTCAGTGTAATTGTTTAAAAACTGTAGGGAGCTAAAAATGATAGGGGTTTATAATTACGCATAGCTAAGCTTTTAATTTTGGGTGGTGCCAAGTTTGTTTGTTTTGTTGTTTTTTTTTTTTTTTTGAGGGGAGCTGCCGGTGTGACGAATTTTGAGAAAATTCTTCAATTTTGGACAACTTTATCAAAACTTGGGGCCGGTACATACAACACTGGCCGTAAATTGTGACATGTCAGTACAGGGGTGTGTGGCTTTGTCCCCCTCTCCCTAAACAAATTCCTTTATATGTGCTTATTTGAAAGGGAAGGGGTAGATTCAGTCTTGGTTAAAGACCTTGCGTTAACTCCGCAAATTTCAGTAAAATTACATTGAGAAAACCCAAGGTGGTTTAGAGATCCTGCATGCAGTATGTACATACTTTAGCTGTTTTTACAACCAATGGGAATTGAGAAAATGGTGGAATGCTATTCATTTGGGCTTTGTCCTTTAGAGTCTATTCATCCTCGTAAAGCGATATAAGGTTTATTCTACCCGTAAAGAAAAGGCACATACAGATAACTAAGGTCTGCATGACAGTTTGAATTTTAATTCTTTTTACAGGATTCTATGTAGGTTATAAATATTTCTAAAATTTCGTTCATTTTTTCACCTCATTTAATAATCTAGTAAATTCTTCTAACAATTCATATAACACGAATGAAAGTATTATGGACTTCAACACTATTAAGGATGGGCTCCAGAGCCCAATTCATTTTTATTACTACCTTCATCACAAAAACACTTGTGCCTGCAAGTTAGCCCCCTATTGGCTTATAACAAGCAAAGAAGTCTAACATTTTTTTCTCTTTAAGCTTATAATACAAAATGCTGATTAATTTTTATTATCTGCTATGTTGGAACACCCATATTGGTCCAACCCAGACTTGATACAGTCTGGGTCGGGTACATATGCTGGAATTTATCCCGAGGAAGGGGGACCAAGCTTGTTGACCCCCCCCCCATCAAAAAAATGCGTGAATTATCCAGGAAATATAGGAGGATCTTTTACATTTGGAAATTTCAGCCAGGGCAAGGTCACAAAGACACCATTGACTCCATAGCTGCGTAGAAAATTTATTAAATTTTTTGGGTACCTCGCATTCACGTCTAGTCTAGGTACACGTTTCGTTTGGATATGAAGTTTTTTTTACTTATGTGGAAGTACTAGATCGCATTGACTCCTTTGGCAGTATATCTTAGATGAATTACCGATTTTTAACAATTTTCTCTGGTTGTTCTGTGTTGGTGTTGTGGGTTTGACCTCATCTTGGTAATGCGGGACCCAAAGATCGAGTCTGGCTGTAGCAACACGCTGTGGGGCCGACGCAATGACCTTAGTAGTCAAGAAACATCGTTAATCCGACACAATTTTCTCTGGCAATAAATGTTAATCTTGGACAGAAGCACTTGCTACGTATTTTGCCCCCATGAGTTTCTTGTGTTGTTGTACCGCTACCTAGGCGTGGGTCTGTCTCCCCACTCCTGTGAATTGTATAGCTCTTATTCATTCCTCTTATGTCTCCGTTTTTCTCTTTTGATGCTTATAATTTTTTGCATTTCCTTCTTCTATTTATTTAATATTTCTTAATCCTCAAATTTTGTTCCATGTTTAGGCTAGAACAAGGTGGCTGTCCAGCTACACCGGAAGATCTTGCTTGCCTACACGTATACCCTCTTGTCTTGCTTTTGATAGTAACCGTATATGGGGTTATACTAAGGTCAAAGCAGGAAGCCCGTTGGATAACAGTTGCTGCCCTTAGCTCCACTCCTTTTTTAATCATTTGGGGCATGATGTGTTTTCTCGCTCCAGATGGAATCATGGATATCTCAACAAGTTTACTTCTGATAATTCTTAGTGGTGTTCTGCTTGGAACGATATTCATTCCGAAGGTAAGTTATTACTAGTTGAACATGTAAGACCAAGTTAACAGTTTATCCAGTACCTGCAAGTTTAAGTAAAAAACAGCAAAATAAAATGTTCTAGTTTTGGAAGAAAATGATTTTTTTGCTGGATAACATTTTTCTAATTCTTGTTATTTGTTAAAATGAAGGAAATTCTTTTTAGAATACTAATACTACTGCTGCTACTAACAAATCACCGCAGCGCCTGAGACCAACACAACTACGCACGCTACTCCCCTATCCCAATCTATTCAACACCTTCTTCTTTACACCCTCCCAAGAAGTTCCCATCTCCCTTAAATCTTTCCTTACGACATCCTCCCACCCCAACTGAGTGTGGAATTTTTAGAACAGATATGCAATAAATTTGATTCTCACAGTTTTTTAAGGTGTTTTCCAGCAACCATCTAGATATTTAAAAAAAAGACTTAGATTAACACTGGGAAAAAATGGGAGCATGCTAATCACTAATCTTAAACCCAAAATATTATTCCAGATAAAAATTGTCAAAAGTAAAACTCGAATACTTAGAAAAAAATTATTGTTACTGGGACATCAGGTTGTTATCAGCCCAAAGGAAAAATTTGATTTGTTTTATTTGACTGACCATCAACTTCCAAAGATCCATTACTTTAAGAATATTTCCAGGGTGAAGAAATCGAAGGAAACCTCTGGGGTGTTATTAATGACTATTTGTTCTCTCAAACAAAAATAAACAAATCTTTAAAGAAATGATAAGGTTCCTAAAGACGAAGATTATCTACTCGTTCATAACAGCCATGATTCTGTCGTGGTGACACACGTGACACTTCCGATCACGATAAATGACACCTCCGGTCAATGATAACTATTCCATAAAAACCATGATTATGTCGTGTTGATACATGGTGGTGACGGGTGACGATCCCCCCGTCACCCCCTCCCAAATGACGCATTTAGGAGATTTTCAATTTAACAAAAATGTTTTAAACACATGGAAGTTAAAACACCTTGTGTAATCATTCCTATATCTCGTAAAAGCTAAATTAGAAGTACAAGATAAAAATACTAAATAACTAGGAAACATTAAATGCATCCTGTTATTTATTTTAAGGCTAGGCAGGGACAAAAAGGTTAAAAAAAATACGCGTTACAAGTGTATAGAAGTTGAAACAATATATAAACAGGTCTTATTATCCATATGCTATTGACTTAGTTTTCGCATTTTTTCTTTTTGTGTACCATTTTTCATGTTTGGTATCAAACTTGTGCTGGATGACTATTGTTTATGCTACTGTCTATGTCAGATCTACTGATAAATCCTAAGTACTGCCGGTAAATACGGTAAATATGTATATTAGGTCTACCGGTAAATACGTTTCAGTGGTAAATCCTAGGATTAGCCAAGTAAATAGAGATTAAAAAATCACCTCGTGTCTGAGAGTTAAACCCAAGATTTCCTGGTGACCAACCAAGGCTAACAACCTTGAACCAACAGGCACACTTAGCCTGTGTCCTGTGTGCCAATCTTTTCATTGCTTTTTATTGTAGACTTTACCGCTCCATACAAATAATAAAACTTGGAATTAAATTCTAATTAAACACTAACATTGTAAAGCTCTAATTGAACATAAAATATGTATTATACGGTAAAGTTATAACTAATTAGAACAAGAGCTAAGAGCTCATATGGCACTTGTGACAAGGCCAGAAGAGCTAAGAGCCAAGAGCTCATATGGTATGAGCTCTAACAAAATTCTAAGAATCAATAGATTGATTTAAAAGGAAAATCAGAGGCTTATGCCGGTCGGGATTTAAAATAAGAGCTCTGAGTCACGATATCCTTCTAAATATCAAAATTCATTAAGACCCGATCACCCACTCGTAAGTTATAAATACCTCATTTTTTTTCTAATTTTTCCTCTCCCTTTAGATGGTCGAATCTGGGAAAACGACTTTATCAAGTCAATTTGTGCAGCTCCCTGACACGCCTACCAAATTTCATCGTCCTAGCTTACCTGGAAGTGCCTAAAGTAGCAAAACCGGGACCGACATACAGACAGACCGACAGAATTTGCGATTGCTATATGGCACTTGGTTAATACCAAGTGCCATACTTATACAGACAAGCCACCTGTGCAGCATGTTAAGCTAGCATAACTGATCCAAGAGGGTACAAAGATTACTAATTTGTTTAATTACGTTACTGTATATAATTACTCAATTAAAGTCACAGGCTTGTTTGCAGCGATATATAGAGCAGTATTGAAACAACAGCCTTAGGGCTGTGGTCACAGAGACCAAATACAAAACAAAAACTCTTCCATATAAAGAAAAATTTGCGCTAAAAAGGACTTAATTAACATGGAACCTCATCCTTATTATTTTAAAAACCTTTCTTTTATTGTATACTCATCATCAAGAACTTACCGAGGCTATTTATACTCCCATATGTTTCATTGACAATAAACATATTATTTCCTCATTCTCCCAAACAATTCTTTCCTTAGATCATTAATTCACTACATTTTCTCGTAAATGAATTAACTCTTCGTCATTGTCATTAGTGTATATATTCGGGCTCAGTTATGCTTGCCGAATGTCCAGTGCTGAAAAAATGACAAAATTATCTCAAATTCTTAGAAAAAGGGAAAACGTTAATAGGGCCTAGTTAAGATTTCTGGAGAAAACAAAGGTAGAAAAAAGTATGGTACGAAACCTCCTCTTTAGAAGTCCATTCCTTCTTCTTCTTCATAAAACGGAAGGTCCATGAACACCAAAGGCAAGTTCACCACATAGTCTTCTGACAAATTTGCATGAATTTTTGATTTACTAATCTAAAAGTTTCTCCTGTCTCTCAAAAATGCTGGGTATAATACAAACGTAGGGCGTAAGCTAGAAATTAAACACAATATTGTAGGTAGAGCCATCTATCAATATATATTTTGTTCAACATCTTTGTCAATTAAACAATTGTTTTATACTTTTATTTTGTTTTGCAGGTCCACGGCATGACAAGAGCGCCCCCTAAAACAGTAAAGATGTCACCATTTGTGAAGAAGGTAGAAAATCCAATGGGTCTTAGTCGAACTCTTCCATTCGTCAAACGTGATCCAATCATTCTGAATATCGAAACTTTGAAACCACGAGCTGTCGCAAATAGATATTATCCATTTACAGAGATTACGCCTCGAAACGCACCTTATACTCTCCCAAGAACAATGCCAGAGCCTCAAACACCAAAAAAAATCCAGGCTTCTTCACCTCATCGTATTTCACCTTTTCAAGAAGTGCCGCCTCCCTATAGGAGGACTCCTCCAGCTGATCTTGCGTCTAATTCAACTGCTACTTTTAAAAGTTATAGAAGGTCGTCTACCCACAGACTAGGTTTTGATATTTAGTTCTAGTCTGTTTTCTTTGATGGAGTATATTCTAGTGTTTTTAGGCTGCATAAAAGTTGAATTATGTACCTTGTGTGTACCTAAAATTTATGTCTATACCCAGAAGTTTTGATTAGCCAGCGCTGGAGAATTGTATGAATATATTTCCTAAGGAATTGTCTAAAAGAATACTTCCTAAAAGTTATCAAATTAAGAGTATAAGTCTTTCATTTGTGTGTTGTAGGGGGTGGGGAATAAGCTAATGTGTGGGGGGAGTGTCAACTGATTACAATGTTTAGATAAGACTGACATATGTCTCTTTTTGTGTGCTTGTGCTGTAAACAAAACAGACTATCTGTCCCACCAAAACTGAGCGAAAAAGACGGATATCATGTTACTAAATCCAGTTTTGTTGTCACAAGAAATAAGTTCTTGTGTAATTTAAGGTTTCATTAAGGAACATGGCAAACACACTCCATGGCTGTCCTAAGCAAGGGAAGTTTGTTAAAAAAAATTCTGAATAAGGCATTAAAACAATTTAACTTGTAACGCAGATTCCGCGAAAAAAAAAAGTCTTGTACTCAGCCCTTTTGAGTTACCTCTCTCTTGACATATAGACTGCAAAAGGTATAAACACCAATATTAGTCAAATGTCCTCTTAGCCAAACGGGGCAGCATTAGACAGACATATTTATTCATAAATTATAGCTCATATCAAGGACTGCCACGAAATTCTTCCAGGGGTATTTTTTCTAATAAATAAATCCTAGAACCAAGGCGGCACATGCATGGGGCCTAGATTTAGAAGCGTGGCTATTGCCAATGAATAAAGTTAAAAGTATTTCCCCATTAACGCTGTAACAACGTATAAACAGTAGTTTTTTTTTACTTCCCCACGAGAATATTTAAGTGCTTAAAAGCTAATATCAACGATATCTAATGTTAATCGGACAAAAGTGATTTCATTTGGCTGAGTGGGGCGTCTGAGAAATGAATATCGTCTATTGCTTTCATGAAATTAGTTAGGAATGTCTCCTGTCTCCCCGATAATATGCTTTTCTTCATCGCATACTAATAAAAAAAATTGCAGTTTATTCTCATTGTCGGTTCAATAAAATGTCATTTTGTGCTAAATAGACCAAAGCTAAAGTCACTTGTTTAGTCTTTTTTTTTAGAATTAAAGTGCATAGTCTTCGTCATTTAGCTAATTATACTTATATGCAGACAGAAAAGCAGCGAGGAGCCTTTGAACTCAGTCCCTGTGCATCCGTAATGTCTTTAAGAATTGTCTTTACTTTTTGTTGAATTCGTATTTTCTTTTGTCGCCCCTTTCCCCAAAAACATCATATGTACATGTCAGATTGTACTCCTTTCGATCGTATTAATTGTAGATATTTTTACCTCATCTACGGCATGGGTATATTTATATGTTCACATGAAAAAAGACAAATCTGCCTAATAATTTAGTGATTTTAAGCAGCGGTATTTATTTATTGAGTCACTTTAAAACAATTGTAAGTTATAGCAAAAATAACGATTGAACTTTGGAATATTGCAGAAATGTTAAAATCAATTTTTTCAGCAAATATTGCTTTTTGCCCCCTTCGTTTTAAACGTTCATTTGCTCGATACTTAAATCAGTATTCTATTCTTGCCTTTGTCAAATAGTATGGAGAAGTGAAAAAAAGGGAAATTTCGCTTTAATATGGGCTTAATAAGAATTAAGATCCCCTAGCACCATTGACGGTAAAGCGCTACTCAGCTGAATTCAGAATTTTCTACTGACGAACCGGATTGACAGAGAGACACTTTTTATTATACATGTCATCAATATACAAAAAAACCACATCAGCCACTTTAGAAAGTCAGAGACTTTCCAATAATCTAGATAGTAGATTAATGGTTGATAGAATTGCAATAGAAATATGCAATTCTATTGACCATGAAAATGCTGTTCCACTGGCAATCGGAATCGTGAGTCCAGTCTAAATTGTTAGTTCGACAATCTTCATTTCAAGCAAACGGTTTCTGATCCTCCGTTTCCTATCCCACAATCCTGTTTTATCAATTTCCTAGTTTCACTGTAATCCCGAGTCTTGTTTTTAAGACCTGACTCTTATTAAAATCGATCTAGGTTTTATAAAAAAAGAAAGAAAAGTGCTTGTTAAGAAATGTTCACAAATACACCTATTTTACCCTGTGTTGTTCTTATCTTAGGCCCACTGTAAAGCAAAAGCGAAGAGAGATTAAATTTAATTGCAATTTATATTTACATTTCATTTTTATTATTTTCTTTTACTGGTTTTGCTGGTTTGGTATTACGATTTTATTTTTAATTAATGTTTTGGCCATTAATTTTGTTTAACTTCAACTATTATTTTGAAACTTTCACATTAGAAAACTTCAATTATAATACTTACTTTGTTATAATCACAAATTTTCCAGGATAGGACTAGAAGTTCTTGATGACACTGGATTTTTTTGGTTGAATTTGGAAGATACGTTTGAAGTAACGGATTATTCAAAAGTCGTGTAAAACCATGAAGTATAAATGCGAAGTCTTCGTCTCGATGAATCCGAGACAAATAATTGACGAGCAAGTTTTCAGATATGTCAGTCTGAAAAATCAGTTTTATCAACTTCTTAGTTTCACTATAATCCCGAGTCTTGTTTTTGCGACCTGACTCTTATTAAAATCGATCTAGGTTTTATAAAAAAAGAAAGAAAAAGGCTTGTTAAGAAATGTTCACAAATACACCTATTTTATCCTTTGTTATTCTCATCTCCGGCCCACTGTAAAGCAAAAGCGAAGAGAGATTAAATTTAATTGCAATTTATATATATATTTCATTTTTATTATTTTCTTTTACTGGTTTTGCTTGGCAGCACTAGATGGAATTGGTTGTTTTTTCAGAGAGAAACTGAGTTCCTTTTCTTATCTGTTTCCCATACTCTCTGCCTTCAAGTGATTTACAGAGTATTCTTATTAGGATTGATTCTATTCTATATATTCGATTTGCCACCACTTAAAATCACACTTTCGCACATGCTAGACTTAGAACAGTGAGTTTCCTACGAATCATTTCCGCTGTATTTATTGTTTATATACTTTATCATATAGCTTATTTTATACTGCACGTTGGAAATAAACGCAATATTTTGTAATGAAGTTGTTACTGTTCTCAATTTCTTATTGGAATAGACTAGTTTTCTAAGGTTGCGCTCTCATATCAACTCAAGGTATTTCGGCAAGAAATTCCATTTTCAGGGGGCTCAAATCAATAATTTCCCCCATAATATTTCAGCTAATATTCTTCAATTTTTCGGAGGGAGGTGATTCATACCCATTTCTGGGGGATACGAGATTCTAGTAATCTTTTGATTCTAAAGCTTTTTGAATCTCCAGAAAACAAATTGCTGGTTCATATCTCAACTGTCGAGTATTTAGTTCTCGATGGATGCGACCTTTTGAACAACTCATTTCTCACATTAGTATCGGCAAATACCAGCAAAATCAGGTTTTCATCCGCAAACCTTAACCACAATAAACTGGTAAAATCCCGAAAAGTAATGACTTTTTCGGCAGACTCCAATCAACGAAAACTTAAGTCGGAAATATATTTTTCGTACTTATGAATTTTTTTTTTTCAGTAAAAATAACTGTAGTAGTGTCTTAACTGTAGAAGTAAGCAGCTTCTTTTAAGGAACGACGAAGACCACACTGCCTTCCATAAAACAAAACCCAATAAAAATGAAAAAAAAACGAATATTTCGGCTATATGAACAATGATTGTCATCAGCAAAAATGAAGAAAAGCCAAAAATGAAGACAACAGTAAAATTGTAACTCATTATAAAAAAAGAAAAACTAGATAAAAATTACTACTTTTAAGAAGTATATTGGGTACTAATTTCAGTGACATACCTTTTGTTCACATGAGAAATCATCTAGTTTTAAAACTGTATCAAAATCATATAAAATACAGAAAGAAAAAAGTTTTTTTTTTCAAATCTATGGACATGTTTGCATTTCATCTTTGAGTAAGGCTTCTGAACTCTTATATTAAGCCCTGTCTTTAACTGTTGTAAGTAGCTTGTTTTAAGCAACGACGAAGACAACATTGCCTTTCAATCATTTAAAGAACATCAAATTATGCGAAGTGGGAAAGTTTTTTGAAGACAAAATATCTAAGTGAATATTTCGGATATATGAACAATGACTGTCTTCAACAAAACTTAAAAAAAAACAAAAATAAAGATAACAGTGAAAATCGTAAATCATGAGAAAAAAAAAGACAAATTTCAAGAAGTATATACTATTATCAGGCACATCTTTTATTCACTAAAAAGCATCAGCTAGTTTTAAAATTGTATCGAAATACTGTTTGATGGTCTAAATAAAGATACAAGATAAAAAGAGACACAATTAACTTCAAAACTTGTATATTTATGGCTAAGTTACCAAAAGAACAGGTTCAGAAAAAGAAAGAAACGAAAACTGTTCACTCAGATGGAGAAAACAAATCATGTTACACAAAACCTCACACACACACACACACAGTACCAACATAAGTTTAAAAACTGTTTAACCGGACTTACTCAATCAAATTTACTCCAGTTGGCTATTCACTACCGCATTATAGTTGAGAACTAGATTAATATTGTTTAAACAAATTTTATAAATAATATGGAGAAAAAGCATCCAGAACCGGATCAATTAAATTTAGATTACAGTTCCATCCACATTATTCAACTTATATTGATACCTCAAATGCCTAGGCCTTGTCTAGCTTAAAAAAAAAAAAAAAAAAAAAAAAAAAACTAAGCATAAAACATTCCTAAAAAGAATAGATTGTCGCAAGTACGATAGAAACGCTTCCTTGCAGCATACAGTTTTTAATGTTTATTAAACCTATATTAAGAGTCTCCATAAAACCACAAAAAGGAAGAAAAAGTATTAAAATTAAAATTTGCAGTCATACGCCCGTGGTCTGGAGTCGGAATACCAAAAAAAAAACTATCAGCAGTCACAAAGCATTAGAGGCAGTTTTTAGAACTCCTGTACATACAAGGACATGGGCAAAAATTATTGGAGGGATAGAGTATTTGATTTTCCTGTAGGATAAAGAAAGTGAAAAAAGGCCTTTTTTTACAAATCCATCATTTTTATTTTTAAAGTGAGAAACTATTCCTTGCGCATATTTTGCATCTTCCTCAGGATGGCCAGCAACCCCTTTGTCATCTCCTGTTGCATGCCTTGAGTACATCCTGACTGCAGTAATTCAAAGGAATATAACTTTTTTTTGCCAGAGATTTACACCTCATCCCTTCAACTACACATGCACCCTTGATTAATCAAATATATTCCTCATGCCTCTTGGTTGTCAGTATTTTAGTAATTTTTAGGTTTTCTAAATACATAACGGATGAAACTTTTGAAATCCTAACGCTTCCACAACGAAAAACTTACGACTAGAACAGAGCAAACTCTTAAGAGATAACTTAGTTCTATTGTAAAAAGAAGTGTAAAAAATATTGGGAGCCGTTAAAAAGGTTGGCATTGGCTATTACAAAATTACAACCCAACCCTCGACAAATTTTATTTGAACTACGAATTTTGTATATTTACCACTAATATTAAGACACTCAAGGCAAAGGAACAAAATGAAGTCCAAGAGGCTGCTTTTTTTGTTTCAGGCGTTCTTTTTGAGACAACTGAATCGTGTTTAGTTTCTCTGGATTTGCTTGTGTTCTTAGTTTCCCTTTTCTCTGATATGAATGTCTTGTTCATGCTTTTGAATTATCTCAGCCAATTCAACGGTCAAATTCTCTATTTCAAAACCAAATAAGAAAAACTAACCCAATTATTTTTTTTTCACATGTTTTCCAGTGTACAAACAGAGCTAGCTATCAACACTTACTATTTGCCAACACAATACTTCATCCACTGAATAAATTCAAAATCAACAATCCAATCCATCTATCAATAAAAGAGAAGACATAGGCGTGGGCATTTAATATTGCCAAATACAGTCTTACAAATACTCATTCACTAATAAGCTTATTGATATTATCGATAGTTTCGTCAACAATTTCTCATGTTATTTTCGCATTATTCTTTCTTTTCTTCTGGCTTCGAAGCTTCAGTTTGTCCATTTTCTACAGACTTTGCTTCTAATACAGGTGGCATAGGGGCTGTTCCAACTTCGGGGGCTGTTCCGGTTTCAAGAACTGTCTCGGCTGCAGAAGCTACAGGTATCTCTGATACTGTTGCAGTGGTAATCAATTCTTCAACTAAAAAACATTTCCTTTTAACATGCAATATTTTTCTACTTCAAAAAGACAAGGCGAAAAGTAGATATTTTATAGATACAATCTAAGCCATTTGAAATTCAACCAAGCATTTGAATAGTTACTGATTAACAGCTGTAATAGAAAAACTTCCATGGAGAAGGGGGGTCACAAACCTTGGTCAAGGTTTATATATATCACAAAGTTATATAAGACAATATATACACAAACACACACACACACACGCATATATATATATATATATATATATAAATATATATATATATACATATGTATATATATATATATATATATATATATATATATATATATATATATATATATATATATATATATATACATTATGTATATATATACATATGTATATATATATACATATGTATATATATATATATATACATATATATATATACATATATATATATATATATATATATATATATCTATATATATAAAAATAAGTTGTCTGTCTGTGGATGGATGGATGGATGTGTCAGGTGACGTCACCTGAAAAAACTGGATTAGGTGACGTCAAAACTGAAAAAACTAAAAAAAGGCAAAAACTACAAAAAAAACTAAAAACTAATAAAAAAAATAAAAAAGCTAAAAAACTAAAAAAACTATAAAGGTAAAAACCAATAAAAAACTAAAAAAAAAACTGAAAAAACTAAAAAAAGGCAAAAACTACAAAAAAAAACTAAAAACTAATAAAAAAAGTAAAAAAGCTAAAAAACTAAAAAAACTAAAAAAACTAAAAAAAGGTAAAAAACTAAAAAAAATAAAAAATAAAAAAAAAACTAAAAAAAAGGAAAAAACTGAAAAATAAGCTAAAATAAAGGTAAAAACCAATAAAAAACTAAAAAGAAAAAAAGGAAAAAACTAATAAATGACGACACTCAAAGAGAAAGCGACCAGGACAAAAGGAATGTTCGATTAGCAATCAACAAAGCACCGGGACACAGGGAGTATAAATGACGACCAGGACATAAGTAAAAAAAAAAACTATCTATATATATAAAAATAAGTTGTCAAACTAAAAAAAGGCAAAAACTACAAAAAAAACTAAAAACTAATAAAAAAGCTAAAAAACTAAAAAAACTAAAAAAAAGGCAAAAACTACAAAAAAAACTAAAAACTAATAAAAAAAATAAAAAAGCTAAAAAACTAAAAAAACTAAAAAAACTAAAAAAAGGTAAAAAACTAAAAAAACTAAAAACTAAAAAAAAATAAAAAAAAGGAAAAAACTGAAAAATAAGCTAAAATAAAGGTAAAAACCAATAAAAAACTAAAAAAAAACTGAAAAAACTAAAAAAAGGCAAAAACTACAAAAAAACTAAAAACTAATAAAAAAAGGAAAAAACTGAAAAATAAGCTAACATAAAGGTAAAAACCAATAAAAAACTAAAAAGAAAAAAAGGAAAAAACTAAAAAAAATTTTCATCTAAAAAACTAAAAAAAACTAAAAAAGGTAAAAACTAAAAGAACTAAAAAAGAAAAAAATAAATGACGACACTCAAAGAGAAAGCGACCAGGACAAAAGGAATGTTCGATTAGCAATCAACAAAGCACCGGGACATAGGGAGTATAAATGACGACCAGGACATAAGTAAAAAAAAAAATTAACAAAACTAAAAAGAAGGTAAAAACTACAAAAAAACTAAAAAGAAAAAAAAACTAAAAACTAATAAAAAAACTAAAAAATCTAAAAATCTAAATAAACTAAAAAAGAAAAAAAAGGAAAAAAATAAAGGAGAAAAACAAAACTAAAAAACGAATGTATATACAGACCGGTACACCGGGATACAAATGACGACCGGGACAGAGGGAATATAAATGACGACCGGGACACAGGGACACAACTACAACGGGGACACCGGAGGAAACAGGGGGATGTAAATGACGACCGGGACACCGGGACAGGGAATGGTCGATTAGCAATCACCATCAACAAAGCTCAAGGGCAATCATTAGAATCATGAGGTATAGATCTGAATACAGATTGTTTTCCCATGGACCATTATATGTTGCATGTTCAAGAGTCGGTAAACCTGACAATCTATTTATATGCAAAGACAATGGGACAGCAAAGAATGTTGTATATTCGCAAGTTTTACGTAGTTAAAACCATATATATATATATCTATCTATATTCACAGGTGGGACATAGGGACACAACTACAATGGCGCGTAACTATTATGGCGCGTAACGACTTACGCGCGCGGGGGGGCTTGGGGGGGGGCGCGAAGCGCCCCCACCAACTAGGTGTTGGGGTGGCGCGAAGCGCCACCCCAACAGCTAGTATATATATATATATATATATATATATATATTGCATTCTGAGAGCGAAATTGTCCTACTTCTCGAAAACTCATTCCGAGAAAAGCGCGATTACAGATTTTAACCCTTTTTATTTTCAAGATTCTACTAAATGAAGATTCAGCCGAAAAACTGTATCTGCATCTCTACATGACAAACTAAGATAGAATGTAAAAAAAAAACTTAATTTCTCTTACAGAACGCTCTTAAGGTGTAGAATAATTCCGCTCAGATTCATCTCACGGAAATAACAGAATAAAATAGATTTGCAGAACGAAAGGCAAATTTAAAAAAAAAAGATGAAAAAAAATCGTTTATTGCTAATTCAATGTTTTCAGTTAAAGAAGATGCATTCAATATACGAAAAAATTGACTGAGAGCGAAATTGTTTAGTAGAATAGGAAAAGTTTCCCCTAAGATTCCAACATATAGAAGGTATTAAATATATATAAGGTAATATATATTTATGTAAGACATAAGATAAGATATATATACATATATTCAATATATATCCAATTAAGTCCAGAATGTGAAACTTTTTCTTTCCAAGATCGCTCCAAAGAACTGTCAGGAAACTGCGTGCTTTGAAAACCGACTGAGTTGACGTGTTAATGTCTTTTACCTATGGATCAAAGGCTTGGGATACAATAATTTGACACAATATAAATTTGATTTCAGTATAAGATATTATTTCTATTATAATCATACCAACAAATTTGAATTTTTTTAATTCTCGAAAAGATTGCATCTACGTGCACCTATGCCCTAAAAGTTTGATTGATTACAACGTTTTTTTTTCTATATTTTCTTTCTTCTTTGCTTATAAGCAATATACACGTACCTGCTATAAATATTTTTTTTTTACCTCCAAACGAGCAAAAGGTTCTGAACAGAACTGTGTTGACTATTATTACTTTTTAAATGTCACTTTATAATCTATTCATGTTAAATCACCCAGATTATGCTTAGATAAATACTAAAGAAAAAAAGAAACCAGCAAAGGAGCCCTTCCTTATATTGTCGGAGTAAAAAAAATATATTATAAGAGGTAAACAATAGAATAGCAGCGTCTACCTGTTGTAGCCGTAGGTCCTTCTGTCTTGCTTGCCTCATCAAAATTTTCAACCAAGGCGGGGACTTCGTCATCTTCCTCGCCAGCTGCACCTCCTACCCCACCAAGGCTTCCCAGTCCACCGACTATCCGCTCTTTCAAATGATGCAGACTCCCACTTGGAAGCTGGTTCAATATGGATGGAAGCATTTCAGCAATTGCTATCCAAGAGAAAAGAAATTAGCTATTAGGTTTTTTATTTACTCAAAATTAACACATTAGGGCACAAAGCCAAGGTTCTGTTTCATTGGAACAAAAACAAGAATTTACAGCTTATGAATAATTAAAAAAAACATATATTAAATAGTGCGCCTCTTCTGACTCATAGAATGGCCCTAAATAATGAAATGTTAATGGTCAACCATTGCCAAGAGGGTAGTTCTGACTACCTGAAATTAAAAGACACGAAACATGAACTAAACAAATGGTGTACAACACTCACCAAATCTGTTATTTAAGGGTTTATGAGCATAATGATCATAAATCGGCGGCTAATATTGTAACACAGAAACCCGAAATTATTTCTACAGATTGTGATACATTTTCAATGAAGCTAAATAACCATAACTGCTTCTACTACAACTACTCATACGACACTTTAGGTTTATATGCATTCCGCAAAAATCGGTTTTGTTTTAAAAAAATCCCAGCAATTGGCTTTTTTGGTTCTTCCAAATTCAAACTCCAGTCTATATTAAAAATAAATAAATAATAATAAAAAAAAATCCTGCATTTCTACTTACTATACCTATACGGCCCATGCCATAAATGTGAGTAAAGCTTTGTCTCAAGAGTTTCTCAATGAAAAAAAAAAAAAAAAAAAAAAAAAAAAAAAAAAAAAAAAAAAAAAAAAAAAAAAAAAAAAAAAAAAAAAAAAAAAAGTAATTTCACTTTTATTAAATTCGTCTGTGGTAGCTTATTATTTTATTTTTACACATATTTTACACAGTTTTTAGTTTACACATAAAAAACCAAGCCAAATTGCTATAAAAAAAGAGAAAAAAATCAATGAAGATGGGAAGAGAAGAATCCATTTAAACTTCTACTTTATGCTGATATCCTTTAAATGAAGGCTATGTGAAAAAATATGAATTAGAAAGCTTGAGTTTCCCACACATTCAGGGTTTTTTTAAATAATTTATCAATATTTTAAATGCTTTTCTGTCTTAAGAGTAACTTCTTGTAACTTATACCATTTTTTTTTATTCTAGTTGCCTGATGTCTTAATATACCAGAGCCAGAGTAAACAAGTTCTTTTTACCCACCCCGAACAAAAATCCTGGATACAGCCCTTGCCTTTAACCTACTATATTCTGGAGGATCCTCCTTCCAGTTGAATAATCCTGTCAGGACAAGACCCAATTCAAAGGAGTTATTTCAAACCAGAGCAACGACCAAGCTGAGAAACAACTTTTTCTCAAACCATGTTGTGAACATGTAGAATTGCCTTGCTGAAGAAATAATGACTGCCCCTAATGCTGGTGCTTTCAAAAAGCCAGTTAATCCAATTCATCATCTATTTGTGTACCAAAACATGTAGATTTGAGGGGGATGCTCCTGCTCATCTCATCACTGACCCAGCATCTACAGGCTTGCCTTGATTGCTAGATGTTATGATTGAAGGTATGTATGTTTTTACAAGTGTTTTTCAAATAAAGAAAGAGACTACATTTGTAATAAAAAAAAGATATGTAAGAACATTTTAAGAAAAATCCTTTCAAACACTTGATGTTTTTTAAGTAAATGAAGAAGGATGCAACTTCAACAATTCTTGCATGTCGAGCGATTTTATTTTCTCGTGCCAGTAGAGGCTCCATACACAGGCCTCTTCCTTAAAATAACTGGGAGCAGTTTTAATGTAACAATTGGAAATAAGAAAGCTTTAGAAGAGTAATAACAATAAAAAAGGATACAAAATAGGGACTAACGCTTGTGTTCAGCATGTCCACTAACAGCAAAAGTATTGGCTGCCAATGAAGCCTGGACTTTTGGATTGTTAAAGTGAATAATGGTCCCATCATCCTTGAACATATTTACCTACAAGAGAAAAGAGACAAAAGTAAAGTAGCAATTTATCCTATGATGTAGAGACAGAAAGATAGATTTATTAATATAAATGAACAAAACAAAACAACTAAATGGTTCGAAGCAGAGCTTGTTTGGGCTTAAATCCCCAGTAAACATACAAATAAAAACAATACAAAAAGGAGAGGAAAAATAATGTAGCTAGAATTGGTTCGAACAGGTGGTGGTCTTTCGATTTTCAATGACCAAAAACCAGCATAAGTTTGCAAGAGAATCAATTAGGAATCGAAAGTACAAAGACAATTTCAGCTAAAACTAATCAAGTAAAAAGTCCAGATTGTAGTTACTTCAGTTCAAGGTTGATTTCGGTTTTTACCCAAAGTTTGAACAGAAAAAAACTCCTTGTTACATATCAGCTGAGGTCTACACAGGTCTGATCCTTAAGGATGGAGACTGGACCGTGTTGAGTTACCAGGTTTGGACCCACCCAACTCCTAAAATGTTTCTATATCTAGTAAATTCGTCAAAAAAAATCCCTGGAAAAGATATGTATCTCAAGAGAGGAACAGTTTTTTCTGGATAAACGTCCCCACCCTGAAAGCAAAAAATCAAACACGACACAGTTTATGGCTCAGGCATTCATAGAAAAACATGATCTTTCAGGATTCCTTAGAATTCTTTTCCATCCAAACAAGCCTGAATAGATATTTCTAGTGTTTTTACGATATACAAATCGTTCATTTTTCCCGATGGGCTTGGAAGACACTGAAATGGTTGGTAACCATATGTATCTAATTCGCTTGATATGCATAGGCCTAGAGTCACTTCATAGCACACGCATGTAGTGTATTTTTAGTTGGTTCCAAACCACAATTGTTGCTTTTTAGAAACTTGATGCACTGTCATTCCGCGTTCTTTTTCTCTGAAACTGCAGGAAAAGGTGTTTTACTACAAGGACTTGAGCAATCTTGTCCTCAGACACTGGATACTGAGAGAAAACTATCAGAGATTATACAAATCACCAATAAACACAGCTTAACAAAAATTGTATTGCAGAAATAAACAAACTTATTTTGTTTTATGCTATTCTCATTAATCAATAATCAATTTGCACTGGCTAGAACCATTAATCAATGAGGTACAGCAAAGAAAGTACAAAACACGGAAGATTGTCAAAAACTGATGACAGTTACTGAGAACAATATATTTTGTTGGAGGCAGAAGCTTGCCCTTTGCCACAAGAAACATCTTGGATCCATTTTAATCATACAATCAGAGCCATCTAATAATGATGGCATTCTTCTCCAAGCTCAGCTCCTTCATCATGTTAGTCAAATTAAAATGGAGATATTAAGAAATGTTCGACCTAGAAAGATTAAACGTATTTTTCCTGGACTGATTTTAAAAATATTCTTTCATTGTATAATTCAGTCTTATATTTCTTATTACCATACAATATAGATGTCAACTTTTTCTTCCAGTTTGATAGTTTGTATTAGGTAAATAACAAAGCAGAGCCTTACCCTTAAAATATATAGTTCGGTTCATAAGCCGTTGTTTAATTTGAAGTATTCTTTCATGCTGTTAGTAGTAATAGCAGATGGACCTCGCCTAATCTTAACACAGAATTATAATGGCTCAATCAGAGTTTGCTCATCTGTTATACTCTTTGAGATATAAACTAGTATCTACAGGCAGTGAAAAGATTTGGAAATACTGGTTTTCTGCAGAAAACCTGCTGCAGACATACTAGAATGACAAAATCTAGTAGACTTTCGAAAACCTATTCACAGAATTCCGTGTTACACAATTACACAAGTCGGTTTATCTCATAAAAAAAACTTTCTTTTCCGATTTTCTTGAAAAAAAAAAACTATACTCTGCCAGATTTTGGCAGAAAATAGCCACTTCTTTTTTACAATCAAATCTATGAGTATCCACAGACCCTTTACATACATTGCAGCAAACACGGTTTCAACCTAGTCATTTCTTCTAACTGTTCAATTCCAGTTATTCAGCATTGATTTTGGAGCCTTGATGCATGTTTGTAACCTATACAGTGCTTTACTCTTAAGAACCAACAATCTCAAAAAAAAAAAAAAAAAAAAAAAATTATTACTACTTTTACAGACAGAATCTGACTGAACTATGAAAGAAGATTGGCAAAGCACCTTAATTCTATCATGCATTTAGTTGAACTCTTACAATGCATTCTTTGCTCTATCAAAGTGTTAGAAGGACGTCTTCAAAAGCAATGCAATCGCTAGGTACCACAAAACAATTACAATTTGTAACATGTCTCAACTTTTCAACATGATGCTTCTTTTGTGAGACTCTTAAGAGGACCAACTATCATTTGAATAATGTCTGTAAACATGTAAAGACTATTCTTAACAGAACAGAAAAAAACGTGACAAAAATACTGCAACAACTTTCTGTTTTAAAGAAGCTTAAGATTTTCCAATACTGTCAACTTGGGAACCCTTATAAAAGAACAAGATATAGAAGAATTGTGCAATTTAACAACTCTGATCTGCTCGCTCACCATAGAATCTCTCTACTTAGTCCTCCCCTAGACTACTTTGAATAACAGATGAAACAACGTTTAGAACTTCACTAGAAAAGTAGTGCCAATTCACAAAAAAAGGAGGGCGAGGTACACATCCTATTTTTTAAAATCTAAAAGGAGGATGACATTGGTCCTGTTTTAGTATTTTTTTTTCTTGTTATGAAAATATCAAAAAGGGATTTTTCGATGAATATACTAAAAAACACACGAAATGTTGGTGGGGGGGGGATTGACACTACCGCACCAGAATTTTGTGACATCTCAGCATCCTTGTCCCTATTGAGGTTTTCTATTGATTCCAAAACTATGAAAATTGAGTCTTTGCATGAGTTGTAGAGCAATGCTGCGTTGTCTTTCCAGAAACATACCTCTATATTTCTCTTTGTTTCAGTTCTTGCAATGTTGTTTGCAAGTGCTGCCACATTAGGAAGAAGTACCATGATCTTTCGGAACAGGAATACGTACTGTTAACTAAAATGACTCGGTACCTGGGCTGTGAATGGAAGAACGCAAACGCCATCTGTAGATTAGAAGTTCTGTACAGCAATGTAGATTCTATAACTAACAAGATAGATGAAATTAAGGCAGTGATGGCCCTAAAACCTGAGGAGGACGTATTTGCCTTTACTGAAGTAAAGCCCAAGAGGACATCAACTCCTCTGACGAGACGCAAGTACAGATACCTGGTTTCAAACTTTTCACAAGCTTTGCAAAGAGTTATTATTTATACAAGAGCATCCCTTCAGGTAGGCACTTTTCATATAAATAGTGAGCATAAATCCTGGGTAGAACATGTATGGGTGACAATTAAGCTACATGATAGCCAGCTTGTAAAGGGGTGTCTGTATAGGAGCCCTAGTGCTCCCTGCCAAGTGAGATCAATAAAACCACTAACCAGCTCTGTTGACCAGGTTATGAGGACTACTAATGAAAATGTAGTCATAACAGGAGACTTGAATCTACCCCGGGTGCAATGAATAGAGTTTTATGCTTTGGAAGAAGAAGCTGGTCATATTAACCCATTTCTCGCATGCCTACGAAATCACTCATTGTACCAAGCAATTAATTTTCCAACTAGGTATCGAGATGGGCAAACCCTAACAATTCTTGACCTTGTAAGAGACCCAGGAACGATTGTTAGTATCAAGCCTGAAACGTCATTTGGAGTGAGTGATCCTATTGAAATTGCTTGCCAGCTTAGGTTGTTTTCTAAGAAAAATCAGTATGTAAGACATGTGTACACAGATTACAACCAGGTTAGGCGAGAATTATGAAGACAAGATTGGTCTCATTCTTTATTTAGAATACAGATTCTCCTGAACCATGGAGTAGAGTGAAAGAGATTCTTGTATCATCTTGTGACAAGCATATTACAATACGTGAATCCGTAAACCACGAACAGTCGCTCTTCAGTCTCTGACCTGTTAAGACCTTTCAATTAAGTAAGGCTTAAACCTGTGTTGCAAGACTAAATGACGAAATCAAAATAATTTTGTCCTGAATGCAGATTACAGGTTACTTCAAACGCAGTCAAATGTGTTAATTGCAGTTCTTGGTTCCATGCAGGGACTGAAAAGTGTGCTAGGATAGAAATCACTAGTTGGAATAACTCCTGGATGTGCCTAGATTGCTCTACTAAGTCTAAGGTAAACTGTACTTCTTCTCCAGTGCTTTCTATCCCCCCCATCCGGAACTTCTCGGACACCCCGTACCCCTGTTGAAAGAAGAAGGATTCTTAGCATTCTTAGTGGGCTCAGCAGCCCTAAACATTTTCCAGCCACTCCGCTCAGCCAGTTTCCTCTATTGACTGAAGAACCAACCGTTTCTAACAAGGCTGACACTAGTTTGTGTGATCCTACAGTTTCCCTTGTCCCTTCCCAGCGCCGAGGCTGTTCTGAAGGGAGAACAAATGCATCTTGTCAAACAACTGACTGTAGCATTGATAAATCAGTTCAAACGGACACTGTCCTTACACCCCCCATCTTACAACCAGATATTACCAAAATCTTGGTTTAACAAGAAAAGTTAACGGATGCATTAACTTTCATCTCCAATTTTTTGACTATTCACCAAAGCGATCTAGCAAATCAACCTGCATATAATCCCATTTTGAATGAGGTTAATAATACTTTCATCTCTGACCATAAAAAAAGCGCAATGTCCATAAACCAAATGAATATTGTTGAAGGACTTAGAGGATTAAATCCAGTGATACCTGTCACAACAAGTGACACAAATCCGGAAATTTTCATTGACTTCAATCCACCCTTGATACAGCCTAATTATAATGGTAACCTTGATTACCACATTACAGATGCCCAAAAACGTGTGGACATTAACAAGGTGAATAGCCTGCATAATAAGAGTGTCTCTCCTGATAATAAACTAAAATGTGCTAATATAATCTTGGTAGGTTTTTGCCAATTAGGAGACAATTGTGTATTTGAACACGTTTTTTCTTCAACCAAGCTCCAGCCAAAAAGTGTTTTCGAAAATAGAGGTTAAGGCAAATTACACTAAAAAAAATGAGCTCAGTAATTTTCAACCAAGTGCATCAACCAAGTTCCAACAAAAAAAAAAATGTGATATGCAAATATTTTGATCATAATCGTTGTAAATTTAGTAAGCAGTGCAAATTTTTACATATATGTCGTAATTTTTATTTCAGGTAGTTGTGGTTCCGTTAAGTGCAGTTTTGACCATGTGAAGCTTTGTTCAGTTTTAGCTTGTAATAACAAATATTGTAGTTTTGCCCATGCACCAAAAGTAGGTGACGTTAATTCTCCTCCCTGGGGCCCTGTTCCAGTGTCCCTGTCCAAAGATAAAAATTATAAGAGCCACTCATCTCCCTTCCGCCGTCCTTTTTTAGTGCACCGCACTCAAGCAAAAATTTCTCATCAAAGTTCATCAGATACAGCTCAAAATTGACAAACCCTTCCCGATCCCGAACTCTCCTCCCTTATCCTTTGTTACCTCCTCTCCCTCCCCGCATACATAAGTCCTATTTCCTCCCCCCTCATAGTATGCTCTACTATACCCTCCCTACTCTGCCACAAACCAGCAATTCCTTGACGGGCATGAATCACTGTTCCCCCCCCAGCTCCCCTTTCCCAGCACCTTACGAACCCCCCCCCCCAGTCCATTCGTTTTATCCCTCGTGCCTACCCTGTCAACGTGACTCAGGTCTGAAACTTTTTGCATTCAATAATTGTCTTGTAATGAATCCTAATTGTTCTCCTCGTGCTTCATCCATATCATTGCCCGTCCCCCACCCCAAATCCCCAAGACAAATCCTTCTCTTACTCTAATAATTCATCTATCGATGTTGACTCTAGTAGCCAACCCATAAAAGTCAAATGTGCTCCCTCGGTCCCTTGTTCTGACTACATTAATCTGGCCCCCACTAAGAATCCCACCACACCCCCTGTACCCATTTGTAATTTAAATAAAGTTAAGTGTAAAAATGGTACCTTTGCAGGTCGTTTTAAATTTCGCACACTTTTGTTAAGCAACGCTGAAAGTCTTAATTTTGAAAAAAATTTCTTAATGAATTAGACTCCTTTTCTAAAATATATAGATCAGACATAATTGCTATTACTGAAGTACACGCTCAAAATACACACACGTTAAAAATGAATAATTTCTCCCAGTTTATTAAACTCAGACCCGAAACCCACCCTCTGGGTAAGAAAGGGGGTGGAATTCTTTTCTTTGTCCGTAATGATTTTTATCCATCACTACTCTTCCCCCTCTCGGAGGTAGTTACCACTTTAGCCTACTCCTATCTCCACTAGCTACAGATAAACATTCGTTTACTATTACTGAAACCGTCTTTAGACCTATAATTGACTCAGGACTCTACAATTTTGGCTCTTGGATCACTAGTGAAAATTGTTCCCCTGTGTACCAAACAAATGATGTCGACTTTAAGGCTTTGTCCCTCCAAAAATTATTGAGGAGTAATTATGAAGCCCATTTTCCGGTGAAAAAAATAAATTAAAATATGCTCTACCGATAAACCTTACATTACTGCGACTTATTAAAGAGATTTGCGGAAAATTCCTCTCCCTGAGCCCCCTTACAAGATAGCCAACGATTTGAACCTGCATATTGCGACCATAGTACAAAGCCTCCCTCCACCTCTTTCCCCTAAATTTCTCCCTCTGATGTTATAAATAAAATCCGAAAGCTCAAAAAGTCAAGTACTTGCCCATTAGACATCCCAATTGATTTGATTAAAGCCTTTTCAGACACAATTGCTGGACCTTTATCTAATATTTTTAACCAAATTACAAAATCTGGTAAATTCCCAAGTTGCTGGAAACTAGGTTTTATAACACCCATCCCGAAGAAATCTTCCAGTCTGACTATAACCAACATGCGTCCTATTGCAATCACTCCAGTTTTTTTCTAAGCTTTACGAAGGGTTCCTTTGTGACTGGCTTAAAATTAAAATTATACCACGCATTGACACCCGACAGTTTGGTAATTTTAGAAAAACCTTCACCACCCATTACCTTGTACACTTGATTCACACCATCCTAAGTGAACTAGAGAAACCAAATGTTTGGCTAAACCTGGTTTTAGTCGATTTTCAAAAAGCGTTTGACTTAGTTGACCACAATATTCTAATTCGTTTACTACACGATGACTTTGAAATTGGCCCACTTTTAGTAAATATTGTTATAGCGTTCCTTTCAAACAGATCACAAGTTGTAAAATATAAAAATACCTTCTCTAACCACCTCCCTAGGTACTGTGGAATACCTCAAGGAACCTTATTAGGACCATTATTATTTCTTGTCATGATTAACGAAATTGGCAAGGAATTCCCCCAAAGATGGAAATATGTGGATGACTTGTCGATCCTTGAAGTATGTCATAGGAATACTAAGTGACCCCATTGAAATCCTAACCCAATGTTCGGATGAATGTAAGAATCTAAATTAACAGTAAATCCCACTAAATAACAGATAACGACGATCAACTTCTTGAAATCTACTCCTGCTTTTTGCGACCCGATCCCACACGAAATGCTAGTGAAACATGTTAAGCTTCTTGGTGTCACAATTTCTAATAATCTTAAATGGGACACACATGTTTCCAACATTGTTAAACAAGCAAATGTTTCACTATCCATTTTTAAGCTGCTAAACAAATTTAATTGTCCTAAGATACATTCCCTCCGTGTTTACTTATCCTTTACCAGGCCGTTATTGGAATATGCATGTCCGGTCTGGCATTCGCAACTTTCAAATGAACTTAGTGACAAAATCGAGTCGGTCCAAAAGCGTTCACTCAGGATTATTTACAAAGAAGGCAAAATTCCATACTCCTTCCTCCTTAACGCTGCACGCATTACCACCTTAAAAGAAAGGGGGGAAAATTTTGCCTGTTTTTCGCTAAATCAGTCATTTCCAATCCCCTTACTGAGGACTTACTCCCTGATTTTCACAATCCCATTAGACTCCGACTCCCCTGGTCAGCCTCCTTAGCAAACCCAACTTACTCTCCGATCCATGCTGTTACAGAGAGGTTTCGTAAAAGTTTTATACCCTTTATTCTGGAACACCTTAATAATTGCCAAATTCCCCTTTTCCTCTATTGCCGTTTTTATTTTCTTGATTTACTGCAATGTTTTTGTAATTTAATAGTTAAGTTTACTGATTTGCCCTTTATTTCTAATGATTTTGCTTTTTTAATTTCTTTTTAATTTTAAGTGTTTGACTTAATGTACTGTTTTGAATTTTTTTTTTTTTTTTTTTTTTTTTTTTTTTTTTTTTTTTTTTTTTTTTTTTTAGCTTTTACTAACCTATAAAGCGAATTCGGCTCTATAGAGCTTGTGATAGTCTTTTGAAAATAAATATTATCTTATCTTATCTAACTCTTCCTTTTCTGACCTGTGATATCAAACTGGCAATCCAAAAAAAGAAAAAGCAGAGGAAGAAATATAAAGATATACCAACACAGCCAAATTACGATAAATTTAAGCAACTCTGTAATAATGCTCAACGGCTTTCAAGAAAACTTACAAGAGCGTATAAATAAGCAATTGCAGATGCTTCCAAATCAAATCCCAAGATATTTTGGAGGTCTGCTTCCCTGCAGAACTCCAGAAGTCACTCAGCAACTGAGGTTCCTATAGATGGAATATTTAATACCCGCCCTAAAGACATAGCTGAGACACCGAACAATCAGTTCCAAGAAGTTTTCACCACCCCAGATTGAGATCCACTTCCCAATCAACCCAAGTATACAATTACTGTTAGTGGAGATGACGTTGAGGCTAGAATGAAAAACCTGAACCATAACAGATCTGTAGGGCCTGAGATACACCCCCGGACATTAAAAGAAGCTCATGCAGAATTGGCCATGCCTCTCGCAGTACTTTTCCAAAAGTCCCTAGATACAAAGATAGTACCTCAGGACTGGGAAAATACTAATATCCCCCCTATCCATAAAAGTGGCAGCCGATTAGACTTAACAAATTACCTCTTTTTTTAGCATTACATCCGTTGTTGGGAAAATTTTGGAAGGATCAGCAAATACTGCCATTGTCAGAAACCTCACCTCTAACAATCTTATTAGAGTGATTCAGCATGGATTTAGATCAGGATGATCCATTGATACGAATCTGATAAATGTTTACGATTTTGTCACTGAGCTCCAGGATAAAGAAATCCCAGTAGACCTCATTCAGCTGGATTTTCCTAAAGCATTTAAGAAGCTTGTCATCGTTGACTACAGGCAAAGTTAATTGCAATTGGGGTAAGCCAGGAGTATGTTGAGTGGGGTGATGGCATTCCTGAAAGATAGAATGCAGAACGTAAAGGTGCAGAGGGAAAACAGTCAGGCATTTTACTCAGATAGTACTGTAGTGGAAAGTGGAGTCCCACAGAGAACGATCCTAGTCCAACCTTATTTAACACCTACGTCAACAATGCCCACAATCTGTCAAAAACACAAGAGCTAAGAGCTCATATGGCATTTGTGATGAGGTAGGAAGTGCCAAGAGCTCATATGGTATGAGCTCTAGCAAAATTCTAAGAATCAATAGATTGCTTTAAAAGGAAAATCAGAAGCTTGATGCCGGTCGGGATTTAAAATGAGAGTTCTTAAGCACAAGATCCTTCTAAATATCAAATTTCATTAAGATCCGATCACCAGTTCGTAAGTCACAAATACCTCATTTCTTCTAATTTTTCTGAATTACTCCCCCCCCCCAACTCCACTAAAGAGAGCGGATCTGGTCCGGTTATGTCAGTCACTTATCTTGGACTTGTGCTTATTTTTCCAATCAAGTTTCATCCTGATCTCTCCGCTATAAGCGTTTTTCAAGATTCCCCCCCCCCCCCCAATGACACTAGATCCGGTCAGAACTTAGAATGAGAGATCTGAGTTATGAAGTCTTTCTAAATATGAAATTTCATTAAGATCTGATCACTTCTTCTTAAGTTAAAAATACTTCATTTTTTAAAATATTTTAGAATTAACCCTTCCCCCACCCACAACTCCCCCAAAGAGAGCGGATTCGTTCCGGTTATGTCAATCAAGTATCTAGGACTTGTGCTTGTTTTTCTCACAAAGTTTCCTCCCTATCCCTCCACTCTAAGCGTTTCGCAAGATTTTAGCCCCCCCCCCAATGTCACCGATCCAGTCGGGATTTAAAAGAAGAGCTCTGTGACACGATATCCTTCCAAACATCAAATTTCATTAAGATCCGATCACTCCTTCGTAAGTTAAATATACCTCATTTTTTCTAATTTTTCAGAATTAAACCCCCCCCCAACTCCCCCAAAGAGAGCGGATCCGTTCCGGTTATGTCAATCACGTATCTAGGACTTGTGATTTTTTTCCACCACGTCTCATCCCGATCCCTCCGCTCTAAGCGTTTTCCAAGATTTTAGCCCCCCCCCCACCCAACGTCAACGGATCCAATCGGGATTTAAAATAAGAGCTCTGAGACACGATATCCTTTCAAACATCAAATTTCATTAAGATCCGATCCCTCGTTCGTAAGTTGAAAATACCTCTTTTTTCTAATTTTTCCAATTTAACCGTCCCCCCACTCCCCCCAGATGGTCGAATCGGGGAAACGACAATTTCTAATTTAATCTGGTCTGGTTCCGGATACGCCTGCCAAATTTCATCGTCCTAGCTTACCTGGAAATGCCTAAAGTGGTAGAACCAGGACAGACAGACCGACAGAACAACCGGCAGAATTTGTGATTGCTATGTCCCTTGGTAAATATCAAGTGCCATAAAAATGGACCTGTATGCCAATGATAGGAAAATCATCAGCCCTGCAAAAACAGCTGAAGAGCAAGCCTTATTACAAGCTGACCTAGACAAACTTTCAGATTGGACAAAACTCAGGAAGTAAAAAACGGGACAGTATCACAGGTGTGGAATAAATCGCCCTTGGCAGGTGATTGATTCCTCCCTTGCTGAAAGAGACCTGGGTATACTTGTGGATGAAGAATTGAAGTTTGACCAACATGCTAAGTCAGTTGCCTCTAGAACACATGGACTTGTAACCCTGGGAATTGTAAAAAGGGTGTTCTGCAGTAGGTCACCAAGCTGATGTCAATATATAGAAGTCCTTTGACCAAAACTGGAATTTGGGATGTGTGTGGCGACCCCACTGAATGAAACTGACAAGAAAAAACTAGAGTCTCCAAAGACGAGCAATTAAATCAATAGAGGGCTGCAAAAGCCTGGACTACCCATCCCGCCTGGAGGAGTTAAAGATTTTTACCTTCTCCTATTGAGAGAAGCACAGGAATGTCATCATGGCATACAAAATGCTGCACACAGTCCTTGTAACAAAATATGCTTGAACCTAACCAATCCACAAGAACTAGCGGACACACCATGATGCTAAACTGCAAATGAGCCAACACCAGACTACAGAACAACTTCTCCCCAAATTAGAGTCGATGGGCTTTGGAACTGCCAAAGGGAAGTAGCAGTCTCAGTCCCTAGTATGGAGGCCTTCAAGAGAGCTGTGGACAAAAATTGGACATCCAAGCTATGGCTTCGAGAATGGGATGCAGCCAACGCGTTGGCTCAACATCTTCACTAACCAACACCTGCAGGATAATACCTTATTTGCTGGATGATGCGATTTAAAGTAAGGTAAATTTCTCTATACTTAGAATTCACTTTGTTTTGTAGAAACTCAAACAAGTCAACCAGAACTTCTAGTTGACTTTTTTTAGGCAAAATCTAAGACATCAGGCTGCTAAAAACCTTTAAACCTATTGCATTAATCCAATAATTAGGCTTTCTATACACCTTTAAAACGTATTTGTGTTCCTTTTCTCTTTGTCTTATAAGGTCTTCTGACCAGCATACAATATTATATGATATAGTATTTGGTAGCTCTTCCTTCCAACAAAAATATTAGGTACAAGACTGGGAGGAAACATTAAAACATTTTGTGTATTTCAAACACTGCCCTTCCTGAGGGACAGGCAAATTTTTCATTTAGTTAATTATAACCATCCAGGGTGCATTGTTCTTGAAAATAATCAGTAAGCAGCTAAAAGCATTAATTATCAAATCAATATTAGATAAGACATAATAGAAAAGAAAGTAGAAAAGTCTAAATAAGCTCTTAAATAATTTCATCCTACCTCTTCTATTCCAGGTATATTATTAACTGAAAGCTTTTTGAGTGAGCCTTGCAATTTTTTGTCATCTGTGGTAGCTGTCCTGTGTATGACCTTCTTCTTCCTCCTAGCAGTACCTGGTCCACCGATTCTCACCTGAGATTGAAGTTTTGCAAGTCTATCAGCATTCATCTGCAAAGGAAATGGTTTCTTCAAATATCCAACATCAGTTGTATTAGATGGGGGTGATACAAAGACAATCTAACAAGGCAGCAGCGCATCCAGGGGGGGAGCACCCCCCCTGACGTAGTAGGGGATTTGTGGTTGGGACCGTTTGCTTTGGTTTGGGAATGTTTTTATTGGTTTTTAGTAGTTGAGTTCTTGATAAGTTTTTAATTATTAAGACTGTTTCTTTTTGCAAACAAGTTTGAAACATGTTTCAGTTATGTTGTGCAGTCTGTTAGATTTTACTAATGACGCATACCACCAAAAATTATTTAATTAAATTTTCGGTTTATCAAGGAAATTTGTCTGTATTACCACACAGGCCAAGTGGGAGGTCAAAATTTTTATTTTGTAATAAGGAGGTGAAATTTAAATTTCTAACTTCTTTAGGCTGTCAAAATGATGTTTCGGGATTGTCCTGTTGCTGAAACGGGACTGAAAAGTAAATTTTTATAGTTAAAAGTTTGTCTTCAATTCTTGCTATGGCACTGGGGCAAAGAAATTTATATCATTACTTTTTTGGGTGCTTTGTTTTCTGGGTTTGGTTTTTTGCGAAGTGGGGTGGTTCTAACAACATGGCTGTTTTTTAGGGGATTAGTATAATAGAAAGTAAATGTATGAAAAGTACAAAAATTATAAATTTAAGTTTTGGATTTTACTAAGCAAATGGTGGTAACTTTACTGCCTATTTTCATCAAACAGTTCGTGGTAACGAACTGTAGTAAGGAGCGACCCAGCTCAATAGTAACCGAAACTCTAAAAAATGGAATTTTGATAACAATAGTTATATCAAAAGAATCGCATTTTAATGCTAATTTTAAATATACTTGTTTCATCAAGATCAGTTATACCCATCAAAAGTTTCAAGCCTCAGAAAATCTGCCTCATTTTAGAAAATAGCAGGAAACACCCCCTAAATGTCATACAATCTTAACGAAAACCACACAATCAGATTCAGCGTATCAGAGAACCTTATTATAGAAGTTTCAAGCTCCTATCTACAAAAATGTGGAATTTCGCATTTTTTGCCAGAAGACAGATCACGGATGCGTGTTTATTTGTTAGTTTTTTTTGTTTTTTTTTTTCCCAGGGGTGATCGTATCGACTGAGTGGTCCTAGAATGTCACGAGAGGGCTCATTCTAACGAAAATTAAATGTTCTAGTACACTTTTTAAGTGACCAAAACAATTGGAGGGCACCTAGGCCCCCTCCCACGCTCATTTTTTCCCAAAAGTCACCAGATCAAAATACTGAGATAGCCATTTTATTCACCATAGTCGAAAAACCTGATAACTATGTCTTTAGAGACAAATTACTCCCCCGCAGTCCCAGTGGGAGGGACTGCAAGTTACACTTTGACCTGTATTTACATATAGTAATGGTTACTGGGAAGTGTACAGACGTTTTCAGGGAGATTTTTTGGTTTAGGGGGGGGTGCGTGGGAGGATATTTCCATGGAGAAACTTCTCATGGGGGAAGAGAATTTCAATGAAGGGGGCGCAGGATTTTCTAGCATTATTTGAAAAAACAATGAAAAAATAAATATGAAAAGTTTTTTTCTACTGAAAGTAAAGAGCAGCATTAAAACTTAAAACGAACAAAAATTATTACGCATATGAGGGGTTTACCTCCTCGTTATACCTCACTCTTTACGCTGAAGTATTTTTAGTAATTTCAACTATTTATTCTACGGGCTTTGTGATTCAGAGGTCATTCTTAAGGAATTGGGACAAAATCTAAGCTTTAGTGTAAAGAGCGAGGTATCAACGAGGGCTGAACCCCCTCATATACGCAATAAAAATATACGAATATAGAAGTTCGTTACGTAAGTTAATTCGTAAAATACGTATATTTTTTACTAATGAAAATGTTCGTAAAACAATTAAAAGTTCTAGTTGCCTTTTAAAGTAATCAAAAAATTGGAGGGCAACTAGGCTTCCCCCCTCTCCTTTTTCTCAAAATCTTCCGATTACAACTATGAGAAAGCCATTTAGCCAAAAAGAAAATTAATATGCGAATTTCGTTTTAATTATTTATGTGCGGAGAGCCAAGATCAAAACATGCATTGATTCAAAAACGCCCAGAAATTAAATAAAAAAGACAAGTTTTTTTTTAATGAAAGTAAGGAGCAACATTAAAACTTAAAACGAACAGAAATTACTCCGTATATGAAAGGGACTTTTCCTCCTCAACTTCCCGCTCTTTACGCTAAAGTTTCTTACTGTTTTAAAAATAGAGTTAAGAGAGAGAGTCAAACTTTAGCGTAAAGAGCGGGGTGTTGAGGAGCACCTGGCTCAGTAGTAAACGAAACTCTCAAAACGGAATTTTGATGCTAAAAGATACAGCAAAAGAATCAGATTTTCATGTTGATTTTAAATATATGTTTCATCAAATTTAGTCTTTGTCATCAAAAGTTACGAGCCTGAGAAAATTTGCCTTATTTTGGAAAATAGGGGGAAACACCCCCCAAAAGTCATAGAATCTCAACGAAAATCACACCATCGAATTCAGCGTATCAGAGAACCATATATCAAAAATTTCGAGCTCCTATCTACAAAAATAAGTAATTTTGTATTTTTGCCAGAACACAGATCACAGGAAATGAAAAGTTCTAGTGCCCTTTTTAAGTGACCAAAAAAATTGGAGAGCACCTAGGCCCCCTCCCATGCTCATTTTTCCAAAATCAACGGATCAAAATTTTGAGATAGCCATTTTGTTCCGCTTAGTCGAAAACCCTAATAACTATGTCTTTGGGGATGAATTACTCCCCCACAGCCCCTGGGGGAGGGGCAGCAAGTTACAAACTTTGACCAGTGTTTACATACAGTAATGGTTATTGGGAAAGAGCGAGGTATTAACGAGGGGACAAACCCCCTCATATACATAATAAAAATATAATATAAAAGTTTATTACGTAAGTTAATTCTTAAGTTACGTAAATTTTTTACTAATAAAAACGTTCATTAAAAATCAAAAGTTCTAGTTGCCTTTTTAAGGAATCAAAAAATTGGAGGGCAACTAGGCCTCCTTCCCCAGCCCTTATTTCTCAAAATCGTCTGATCAAAACTAAGAGAAAGCCATTTAGCCAAAAAAGGAATTAATATGCAAATTTCATTTTAATAATTTATGTGCGGAGAGCCAAAATCAAACATGCATTAATTCAAAAACGTTCAGAAATAAAATTAAAAAAAAACTAGTTTTTTTAACTGAAGGTAAGGAGCTACATTAAAACTTAAAACGAACAGAAATTACTCTGTATATGAAATGGGTTGTCCCCTGTGAAATCCCTCGCTCTTTATGCTAAAGTTTGACTCTGCCACAATTCTACTTTTTAAAACAATTAAAAACTTCAGCATAAAGAGCAAGGGATTGCACAGGGGACAACCCATGACCAACCTAGGCCCAACAATGTTTAATCTCTATGTAAATTATGCCCCTGAGGAGGTAAGGAATGGCTTGGAACTGTACGCAGATGATTCCAAACTCTTTGGTCCAGCACCCTCAACTGCTCTTCTTTGTATGAAGATGTTAACGACCTCTGTCTGTGGGCAAAAACTTGGATGCTTGAGTTCAACCCATGCAAATGCAAAGTCCTGCATCTTGGTCCAAACAACCCCTGCCTTACTTATCACATGGTTGACTCTGCAGGTGCTGATTTGCCCATTCAGAGTGCCAAGGAAGAGCAATGATCTTGGGGTAGTCATTGACAATAAGCTTAAATTTCATAGTCATTGTCAGAACAAAGCAGTTAAGGCAAACAAGGTCCTTGGTTTGATCAAGAATTCAGTTGCAAGTCGTCAACCAAGAGTTATCAAGAAGCTTTACACAGCCCTTGTTCATCCCCATGATTGGTTGACAATCTGCACTTTAAGTGAGACATGGAGACACTGGAGAAGGTCCAGCATAGAGCAACCAAGCTCTGTTTTCCCAAAAAACAAATCTCCTATGAGCAACAACTAGACATCACATGTCCAGGAGTCCAAGTCACATGTCATTAGCTTTGTGTCTGTCTTTCTTTTCCTTATAAAACCAATTTTAGCAAATCTCTGAACTGGGTGCACTGTGGTGGAATGTACTGATCCAAAAACTGTAATTTACCTCTAACTACATAAATGGTTGTCAACCCCACAAAGATGAAGAGAACAGCATAGGCTTTTTGACCATAACTTGGTTTAATTTTTATTTCAACTCATATAGCAAGCCAAACACAAGGAATGCTGAGAAGATTGACATACCACTCAACACAATAGCTTCTAATATCACTAAAATAGAGCAATTTTCACTTTCAACACCTTTATTATCAATTAAACCATGGTTTTATTTCGCATGAATGGTCAAATAATTAAGGTTGTCTTGACTATGTAAAAGGTTGTCTACCCCACAAAGATAAAAAGGACAGGGTAGACTTTTTGGCCATAACTTTGTATAATTTTCAATTCAACTCATATAGCAAGTTGAAGACAAGGAATGGGAAGAAGATTGACAGACCACTCAGCAATATAGCTTCTAATACCCACTAAAATAGAGCAACTTTCACTTCCAACACCTTTATTATCAATTAGACCGCAGCTTTATTTGACAATACTGGACAAATAATTTAGGACCTATTGGGAGTCATGTAACTAATACAAATGATGATTCTGAAACAGTTTTGAAGATTTAGTGAGCACTGGTGCCAATATTAGCACCAAATGAACAATGAAACCTTTAAATTTTCTATGGAGCTTTCAAATACTTTCTTTTATGGAACTTTCATTTGAATGCTTTACATTTTGTAAATATATTTGTCTATCCAAAGGTCCCTTGTGAACTATTGTCAAAATCATGCAGTCATTTTTCTAGAACTTGTTTGTATTTACATCTATGACCAAAATAAGATCCAATCATGTTGCCAATATAAGTGTAAAAACCAGTTTTAGCTGTGGTATCAGGGTATTTTTGTCAACTTGAAAAGAAGTAAAGTGAATAAAATTTCAGGAATAGATCTGTGGCTAAATTATACACTGGAAAAAAATATTGTCAGATTCTATGAAGATAATGCTACTATGAGTTATCATAATAGGATAATGCTTTTTCTTAAGCACCAAGGAAATAATCAATGAAATCTGATTCATTGAATAAAGTGAAATTTTCAAGAGCACTATCATTATGATAAATTTGTCAAATGCCAAAATAAATTACACAGCATGAGCCAAAAGATTGTTTGTAATTACAAAGAAGCTATTGTATCTGATTGTACAACAAACCCTAAGAAATTTTGGCAGGATGTGTAAGACCAACCTAGAACATCAAATTAAACCTAACATGAGAAAACTAAATGACAATGCTATCTCTGACATGAAGACAATTGCAAGTTTTCTGAAAGATTTTGCACAAATTTCACTACATCACCATCAAACACTACTCCTCCCAACATTCCCACTATCAAAGTGACCACAAATGCTAACTACCTTTACTGCTGATGATATTTGCAAAAGACTAAAAATGCTGAAAGCAAATAAAGCAGTCAGGCCTGATAACTTTTGTCCATGGCTTGTTGAAGAAACTGCCCAGGACATATCAAATGCTGATACTTCCATCTTTTGCATGGTGAGCAATGTGGTGAAAGTCTTTTCTTGACTGCTTAGAAGAACACTTGCTATTCCAGGTTGGGACGTTTCTGACAAGATCTCAAGAAGGACAAAATCTTTCACTTCCTGACCTCATTTTGATGAATAATCCTAAGTTGTTCATTAGTATACAATCACAGCCCTCATTTGGAGAATGTGACCTCAAAGCAATAAAAAATTGATTTTGACTGTAACCACAGACATCAAATCTAACACAGTCAAATCAAGCATGAACTCAATCAGTGTGATTGGTCATTTGTCAAAGGGGGCCCACCTGTTTGGAGGGGGCCCACCAAGGCCCCCTCCAAACCAACCCTTAATGAAAAACTAGTTATGTCATCACCTCTTCATGTAAATAGTTTTGTTGCTCTATTGCCTTGTTTTGTTTGTCATTTTGATAGACTTTCAGTTGATATTTCTTGTTCAGCTTCATGCAATCCTTCTCCAAAGGTTTCTGCAAAGTTTTGCAAGTGCCATATCTGAAGTTACCTCTGAGTCTCAACAGCCAAATTTCCCAAGTCAGAAGCCCCCTTCTGGGAATATTTTCCATGTTCTTTCAAGCAATGTTGACGGTCTGACAAATAAGCTTCTTGAATCCAAAGTGCTTCTTAAGGAAGAAGCAGCAAATGTGGTGGGTTTTGTTGAACTGTTACCAAAACATAGTCTATTTGTGGTTACTGAAATGTCACTACAGATCTCAGGATATCAGCTATTTAGCAACTCGGAGCACCCAAATTGTCAAAGAGGAGTTAGCGTTTATGTAAGAGACAGTATCAAGGTTAGTGTTGTAAGTCCTTCTATGCTTGATATATCTTTGATTGAAAGTGTATGGCTTGATATCTCCATTGCTAATAAAAAATTGCATCTTGGGTGTGTCTATTGAAGAGTGCTCCTTCCCTTGAAGATAGTGAATTGGCCCTCAAAACTAACTGGATATTCTTCATCTAATAGTAGAGACTCACTTTTGCCTATCAAATAATCTTCATCAGACTATTGATAAGCCTACATGCCATAGAGCTGATCAGAATCTCTTGCTGTTAGACCTCTTCATATCACATGATCCTGATTCCCTCATTCATAATGATTATTTACTGCCTATTGCTAGTAGCAACCACCTAGTTATTCTGTCTGTGTTGTCCCTAAATAGTTGTCCTCAACCTAAATTTTGTCCTCAGACTTTCACCAACTATGAGGCAATACAGCAGGAACTTTCATTAGCAAACTGGTCAATGCTTATCCCTGGTGACATCAATGAGCCTTGATAAAATTTAAAAAAAAACCCTCATTGCTCTTGAAAAGAAACACTCCAGGGTTATTTTTAGAAAACAGCCTAAAACACTCCCCTTCCTCACTAGGAAGTTAAAAAGCTGATTAACCAGAAATCTGGAGCTTGGAAACAGTACATGAAGGAGAGGAACTAGGAGACCCTGTTTATTTACAATGCAGCATGGAATCATGTAACAGATTCTGCCAAAAAACTGAAATCTGCTTATGAGGAAAAATTAGCTTCTGACACCAAGTTAAACCCAAAATATTTCTGGAGACATGTCTGCTACAAACCCAAATCATCATACTATTCCTGACCTTGTTGATCATGGTGTTCTACATTCATCTCCAATAGATAAGGCTGACCTTCTAAATGTACAATTTGCTCCTGCCTTCACCCAAAACTCAGGTACCTCCTCTCCAGATCCTCCACTGTAAGAAGTGCTTTTTCCCATGCCTGATCTGTCAGTAAGTGAAGTAATGGTTTTCAATAGCCTTGGGAAGCTTGATGTAAATAAGTCCAAGGGACCAGACAGTGTTCAGCCACATCTTCTTAAGGAGTGTCAAAAAGCTCTCAGTTACCCCCTGTGCATGCTGCTCTAGTTATCTCTTCAAAATGGGGGACTACCGCATGATTGGAAAACATCTCATATAACCCCAACCCATAAAAGGGATAAAGAGACTCAGTAGAAAATTACCATCCTATAAGCATCATTTCTGCTGTTGTTAACATGCTTGAGAGATTTGTTAACAAAGCTCAAATTGAACATCTAGAGATCAATAGCATCCTCTCCACATTGCAACATGGATTCAGACCTGGTAGATCTGTGGACACTAACCTCATCCAAACAAACGAATAAGTGACTACACTGCTTGATAAGAGTCTTTCTGTTGACATGATTCTTCTTGATCTGTCCAAAGCATTGGACAAGGTTTGTCACAAATTCCTCATAATCAAACAGAAGGCTTCAGGTGTCAATGAAGGTGTTGTACAGTGGATTATGGACTTCCTCTCTGAAAGATCACAGAGTATCAGAGTTTTTGACTCACAAAGAATTTCCCATTTCTCTTCTCCTACAACTGTATTAAGTGATGTGCCCTAGGGCACTATTCTTGGATCAACACTTTTCAACTTCTATGACAATGATTTACCCACCCTTCTTTCAAATCTTTTTACCCTTTATGCTGATGACTCAAAACTAGTTGGAAAAGCAGCTACTCCCTCTGACCAGCAATCAATTCAAACAGATCTTGACAGTCTAGGTAGATGGGCTAGCATGTGGCTCCTTGCTTTTAATGTTGACAAATGCCATGTCATTCATTTTGGCAAACACAATGAGCATTGTAAGTATTTCCTTCAAGACAACTTCCTTTCTGCTGTTTCTAATGAAAGAGATCTTGGGGTTGTCAATCACCAATTAAAGTTTATTGGCCATGCTAAGTCTGTTTCATCTTCTGCAAATATATCCCTTGGTATCATAAAAAGAACCATCTCCAGCCAACACCCAAGAGTTTTTTTAAGTTATATAAGGCACTTGTACAACCACATCTGGAGGTCAGAATGTCATTGGCAGCCACTTTTTTTCAAAAAAGATAGAAGTTGCTTGAGGATGTCCAGTGTTGTGCCACTAAGATGGTTAGCAGCATGAATAAATTCCCATATGAAGAAAGATTACATTGTTTGAAACTGCCATCACTGCATACTGAATGAAAAGGGGTGATATGATTTTAACCAAAATTCTTTCTAAAATCACCCTTCCCAGTCTCTTCACACAGCCCTTGCATTCTGGTACTAGAGGATATTCAATGAAGCTCCCTATGCAGCATTCCACAAGTAGACATATAAGTCATTTCTTCAGCCAAAGAGTAATCAATATGTGGAATCAACTGTCTGAGAAAACAGTTTCTGCAACTTCAACCCCCAATGTTCAAGTCCCACCTTGATAAGGAATGGCTCTGTGAGGAGTTCCTTTACAATTAGGAAGCTGCAGAGTCCTCCACAAGAGTCTAGATCAACAGCCACAACCTACACCAAATGAATGTTTTTTCATCACTGGAGCATCACAAGGATAGAGAATCCTTATATTACTCCAAGCTGCAATTCAAGGTAATTAAGGTAACAAGAAGAATAAACTGTCCAAGCTCATAAACCAGAACCCCCATAAAGCTGACTATCAAGTTAGGCTCAAAGTTGTAATGAAAAAATTTGAGCCCTGTCCAGAGAATCTCAACAAGGTCATTGCAACAACCACAAAAACCCCAAGAAGTTCTGGAAATATGCCTCTGCACATGAGCCTGGTAGACACACAGTTATAGAGTTAATTTGTAATATAATCCAGTCAAATGACCCCTAAAAAATTGTTGATGCCTTGAATCACCAGTTAACATAAGTTTTCACAACCCAGACACTGCCCCCCTCCCTACCCCACCATGCTACACAATTAATACTGAAATGTCTCCAACAATAGTGGATGAGGCTGAGCTTGAATCTTGGCTTAAAAATCTTGATCCAAATAAGTCTGTCAGGCCAGACAGCATTCATTCAAGACTCTTTAAGGAAGCTCATGCACAATTAGTACTGCTACTCTCAAGGCTCTTGCAAAAGTCTATTGAGACCAAAGTTATACCAATGGACTGGAAAGTTGCCTATATCTTCCCAATACGCAAAAGACAAGACATGAGCAAAGTTTCTAATTATCAGTCAATCAGTATTACCTCTGCTGTTGGTAATATCCCAGAAGATTTTTTAAATGCTGTAGTCCTCAAACATTGTTATAAAAGTACAACAAAATTGTTTTCAGCTTCATAACTTTGCTCAATTCCATTTTATAAGGTTTTAAAGATATGCAATTATATTTCCTAATTTTTGAAAAAAACAGTGATATGGCCCAAAATTCTATTCAAATAACAGGAATTGCATTTTCAGGACTAAAGGCAGAAAAAAAGCAACTAGTAACTGAAAATTAAGGCAAAATCTTGTTTTGTCAAAATTTCAATATGTATAGACCTGTCATGTAGGCAAATTTCAGGGCCCTCTTGAGGGAGGAGTGGAGGTGGGCACTTTAAAATACCTTCCCAGGACATACTTTAGTCTATAGATTTGTCCCTGAAAGTTTCATTTTCTTAACCTAAACCATTTCTGAGATAGTAAGAAGTCTATTAACTAGAATTTTACCCAATTTTGTTGTACTTCAATTAAGCAGAAGATCAAATTTGCAAGGTTTCACTTTTATAACACACATATTTTTAAAGGTCATCAAAGGTCAGGGCCCTCTAGAGGGAGAAGGAGTGGAGGTAGTTGCTTCAAAATACCTTCCTGGACATACTTTAGTCTGTAGATTCATCCCTGAAAGTTTCATTTTCCTAGCCTAAACCCTTTCTGAGATAGCAAGAGGTCAATTAACTAGAATTTTATCCAAGTTTAATCTTGAGGCAAAAACTGTGTACTTGCCATTGCATCAGAAGGCATGCCTTAAAATCAATGGAGCATAAATGTTGTATTTAACTAATTGCTCTGATTCATGGGTTTGCTGGGTAGGCTAGTTTGAACTAAAAAGTAAAAGTGGGATAATTACCATTAATGGATGTTTTTTAATTATCTTTTGATTTACTAAAATACAGAAATTACCAGTGGTGATTGGAAACAGTATTTAGGCTAAAATACAATTTCATTCATATTGTAAAACCTTAACGTTTCCCTTAACTTTAAAACCATGCCCACTTTATGCATTTTTAGTTTGTTAAAGGGGGATTTTAGAAAGCTAATAGATGAATTAGCATGCTCTTTTTACATGCTGATTGTAATAAGGATCATCCCAAGTCAATATCCTTTAGAGGGGGAGGGAGTTAAGGTGTGTCTTCAAACTAGTTTTCCAGGAGATCACTGAGACTCTTGATCCATTCCTGAGATTTCAATTGACCTTCTTCTATTACTTTAGAAGGTAGACAAAGGCCTCTCACATAGAATTTTACTAAAGAAATAACCTACATGGGTTGATTCCCCAATCAATGTTCATTCCAGATATGCTAAGCGCTTCTGTCATGATTGTATCCACCCCCTATTTCCTTGATAGGATACATTTAACAAGCACAATTTCAGCAATTAGGCCTAGGTAAAATCCAGGCAAAGGCCGAATAGAACAGAGATATTTTCAAAGCACTATATTAACTGAAATGACAACTTACATTAGAAATTTTTGTGAGTTTATCCTGTAAATCTGAATAAAATGCCGGCCTCTCAAAATATTGCAAATGGCTGTGCAATGTGTTTCCTGAAGAAAATATCGAAGAAAAGATTTTGATTTAAACTGCGTTTTCAACTACAGGTTTTCTACCAAGAGCAAGTTATTCAGCTTAAAATCTTGAAATTCGCCAAATGCATGTTGAGAAGCAGTGGTAATTTTCCTGTCCCTCTGCCCCCATTAATGGCTGTTTCAAACCATGTGTAAGGTTTACTCTTACGGCTTATGTTTTTTTCTTTTTAATGTCGCTACTTCTAGCCATTGGCAGTTAGTTCAAAATTTTTCAAAATGACAGATAATAATAGCTCTGATAAATATATTTTAGGTTGCGTATGAACCAATTGCTTCCGAGCAAAATGAAAATACCAATAAAACAGTTTGTTGTAACGTACTGTAGTAAAGAGCAACCCGGCTCAATAGTAACCAAAACTCTAAAAAACGGAGTTTTGATATCAATATATACATCAAAAGAATCGGATTTCTATGTTGATTATATATATATATATATATATATGTATATATATATATATCCAGTCGTTCAGTTTGGGACGGGGGTCAGTAGCGTGATTCTGTAAGCGGTACCTGGAGAAATCTGGGGAAGGTAAAGAGGAAGGGTGTGCGAAAGCACAGGATGGTTGGCCCCCGGCCCCCATTGCACTTCCTGGCTGAAGGGCCAAGAAACGGAGTTCAACACCACCGGTAGGGGCTGCAAAGTCTAACGCCGTATCCTTTACTTTATATATATATATATATATATATATATATATATATATATATATATATATATATATATATATATATATATATATATATATATATATATATATATATATATATATATATATATATATATATATATATATATATATATATATATATATATATATATATATATATATATATATATATATATATATATATATATATATATATATATATATATATATATATATATATATATATATAAGTTGTATGAAGTTTAGTGTTACCCATCAAAAGTTACGAGCCTGACAAAATTTGCCTTATTATCTAAAAACGGGGGAAACCCCCTCTAAATACCATAGAATATTAATAAAATCAAACAGTCAGATTCAACGTATCAGAAAACTCTACTGTAAAGGTTTCAAGCTCCTATCTGCAAAAATGTGGAATTACGTTTTTTTTACCAGAAGACAGGTTGCGGATGCGTGTTTATTTATTGTTTCTTTTTGTTTTGTTTTTTACCGGGAGTGATCGTATCGATCCAGTGGCTCTAGAATGTCGCGAAAGGGCTCATTATAACGGAAATTAAAATTTCTAGTGCCCTTTTTGAGTGACCAGAAAAATTGGAGGGCAACTAGGCCCTCTCCCACGCTTATTTTTTGCGAAGTCACTGGATCAAAATTTTAGATAGCCATTTTGTTCACCACAGACAAAAAATTTAATAGCTATATCATTGAGGACGACTTAACCCCACGCAGTTCCCTGGGTAAGGGCTGCAAGCTATGAACTTTACCCATTGTTACATATAGTATTGGTTATTGAAAGGTATACAGACGTTTTCAACGAAGATTTTTTTTTGGGGGGGAGGGGATTACATGGGTGGATCTTTCAGTGGAGGAATGTATCAGGGGGGAAGAGAGTATCCATGAAGGGGCTCTGGATTTCCCAGTATTATTTAAAAAAATTGGAAATAAAATAAAAAAAAGTTTTTTCAACTGAAAGTAAGGAGCAACATTAAAATTTAAAACGTGCAGAAATTATTACGTATATGGGGGGCTTTGTCCCTTCCTCAATACCTTGCTCTTCAGACTTAAGTATTCTTAGTAGATTCAAAAGAGCTACTTATTCTAATTAAACGGCCTGTGTGATTAATGGGGTTATTCTTAGAGCAAAATTAAGTTAGAACAAAATTCGAACTTTAGTGTAAAGAGCGAGGTACTGACGAGAGGGCAAAACCCTCACATATGTGATAAAATGTATGGATATAAAAGTTAGTTATGTAAGTTAATTTGTAAGTTATGGGTATTTATCACTAGTAAAAGTGTTCGTAAATAAAATTAAAAGTTCTATTGGCCTTTTTAAGTAGCTAACAAAATTGGAGAGCTATTAGGCCCCCTCCACCGCCTCTTTTTTATCAAAATGGTTCGATCAGAACTTTGAGAAAGCCATTTAGCCAAAAAAAGTAAAATTAATATCCAAATTTTGTTTTAATTATTCATGTATGGTGAGCCAAAATCGAAACCTGCGGTAATTCAAAGCGTTCAGAAATTAAATTAAAAAAACAAGTTTTTTCAACTGAAAGTATGGAACAACATTTCAAAAGAGCTATTTATTCTAATTAAACGGCCTTTGTGATTCAAAGGTCATTCTTAAAGAACTGGAACAAAGTTCGAACTTTAGTGTAAAGAGCGAGGTATTGATGAGGGGTTGAACCTCCAAATATACGTAATAAAAATATGCGAATATGGAAGTTCGTTACGTAGCTTAATTTGTAAGTTACGCATATTTATTACTAATGACAACGTTTGTAAATAAAAAGAAAGGTTCTAGTGCCTTTTCTAATTAACAAGAGAAATTGGAGGGCAACTAGACCCCCTCCCCATCCCTTTTTCACAAAATCTTCCGATCAAAACTTTTTACCATTTGGCTAAAAAAGTAAAATTAATATAAAAATTTTGTTTTAATTAATCATGTGCAGTGAGCCAAAATCAAAACCTACATTAATTTAAAAACGTTCAGAAAAACAAGTTTTTAATAAATGAAAGTAAGGAGCCACATCAAAAGTAAAAACGAACAAAAATTATTCCGTATATGAGTGGGGCTGCTCTTTCATCAACGCCCCGATCTTTACGCTAAAGTTTGACTCTTTCTCACAACTCAACTTTTTAAAACAATAAAAGACTTTAGCGCAAAGAGCTGGGCATTCAGGAGGGGATAACCCTTTCATATACGGAATAATTGTCTATTCGTTATAAGTTTTAATGTCACTCCTTACTTTCAGAAAAAAATCGTTTTTTTTTTATTTAATTGCTCTAAGAAACAAAAGAAAAGGATGCGGTGGGTACGTCCAATGCTAGAAAACAATAAAAGAGAGAAACTAAGTCTGTTAAATTTGCTTAATGAGCTTCTCCTGATTAACAATGATAAAAAACCATGAAGTTTCCCCACTTTACTACACATGAACTCACTGATTTACTAAATAAAGTACAAGTAAAAATAAAAAAGAATAATTCAATAAATCTCCTTCAATAAAATTCAATAAATTCAAAAATTCAAAAAATCCCCTGAAGTTCAATCAAGCATTGACTTTGTTTTTAGCAACAGAAAATAACATGACGACTTTACACTATGAGTTCAGAGCTGGCATTTGTACTGTCTAAGAAATTTTGAAAGAGAATGCAGTGGCCATTTTTGAAATTCTTGTTCCAAATTTTCTTGCTACTCCATTTGAGGAAGACTTAAAAGATACTGCAGTGCAGATCCTCACCCGATAAAAAGGCCAAACTACATAGGTGCTATAGATGGTAAGCAGATCAAGCCTCAATGCCCTTCCAATTCTGGTTCACAGTTTTAGAATTACAAGAAATATTATAGTGTTATTTTACTTGCAGCTTGTGATACAAACTACAAATTTTGTTTTATGAGGTATGTGTCTACGGATTTGAGAGTGATGGCGGTGTCTTTTCTCATTCTGAGTTTGGGAAGCACATCGATAGCTGAGGTACTAGGCTTCCTCCAGCCGAAACATTCCCTGGAACCAATATCATGTTTCCACATTTTTTCTTATTGGACGAAGACTTTCTACTCGAGGACTACATAATTAGGCCCATTACTTGTAGAAACCTTGGTGAGCTCCAAAAGATATACAATTATAGAGTTTCTCAGTTTGCACATCGATAGTTGAGGTACTAGGCTTCCTCCAGCCGAAACATTCCCTGGAACCAATATCATGTTTCCACATTTTTTCTTATTGGACGAAGACTTTCCACTCGAGGACTACATAATTAGGCCCATTATTTGTAGAAACCTTGGTGAGCTCCAAAAGATATACAATTATAGAGTTTCTCAGTTTGCAGGTTGATTGACAATGCTTTTGGGAGTTTTTGAGCAAAGATTCAGACTGTTTAGATGAGGATGCTCATGTAGCCTAAGAAGTTTGTTACAATCGAGGAATGTGCACTTTGCCCTTACAATTACATTATTACTTTACGTGGTACCCGAAACGCTTAAGCCGAGTCTCCAGATTCTATTTCAAATCCCTGATTCCAGGATGTAAGGCCTATATCAAGCAATAATGCTTCATGACAATCCAGAAATTTCGGAGATGCACTTGCCAACTACATCTTCTCTCCAGAAGGAAGTGTTGCTTGACAGAGAGATCATGTTCTGCAAGGTTCGTTCTAAAGCAGCCACCTTTTTACCCTTCATTTTTTTAAGTGTTCTCTGTTAGAAAATAATTTTAATAACATTCTCGTCACTGTATGTGTTTTCTTTAATGTCTTCCTTTTTTATCTTTTATCCATCTTTCTGAACACCATAATTGTTTTGAATCTCAACTCTTATTTCTTTCCGATGTCAATAACCTATCAATACCCTAAAATTTAATGGCCCAGTCCGCTCATATCCTATTCAATCCTACAAACTTTCCCAAAAAAAAAATCATTTTCAACTTTTCCCACAAAATTTTCATTTATACATTTCTTTTACTCCATTTAATCAAAATAGATACAAAATTATAGCATAATTAGACCTTAATTATAATAACAAAAATTAACTAATTAATTCATTTAATTAACCAAAAGCTGTAAACCTATTGGTGTATCATTAGCTGGAAACTATTAGTGCGTTGTTAAGCCTATTTTCAGCTACTTTCGTTAATTTTCAAATTCGTTTAGTCAAACTAATTTAGTCATTATTCTGTTGTCACTCCTTTTTTATTTAAATATATAAACGTAGGTTCGATCTTAATCGAAGCTTACTCTGAATTGTGTTTCTACGTATCTGTTGATGTGAAGTTGAGCAAATTTCAACTATGATTTATATGTAATTTTCTTACGTTACGGAGTACTTAAGTTTCTTAAGTTTGTCTATTTTCTTATTTTAATTAGTAAAGAGCAAAATGATTTTCATGCATTGCGTTTGATTTACTAGATAAATTTTCTCCGGTCATTTAGTATGGGAATGGTCAATGGGCTCATTAGATTGGAAATCGAAAGTTCTAGCACCCTTTTTAACGGGAAAAAAATTAGAAGACAATCAGCCCCCATTTCCTGCTTTTTATGCAGGTGCGCCAATTAGGAATGGGGGTATCACACCCCCTGTGATTTAAAAAGTACATTCTTATTTATATTTCATAGTTATTTTATCATGGGTATCTGTTTTTTCGCCCCATTACATTTTTTGCAATTAGCGACTCTACTTTCAAGCCCCCGAACAAAAATTGATTCACTTTGTCATTAGAGAAAAATTTCTCGATGACAGTTTGGCTTACAATAGTCAGAAATAGACTCAAATATACATCCAGGGATAAAATAACAAAACACAGCCCTGTGAGCAAAGATCCCAATGTATGAAAACTCCCCATACTTCCCAGATAAGTTTTATAATAGAACGAAGGCAAAGATGTTTGAATTTGACTGTTTGATTTGCCTCAAGTTTTCAAGGATCGTTTCCAGGCCTAATGAAACCATAAGTTTTTAATAAAAGGGAAGTTTGCTAGGGGCTAGAAAATGAGCCGAATATTTTTTTATTTGATCTGTTTGAAACTTACATCCATAAGTCCTTTGGCTAAGAGGAACCTAAAATAAAAGGCCGAAGGGACAGTCCCCTCAAGATAGAGGCCTAAAAAAGAGCCCAATTTTTTTCGATTGACTCGAAACCTATATTCTTAGATTTGTACCAAAGAACCCAATGCACAAGAAATAACTCAAGAAAAAATATTGATTCACTCGAAAACGGTCAAAAAAATTTCTTTTTCTTAATGGCTTTAAACTTACTTTTGTAAGTTTCTAAGCTATTTAAATCCGGAATGTGTTTTTAGGACTAAAAACATAATCGGACAAAACGCAGTTCAATAGCGGGAAATATTCAAGTTTCCAAAAATTTGCCAATAACATCTTCAATCAGTTTTGTTTAAAAATGGAGGGAACATCAAATATTCAGGAAAAAACTGAATGGTAACATTCATGCTATTGATATTGTTTCTAGGGAGCAGTTTACTTTCTGACTTTAATTTTAAATATAAGACAATTCAACTCAAAACCAAGTAGGCCTAGGGTCTACATATGAGACTAGGCTATAGCCTAACTGAATTAAAGATAAGGTGAACATGCTAGCTTACTTCATTCCTTTTTTTGCGCTCTTTCCACATATGTACTACTAGGGTAATTAGTTCATCAACTATGTACTATTCTCCCTGTTGGCTCCAAATAGCCTAGACTATTTCTAATAGGCCTAATGTTTTTCTCCATCACATCAATCCTTTTATACTTTATAGATCCTATATTAAGCCAGCTATCTTCCCAGCCTACAATTTATCTTGATGTTTGATTGAGGGCATAATTTACCAAAGTATTAATTGAAGTGAATTTAGAAGATTAATAACAATGGAATGAAATATGATTAATACAAACATTGGTAAATTTTTGTTGCTCATATTATTGATTTACAAATAAAGTAAGCATACTATTCAATGCCTTTTTAAGCTCTTTACAAATATGATAATTGGTTCTAGGCCTATTGCAAATTCAAATTTAAGTCCTTTTTGAGCTCTTGAAAATTACCAAAATATTTATAGTTTTTGGGTAAAAAAGGCTTAAAACATTAGTTTCAAGATTAAAAACAACCTAATCTAACCTTACCTTTATAACAAACAAAATTTGCAATAGCCTAGAAGCAGTTATTATATTTTTAAAGAGCTTAAAAAAAGTCAAGTGGTATGTTCACTTTATTTGATAGTTAATAATATAAACAATGAAAAATTTACCTAAACATTTGGGTAACTATTTCACAGTTCATATTATTAACCTACAAATAAATTGAACAAACCACTAGAAGCCATTTTTTATGTTCTTTCTGAATATAATAGGCTAATTGCTTTTCTTGTAAAATTAATTTTAAGCACTTTCAGGACCCTTGAAAATAATAATTTCATTCTATATTTTTTGGATGTAAAAATGAGTTATAGGCTAAGAAGTTTGCTACTTGTCCCTGTAAAAAACACTCAGTAACTGAAATGTCAACTCCATACCTATGCACCAGCAATGGCTCAGGAGGATCTTTAATGGCTGCTATTCCCATTAGGAAAATTCATAAAGGTACTGAAATCCCTTGGTTCTCAAAGAATCAAAAGCTAGTGAAAGCATTTCAAAATGCTAAGTTCTGATTCTTAATGTGGAGAGAAAGTGGTCATCCTAAATCAGGTGTGTTGAATTGTCTCCATGTACACAAAAACATAAATTTGAGGAAACCCTCAAGCAGCACTGCACAAATGTGAAAAATGACTATACACAGATAATAATTAATGATCCAAGCCATCTATGGAAAGACCATATGAAAGATCACCCAAACATATCTAAGTCCATGCCTAGTGATCCAAATGACTGGTGAGCTTACTTTACAAGTGAATTTAGTGCCCCAAATCCCAGTATAGCTAGACCCTATACCAAACAACTTGAATCTCTTGAAAACAACTTTTTTAGACTGGACTATATCTGTTTTGGATAAATGCCTTTAGGTAGAATAAAAAAATTGCACAGAGTTGATGGTTTGTGTGTACTTCAACTTGTGAATGGTACTTGTTTTTTGAAAGAAATGTTAACATTATTGTACCATATCATATTTGTAGTTAGTTTTGTACCCAATGCTTTCTGTACAGTGCAACTTCTGCCCATCCTGAAAAAGGGAAACCAGCTAACATATGCTCCTTGTATTGCTCAATTAGAGTGTCTTCAGTTTTATGCAAGCTTGTAGAAATGCTTATGTTGTTAAATTTAGACACTGTTGCCAAATGCCAAACCACCAGTTTGGTTTTATGGTAGGACTTTGTTGCTGACTCTATTTGCCCTTGCTACTATTTTGTCTGATTCTGAGACATTGGATAATCCATTAGTTATTGGCTCTTTTGATGTGAGCTGAGCTTTTGACTTGTTGGTGCACATGCAGATCCTTCTAGAAGCATATAAACAAGGGCTATATACAGTAACTGTAGCGTTTTACCAATTATATGATTTATTTAAACCCAGGCATCTAGAACAAAAGTCATTATATAGCAACAGCAAGCAATTAATATCAAGTAAGCAAAGCAAAGCAAGCAGGCATATCATTATTTAACATGCATAATATTACATCCTCCTTCTTCCCTAGAAGAAGATTCTAATCACTTACTGGCAGTGGAGACCCAACTGTTAGTACTATTACTAACGTCTCCAAGAGAAGGCGCTAGGCTCGCTTCTCTTCACTTTGTACGGACACAAAACAAACTAGAGAACTCCTCATATAGCACTGACTTAACACACACTCGAGAGAAGGCGCTTGGCTCACTTCTCACCAGGTATTATATACACTATGTACAGACTTCAACTTCTCTTCTTTTGAGATTTTTGTTGGTAAGTTCACAAGTTCAGTTTGATTGGTGGCTTACTCTGCCTCCCGTACCTTGATTTAGTTACTGGTATAACCACTGGTACTCCCTCCTTGGGTGGGCTTGGGCTACTGGAAGTACGGAGCAGGGCTGTTCTGTCAAGTGAGGGAATGTCTGATGATGCGGTAAACGGTGTTTTGTCTGCACGAGTTAGGTTCGACGCTGGGGGGATCGCAGTAGGAGTAACTGCATTGCTTCCAGTGCATTCTACTGGACTACGTCTGTTCTGTACTGGTGTTGATGGCTGTGCATTTGATATGTGTTTCCGATTCCTCTGTAGAATTGTTCCAGCTTCAGTTTCGATATGGTACGATCTAGGGCGTGCTGCTGGTGCTATGATGCTGGCGGTGCTCCACTGGCCATCAGTTTGTTTCTGGAAGGTCACTGTGTCCCCCGAGTGGAGGGTAGGCCTAGACTTGGCTTGTTTGTCGAAGTATCGTTTCTGTCTTGACTGGGCCTCTTCCCGCTTCAGCAGGTACTTTTTAGTTGGAACCACCTGCTTCCGCAGGTGCTTTTCTGTGCAAGGTAAGGTGGAGCGTAGTTGGCGGCTCATTAGCAGTTGTGTAGGGGCGGCGTAGTTGTCTACGGGTGTATTTCTGTATTCCGGTAGACCAAGATACGGGTCATCTCCGCCTTCACTTGCCTTGGTGAAGATGTCCTTGCAAGTGTGGACAGCCTTTTCTACCAGTCCATTGGACTGCGGGTAGATAGGGCTGGAGGTCTTGTGCCTTATGCCCCATTCTTTGATGAACTGTTCAAACTCTGCAGATGAGTATTGTGTTCCATTGTCTGAGATGATGGTGTGGGGGATCCCATGTCGAGCAAAATGTGCTTTTAGTTTACTAATGACTTCTTTGGATGTCACGTTTTTCAACAGGTCGACTTCAAAGAAGCGGCTGTGGTAATCGACTGTTATAAGATATTTTGCTTCATTCCAATCAAATATGTCTGAGGCTACCTGCTGCCATGGTACTAATGGGATCTGGGAGTTCATGAGAGGCTCTTTCTGGTTGTTACGGCTATGTTTCTGGCAAGTGGGACAGTTTATGATTAGCGTTTTGATATCACCATTCATCTTTGGCCAGTAGACGAGCATCCTGGCGCGTTGCTTTGTCTTTTCCATACCAAGGTGGGAGACGTGAAGTTGCTTGAGGATTTGGGGTCGCATCTTCCTTGGGATAACGATCCTTTCGCCTTTAAATATGATGCCATTCATGTATGACAGCTCGTGTTGAAGGTTCCAGTATGCAAGGAGATCCATGGCACATTGCTTTCTGGTGTTGGGCCAACCACCTTGTATGGCTTCTCTGAGATGAATCAGGTGCTCATCTTCCTTGGTATGAAGTCGTATTTCCTCAAGCCTTGCATCGCTAACAGGAAGTACGCGTGCAATCTGGTAGACATACACCTCGATTTCTCTATGGAGCTTCTCGTCAATGTCAGGTAGGTGCAGCCTTGATAAAGTGTCTGCGACTGCGATTTCTGTCCCTGGTCTGTAACTGAACTCTAGGTCATAGGGTTGAATCTGAAGCATCATTCGTTGAGCTCTGGCAGGTGCTTTTTGAAGTGGATTTCGTAGGATGGTTTCAAGTGGGCGGTGGTCTGTGGTTACTTTTACATGCCTGCCATATATGAAATGATGGAAGTACTTGCAACCGAAGACTATTGCGTATAATTCCTTTTCAAGCTGTGAGTATTTCTGTTCAGCTTTGCTAAGGGAGCGTGATGCATATGCGACAACGTTGCCGTTTGACAAGATGTATGCTCCTAGACTGTGTGACGATGCGTCCACAGTAAGGTTGATGGACTTGCATGAATGGTCAAAGTATGCTAAGTTTGAGACTGTTGAGTGTTTGATGTTTTGGAGGGCTTCGTCATGCTCTTTGGCCCACTTGAACTCGGTGGCTTTACTGAGGTCACGCAGGGTTTTATTCTGTGTTGATAAGTTTGGGATGTATTTTGCAAGATAGTTTAACATACCCAACAGAGTTGCAAGTTCTTCTGAGTTTGATGGTGTAGGCATGTTGTTAATAGCTTCGAGTTTGTCAGGATCTGGCTGCATTCCTTGTTCACTAATCACATGTCCGAAATATGTCACACTTGTCACACAAAAGCTGCATTTCGCTTTGTTGAACTTGATACCTTTTGCTCTGGCTCTCTCAAGTACAGCTACTAATCGCTTATTGTGTTCCTCAAGGGTTGAACCAAAAACCAGAAGATCATCAATGATGACAGCAAACCCGTCTAATCCCTCGAGAGCCTCTTCTATTCTTCTTTGGAATTCATCCTGGGCAGAGATGATGCCAAACGGCATCCGTTTAAAACGGTATCTGCCAAAGATGGTATTGAATGTTGTTAAGTCTGCAGATTCATCATCCAAGACTAGCGACCAATACCCCGACCTTGCATCCAGTTTGCTCAAGTATTTTACCCCATGGAGTCTGGATGTTACGTCTTCCAGGGAGGGACTAGGGTAGAATGGTCTTCTGATTGACTTGTTCAAATCTACAGGGTCAATGCAAATTCTTAAACTGCCATCCTTTTTTTCTACGGCGACCATCGAATTCACCCAGTCAGTTGGTTTAGAGACTTTTTCAATTATTCCTTGTTCTTCCATCCGTTTAAGTTCTGCTTCTAACTTTCCTCGAAGTGATGAGGGAATTCTTCTTGCTGGGTATGCTGTAGGGACTGCATCGTCCTTCAGATACAGATGGCACCCTCCATCCAGTTTTCCTATTCCTTGGAAGACATCATTGTAGCTACTGATTATGTCATCCGTTTTTGTCTTGTCGATTGCATGCATGTCCTTGCGTGTGCTTTTCTCAACTTTACTGACATTCAGTACAAGTTTGACAATATTCAGGTCAATGCTTGACCGGAATCTGAGAATTGGCACTGAATCTGTTTCAACAATAAAGAATCGTAGGGTTTCAGCCTTGCTTGATTTGTGCTTGCAGCTCAGCTTGCATACACCTCTCACAGGAATTTTGGATCCACAGTAGCTTGTGAGTTTCTGAGAACTTTTTTCCAGTGATGGCGGATGTGGTAAGGCGTCAAAATACTTGGCAGGTAGAATGTTAGCTTGTGCCCCTGTATCGACCTTGAATTTGACAGGTAAGGAGTGGTTCACCTCCAGTGTAATAAGGGCTTCATCTCTGCTCTTATTGGTGTTGTTCTCTATGGCATATAAGAAGACATCCTCATCTTCGTCACTATTGTTGGCTGGGCTCTCCTTGTATTCAATCACTGCATTCACTGATTTGTTGCTTTTGCACACACGTGCAAAATGATTTGGCTTTTTGCACTTTGCACAGATTTTTCCCTTTGCAGGACAAGTGTGGCTAGGTGAGTATACTCCTCCACAGAAATAGCATTCCTTTGTTTTTCTAGATGACACAGATGCATCTTCGTATTTTCTGACTGGATATTTGTACTTCTGGACAGCATCAATTTCTTTCTTGATTTGTTGTGGTTCTTGTACTTCAAATGTTCTTAGCTGTGCCTGGGTTGTTTGGTAAGACCGGCATTTGTCAACAGCTAGTGCCAAAGTTAGGGTATCACCTTCCAGAAGAAGTCTTTCTCTAATTTTAGGGTCTCTGATGCCACTAACTATTTTGTCCCGAACCATTTCATCAGCGCTATCATAGTTGCAAGCCTTCACCAGGATTTTCAGTTCTGTGATGTATTTCTCTACACTTTCTCCTTCACACTGGTCACGTTTCTGGAATATATATCGAGCAAATACACTGTTGGTGACTGGTGCAGCATATTCGCGGAATTTCTGCAGGTAAGTTTCTACATTGTTTGTTTCTGCAGCAGTGAGTGGGAAGGTGTTGAATATCTGGCGCCCTTTTTCTCCTGCCCAGATGAGAAGGTAAGCACATTTGCTTTCTGCCGTCTTTCCAGACAGGGGTCCCAGAAACATCAGTTTGGCATGCTCTTCAAAGCGTTTCCATTCATCGCCGAGGGAAGCTGAATCCCAATCAATACTTGGTGGCTTTGCTTCCATCTTCTGACACCATGTAGCGTTTTACCAATTATATGATTTATTTAAACCCAGGCATCTAGAACAAAAGTCATTATATAGCAACAGCAAGCAATTAATATCAAGTAAGCAAAGCAAAGCAAGCAGGCATATCATTATTTAACATGCATAATATTACAGTAACCTTAGAGCACAAATCAAAATACCCTCAAATCTGGTTGAATCCACTGTTGTACCTGTCTGTAAAGGAGTCAGGCAAGGTTCAGTTGTGTCTACAAGTTTGTACAACAATAGTGTTCTGCTGGTGCAAGCTCAAGTAGCTACTTTCAGTATTTTAAAAGGGATGTTTTGTTGATGATGTATGCTGACAACTTGCTTAATTTGAACAGGTCCATTGATCAGCTATCAAAGAATTTTATGTGTTGACTAGGGAATACAGTAATGTAGGTTTGTCATTTAATGTGTCAAAATCTGCTGTCTTGTTTTTCAATGCAGAGCACTGCAAAGAAAAAAATCCTTTGGGCAATTCAGTTTTGAAACCATCTGAGATATTACTTACCTTGTCTTACCAATCAGTCAAAGTTTTGTCTTCACTGGGATGCTGCTTGTGCACCATGTAGAAGTGAAAACCTGGATTACATACAGGTCAATAATTGGTAACAGACATTGGTTCTGCTGTAAATATCTTGCATTGCTGCATAATGCCCTTACCCTTCCACATATAATATATATAGCACCCTTCTGGAAATACCTGTTGTCCACTCAGTGTGCAAAAGTAAGCGTTCTGTTTTTTCAATTCATAAAGTTCCTTCTGAGACTTCCACCATTGATGAATAACTCCTATATCATGGTTAATTATGGTGTATCTGATCCTACAGTCTGTGTTAATCATGTCATCAAGAATTTTCTGAAAAATGCAAAGGGAAGAGCAAACCCATGGCTAGCCATCTTGTGCCAGCAGTTTTGCTAATGTACATAGTGTGTAAATACATTTGGTGATGTTCCCTAGTGTGACTTTTCTTGTCTCTTTCCTTTGTTATATCCATTTTGATTCCTTGTGAATTTACAGGCAATAAAATTACTTACTTACTATTTCATTATAAATTCATTTTGCAAAAGTTATATAATTCACAAACATTGATTTATCAAGATTAGGTTGATTTAAAAATTCAAAACAAATCCACCATTCTTTCTTCTTATTCTGTTAGGCTGCTTAAGGATTACTGTTTCACCTATATGTTGAAAAATATCAAAGCCAACAGAAGAAACATGGCAGACAGAAAATAGAGAAATTGTTTAGAATATTATATCTAATTTATTTGTGATAGAGGTATATCCTTGTTAAATAGCACACATGCAAGACATTGAAGTTAGGTTAATTATAATGAAATATACCAAAGTATAATGAAAACATAATACTTAATCTAAACAAACCTATTCTAATCTAACCAAAATAACAACTAAATATCTAATTAAAACATAGCTACAATGTGTTTTCTGCACTGAGCTGAAGCTAATTGTCTGGTGTAAAGGCCATGAAACTGGGTATTGTCTCATGTTTGCAATACAATTTCTTGTGTATATGCTATATAACAAGGACATACCATGATAAATCAATGCGCATGGATTATATAACTTTAGAAATGGATTTATAGTCAAATGCTTAGTTTAAATCCATGGTTTAATCCAAAACTAGAAATTTTTCAGTCACCTTCAAGGGTTCAAAAAGAGCTTAAATTTGAATTTGCAAGAGAAGCAATTATTGTATTTGTAAAGAGCATAAAAAAAGGCATTGAGTGGTATGTTTGCTTTATTCATAAGTCAGTGATATGAACAGCAAAATATTTACATTTTTTCAGTGTTTTCTTTTAGTTTTAAGATCTTGCATACATTATATAGGCTATAGAACCATCAGAGCAAGGGATACATTGGAAGGCAAATTCATTTTATATCTCGAAAAAAAATCATACAAAAGGAAATCAATTAGTGTCTTCATTTTGTCCCTATGTGATTCCAGTTATGGAACTAGGTATAGACCATTTCACGTTTCATGTAGACTAGAGAATTTAAGATTTATGACTTGCATTTGATATGCCATCTCTATGTCAATACCAATTAATGAAATTGGGTCTAAAAATATCTTAAATTTGCACACACTCATAACAAATTAATATAAAATCTAAATTATTGATCAGTAGTTTAGTTTGTAAATTAGATGCTGAATCCTTTGGCACATAATTTCAGGCAAATAGTAAGTTTCATGTGGCTGGACACATCAAAAGAAAACATGCTAATAAAAGTAGTACCATTTGGTTTCTTATTTAGTGTTCTTTCCAAATACTATACCATAGTCAGTTTTCTGGGAATACACCCCACTCTGCTGATGGTCACAGATGTAGCCCCAATAATATCCTTCTCTGTTGTTTTGCTTCTTGTGATATGTCATGTCTTCTTTGTAAACCAGTTTTCTTTTATTCTTGACCAGGTGGAATCTTGTCTTACCTGAGTGATTATAACTGAAATCTAGGATAAAAATACTATCTGAATTTACTTTAAAATGTTGTTAACAATGGGTTATCTTAGGTAATACAAAACATTTATGCTATATACAATTCAATAGATACAAAAAGTCTAAAACTAAGATTTTCCTAATTGAACTTTGAACCTCCTAAATTGGGCTCTTTAAACAATGCCATTATTTGTTTTTACTGTCAAGTGTGTAGTTTGGCAAGGCATTTTTTTAAACTTTTGTTTTATAGCTATTATGTTCATGGCATTTGTGATCTTTTGTTTTGGAAAGAAACAAACAAAATAGTGCTATACGAACTAAGACCTAGAGACAGAGATATTAGGAGGAAGGAAATTGTCTCCTCCTGCCAGTACCTATGGGGCATCATAGGCTAAAACAATTGCAGATTGAATATTCTAGCACCCTTTTCATGGGACAGAAAGAATAGGGCAGCACTTTTGGCCTCCTCCATTGTCAAATATGACCTCAGGTGCCCCTGTTTGCTCCAGTGACACTGGGTCAACAATTATAGATGACCATTTTGCTCAAAAAGTCAAAAGACCTAACAAGTACACACTAAAACTGTTTTACTGAATAGCAATTCACTGAAACATAAACTTAGGAATCTAAAGATCGCTACAGAGCAATTAAAGCAATAAAGAATCAGATTTCTCAGCTCTTATCATCTTGAGAGCGTTGGCGTGCTTTACTTATCACATAAAAAGTTATCATGTGCACCATAGTGTGGAAAGCATGCTATCTACAGTATATCAGAAATAGTTTTGGGCATCAAACTAAAACTTTCAGGGAGGGTGGCATGGGAGTCAGGGATGGTGGTGGTAAGAAAATCTTTTGTCTCTGACTGGCTAGAAGTTTTTGAACTATAAGTTCCCATGGAAATTTTTTTTTGTATTGAAGCACTGAGGTAATAAATTACAAGACACTACGTTTCCAAACTTTAGTCAAAATAGTGCATCTGCATTATTTTGGAACAACTTGGAGGAATGGTTTTCGAACTTTCAGGAAATGTTGAGAAGCCCAGGGGATTTCAAGTGTTTGCATCTAAACAAAGCTTCTGAATGATAGTCTCCCGTGATGGTCAGTCTTGTACCAACTTTTCAAAGAATCTCTACCAGTATTTTTGCCTTTTGTGGCTGAATTAGGGAAAACCTCTAGCTGGCTTCAGACCTTGTTTAACTTGCCATCTACCAATTCTTTGACTGTACTTAGTTTTCTACATGATGTAGGTAGGGCATAATCATCATAATCAGATAAAAATTTCACAGCCTGATTCGGAAGGGTTTGCAATCTACTTAAAACGAATTACAAAATTACTTGCCCAAATTAAGCATCCATAGCTAATATAGGAAGTAAATACAACAAATTAAATTATTTTATGTATTTGTTTTGGGACTTTATTTTTTGTTGTTTACATTACACTTAGGGCTCTGCTCAATTTTTGAGCTATTGCACTTGAATGATATTGCTCATGGTAGATTCTCCTCAGTTGGAACATTTTGTTTTTGTTACTCTTTTCATCAAATTTCCACTTACAGTGATCTGATTGTTACCTTTACTCAACAAAAGTGTAAAAAACACAGTAAGAATAGTTACAGAAAAATTCCAGGTTAACAGATTTCACTGAGAAAATATAACAAGTTCAGAAAAGTACATTGTATCTTATTATGGATTTGAAATTTACATTTGTTAGCCCCTGGGCTAAGGGGACCCTAATAATAATCAAATAAAAAAAAAAGTTTTTTTTTAACTGAAAGTAAGTAGTGACATTAAAACTTAAAACGAACAGAAATTACTTCGTATATGAAAGGGGCTGCTTCCTCATCAACGCCCCGCTCTTCACACTAAAGTTTGACTCTTTTTCTGAACTCCACTTTTTAAAACGGTAAAATATATTCTCTGAGGCCAACCTGACTTTTATACATAATAATGATAGATGGTAATAAGCTTACCTAAGCTATGGATGTCAGGTGATTGATTTTTCTAACGATAATTTCGACAGGACCTGTGCCTGTCATCATCAGGTTAAATTCAAATTCTAAAAGAAAAATTTTAAAGAAAAATGTGAATTTTTCCTCAGCTTTCCTCAGTTGTTTCCTCAGCGCTATTGCAAGTAGCTTGCTCTTGATACCTTATATGCAACCCTATCACAACCCACACATAACCAGACCTTACAACAGCCTTATAAACTCGCTGTTTTGAGACGCTCCAAGATTTTGTGAAGCTTCAGCCCTCTAGAGGCGAAATTTTCTCATTTTCATAGCAAGTTTAGATCATTCTCTAAGAAAAAGTTCAAGCAATATCAAATTCTGGCTATGTGAATCTACAAGTGGATAGATAGGAAACTAATGAATACAATAAGCATCTTGTTCTTTCAATGCAAGTTATAGCTGTAGGTGTGTCAAGAAATTCCATGTTTTTAAAAAATGTTTTCAACGTATTTTTCAATTTAAAGCAAATTTTAAAATATGATTCAGTAGGTGAGTAAAACTGAATATCAACTATCAAATGAAGTCAAAAATACCACACCAAAAAATTTGTTCTGAGAACATACCCTTAATAGCAAATGATGGTTTTAAATATCAAATTACATTGAGAAAAAATTAAATGTAGGCAAAAAGAGCTGGGAATGATGGAAGTGGGAGTCTCTTTTTATATTGGGCAGATATTTTTCTTTTCTGTTGCCTATTGTAAATGAGCTAAATTGAGCCTTTATTCTCAGAGTATTGTTACAACCAAGTGACACTTTAGCATAAAGACTAAACAATTGAGGGTACAGTTATAGCTCCCTCTCATTTACATTTAGTTAAATGAGTGGGCATTTAGCATAATTCTGAATATGATAATAAGAACAAACATGAATGAAATTAAAAGAAAGCTTTTTCAAAAAAAAGTAAAGAATAGTGTCGAAATCAAAATTCCACAACAATTTTTCTATGTACAAGCCAGGGGGGTGGGGAGCTGTCATCACTTTAATACTTATTATGCTGAAGATTCACTTCTTCGTATTAAATACTTAAGAAACATGATAGGCTACTTAGTTCAAAGATTTTATCATAATGCTTTGAGGTAATTTCATAACTAATTTAGCTGTATTTGCTGTAAAAAAAAATAAAATAAAATAGAAAAAAAAGGTACAATTTGAGTATTAAGAGCAGCATACAGAATGGCGAAGCCCCTCTGATATTTAAGGGTCATCTCTGTTAGTTCTTTACTCTCCTTTGAAAAACATTCGGTTTTTATGTAGTAATGTATTTAGCATTAGGGTAGCTAAACATATAAAATATAATCATTGCTAGCCTGGGCCCTCTTCTCTTACACACACTCATATATATATATATATATATATATATATATATATATATATATATATATATATATATATATATATATATATATATATATATACTAGCTGTTGGGGTGGCGCTTCGCGCCACCCCAACACCTAGTTGGTGGAGGCGCTTCGCGCCCCCCCCCCCAAGCCCCCCCGCGCGCGTAAGTCGTTACGCGCCATAATAGTTACGCGCCATTGTAGTTGTGTCCCTATGTCCCACCTGTGAATATAGATATATATATATATATATATATATATATATATATATATATATATATATATATATATATATATATATATATATATATATATATATATATATGGTTTTAACTACGTAAAACTTGCGAATATACAACATTCTTTGCTGTCCCATTGTCTTTGCATATAAATAGATTGTCAGGTTTACCGACTCTTGAACATGCAACATATAATGGTCCATGGGAAAACAATCTGTATTCAGATCTATACCTCATGATTCTAATGATTGCCCTTGAGCTTTGTTGATGGTGATTGCTAATCGACCATTCCCTGTCCCGGTGTCCCGGTCGTCATTTACATCCCCCTGTTTCCCCCGGTGTCCCCGTTGTAGTTGTGTCCCTGTGTCCCGGTCGTCATTTATATTCCCTGTGTCCCGGTCGTCATTTGTATCCCGGTGTCCCGGTCTGTATATACATTCGTTTTTTAGTTTTGTTTTTCTCCTTTATTTTTTTCCTTTTTTTTTCTTTTTTAGCTTATTTAGATTTTTAGATTTTTTAGTTTTTTTATTAGTTTTTAGTTTTTTTTTCTTTTTAGTTTTTTTGTCCCGGTCGTCATTTATATCCCCCTGTTTCCCCCGGTGTCCCCGTTGTAGTTGTGTCCCTGTGTCCCGGTCGTCATTTATATTCCCTGTGTCCCGGTCGTCATTTGTATCCCGGTGTACCGGTCTGTATATACATTCGTTTTTTAGTTTTGTTTTTCTCCTTTATTTTTTTCCTTTTTTTTTCTTTTTTAGTTTATTTAGATTTTTAGATTTTTTAGTTTTTTTATTAGTTTTTAGTTTTTTTTTCTTTTTAGTTTTTTTGTAGTTTTTACCTTCTTTTTAGTTTTGTTAATTTTTTTTTTTACTTATGTCCTGGTCGTCATTTATACTCCCTGTGTCCCGGTGCTTTGTTGATTGCTAATCGAACATTCCTTTTGTCCTGGCCGCTTTCTCTTTGAGTGTCGTCATTTATTTTTTTCTTTTTTAGTTCTTTTAGTTTTTACCTTTTTTAGTTTTTTTTAGTTTTTTAGATGAAAATTTTTTTTAGTTTTTTCCTTTTTTTCTTTTTAGTTTTTTATTGGTTTTTACCTTTATGTTAGCTTATTTTTCAGTTTTTTCCTTTTTTTTTATTTTTTTTTATTTTTTATTTTTTTTTAGTTTTTTACCTTTTTTTTAGTTTTTTTAGTTTTTTTAGTTTTTTAGCTTTTTTACTTTTTTTATTAGTTTTTAGTTTTTTTGTAGTTTTTGCCTTTTTTTTAGTTTTTTCAGTTTTTTTTTAGTTTTTTATTGGTTTTTACCTTTATTTTAGCTTATTTTTCAGTTTTTTCCTTTTTTTTAGTTTTTTTTAGTTTTTAGTTTTTTTAGTTTTTTTATTTTTTTAGTTTTTTTAGTTTTTTAGTTTTTTATTTTTTTATTTTTTTTATTAGTTTTTAGTTTTTTTTGTAGTTTTTGCCTTTTTTTTTAGTTTTTTAGCTTTTTTATTAGTTTTTAGTTTTTTTTGTAGTTTTTGCCTTTTTTTAGTTTTTTTAGTTTTTTAGCTTTTTTATTTTTTTTATTAGTTTTTAGTTTTTTTTGTAGTTTTTGCCTTTTTTTAGTTTTTTCAGTTTTGACGTCACCTGATCCAGTTTTTTCAGGTGACGTCACCTGATCCACGATCCACAGATCCACAGACAACTTATTTTTATATATATAGATAGTTCTTTTTTTTACTTATGTCCTGGTCGTCATTTATACTCCCTGTGTCCCGGTGCTTTGTTGATTGCTAATCGAACATTCCTTTTGTCCTGGTCGCTTTCTCTTTGAGTTTCGTCATTTATTTTTTTCTTTTTTAGTTCTTTTAGTTTTTACCTTTTTTAGTTTTTTTTAGTTTTTTAGATGAAAATTTTTTTTCGTTTTTTTCTTTTTTTCTTTTTAGTTTTTTATTGGTTTTTACCTTTATTTTAGCTTATTTTTCAGTTTTTTCCTTTTTTTTAGTTTTTTTTTTATTTTTTATTTTTTTTTAGTTTTTTACCTTTTTGTAGTTTTTTTAGTTTTTTAGCTTTTTTACTTTTTTTATTAGTTTTTAGTTTTTTTTGTAGTTTTTGCCTTTTTTTTAGTTTTTTCAGTTTTGTTTTTAGTTTTTTATTGGTTTTTACCTTTATTTTAGCTTATTTTTCAGTTTTTTCCTTTTTTTTAGTTTTTTTTAGTTTTTAGTTTTTTTAGTTTTTTACCTTTTTTTAGTTTTTTTAGTTTTTTTAGTTTTTTAGCTTTTTTATTTTTTTTATTAGTTTTTAGTTTTTTTTGTAGTTTTTTGCCTTTTTTTAGTTTTTTTTAGTTTTTTAGCTTTTTTATTAGTTTTTAGTTTTTTTTGTAGTTTTTGCCTTTTTTTAGTTTTTTTAGTTTTTTAGCTTTTTTATTTTTTTTATTAGTTTTTAGTTTTTTTTTGTAGTTTTTGCCTTTTTTTAGTTTTTTCAGTTTTGACGTCACCTGATCCAGTTTTTTCAGGTGACGTCACCTGATCCATCCATCCACAGACAGACAGACAACTTATTTTTATATATATAGATAGATATATATATATATATATATATATATATATATATCTATATATATAAAAATAAGTTGTGGATGGATGTGTGGATGGATGTGTCAGGTGACGTCACCTGAAAAAACTGGATCAGGTGACGTCAAAACTGAAAAAACTAAAAAAGGCAAAAACTACAAAAAAAACTAAAAACTAATAAAAAAAATAAAAAAGCTAAAAAACTAAAAAAACTATAAAGGTAAAAACCAATGAAAAACTAAAAAGGCAAAAACTACAAAAAAAAACTAAAAACTAATAAAAAAAAGTAAAAAAGCTAAAAAACTAAAAAAACTAAAAAAACTAAAAAAAAGGTAAAAAACTAAAAAAAATAAAAAATAAAAAAAAACTAAAAAAAAGGAAAAAACTGAAAAATAAGCTAAAATAAAGGTAAAAACCAATAAAAAACTAAAAAAAAGGAAAAAAACTAATAAATGACGACACTCAAAGAGAAAAAAAAGGCAAAAACTACAAAAAAAACTAAAAACTAATAAAAAAAATAAAAAAGCTAAAAAACTAAAAAAACTAAAAAAAGGCAAAAACTACAAAAAAAACTAAAAACTAATAAAAAAGCTAAAAAACTAAAAAAAATAAAAAAAAAGGCAAAAACTACAAAAAAACTAAAAACTAATAAAAAAAATAAAAAAGCTAAAAAACTAAAAAAACTAAAAAAACTAAAAAAAGGTAAAAAACTAAAAAAACTAAAAACTAAAAAAAAACTAAAAAAGGTAAAAACTAAAAGAACTAAAAAAGAAAAAAATAAATGACGACACTCAAAGAGAAAGCGACCAGGACAAAAGGAATGTTCGATTAGCAATCAACAAAGCACCGGGACACAGGGAGTATAAATGACGACCAGGACAAAACTAAAAAATCTAAAAATCTAAATAAACTAAAAAAGAAAAAAAAAGGAAAAAAATAAAGGAGAAAAACAAAACTAAAAAACGAATGTATATACAGACCGGTACACCGGGATACAAATGACGACCGGGACACAGGGAATATAAATGACGACCGGGACACAGGGACACAACTACAACGGGGACACCGGGGGAAACAGGGGGATATAAATGACGACCGGGACAAAAAAACTAAAAAGAAAAAAAAACTAAAAACTAATAAAAAAACTAAAAAATCTAAAAATCTAAATAAGCTAAAAAAGAAAAAAAAAGGAAAAAAATAAAGGAGAAAAACAAAACTAAAAAACGAATGTATATACAGACCGGGACACCGGGATACAAATGACGACCGGGACCCGGGACACAGGGAATATAAATGACGACCGGGACACAGGGACACAACTACAACGGGGACACCGGGGGGAAACAGGGGGATGTAAATGACGACCGGGACACCGGGACAGGGAATGGTCGATTAGCAATCACCATCAACAAAGCTCAAGGGCAATCATTAGAATCATGAGGTATAGATCTGAATACAGATTGTTTTCCCATGGACCATTATATGTTGCATGTTCAAGAGTCGGTAAACCTGACAATCTATTTATATGCAAAGACAATGGGACAGCAAAGAATGTTGTATATTCGCAAGTTTTACGTAGTTAAAACCATATATATATATATCTATCTATATTCACAGGTGGGACATAGGGACACAACTACAATGGCGCGTAACTATTATGGCGCGTAACGACTTACGCGCGCGGGGGGGCTTGGGGGGGGCGCGAAGCGCCCCCACCAACTAGGTGTTGGGGTGGCGCGAAGCGCCACCCCAACAGCTAGTATATATATATATATATATATATATATATATATATATATATATATATATATATATATATATATATATATATATATATACTAGCTGTTGGGGGTGGCGCTTCGCGCCACCCCAACACCTAGTTGGTGGGGGCGCTTCGCGCCCCCCCCCAAGCCCCCCCCGCGCGCGTAAGTCGTTACGCGCCATAATAGTTACGCGCCATTGTAGTTGTGTCCCTATGTCCCACCTGTGAATATAGATATATATATATATATATATATGGTTTTAACTACGTAAAACTTGCGAATATACAACATTCTTTGCTGTCCCATTGTCTTTGCATATAAATAGATTGTCAGGTTATCCCCCTGTTTCCCCCGGTGTCCCCGTTGTAGTTGTGTCCCTGTGTCCCGGTCGTCATTTATATTCCCTGTGTCCCGGGTCCCGGTCATCATTTGTATCCCGGTGTCCCGGTCTGTATATACATTCGTTTTTTAGTTTTGTTTTTCTCCTTTATTTTTTTCCTTTTTTTTTCTTTTTTAGCTTATTTAGATTTTTAGATTTTTTAGTTTTTTTTATTAGTTTTTAGTTTTTATTTCTTTTTAGTTTTTTTGTCCCGGTCGTCATTTATATCCCCCTGTTTCCCCCGGTGTCCCCGTTGTAGTTGTGTCCCTGTGTCCCGGTCGTTATTTATATTCCCTGTGTCCCGGTCGTCATTTGTATCCCGGTGTACCGGTCTGTATATACATTCGTTTTTTAGTTTTGTTTTTCTCCTTTATTTTTTTCCTTTTTTTTTCTTTTTTAGTTTATTTAGATTTTTAGATTTTTTAGTTTTTTTATTAGTTTTTAGTTTTTTTTTCTTTTTAGTTTTTTTGTAGTTTTTACCTTCTTTTTAGTTTTGTTAATTTTTTTTTTTACTTGTGTCCTGGTCGTCATTTATACTCCCTGTGTCCCGGTGCTTTGTTGATTGCTAATCGAACATTCCTTTTGTCCTGGTCGCTTTCTCTTTGAGTGTCGTCATTTATTTTTTTCTTTTTTAGTTCTTTTAGTTTTTTACCTTTTTTAGTTTTTTTTTAGTTTTTAGTTTTTTTAGTTTTTTACCTTTTTTTAGTTTTTTTTAGTTTTTTAGCTTTTTTATTTTTTTTATTAGTTTTTAGTTTTTTTGTAGTTTTTGCCTTTTTTTTTAGTTTTTTGTCCTGGTCGCTTTCTCTTTGAGTGTCGTCATTTATTAGTTTTTTCCTTTTTTTTTTAGTTTTTTATTGGTTTTTACCTTTATTTTAGCTTATTTTTCAGTTTTTTCCTTTTTTTTTAGTTTTTTTTTTATTTTTTTTAGTTTTTTACCTTTTTTTAGTTTTTTTAGTTTTTTTAGTTTTTTAGCTTTTTTACTTTTTTTATTAGTTTTTAGTTTTTTTTTGTAGTTTTTGCCTTTTTTTAGTTTTTTCAGTTTTTTTTTTAGTTTTTTATTGGTTTTTACCTTTATAGTTTTTTTAGTTTTTAGCTTTTTTATTTTTTTTATTAGTTTTTAGTTTTTTTTGTAGTTTTTGCCTTTTTTTAGTTTTTTCAGTTTTGACGTCACCTAATCCAGTTTTTTCAGGTGACGTCACCTGACACATCCATCCACACATCCATCCACACATCCACAGACAGACAACTTATTTTTATATATATAGATATATATATATATATATAAGGAGGGGGTAACCCCCCCCCCCCCTTTATGTGCAATGGTATTGTAGCCAAATTACATTCATACATGTACTAAAATCAAGTATTACATTTCCAGTGAAGATTTGCAAAGAGCTTATGAATTGGAAAGTGTTGGGAAGAAGAATTTACTATCAGAAAATTATGCAGATGCAGTTGCTGATCTGAGTGAAGCATGTCAAATATTTTCAGAACTATTTGGCGATTTATCTGAAAAATGTGCTAGTGTGCAATTTGCGTATGGAAGTGCATTACTTGGGCTTGCCAGAGAAGAAAGTGCTGTGCTTGCTAATGAAGGTATATTATGCAATACATTTTTAGGCTTTTTGAAAAACTTTGTAGGCTTTGTCAAAAAATAGCAGTAGAGGTAATACATTCCTTTTAAAAGGCTAAATCATCATTTGGGCTTTACTGAAAGAAATCTGTAGTTGGATTAGGTGTAATTTTTACTTGTCACAATAGCAACATAAATGATGCAAAAACATGATACCACAAGGAGGTGCTCTTATAAAGGTTAAACTGTAGAAAAAAAATCAGCAAAGTGCAAATGCTGCTCTGCCCTTAAAGGAGGCTTTTGACGGTCAATCATTTTGATCAAAAGCTTCCGTCAATTGATTGACTCAAGGATGATTGACCATCTAGGAATCTAGAGATTCCTATATCATCTAGGAATCTAGATTGACTCAAGCATCTATGATGCTTGAGTCAAGCGTTGACGGCGGTTGATAGAAAGTTTGAATAACTCAATCATTTTGGCCAAAAACAGTGTGTTAGATCAGCTTTGGTCAAGATTGAATGTTGATTGAAGTATACATCAATCGATTGACGAAAATTTTTGATTGTAATGATTTACCATCTAGGACTTCTTTTAAGGAGGCCCTAGACGGTTAAGAGTTTAAGAACGTTAGGGGGATGGTAGCCCTATTTCCGTTTGTGGTAATTTTTGTTCATTTTATGATTGACTTTATTATTCATTTTAATTCCTGTTATTTCCTTTGTGATTGATGTTGTTTTATTATTGTTTAATAATGGGAATATTTATAAAAAACACAGTTTTATAATTAAGAAATAAATATTGGATTGCAATCTACTTCGACAAATTTCAATAGTCAGTCAAAACTTCTTATCAGAAACAGTCTTGTACAATAAACTGTTATTTTTAATAATAGATTTGTTATAGAATTTGTGTTTGATGAGGAGGGGGATTACTATTTATATAAATTGAAAATCTGTGTAATGTTTACTGATCCGTGTAATTTTATGCTGTATTTTGTTGCAAATGTCTGTTTATTTAAATAAATGCGCGTCAAGATTATTGATTAAAAATAAATCTGTTTTGTTGACTTGAAAAATTACGTCACAAATGAACACAACCAGATTTATTTCCTTAATTCTTTGTCCTGAATGAGGTTCCATGCTCCCCACCTTTTAATTGAGATATGCTAGCCTAAAATTTTAAAGCAGACCAGCGTAAAAAATATCAAGTATTCTGTTAAGATTCAATGCAACCATATTTGTTTTCCAAAATCTATCGTTTTTGTAAAAGTCCCCTTGGTCCAGTTTGCTTACCTGAAAGTTTCACGCTAGTTGCAGTAAAGCAATGTATAGTCCAGTCGGGGTTTCACAAGCCACCACAACTCATTCTATTTCGTTTTGTCTTAGGTTCTATGACCCAGTATACGTGCCCAGTAAGTTGCTTGCCAATCAGAGAAAAACTAATTGGGACCACTTGCGGATCCAAGGGGGACCCCGGCCTCAAAAGTTTTTTTCTTGCGTTCTCATTCCTTGTTTCTTTTTTCTGTTTTTACTCTTTAAAATAAATTGGTCGGTCAATTATTGGTGCCCTTGTCGCATTCCACCGCCCTTCCCAAGATTTTGCTTATTGGCGCCCTAGTCATATTGTCCCCAAGATTTTTCTCGGGATCCACCCCTGATTGGGGTCTATTTTGGGCGTCTCAAGTCAGTGCAACATTCTTTCAGCATAAGCTTGTCTTCATTGACGTCTCATACTCGACCCATTTTTGGGTATCTCTTGCATAGATTAGTTCCGAATTTGTTTTCTATTTCGAAATTTAAGGCCTTATTTTTGTTTGTCTCAAAACCTTTAATCAATTGGTCTGATTATGTTCCTTTAATAATCTGTACATATAATTTCTTATGATTTACTTTTGCTCCTACTTTTATGTAAAAGCTCAAGGCCTGCTTATCCCCCCAGCATCTTTAAAAAAATTACAGTTCATTCCGCCAAGCTATTCCTGAGATAATGCGAATACGCTATTTTTATAACCTGGGTGTGGATAGTTTCTAACGGTCTACATCGTTGCATCACCAAATTTCTAGTTCAGCAGGGATTTTAATTCTGATTAAGTTTTAATTCAATACAATTGGGTCTATGAAGGATAGCGGGTGGCACAAAAGCCAGAGAGGGGAGCAGGTGGACACAAAATTTTCAATTTTCTCCCAATTTCCCTCATCTTCTATGTACGAGGTGGCTGGTAAAAAGCTCTTGGCCCTTTGTTGGGCCTGGTTTTAGGTGAACCAAGTTTTTTCTCTATTTTTCCTTCTGTATCAAGGTTTTATTAGCACTTGGACTTAAAGGTATCAGTTTCAAACTGATTTTAAGTATCTATATCGTCTTATTTTTGGAATGAAAGGCGTGTCCTGGAACAATTAGTTTAGTTTGTTGGGTTGCTTTTGGCCAATATAACTTATGGGTATGGGTTTCAAGAAGATAAGGGACAAAGGGTTTTGGGTGCATTTACAAGTCCTTCCCCTAACCACGCCTCAATAAAATGCTTGATCTTTTTGACCCAAAGAAAAATCTTCATAGTTTTATTTATACTTGCAGTGAAACCAGGCGACTCCGCCTCTCCTGGCATCTGAACAAAGCTTCTGAATGATGGTCTCCCACTATGGTCGGTCTTGTGCCAACCCTTTGGCGACCCTCAGGTAGCATTTGTTTCATCTTTAGCCGAATTTTGAAAACCTTTAGCTGGCTCCAAATCTTGTTTAACTAGAATCCACCAGTACTTTAGCTGCCCTTTGTCTTGTACGCCATGTTGGTAAGGGTTCAGCAAGCAGTATTTGTTGAATGGGACGATTGTAAGGATGACGTAAAGCGTGTCTAAGCAACTCGCGAAGCTTGAACGTCACAATCGTCTTCTGAAGAATCAGAGGACGATTCCTGAAGGCTTAACCAAATATCAAACAAACCCCCTCTCTCTGTTTACATTATAAAACCTATGTGTAAGCAATTGGTCATTTGAATTGATTACGGTCATTGATATCCCCGGGGCATATTTATTGGATCTTGCAACTATTTTCTACAAATAGCTATCTCAAAATTATTATTGGATATCAGGAGAAGATGGGAAGCAAAAAAGGCCACAAAAAGGGGTCGGTTAACATCCAATCACTTTCGTTTTTTTTAAAAGGTACTAGAACTTTCAACTTCTAACTGAACTAACCCCCTTCAAATTTTCTATGACTCTCCCTTTAATGCGAAGTGGCTGGGGAAAAATAATACATTGAATGCATATGGGTCTTCGCTTAAGCAGGGGCAGAGCCCTGACTATTTATCACAGGGAATGGGAAATGATGCTCCACATTAATTTTATGCCTGATTTCATTTGTCTGAAAATGAACCTGAACGCGAATCTAAATCACAGTGACAATCAATTTAAATAGGGAAATGCTAGCAAATCGGAAATCCTTGACAAAAAAATAGTTTCTTTCGTCTTGAGTGACTCCAATATTAAAGCGTTATATATGAAGCGTTGAAGTATATATTGATTCCGATTGTTGCTTGTCTTCTAACCGAGGATGTTGAACCAGTAAATCAGTATGTTGATTTGCATCATTCTCCATTTCTTGCGTGTGATGTGAACATAGGAAATATATTATTAATGGAAAAATTTCTCTCCAATAGCCCTCAAATGAAGATTCTGGTTTTGTGTATCTTCTTCCTTTTCTGTTTTCTATTGATTTTGCCAGTAATTTTTTCTTAATTTGTAATTGGGGTGTAACGCTTTACAGACAATTAGTTTTGAAACTGTTCTCCTGTAAGCCCTACAAAACAAATTTGTGGCAGTATTTTTAGCACAAAAATAAGAACTCATCAAAATGAATATAGTGTCCAAACGAGAGCAGGGAGCTATTGATAAGCACTATTACAGTTACAAACGTGATTTTGCCAATATAATCCACATATGTTTCTATAAAATCACCTTAGGTCTGGAGTTCCAGTTTTTCAGATGCCACTTTCGGGAGGAATTGATCTGGAAACCCTCATTATCTTGCGTCTTTGTATTTTTAACTACTACCTGAAAATACTTGGCGTTAATTAAAAATAATAATTGTGAAGAAATAGAATATTTATTTAAATGGAATATTTATTTAAATAGAATATTTATTTAAATAGAATATTTAATCATTTTTAGAATATAATTTATATAAGTAGAATATTTGTGAAGAGATATTTTTACTCACCTCCATAGTTTTATTATTCAATGTTTTATTATTTATTTTTTTCCCCAGAGACAAGCTTCTTAGAGGGCTCATTCGATAGGAAATCAGAAGTTTTAGCCCCCCCACGCCCTCTTTTCCCCAAATGTATCGGATCGAAATTTTAAGATAGCCATTATTCAATATAGTTTAATTGGCAAATAACTATGGTTCCGGTTTTGACCCCCCCCCGCTTTCCCTCCAACTCTCGGGAAAAGGGCTATAAATTATGCTAGTTACGCATTGTTAGCTTATAAGGTTTTTATGGAACGCGTGTTAACTTTGGGGGAGGCTCATTCGATTGGAAATTGGAATCTCTTTTGCCCTTTTTAAGAGTCGAAAGTGATAAGGGGATAATCAACCCTTCTTCCCCCATTGCGCACTTTTTTCTCCCAAATGCATGCGATAAACTCAAATAAATATAACTTAGAGGTTGAAAAATCCCCCATAGCCACTGAGACAAGGGTTTTAACCTATGCAAGTTGCCCATTGTTAACATATGAGGTTTTTGGGGAAAGGGTGGTTGTGTTAACTTTGGACATGGTTCATTCGGTTGGAGACTGAAACTTTTAGTTCTTTTTTTAAGAGTGAAATGTGATCAGAGGGCAACCAGGCCCCCTCATCCTCTTTTTCCCAAAGATATCCGGTCAAATTTGTTCAATATAGTCCAAAGACCAAATAACTATGCTTCCAGGGTTGAATTCCCCCGTTAGCCCCCCGGGAAAGGACTCTGAGCTATGCAAGTTGTTTATTCGTACTTTGATACTTTGTTTACCTTGATACTTGGATTTACTTACTTAAGGGGCAGGCGCTGCAGGTTATGCAAGTTGCTAATTGTTACTTCGATACTTTGTTTACTTTGATACTTTGTTACTTTGATATTGTTATTTTGATACGTGGATGAAACTTTGACGTTGAAAAAAAATTATTTTGGAAAAGGAAATTTTGAAAAACGCGAAACTTTGCTGATCCAAAACGAATAGAAATTAATTAAAAAAGAAAAGTTTTTCAAAGAAAAGTAAATGCCATATTAAACTTAAGATCAGCAGAAATAAAAATCTATAATAATTAAAACTCAAAACGACCAAATATTACTATTAAAGAATAAGTGAAACCTAATATGAACAAAATTCCACTCGTCAAGTGGACGGCGCGCTGGATTTCGAATCCTTTGTCTGGAGGGCCAGGGTTTGAGTCCTGGTATCATCAGTTATTTGGTTTGGGATTGGGTGAGTGGCGTGACTCTGTAAGCTCATCTAGAGTCAGCCCAGCTCTAAATGTGTACCTGGAGAATCTGGAGGAGGTAATCAGGAAGGGTATGTGAAAGAACAAGATGGCTGGCCCCCATACCCCCTTTGCATTTCCTGGCTGAAGGGCCTCGAGACAGAGATCTGCACCGCCGGTTCGAATTTTAAGAAGTCTAGTCCCGTATCATTTATCTTTTTCTTTTTTAAAACGAACAGAAATTAAATAAACAATCATATCAAACAAACATACAACATATACCATATAAATGAATAAGTAAACCTTAAAACAAGTAAAACATAGAACAAATATACAAATCAAGCTCAAAACGAACAAAAAAATATTTTACTGTTAAAGAATAAATAAAACTCAAAAAAGAACATACATTAACTTAATAATGATAGCAGATAAGCATGCAACAGGAATTGATATAAAAGAATGACCCGCCAACCGCAATCTAAGAAAAGTCAACTCCTGAAAAGACACAAAACCAGCTCCCTGGTGCCCCCTAGATGAGGAGTCAGAAAAATCATACATGGAGAAAACAGTTAAATGGTCTGAGATATCGCTCGTCAATACAGAATCGTGCACCGAAGTTAGCGATGAAAAAACATAATCAAGCAAAGAAGCAGTAGTATCAGTTATGCGAGCAGGAACACATGCTGAAGGTAATGTCCTACAAGCAAGTACAGCTGAAAGAAAGTCCAAGGAAGAAGATGACCTCCGGTCACACAAAGTAATAATGAAGTCACCCATAATGAAAAGTTCGCAGGAATGCTAATGGATTGCTTCCAAAATTTCATCAAACATCTGAAGGAAAGAGGGGACAGACCCACTTCGAGACCGGTATGTATTACCAACAATCAAAGTTTTAGTTTTTGTTTTAACCTAAAAAAATATGGATTGAAAAATTCCTTTTTCATTTCTTGAAGTGATGCGCTGGGATTGGTCGTAATTGCCGAATTTAACAAATAGCTCATTAACTGTACTAGTCACCGTCAGACTCTAATTCTGATGCAATCGTAGACGCTTTTTCTGGTTTGTAAGGTACGAATTGCGGTAGGGTATTTGCTTTTCAGCACATTTGTAAAAAAAATTCAGCATATCCACACTGTTATCCACTGTCTTCTGTCGTTCACTTGGGCGATTGGAGCAGTTTGCATCATTCCACAATACTTTTTTTGCTTTTATCAGCGCTCCATTGCTGATGAATTCTGCGCTAGCTCTATTGCCAGCATATATAGCTATATTGCCAGCAGCGTCGTTGTGGCATAAAAAGCTCAGAACCAGAAACTGTGCGAGTTGCTGGCTCTGCTTCTCCACGCAATTAATCACACCACCGCTTTGATAAAACGAGTCATATATCGTATATATATATATATATATCTATATATATATAAATAAGTTGTCTGTGGATCTGTGGATGGATCAGGTGACGTCACCTGAAAAAACTGGATCAGGTGACGTCAAAACTGAAAAAACTAAAAAAAGGCAAAAACTACAAAAAAAACTAAAAACTAATAAAAAAAATAAAAAAGCTAAAAAACTAAAAAAAGGCAAAAACTACAAAAAAAAACTAAAAACTAATAAAAAAAATAAAAAAGCTAAAAAACCAAAAAAACTAAAAAAACTAAAAAAAAGGTAAAAAACTAAAAAAACTAAAAACTAAAAAAAACTAAAAAAAAAGGAAAAAACTGAAAAATAAGCTAAAATAAAGGTAAAAACCAATAACAAACTAAAAAAAAAACTGAAAAAACTAAAAAAAGGCAAAAACTACAAAAAAAACTAAAAACTAATAAAAAAAGTAAAAAAGCTAAAAAACTAAAAAAACTAAAAAAACTAAAAAAACTAAAAAAAGGTAAAAAACTAAAAAAAATAAAAAATAAAAAAAAAACTAAAAAAAAGGAAAAAACTGAAAAATAAGCTAAAATAAAGGTAAAAACCAATAAAAAACTAAAAAGAAAAAAAGGAAAAAACTAAAAAAAATTTTCATCTAAAAAACTAAAAAAAACTAAAAAAGGTAAAAACTAAAAGAACTAAAAAAGAAAAAAATAAATGACGACACTCAAAGAGAAAGCGACCAGGACAAAAGGAATGTTCGATTAGCAATCAACAAAGCACCGGGACACAGGGAGTATAAATGACGACCAGGACATAAGTAAAAAAAAAAAACTATCTGTATATATAAAAATAAGTTGTCTGTGGATCTGTGGATCGTGGATCAGGTGACGTCACCTGAAAAAACTGGATCAGGTGACGTCAAAACTGAAAAAACTAAAAAAGGCAAAAACTACAAAAAAACTAAAAACTAATAAAAAAAATAAAAAAGCTAAAAAACTAAAAAACTAAAAAAAGGCAAAAACTACAAAAAAAACTAAAAACTAATAAAAAAGCTAAAAACTAAAAAAAAGGCAAAAACTACAAAAAAACTAAAAACTAATAAAAAAAATAAAAAAGCTAAAAAACTAAAAAAACTAAAAAAACTAAAAAAAGGTAAAAAATTAAAAAAACTAAAAAAAACTAAAAAAAAGGAAAAAACTGAAAAATAAGCTAAAATAAAGGTAAAAACCAATAAAAAACTAAAAAAAAAACTGAAAAAACCAAAAAAAGGCAAAAACTACAAAAAAACTAAAAACTAATAAAAAAGTAAAAAAGCTAAAAAACTAAAAAAACTAAAAAAACTAAAAAAAGGTAAAAAACTAAAAAAAATAAAAAATAAAAAAAACTAAAAAAAAAGGAAAAAACTGAAAAATAAGCTAAAATAAAGGTAAAAACCAATAAAAAACTAAAAGAAAAAAAGGAAAAAACTAAAAAAAATTTTCATCTAAAAAACTAAAAAAAAACTAAAAAAGGTAAAAACTAAAAGAACTAAAAAGAAAAAAATAAATGACGACACTCAAAGAGAAAGCGACCAGGACAAAAGGAATGTTCGATTAGCAATCAACAAAGCACCGGGACACAGGGAGTATAAATGACGACCAGGACATAAGTAAAAAAAAAACTAACAAAACTAAAAAGAAGGTAAAAACTACAAAAAAACTAAAAAGAAAAAAAAAACTAAAAACTAATAAAAAAACTAAAAAATCTAAAAATCTAAATAAACTAAAAAAGAAAAAAAAAGGAAAAAAATAAAGGAGAAAAACAAAACTAAAAAACGAATGTATATACAAACCGGTACACCGGGATACAAATGACGACCGGGACACAGGGAATATAAATGACGACCGGGACACAGGGACACAACTACAACGGGGACACCGGGGGAAACAGGGGGATATAAATGACGACCGGGACAAAAAAAACTAAAAAGAAAAAAAACTAAAAACTAATAAAAAAACTAAAAAATCTAAAAATCTAAATAAGCTAAAAAAGAAAAAAAAAGGAAAAAAATAAAGGAGAAAAACAAAACTAAAAAACGAATGTATATACAGACCGGGACACCGGGATACAAATGACGACCGGGACACAGGGAATATAAATGACGACCGGGACACAGGGACACAACTACAACGGGGACACCGGGGGAAACAGGGGGATATAAATGACGACCGGGACACCGGGACAGGGAATGGTCGATTAGCAATCACCATCAACAAAGCTCAAGGGCAATCATTAGAATCATGAGGTATAGATCTGAATACAGATTGTTTTCCCATGGACCATTATATGTTGCATGTTCAAGAGTCGGTAAACCTGACAATCTATTTATATGCAAAGACAATGGGACAGCAAAGAATGTTGTATATTCGCAAGTTTTACGTAGTTAAAACCATATATATATATATATATATATATATATATATATATATATATATATATATATATATATATATATATATATATATATATATATATATATATATATATATATATATATATATATATATATATATATATATATATATATATCTATCTATATTCACAGGTGGGACATAGGGACACAACTACAATGGCGCGTAACTATTATGGCGCGTAACGACTTACGCGCGCGGGGGGGCTTGGGGGGGGGCGCGAAGCGCCCCCACCAACTAGGTGTTGGGGTGGCGCGAAGCGCCACCCCAACAGCTAGTATATATATATATATATATATATATATATATATATATATATATATATATATATATATATATATATATATATATATATATTAACAGGCTCAAAGTTATTACGCCCTTATTTCAAAAAGCCATTGGAATGTTTATGTAAAAGATGAATAAGAAGATATCTTCCTCAAATTTGAATGCAAAAAAAAAAAAAAACGAAAAAAGAAGTGATGCAATGGAATTTCTTAAAAAAAGAAATGATCTCTTAAGTGGAAGAGAGAAAGTCTAGACTTCTTGAATCTCTGCTTAATGTAATGAATAGTTTTATCTTTTTTGTTTGTGTGTGTGTGTGTGTCTGTGCAATTTTGCTGAAAAGGAGAATATGTGAGATTGGCTGTAAACACCATCTAAACTGCCAAAATATCTTTAGGTGAATCTTCAGATGAAGAGGAAGAGAACCCAAGTAAAGAAGAGGAAGAGCCTTCAAAATTAGGAAAGAATGGAGAAGCAGGGAAGCTGGATAAGCAAAAAGTAGAAAAAAAATCAGTAGAACAGGTTGAAAGTGAGAAGACTGAAGACAAAGAAGAAAATCCAAATGAAACCTTAGATCAGGATGAAGAAGAAGATGTATCGAACCTCCAGGTGGCTTGGGAAGTGTTAGATCTGGCTAGACAAACTTACGAAAGGTTGGTAGCATTTAGAGTAAATAAAAGTGCTGAAAGCTTTCCTTAGATGACTTTTAAAAAAAACTGAGAGCCACAGAAACGTTTAAAGTTTTGCTAATAGTAGTAAATTGTCTTTCTTTTGACTCGTGAAATGCTGTAAAAAGATTTAGAAAAGTAAAAATAAAAGCAGCAAAAATAAAAACCTTCAAATTGGACTGTTATAACTAGGTTTTAGTCAACTGCTTCTGCAGTTTTTCCCAATTTCTGACGGAAAATGCCAAATTCTGTTAAGCAAAAACGACCAAGCAACGTCACCATGTGAGTATTGTCTGGTATGTTTACTTAAAAAAAGCCAAATTTTGCTCCCCAACGTCAAATTTTGCTATGCAAAAATGGCCAAAGTCAGTAAGCGATTTTTCTCTGGTACGTTTACTTCAAAAAGAACAAAACAAAAAAAAACAATATTATCCTTGAAGGGGCCTAGAAAGTTTCTCAAAAAAATCAACGGAAGATCCATATTAAAAGTGCACATACAGTGCTAAAATTAAAAAGTAAAGACAAATCACAGATTGTCTTTACTATCTTGTTGTCACATTCCGTCTTGTTTTTGTGTTTGGAAAAGAAAAGTGCATTTTGATCGAGAAGTGGGCGGGGAATAAATATCTGCGTAAGGAAATGCGTATTAACGAACAAAATATGTTTAAAAATCACTGAAAAAGATAAAATATGCGGAGGATCCACATTTTATGCTAAAATAAAAATAAAGGCAAATCATAAATAATATGAAATTAATGCTAAATATGAATAAAGGAAAATAAAGTCATTCCATTTATATGATATAGATATTTGTTTCCAAAAATTAGATGAAAAATGCTATCACAATATTGTTAAAAGGAACAGAAGAATCATTCATTTTTATGGCACTTGATATTAACCAAGTGACATATTGCAATCGCAAATTCTGTCGGTCTGTCGGTCCCGGTTTTGCTACTTTAGGCACTTCCAGGTAAGCTAGGACGATGAAATTTGGCAGGCGTATCAGGGACCGGACCAGATTAAATTAGACATAGTCGTTTTCCCGATTTGACCATCTGGAGGGGGGAGGAGTGGGGGGGCTGATTAATTCGGAAAAAATAGAAAAAATGGAGTATTTTTAACTTACGAACGGTTGATCAGATCTTAATGAAATTTGATATTTGGAAGGATATCGTGTCTCAGAGCTGTTATTTTAAATCCCGACCGGATCTGGTGATATTGGGGGGGGGGGGGAGTTGGGAGGGGGAAACCTAAAATCTTGGAAACAGTTAGAGTGGAGGGATCGGGATGAAACTTGGTGGGAAAAATAAGCACAAGTCCTAGATACATGATTGACATAACCGGAACGGATCCGCTCTCTTTGGGATTTGGGGGGGGGGGAGGTTAATTCTGAAAAATTAGAAAAAATGAAGTATTTTTAACTTACGAACGGGTGATCGGATCTCAATGAAATTTGATATTTAGAAAGATATCGTGTCTCAAAGCTCTTATTTTAAGTCCCGACCGGATCTGGTGACATTGGGGGGAGTTTGGGGTGGGGGAACCTAAAATGATGGAAAACGCTTAGATTGGAGGGATCGGGATGAAATTTGGTGGTAAAATAACCAGCAGTCTTAGATACGTGATTTACATAATTGGAACGGATCCGCTCTATTGGGGGGGGGGGGGGGGTTGTGATTCTGAAAAATTAGAAAAAATGACGTATTTTTAACTGACGAAACAATGATCGGATCTTCATGAAACTTCATATTTAGAAGGACCTCGTAACTCTGATCTCTTATTTTAAATCTCAACCGGATCCAGCATAATGGGGGGGGGGCAGTTGGGGGGTGGGGGGTGGAACTGGAAATCTTAGAAAATACTTAAAGCGGTGAGATCAGGATGAAGCTGGATGGGAAGAATAAAAACCTGTCTAAGATACGTGACTGACAACCGGACCGGATCTGCTCTCTTTGGGGTAGTTGGGGGGGGGGGGTTAATTGTGAAAAACTAAAAAAATCAGGTGTTTTTAACTTACGAACGGGTGATCGGATCTCAATGAAATTTGATATATAGAAGGATATCATGTCTCATAGCTCTTATTTTAAGTCCCGACCGGATCTGGTGACGTTAGGGGAAGTTTGGGGTGGGGGAACCTAAAATGAAGGAAAACGCTTAGATTGGAGGAATCGGGATGAAACTTGGTGGGAAAAATAAGCAGAAGTCTTAGATACGTCATTTACATAATTGGAACGGATCCGCTCTATTGGGGGGGGGTTAATTCTGAAAAATTAGAAAAAATGACGTATTTTTAACTTACGAAGGAGTGATCAGATCTTCATGAAACTTCATATTTAGAGGGAAATCGTAACTCAGATCTCTTATTTTAAATCTCAACCGGATCCAGCGTCATTGGGGGGGGGGACCGGAAATCTTAGAAAATACTTACAGTTTTCTTAGAAAAAATCTTAGAAAACTGGATGGGAAGAATAAAAACCTGTCTAAGATACGTGACTGATATAACCGGACCGGATCTGCTCTCTTTGGTGGAGTTGGGGGGGGGGGTAATTCGGAAAAATGAGGTATTTGTAACTTACGGAGTGATCGGATCTTAATGAAATTTGATATTTAGAAGGATCTTGTGCTTTGAAGCTCTTATTTTAAATTCCGACAAGATATTAAATTCTTATTTTAAATTCCTGAGACATTGGGGGGTGTTGGAGGGGGAAACCGGAATTCTTGGAAAACGTGAAAATTCGTAACTCAGATCTCTTATTTTAAATCTCAACTGGATCCAGCGTAATTGGGGGGGCAGTTGGGGGGTACCGGAAATCTTTGAAAATACTTAAAGCGGTGAGATCAGGATGAAACTGGATGGGAAGAATAAAAACCTGTCTAAGATACGTGACTGCCATAACCGGACCGGATCTGCTCTCTTTGGTGGAGGTGGGGGGGGGGTAATTTTGAAAATTGATGTATTTGTAACTTACGAAAGGGTGACCAGATCTTAATGAAATTTGATATTTAGAAGGATCTTGTGCTTTGAAGCTCTAATTTTAAATTCTGACCAGATCCTGTGATATTGGAGGGATTGGAGGGGGAAACCGGAATTCTTGGAAAACGTGAAAATTGTGGTATTTTTATCTTACGAATAGGTGATCGGATCTTAATGAAAATTTATATTTAGAAGGAATTCATGTCTCAGAGCTCTTATTTCAAATCCGGACCAGATCTTTTTACACTGGGGGGAGTTGGAGGGGGAAATCTTGAAAAGCACTTTGAGTGGAGGAATCGGGATGAAGCTTGGTGGATAGAATAAGCAAATGTCATTGATACGTGATGGGCGGAACCGTATTGGATTCGCTCTCTTTGGGGGAGTTGGGTGAGGGGTTCAGTGATTTGGCGAGTTTGGTGCTTCTGGACGTGCTAGGACGATGAAAATTGGTAGGCGTGTCTGGGAGCTGCACAAATTGACTTGATAAAGTCGTTTTCCCAGATTCGACCATCTTGGGGGGCTAAAGGGAAAGGAAAAATTGGAAAAAATTAGTTATTTATAACATACGAGTGGGTGATCGGATCTTAATGAATTTTGATATTTAGAAGGACATTGTGACTCAGAGCTCTTATTTTAAATCCTGACCGGCATTAAGCCTCTTATTTTCCTTTTAAATCAATCTATTGATTCATAGAATTTTGTTAGAGCTCATACCATATGATCTCTTGGTTCTTAGCTCTTCATGCCTCGTCACAAGTGCCATATGAGCTCTTAGCTCTTGTTCAAAACCGTGAATACCGAAGAAAAAATGTCAAGTGTCAGAACATTCATTTTTCCCTATTTTAGATATTTCTAATGCTATATTAATGAACCTCCGAGGAATGGATCCTCTTCCCAAATTAGGTCCTGGGAAGCTGTTTTAAAGCCTAAGTTGAATATGAAATCAAGCTTAAAACAAACAAAAGTATTTTATTTTGCTATTGAGGCATAAATGAAACCCAAAAGGAACAGAAATTAAATAAAATAAAATACTTAAAAATAAAATAAAAATTAATCATATCAAACAAACAAACAATAGTTACTAATATAAATGAGTAAATAAATCTTAAAACGAGAAAAACTTAAATTAAATATGCAAATCAAGCTTGAAACACACAAAAATCTCTACAAAGAAGAGTTACGGTTTTGCCTCCTTCTTTCACTGTAAAAGTCTAAAACGTACTGCTTCATTGGCGCTTTACTGAAAATTACATATATCTTGAAGTCATTAAAAGTACAAATGGAATCAAACTGAATGTTTAATTTACAACGCTATTAATTGTTGAAAGATCATCAGTTAAGATTTTATATCACTGTAATTTTATTTTCATTTTCAATGTTGCAATAACTGGAAAAGAAAATATTTGTAATATAATTCGTTTTCAGCGAAGCACCAATGACGTAGTAGGCTTTAGACTTTTACAGTTAGGGAAGGGGGCAGTATCCAAACTCTTGTTTGTAGTGAAGCTATACTTGTCTTGAACAGTCTTGGGAAGAGCTAATACAGTTAAACTAAATATTTGATATATAATGATGTTAATTGCTGAAAGCTCAAAATTTAATTTTACTGTAATTTTTATGTTTATTTTCAGTGTTATAATAAGCACAAAAGAAAATATTTGCAATATAATTCGTTTTTAGTAAAGTGCCTATGACGCAGTAGGTTTTAGACTTTTACAGTGAAATAAGGACGCAAAATCTAAACTCTTCTTTGTAGAGATTTTTGTTCGTTTCAAGTTTGATTTGCATATTCAATTTATGTTTTTCTTGTTTTAAGATTTTTTACCCATTTACATAAGTATCTATTGTTTGTTTGTTTGCTATGATTGTTTATTTAATTTCTGTTCGTTTTGGGTTTCATTTATGCCTCAATAGCAAAATATTTTTGTTCGTTTTAAGCTTGATTTGCATAATCAAATAAAGCTCTACTCGTTTTGAGATTTATTTATTCATTTATATTGATACCTGTTGAATGTTTTTGGCTATGATTATTTATTTAATTTATGTTCGTTTTGGGTTTCATTTATTCTTTAATAGTAATTTCTTTTTTTTTTAGTTTGAGTTATTGTAGGTTTCTATTTCTTCTGATCTTAAGTTTAATATGGCCTTTACTTTTCTTTAGAAAACTTCTTTTTCGGATTGTTTTTTTTTTTTTATTAATTTCTGCTCGTTTTTGATTGCCTAAGTTTCATGTTTTTCAAAATTCCCGATTTCAATTTTTTTTATTATTCAAAAATAAATTTTTAGCTTTGATAGCTTTGATAAGAAATAATAAATCAAACTGAATATTTGATATATAATGATATTAATTGCTGAAAGCTCACCAGCTCAAGCATTCGTTTCACTCAGGCCAGAGTTAAAGCTTTGCCGCCTCTAAACCCAAGCGTTTTTGCCCCTCCGTTTTTGCGAGATTTTCGGGGAAATCCCCAAAGCTTCGGGAATAGTGAAAGCCGCAGGGCCTAGTGGTTCTATTGGTAAATCCTGGTCTCCTGGTAAATCCTGGTTGTTTCATTTTATTTTCAATGTGGTAATAAGAACAAAAGAAAATATGTGTTTAATTCTTTTTGTATAATTGTATAATCCCTTTTAGTAAAGCATCAAATACGCAGTAGGTCTTACACTTTTACCGTTAGAGAAACGGCCAGTAACCATACTCTTTTTTGTAGTGAAGACACCATTCAGTAGAAGTGCATATCCCCTATTCTCTGAAAACGACCGCGGTCTAAAAACTAATCCTTAATCCAAATCTCACTTGTGCTATTCATGTACCTGTACTATGATTCTTGTACTATATCTCTTGCAGTTGCATTTGAATTTCTGGAAATTTCTTGTACTATATGAATGAACCTTCGAGGAATAGATCCTCATCCCAAATAAGGCCCTGGGAAGCCGTCTAAAGGTTGAATAGCCTTTTCAGGTTTAAATACTTTCACAAATAAAATCAGTAACACAGTATTTTTCTCAAGTCAAAAATACCCTCCCACATACTCTCCCGGCATATATCTGAATAAACGTCTCATTTCTTAGTTGCCTTGTTTTTGTAATATTTGGAGGGACATTATACGGACAATCTTAAGATTGAATGTTTCTATATGTTTTTGATATATTTTTGTTCTTTAAATGGTTAACTAAAGTTTAATAAATATTTCTGTCCACTGCTTGAAGATTATGAAGTTGCTTTAACTAAGATCTTGAAGAAATGAGTTCGGTCTCAAATTGACTATATTTTCATAGTGGATGGTGCTTGTGCAAACGTTATGTTCGTTAAAATAGAAAAGAATCAAGCAATATGGTTCCATGGAGTTATTTTTTTTTTACAAAAATATGTAACAATCTCTATTCGCTACTTGATTGGCTTAAAAATCATCTGCTTCCAGAGATTAAGATAACTTCGAAGACCACACTGCCTTTCCATGACGAAAGTAAAACAGTTCAAAATAGGGATGATACCTTTTTATTGACAGTGAAATATAAAATTATTTAAATGGAAATTTCGAACACATATACAGTGTTCATCATCAGCAGTAAAACTAAAAGACATGAATAAAAATAAACAGAATTTATACCTAATAAACTAATTACATATAGTTTATTGCTCTTATTTTTTTCAATGCAACAGCCGAGGCAAATCTCTGTGACCTTTTCGGTTCCGGTTCATTAGATTTAACTGACGTATTACGTGGACAGAGGTCATAGCTCTTAGGTGAAGTGATATTTACTTTATTTGACCTCAGTAAATTATCATAAATTGAGTTCAATCCAAATTCACCTGTATCTCTGTTTATGGAATTTTTCTTGAATAGAATTTTTTTAATTTCGATTGTTTCCCTGAAAGTTTGCTTTAAACCTTGGTCCCTAGAAATCAAAGAAACATTTTCAAACAAAATGAAATGATTTGGAAAATTAAAGATATGCTCCGCGAGGGCCGACGTGAAATCTTCAGGTTTGGTATTTTGCTTTAAAGACGATGAAATGGAATTATGATGTTGTAGCAATCTCGTTCTTAAATTCTGGTTAGTACGTCCCACATAAGAGCTTCCACAAGTACATGGAATTTTATAAACCCCACTTTGTTGCTCTACGGAAGTCCGATCCTTTCCAGAATTTAAAAAACTTGCCAAAGTATTACTACCTCTTAAAGCTACCTTTAAACCATTATTTTGTAAAATTCTTTTAAGTTTTTCACTCAAACCTGGAACATATGGTAGAGAACAAAAGATATCTTTCTTTTCTGTTGTTTCCAGAATATCATCAGAACATTCTAGAATTTTTTTCCTTCTTTTCGAAAAAGTCTGGTCAACTAACCAACCCGGATAATGGTTACTTATTAAAATGTCTTTTAGCAATAATAATTCCTCCTCAATGAATTTTGGAGAACAAATTCTAAAAATGCGGTCTGTTAAAGATATGATTAAACCAATTTTGCTTGGCGGGCATGACCGGAGAAAAATTACAAAAAATCTGTTATTGCTAGTAGGTTTTCTGTAAATCTTAAAATCCAGACTATTTTCATTTTTTAAAAGAAGGACATCCAGAAAAGGAAGTTTATTATCCTCTTCTAATTCTATTGTAAATTTTAAATCCCCTCCCCAAAAATTAAGATGTTCTAAAAAACTTTTTAATTCCTCCACCCCATAATTCCATACTGAAATTATGTCATCCATATATCTCCCCCAAAATTTATGTTTTAAAAAATATGAATCTAACGCTATTGTTTCAATATTTTCTACAAAACAATTTGCTAATAAAGGACTTAAAGGGGCCCCCATAGGTAAACCATTTACTTGTTCGAAAAAACCCCCTCTGAATTGAAAAAAATAAGAGAACATATTGCACAACCTAACTAAACTCATAATTACACCGACCTCCAAAACTGTTTCACCACCAATTAAGTCCAAATTTCTTAGTATCTTTCTCTCAAGAAGAATTTCCGCGGCTTTTACATCAATACTCGTATACATTGACACTATGTCGAAACTTGAAATTATAGAATTTGAAGAAATCTCAACTTCTTTTAGTTTTTTTACAAGTTCTGACGAATTCTTAATATAAGAAATTTGTGTAGACATGAGTGGTTTAAACAATGACACTAGCCACTTACTCAGAGCACTTGTTGGTGACTTGTTACTCGCAACAATTGGTCGTAATGGCAGATTTGGCTTATGTATCTTTGGAAGTCCATATAATTTAGGGCACAAAGAACCTCTTGGTAAGAATTTGTAGAAAAGTTGAGGTGTAATCTTCCCTTCTTCCTTCAAACTCTTCAACTCGTTCTTAAACTTCTTTGTGTATGAGTCCGTCGGGTCAAAAGAAAGTTGTTTGTAAGTTTTTTCATCTTTCAGTAAAGTGTTTAATTTTGAATCGTAGTCCTTGGTGTCCATTACCACTAAAGTGTTACCCTTGTCTGCTTTTGTAATAATAATAGATTCATCCCTTCTTAAATTATTAAGAATCTTTATGTCTTTGATAGAATTGTTAGGGATTTCTGGTTTTAAAGCAAACTCTGACAGGGCTTTAACAGTAGAAGCTCTTGCTAGGCTAACATCTTTAATTAAGATGGGGTTTCTATGTAAAGATGTTTCTATTGAAGAGATAATTTCTTCTACTGGGACTCTATTAGTTTTAAAACAAAATTTTGGACCTTTTTCTAATGCGGACTTTTCTTGTAACGTAATATACCGTGCGTGTTCCACGCACGAATCACCGAACACCGTATGTGTTCGAAAATAAAGCCGTAATACCTTCGTCAACTCTTGGACCAGGTGTAATTAATTTTTCATCAAGGACCTTAACGTTACAAGAAAAGTCCGCATTAGAAAAAGGTCCAAAATTTTGTATCTTTACGATAAATCCAAAATCCAAGTGTCTTTACGCTCTGTTGCCTGTATATGCATTTCTGTTCCTCCCTGGAGGCTTGTCTTGGTAGATTTGCATTTTGACTAACCACAAAGGAATTTTTGTCCTTATAATATGTGAAAAGGGGGTGGTCTATCCTTCAAAATACTGAATCATATAAAGAGTACCTTCCGGTTTACCTTGAAGGTTCAAAAATAGGGATGATTTTTTCCGCCGCAGGTAGCCTTTAGTTACTGCTGAAAGATTATTTAATGATTTGTGTATTCCGGAAGAGATTCCCGCAATTAATATGACTAAATGTGTTTTAAATGTCTCAAGTCCACTTCGAAATTCAAAGGTTACAACTCTGCCTACAAATCTGCTCTCGAACTGCTAGCATTTGACCTCTCAAACAAGTCAGTCACTGCTCTTCATTATACTTTGCACCAAGAAAATAAAATCGCTTCTCAAGGTATCCAAACAAATTTCTACTATGTCCTGTGCCAAATAGATAACGCTGATTAGATTGCAGAAGCTGCTATTCCAGGTAACCATATGAGTGACGAACCATCCCAAACAGAGAAATTTCTTGTTAGCGTTTGTTAAGGTTTCCCAACCTTCTGCAACCATCCTCATACTTACAATAGGCTCTAGGGAAATTCTACTGGCCTAGATTTCTTAGCTTTTTTTATTTCAAATCCCTAAGTCAGCAGAGCTCAAACCGTCTTTTTTCTTGCACTGACTGTGCAAAAGTCTCAATGGCAGTGACGCCAATTAGAGGACGGGGGAAACTGCCCCGAGACCCCCTGGAAAAAAACTTGTTTTAAAACTCTATTGTAAAATACCTTTTTCGGTATTTTGCATTGGAAAAAATCACAAAAAAAACGAATTGCACCGCCCCCCTATATTCTTAAAAATTGCCCCCCCCCCCAGAAAAAAATCGTGAATTGGTGCTACTTGTCAATTGATTCTTAAGAATTTTTTGCATCTTGCGTTTTGTAATTAAGAATTCACATTAACTTCTAACTTTCAACTAATTAACATCAAGTACAAAAAAGAGAACTAAAACTGTCAACCAAAAAACCACTATTTAAACCGAGGAATAATATTTAAACTCGAGAAATCCTTGTGCTCGAAAAGACGAGGGCTAAATATTGGCAATGAGAAGCTATAACCCAAAATGATGAAGGCAAAAAATTGAAAAGGAAATTTCTGCTAATAGCGCTTGCTTTTGGGTTCTATTTTTAGCGCTCAGACCTCGATTTATCCATCACATTGGCTCACCTCTATTTTGACTAAATTTTGCTGAATTGAATCTTCTTTAAATGTTGCATTGAATCCCGTCACTGTAATTTAATTAGCCAATTCAAAGTCAAAATACTTTAGCTTTATAAATATAACATATTCTAGAAGACCAGTAGTGTGTAAGGGATAATCCTCTCCTAAAAAGTGTGCTCAATGGGATCTAATGCTTGAGAAGAATTAGTTTCTAAGGGAAAGTCCAAATGTCCGAGTTTTATTATATTTTGACTTATATTTAGTATGTTTAGCATTTTTTATATTTAGTATATTTTAACTTAATGTTGCTATGTTTAGTGTTACTCGCTAAATCTGCAAAGACGTAGATTCCCCCTATTACTTCCCCTCATTGAAAATGTGCATTTAAGACATCTTGATTTTTGGACGCAAATAACCTGAAACGCAGATGATTTTGTTGTTTTAAAACAATGAATTTTTCCTCTAAAGATTATATTCTAACGGCGAAGAGGATGCTGGAAAAAAGTTGGCGAATACCCTAAGAGCCCTTGGTGAAGTAGCAATGGAAAGCGATAATTATCCTCAGGCTATAGAGGATTTCGGAAAGTGCCTTGAGATTCAGGTATTTGTTCTTTTGTTTTAATATGGTTAATTTCTGTTGTATTATTTAGGCTATATAATGTCAACTCAAATTAGGCCAGAAACTCTTTCTCAGTTCGAAATAGAGAAATGTTTTATTCTTAGAGGTATTCAACATCATAGATAGATATAAAACGTGGAACTTCAGTCAGTTTTATTTCGGTTTGGTGCCGTCTGGTATATCGAGGAGAAATACCGTGTAATACTAGGTGATGAAATTAAGCTGGCGCAGACAAATTTTAGGATCAAGTTGTCTGAGCACAATAGGTGTCTTCTGCACAGAATAAGTTTCAAAATATAATTTATTGTATTTCTTTCTCCATGTTTGTTAATCTGAGGAGCCGAAAGAGATTCTCAACTGAGTCATTATGCAATAGCAAATTTGTTATATTTTATTTGATGGAGCTGCAGTTGATTCTTGCAAGCTGGAAAACATTGCCTGCCTGTCTACTCAATGGGAGTCGTTCTAATCCAATGCCTTCCATGGGTTATTCCCGTCTTTTGTGAGAGATAGGTGTCTATATATCTGTGTTTTTTATTATTATCTAGAATGATTACTGTAAATAATAGTATCGTATCAATAAGAAACTGCTGCGTCTAAATGCTGCAAAAGACTCCCCAAATCTTGAGGGGGCACAGACTGGAAGGAAGGCTGAATTTTTCAGTTCTAAAGATATCTGTCTCTTGATTCTTATTAATTTATAACCCTGTCTGTGGTCTCTTTGAACCCCTTTTAAATAATGTTCCTGTGTGAGGTCTTGCATTAAAACCTTAAATCATGCTTTTGTTTTGCCTTCTTCTGGCGAAATTGGTTGAGTAAGATAAACTACTAGCCAAAATATACATGGAAGGGTTAATTCAACCGGTCTGGGCGTATTTTAGCTGGAAATGAATTCTAGTGATCTTGATTTGTTATTGAAAGTCAAGTAACTGACGGTTTCCAGTTGATGATGCGTACACCCCTAGGGGCAATAGATGGGTTTTTTTGAACGAATTTTAGAAAGGCTCAATGCGATTATCTAATATGGAACATATATCAAGTTACATTTTAGAAAAATATTGTTGCCAAATCTGACAAGGGAGGGTGCAAGATTGTGTGGCAGGGTCGAAAGGGCACTAGCCTGGATTAATGTTAGGAACCCTATCTCTGCATGAAACGACAGGAAACATTTGTTTGTGAACATAGGATAGTAAATTAACACAGAAATCTAACTGTGTGCTTAGCCAAAGGACTTGATTTTGCCGTTTCTGACGCTAAAGAAGTTTGGCGATTGGTGCTAATTTAGTTTTGTCGATTGCAATAGTTGATTATTGTCATAAGATTAAGTTGAGTATTAAGTCTACTAATTAAGGAAAAAGTTATGATTCTCTATATTTACAATTGACATGGGAGAGAAAGAAAACCTAATAAAGGTTGCAGCCCTGCTTATACACTAAGTGGTGTCCGTGCATACCTAAACCTTGTTCAACTCGACCCTCTTTCAGCTTAATTCTCCCTTCATTTAACCCTGTTGAACTCATCCTCCGTGCAATTCAACATCATTTAACTCGACCCAAGCAACTAAACTGCTGTTTAACTCAACTCTCATGTAACTCAACCTTGTTCTATGAATAAGTTTGAACTAGCGGGGACTGGAAGCTCAAAATTTGCTTTTCACTTCGCTTGCAGTTTCCAACTTATATTGCAATGCCCTAAACTGAAGGTCATGCATGGTGTTTCAATGGTTTTAAAGTGTTTAAGCTTTAAATAAAATCAAGCATTTAAAGTTTTGTGGTTGAAGTTTTGGCGGTAAATTTTTCGTACGTTCACTCGCTAGCTGAAAAACAAACTTCCCCTTCGATTTACGATCCAACGCTCTTCCATATGTAATAATCGCCGCTGAGTAATTGCGTCCCAGTTCCCCTAGTGCCTGAATGTAGCCGTAGACTATATACAGTATATCGCTGATTTTTTTTTCGAATGATAATACTTGGCATTATGAACTATTTATGAGAAATAAGCACAAGAAAAACAACATAAACTGACAAAATCATCAAGGTTTTTGTTTTTGGCAGGTCTATATCTCGGCATTAGGACTAGGACTGGGACGTAATTTTAAAGGTAGTAACTTTAATATTCAGAAACAGCATTGAATGATGAATCAAATGGTATCTGTATGAACTTATTCTAAATTGGAAGAAACTTTCAGGAATGGGTTTATTGGTTTATTTATGTACTAGGTTGAAGCTAATCCTAGAACCATGAAATTTATGTGTGTTCGATCCCTGGGCATGGAAAGTCTTGCTAATTATGAAACAAATAAGACAGATAAATTCTTAGTTTTTTAGAAAGGGGAGGGGAGGAATAGTTTTGCATTAAACTTTGACGCTCTTGCTCAGCAGGGTCGCCAGCGTAGAGAGAACTGGTTGACAACGCCGTCAGTCTTCTCCAAATAGCCCTGTCCAGGGCTAAGTATGGGGCCTCATTTGAGTTGATGTTGCGATTGAGCAGACGTTGGTTTATTACATGAGCCCATCTAGTGTTTGGCCTTCCCCGAGAGTATTTCCAGCACTAAAGCAGAATAATAATAATAATAATAATAGAAAAACACTGACATGACACTGAATTAGACAATTCACTGAATTAAACAATGAATAGACAATTTCAATTCAGTCAATTCTATCACTTCCGACAGTAAGGATTGAATTACATTTTCTTTTGTTATATTGCTCTTTTAAGGAGGTTTCAGCTGAAGGAGGGTTGGGTTAAACGGGGGTTGAGTTGCATTACGGTTGAGTTAAATGATGGCTGAATTGCATGGGGGTTAAGTTATATGAGTGTTGAATTGCAGGGGGGAGGAGGGCTGAGTTGAATGCGTGTCGAGTTGAAGGGGGGTTGTCTTAAGTGGGGGTTAGGTTAAAAAATGTCTTAAGTTGAATAGGGTTGAGTTAAACGAGGGTTCAGTTGAACAGGAAAGACTCTTGGTACAGCAGCTTTATTTACATAATTCAATTCATTCACCAGTTACTTTTTTTTAGTGTTTTGTAAAGGATCATTAATCAGACTTTGGTGCATATTCTTTTACATTGAATTTTGTTTTTCTCACTTTTTTTTATTCTATTTTAGTTGATATTTTATTTTTTAGGTGAAAGTACTTCCGTCGGATGATCGAGCTATATCTGAGACTCATTTCAATATGGGTTCTGCATATTCTTGTAATGGTGAAATAACTAACGCTATCAGCTCTTATAAAACATCTATTAGTATTCTTGAAGAAAAGATGTCCAATCTTAAGAAAGAAGCAAGTAGCTCTGAAACTGGTATGCTCTTTGATTTCATAATCTAGTTTCTTAAATTACTGTTTGTATTTTTCTTTGTTTTTAACAGAGGTTGTGAATGATTTGGTGTCTAAATAGTTCTAACTTCTAGTAAATAAACTATTTATTTTTCTGGCTACTCCTTCCATGTTTGAGCCTTGTTTTATTGTGACGCAACTTTGTGAACTTTCATTTATCTGGTAAAATATTCGAAATGTATTTTTCCTATTTTCAATTGGTTAGGATTGAGTTCCGAAGAAATGCAAAAAAAAAAAAAAATTATTTGTAAGAGGGCTCTGGTAAACTTCTCACCAAGCTGCTTAGGTCTCAAAGGTAATAAGTTTAATAAAAACGAAGGAACGCCTGAGTACTAGATCATTTTTGTCCTAATAATTTGTCTTCTACCATTAGGGAAATAAGATCTTAGCATGTTTGTTTAAAACAAAAGAGCCATAAACACTTTTTCTCATCGGAAAATAATCGAACAATGAGAAAAATCAAATTGGCCTGAGTACGGCAGACACAGGATTGGTTGGACCTTTTGCTTGGCTTGATAACCTTGCTCTATAGTGTATATCCATAGTTAAGCTCAGTCACCTTACCATCAGCATTTTTGGAGGTGGATCATTTTAGAAGTCTGACCGATTTTGAAAACTTCGAAGGCTATGATTGGCTGTTCAATCGTAGTTGGCCCCGCATCAGCTGACAGAGTGAATGCTGTTAATCAATATGAGATTTACCAACGATCTGTAACATCTTTCTCTTCGTGTTATTAGAGAAGTAAGTCTGGTGCCAATGTTAGTATGTTTGGTAAAAAAGAGGCATAAGGTTTGTTTTGCATTTTGGCGATTTTTGAATTTGTTTTCCATGTAAAAAACAAAAAGCAATTTTGCCTACTTTTGTTGAGATGAAAGCTGTTCAGCTCTCCTTGACCCTTTAATTTAGCCGATGGTTCGGTATAAAGCTGCTTCTTTCATAATGTCATGTTGCAATAAATTCCCAACAGCTCCCTAGTTTTTGTACTTTAGTTAGTCATTCATTCTTTCTAGAGTACAAGTATTAATGGGAGGAAGAGAATTGGTTAAACTGTGAAAATCTCTCATGTAAAGTCTTAACATCTCCTTCTTAGGTCTTAGACTTGTTCTTAGATTCGTTTTAACCATGAAACTTACAATTGAAAACTAAGAGTAAAGTAGAGAAACATATTTAAAACTACGTTTAGTCTAGCAAGACTTAGTCAAGTCAAGCAAACATGTTTTTGTTGAATATCTAGCACTGACAAGGTGGTTTGGACACATTTTTTTACGAATTTATTGAAAAAAGTCATTAATATTACATTGCAATCTAAAGGTATATAATTGTAAAGATTTTATTAATAAATGTAATATCTAGATGTTGTAAATAAAGTGGATTTAGTAAAGATAAACTTTTTTTTTATTAACGCCTCTTTTAAAGCTTTAAACGAATTCGATTGGTAGATTTTTTCCCGTCAATGTTAGAAATTTATACAAGACAGACATTGAACAACCTCCCTCACTCCCTTAGGGACTGTGATATTGTTCTATTAGAATATTGATTATAATAAATCTGACATTCACCAAATATTACAGATCATTTTGTAGAACCTTTTTTTTTCTTTTTTATAGCTAAGATCATTTGACGATAACCATCTAAAAAAAAATCCGTAATTTATCATTCTCTTCGAGTTAAATCCTGGTTCAAGAAACTGAACAAAAGGCATTGCTCACCCTCTTACAGGATGGGAAAGAACAAAGTTTGGTTCATGGCCTCCGTATGTTCTCAGTAAAAATAATACGGAAGGCTGCCCCCTCCCCCTACAAAAAAAGAACGGGATTTGTTTTTCCTTCAATACTTTCTAAAAAGGCTTATACAGCCTTTTTTGGCGTCTCGTTGAAGCTTTACTTAATTGTTCTCTCTACATGTACTTTGCGTGTTCAAAAAAAAAAAAAAAAAAAAAAAAAAAAAAAAAAAAAAAAAAATCAGAAGTCTTTTTACGATAAATTCGGATACGAAAAAATTGAAATAATTGCTGTACAATGAGCTTGATAGGTGATAAAATCTTTCAGTAAAACCGTCTTTTATCCTGTGATAGCGGTTATTGAGATTCTGAGATAATCTGAAAACGAGCCAATAACCACAATAAGCGGTACTAGATAGAGCAGCTCAGGCCCTCAATGACGAGTCGAAAGCCTTACTAGATTGAGAATAGTTCAAAGGCTATGTTAGGAAGCTCACAGACTAGCTAAAAGGGATTAGCTCTGATACTGGACAAGCATCGCAACTGAACAAAACCCCAAGAGAACGGGAAGGCTAATAGCTGAAAATGTTAAGAAGACGGATGGTTGTATAATTGACTAATTAGAAAAATGAGTCGTTGGGCAGAACCTCTGAAACTCGTAGTAAACTCAACCAGCATTTCCTACCACCTGTACCGCTGGGCAGTGGACTTGAACCATCCCAGCCGAAAAATAAGTATCCCGTTGATATTTTCCCACCTATACTAAAAGAAGTAATGACATCGATAAAATTGTTATGTACCTATAAAGGGTTGCTCTATTGTAGAGCTGTAGCTTTATTAAGAGCTACAAAGTGCCAGGAGAAGGGTTACTACTGGATTTCCATAAAGCAAGTCCATCCTTAGTCAGCACACTCACGAACCTCCTCAAGAAGATCTGGAGGAGCGAGTAGGTCTCCAAAGTTTGAACTGATGATTTTACGTCATTCAGTTTTCAAGAAGGGTGACAGGAGCGATTGTAATTATAAGGACTAACGAGGCTTTTTGGTCATAGACATGTCTGAAAAGCTTTTTGCCGTCGTTATCCTAAACAGATTTAGAGCCAAAAGATATCGTAGAGCTAGAAAAAATCAAACTGGTTTCAGCCCAGGAACCGGTTGCCTAGATCACATTTTCTCACCTCGGATCTTCCCACACTAGTGCTCTATCCATAATGGAGAAAACACTTTTATCTTTTTGGATTTATAGCAGCGTTCATCTCGGTACTTCATCCGCTACAATAGGAAATCATGCGAGGAGACTATTAGTAAAATTTTACTATAAAACATGCGGTGCGATATCTGCGTGTATTTAGAGCTCACGGAACTCATCAGAATCGCCAATGGTGTGCGGTAAGCCTGCCCAGATTCTCCAATCCTCTTTAACTACGTAATTGATGGGGTTTTGAAAAACTCCACAAAATCAAAAGACGGAATTGAGCCAATCAGCGGCAAGCAAGGAGGGTTCTTGAATACCTAGACAATACACACTTCTCGCCTAACCAACCGTCCCGACTATGACATGTTAAGAGAGTGGTAAACAGTGCTGGCCTGACAGGCCTATCCATTATTGACCCCAAAACCCAGAACCTGTCTATGGATAGAAATTCGTCAGTCACTCTAAATGGATAACAGCTTGAACAAGTAGCAAAATTCAGGTATATCAGGTCACTGTTTACTATCAAGGGTGGAGTCTCGAACCGAATCAAGGATAGTAAATTAGGCATGAAGTACTTAAGGCAAATCACGAAAGCCATTATGGTTCAGAAAAGAGCTCAACTTTATGACAAAATTCTAAGTCTATGCGGCGTGTATTCTCTACATTTTGCTGTATGGTTCTGACACTTGGCCACTAAAGGCAGAAGGCGAATGCTGACTCGGCATCTTTGACTGGAAGCTTCTTATGGCCATTTTCAACCTCAAACTTAGCCAAAGAATGAGCGACGAGCATCTAATGCAAATATGCTATCAGAAGCATTCACTATTCGCCGTCGTCAAGAGCAGAAGGCTCAGATGTTTTTCGCATGTTATGCGGTCTCAAGCGAGTACTTGACCCGTAACTCGACTACTTGGGAAGGGGGGCTTAACCCTCTTCCCAGTGAAAGAAATAGGAGGGAGATCAGCATGGAATGCCGTAATGAAGAAAAACCTTGAGCCTTTAGGTAGATTCCGGAATTACGTAGGCAAATGGGACAAATCATGGTTGGATATGATCTACCCCAACACGAAGATCGGAAGCAGTGGCATAATGTGCTCCATCGTATTCTTGGTGCCAAGTTGGGCTGATCAGCCTGTACCTTGTCTCAAGTACAAATACAAGTAAGTAAACGTACTGCGAAAAAATTCATAGTTTATAGAATGCATAAATACAATTTACATAAAATATAGTTTATTAGAGATAACAATAAGTAATCATTTTATTTTAATTACACTGAGAAATCATAGTATTTTTCTGAGGCGATTCAAATAAAAGCTGTCACGTTAATAAAAAACAAGAGCTAAGAGCTCATATGGCACTTGTGACGAGGCAAGAAGAGCTAAGAGCCAAGAGCTTATATGGTATGAGATCTAACAAAATTCTAAGAATCAATAGATTGATTAAAAGGAAGATCAGAGGCTTAATGCCGGTCAGGATTTAAAATAAGAGCTCTGAGTCACGATGTCCTTCTAAATATCAAAATTCATTAAGATCCGATCACCCACTCGTAAGGTATAGACACCTCATTTTTTCTAATTTTTCCTCTCCCTTTAGCCCCCCAGATGTTCGAATCTGGGAAAACGACTTTATCAAGTTTTTTGTGCAGCTCCCTGACACGCCTACCAATTTTCATCGTCCTAGCACGTCCAAAAGTACCAAACTCACCAAATCACTAAACCCCTCCCTCCAACTCCCCCAAAGAGAGCAAATCCAGTACGGTTACGTCAATCACGTACCAAGGACATTTGCTTATTCTATTCACCAAGCTTCATCCCGATTCCTCCACTCCAAGCGTTTTCCAAGATTTCCGATTTCCCCCTCTATCTCCCTCCAATGTCAACAGATCTGGTCGGGATTTGAAATAATAGCTCTGAGACATGAAATCCTTCTAAATATCAAATTTCATTAAGATTCGGTCACCCGTTCTTAAGTTAAAAATACCTCAAGTTTTCGAATTTTTCCAAATTAACACCCCCCTAGCTCCTCCAAAGAGAACGGATCCGTTCCAATTATGTCAATCACATATCTAGAAATTATGCTTATTCTTCCCATCAATTTTTATCCCGATCTTTCCACTGTAAGTGTTTTCCAAGATTTCTGTTTCCCTCCTCCAACCCCCTATGTCCCCGGATCCAATTCGAGTCGAAAGTGGAACACCTGAGACATAAGATCCTTCTATATATATCAAGTTTCATTAAGGTCCGATCACCTATTCGTAATATAAAAATGCCCCAATTTTCACGTTTTCCAAGGATTCCGGTTTCCCTCTCCAACTCCCCCCACTGTCACAAAATCTGGTCGGAATTTAAAATTAGAGCTTTAAAGCACAAGATCCTTCTAAATATCAATTTCATTAAGATCCGATCACTCCTTCGTAAGTTACAAATACCTCATTTTTCCGAATTACCCCCCCCCCCCCCCAACTCCACCAAAGAGAGCAGATTCGGTCCGGTTATATCAGTCACGTATCTTAGACAGGTTTTTAGGCTTTTCATCCTGTTCATCCTGATTTCTCCGCTTTAAGTATTTTCTAAAATTTCCGGTCCCCCCAACTTCCCCCCCCAATGATGCTGGATCAGGTTGAGATTTAAAATAAGAAATCTGAGTTACGAGGTTGTTCTAAATATGAATGTCCCGATCCCTCCACTCCAAGTGTTTTCCAAGATTTTAGGTTTCCCCCTCCCAACTCCCCTCCAATGTCACCAGATCCGGTCAGGATTTAAAATAACAGCTCTGAGACACGATATCCTTCCAAACATCAAATTTCATTAAGATCTGATCAACCGTTCGTAAGTTAAAAATACTCCATTTTTTCTGTTTTTTCCGAATTAATCAGCCCCCCCATTCCTCCCCCCTCCAGATGGTCAAATCGGGAAAACGACTAGTTATAATTTAATCTGGTCCGGTCCCTGATACGCCTGCCAAATTTCATCGTCCTAGCTTACCCGGAAGTGCCTAAAGTAGCAAAACCGGGACCGACAGACAGACCGACAGAGCTTGCGATTGCTATATGTCACTTGGTTAATACCAAGTGCCATAAAAAATAATAAAAAGTTGTAAGCCATTATTTTGAAGTTTTCGGGAGTAATTCTCCCGTACCCTCCCTATTAGAATAAATTTAGTTAGATGGGATGTAGTAGACGTAAGCTAGATGAAGCTTTTGATGAAACTATATTTTGTGGTAAGTCCAGAGAAACAGGTAAAACAGGCTTGGTCTGTAAAAATATTTATGGATAGTAAGTGAATATTCGAAATCGGAATGGAATGTGTTTTAGAGGGGGGCACGTTTTGCTTTGAAGGAATGCTTTTGCATTCACATGATTGTATAACAGTTAGATTTGATTTTCTCTTAATTAAAAGAGGAAAATTCAAGAGTTTTGTGTTTCATGGTCACCTAATTTCTTTTTAAATGTCTGTAGACTGTTTTTTCATTGTCCCTGAATTTACCTTATAATGCCAACTATGAATTTTCCGTAATAACTTCGGAAAGATAAAAATTAATTTACAGTTTTTTCGAAAAAGTAGATTGAAGACACATTTTTTTTCTAGGAATTCTTAACTTGTTTCAGTGACAAACAGGCTCAGGATATGGCTTAAAATGAATATGATGAATTGCATCCTATCTTCTTTTTTTTTTTTAAGTGATGGCCGCTTTTAGAATGAGCCCTTTGTTTTTCTAGAAGAAGCAGCAAAAAAGGCAGCAATGGAAGAAATAGAAGATATAACGAGAGTAATATCAGACATAAAAGAAAGAATGGAAGACACAGTAGAAGCAAAAAAAGAAGTAATGGAAACTATTGATTTAGTGAAACCTGTAAGTATTTCTTTCTACTTAAATGGCTTAAGCTTTGCAATCACTCAAGCAAGAATTAGAGGTTATTGACTTGTGTCAGTTTCTTAGACTGTACGGCAATTTCGGCAATGGTTGCTCATTACAGCCATTTTGAAATTGAAACTTTACATCATCTTGTCCTAAATGTTTTTTTTTTTCCCGAGGGACAAAAATGTAAGTTTATGGGGAAATTTTAATCACCGTAAAATCAATGTTACGCACTTTATTGAGGCTGTGCGATTTGGCTATTATAAGGAAATGGTAAGATTGAGCGCATTACTCAATTTATAACATTTATAGCAAACGAAAGACAGCGTGGGTTTTGTGAGTTTTATGTGCTCTTTCTTTATGGCACCTGCAAAGATTTGCCAAGGTTTCTTTCCAGAATTGCCACTTTTATTTTACGATCACCTGGAAAATCCGGCATTCTTGCAAGGTGCTGGGTGGCCTTTCACCCAAACTTAAGCAAATTGTGGTATAAAAAAACGTTCAAAAGGAGCAATGGTCTGGAAAATAAACCCTAGTTAGAAAATGTGTGCCACATGCGTTAGTATAAACTAGCTATAGCAATCACTGAGTTGTATAATAATACACCTGTCCAGCCATTTTAAACATGCCTTTATTTATGTCACGGGATATGTGACAAGAGTGTAACACTTTTTGATAGTAATTTTTCTGAACACCTGAAAATACCCATCAATGTAAATCCATACAAGTGTGGGACGTTTAACAACGTGGATATGGAATGCATGGGACTTTGAAAGGCTGAGGAAGTTTTTTCAAATGTTTTTCATGGGAATTGTCTTAACATTAACATTATTACAATTATTCAGCATTGAAATTATTCTTTACGCTAAGGTTCGACTCTTTGTCTCAACTCCGCTTTTTAAAACAATAAAAACTAATTTCTGTTCGTTTTAAGTTTTAATGTCGCTCCTTACTTTCAGTCAAAAAAACTTTTTTTTTATTTCTGAACGTTTTTCAACTAATGCAGGTGTAAATCTTTTGTTTATATGCCTTTTATATCGGCTGATGTAACGGTTTACGTAAGTTCTCGAAGACAGTCAATAGGACTAACGTCAGTATAAGGCTTTTATTTATTAGTCGTAAGAATACACGTACAGTGAACAAAAGGTAGCAGAAAAACATACAACTGAGACGAAGGTGAGAGATGGACTAACTTTAACAGTATACGTTTGGCCTGAATCCTTCTGGAACGGAAGTTCCAGCTATTGGCTGTTCACTGGCCTGAGAATAAAAACGTTTACACGGTAAGCTGTGGTCCTCAGGGAAGACCCCCTAGAGAAACTGTCATTGACATATACATGGGTTTAGAAATGAGACACCAGATAATGGCATGTCGAATTTATATTTAAACTACTTTACAGATTCTCCCCCATCCCGCTATTTTAAATTAAATTTCCCAAATTTGACTTCTTCCCCTATCATTAAACCCTAAAACTTTAATTCAATTTAATGCATTTCATACCTTCCCAAATTGTTCACTTAAGGTTCATACATCTCTATTTATTTTTCTACTGTTGAAGCCTAGTATGGTTTACAAAAAAAGGAACAGTAAAATGTACTAAAATTATAAAGCATTGGACTTAAAACTTTTTGGACTGTTGATCAAGGCATTGTCTGAAATGGTGAGACCGTGTCTCTATTTGTTAGTATTCTGGTGACGGCATCACACTTGCGAAAATTACAATTATTAGCACCAATCACCAAGGTTTAAAAATTTGCATAACTTTTAACATGATAAATTGACACTTTCTCTTGACTTAGAGAAGGCATACGATAGTAAATCCCCATCATTAATACACTTACATAATATAAAAGAACTACAATAATAACAGTAGTCGAAATCTGGATATGTTACATTTTATTTTTCTCTGTATACTTTGAACTAGACTTGTTCCCCATACCTCTGAATTGGGTGAGGATAAGGAATGGTGGGAATATTAATGACTTGCGGATTAAAGCAAGAGGAAGGAACAAGAGAGGCTAATTGATTCTGAATATACCGCTGGTAAATAAATGATATTGCATAAAATTATGATTAAGACATAATAGAATAGATATGTCAACAATTGCAGTTTGATTGCCTACCATGCTGCAATGATGTCAAAATGTTATTCCCAATAAAATCCCCAGGGTTTTACTGCCACGGAGCGCCTTGGATTTGACCTATCCACAAATAATGGATTGATGGTATCGAACTCCTGGACTATCAGTTCCCCATTCCGGTTTCTTGCCTCTAAGCAGACGGTGCTGGAGTTCCCTATATTTCTTAATATTTGTCGCTGTACTACTGGTAAATATACACATAAAGAAATTTCTTTTAAACGCTGAACTAAAATCATGACATATTTACAGTACTTTCCGATTCTGTAGCGACCGGTTTTACATTAGCTACATACTCAGAGTACTCCGGATTTTCCCCGAGAAATACGGAGGGGTCTTCCTGGTTTCATGAGTCTGATGTTGACATTTCTTCTGGTACCCTTTCCGTCTAATTCCTGCAACAAGAAAACTCGGTTTGATTGTGTTACTTATAATATCGTATATGGACCATGCAATTTTAATTTTAGCCCTTTCCATGTCATATGTTTACATAGGTAATGTCTCTCTCTTTTAAGCTTGGGATTTTTGTGTTGTGTCTATTAAATTGTCCGGCCTGAGGGTAGAAAAGCTGTTAGACTCGACTAGCTGCAAACTCTTTGTAACTGTCGAAGTCGTCCAGTCGCGGTCGCAGTAACTTTAAATCAAGATAGGAAATCGGCGCTATTGAGTGCCAGTTGAATACTTGGAATATAATCTGACGGATTAGACTCAGATTCATAACAGAAGGCCTTGCAGGTTTTTTTACAAGCCTTTACTCGGTTTTCACATAAACTATTCGAAAATGGGTTATAAACTACTAGAATATATAGGAAGTATTAAAACCAGTAGTAATCGGTCAATCTTGTGTATATCACAGAAATGCTGCACTACTTTAAAACGGTAACTCTGTGTTTATCCGTGAGCAATATTACGGCTACTATTACATGCTCGAACCCTTCATCCGCTTTCGGTAATGGCCCAACCCTGTTTATACTCCACATGTGACAGACATGAAAAGGAGCTTCACTCCGACCTAACGGTAGATGAGGGATTTCATGGAATTTATTTCTCCGGAGACACGCATGACAGTTTCTACAAACTATGTCTACTCTCTTTCCCATATTTATGAAAATCCAATAAGCCTGAAGATTTTGTACCGTCTTTTGGCTACTTAAATGTGTACGTATAATCAGCATTTCGGGGAGCATCAATTTTGGTGTTTGTGCACATTCTAAATCTTCTTTCATCCTAGACTGGCAATACAATACTCTATCACTCAGGAAAATTCCGTCGACAAGACTTTTCATCCATGGCATTTTTTAATTTTTTCCCCTTGTTTCCTCAACAATAACTTCATTCCGTGGGGCATCAAAACCGTCCTGCGAGGCATCAAAACCAGCTCCCTTTTCCTAGATAGCTATAAAGGCCTTTGACCTTTTTCCTATTACCTCAAGGTAATAGCCTTCTCTCTTCTCTCTAATAGCCTTCTCCCTATTACATTCTCTCTGAAGTTTTCCTATATGCTTGTGGTCTAAACCCAAGTAATTAACATCTCCATTTTGCTGGTGCAAAAAAAAAAAAAATTAATTCAATTATTTTTCATTGAAATAGGTCTAGTAGCCTCTACAATTTCTTTTGCTGTTCCAGACAGTATGTCGGCAGCGTGTTTTTTCCCTGGCATATGGCGCCAATGATACAAGGGACTATCTAAGACCAGTAAAATTCTATACAACTTTGATAACCTATCCTTACATTTACGGAGAAATCTAATTGCTTTACTATCAATTAGAAAATGAGCTTCTCTTCCTGAGATATAGTACTCAAAGTGTATACCGCTCCGAAGAGCTCACCATTCATGTCATCCGTTTTACTAAATTGGCGCAAAAGATCTTTACTGAATGCAGAAACTAGCTTAAACTGTCCAGTATGATCTATCTGTAAAAGGAGACCGCCACAAGCATCACTGGATGTGTCTACCGCAAACCAAAACGGACCATTCTCTTATAGATCAGGAACGATAAAAATACAGAATTTGGGCTGGTTATTTCCAGTTTAACGAGTCAAAACTATCTTGTTCTTGCTTTTCCCAACCATTTGGAATCTTTTCTGAGTACCTTCGTTAGTGGTGCCGGTAATTTTACGTAATTCAAATAGAAGGAGCGGTACCAATTTGTTAGCCTTAAGAAACTTCTAAGTTCTACTATATCTCTGGGAGGTTGAATGGCTTTTGTTGGGTCCCGTTTATTCTTGAGCGGCGCAATGCCAACTGGAGTTACTTCATGTCCTAATAGTTCCAGAAGCTCAGTGAAGAATCGGCACTTATCCATTCGCAATTTAACGCTACTTTGCAAAAGCCTTGAAAAAACACTTTTTCATGGTCTGCCAAATGTTCATTATCGTCACCCCTACTTGAAACAAATATAATGTCACAATATTTCCGAAAGTTTTGGTATCAAATAAAATGCTAGCCCACTGACAAAAAGCTCGAAGGGAGATATTTGACCCTTGTGGAGATCTCATAAAACTGTACATTTTTCCACTCGGTGAGTTAAATGCAAAATGTTTTTGTGAATCTTCATGTAGTTCGACGTTATAATATGTGTGCTTCATGCCCAAAATGGAGTACTTGTTTTTGGAGCTTTAATTCCTGATGAACATTTTTTATAAGAGGCATAGGCCACGCTGACTCTTTGATCATTTTATTAATACTGCTCATGTCCCAGATTATACTCGAGTTATCTAAATCCTATTTGTGTTTTGGAGTAACCTTACCATTTTTCGTCTTTCGAATTAGGACAACGGGGCTACAAAATTCACTTCGTCGAGGTCTGATGACACCAGCCTTCAAAAGCGCAGAGGTATGTTTTTGACGGACATCTTGCATGGCAAGAGGCAAATTGAGTGATTTTGGTTGGGAGGTGGAACGTTTGGATCAATTACAACTTTGTATTTAAGCGAATCATTCCTGCCTATATCATAACTATGGCGTGAAAAAATCTGTTTATATTTAATTAGAAGGCTGCACAATTTCGCTTTCAATACAGGCTTACCAGAGAGATGATCTAGCTGGAAACCCTTAATAAAAGTATCGTCACTCCATTCCTAATTTTGTGAAGAACTGTTCTTGGTCTGTATTTTTATATCTTCCTTAGCTGCCTCAATTATTTGGTCAGAAATTTCCTCAAATTCCCCAAAATCGTGTGGCGAGACAGTTTTATTACCTTGTCCCCGTCATTAAAGATTGCGGCCAAACTAGCATTACGGGCGACCACGTGTACTGAGTATTTTAAATTGTCCAATAAATCATCTGAAGGGTAGAATAAAACCGTAGAATCGTGTGCAACGTCATTTCCATCTCTTGATTTGAAGCTCAGCTGGATAATTTTCATAGTTCCGGGACTAAATGACACAGCTTTGGCAATACAACACTACCTGTCCAAAACGATTGAAAATTGCAAGGATTGTTTTGACTAGCTGAGAACCCAAACGTTATGGTATTCGTATGCAGGTCAATTGTGGAATTCAGAGCATGCAAAATGTCTCTTCCGAAAATTACCTCTTAATCCAAATTAAGAAAAATAAAAAACTCCCTATCTAAACGCTTCTATCGGTTCTTGTCGGAAACGCAAAGCAGTAGTATAACTTTACCGTAATCGGCAGTGACTCGGGCCCTAGTGGCTTAAGACGAGTTAACGTTGACATGCAATTCTGTTGAAATTTAGGGGAAATTCTGTTAAACAGTCTTTCACTTATTATTGACCTATGACAACCTGAATCTAAAAATGCCGAACACTATATCACCAAGTTTGATCATATGGAGTATTAGGAACTGATCGTTATTATTTTACTTGACAGGTAGCCCAATGTTGCATAAAACTTCTTCTTGGTGTCTTTCCATACTGGTATTTGACTGTTTACTATAACTGGATAAAATATCACTGGAATCTTACGTACCTCTTCGATCTATTGGTTTAAATTTAACATTTAATTTAGGAGTAAACATCTTTTGGGGTATTATTTTACTACCAACCATTTCCCCCAGTTTTGGTCAGTCTGCTTGTTTCCCGGAGTAGCACTTCTACGAGCATTCGCTCTTTCGTATTGGGTTCGAACATGTTTATATTCTTTACAAAAATAACACTGTATATTTTCATAGCGTGTATCCCTCCACTGCCACCACTCTGAATATATATTGTTTATATTCCTTTTATATCGGCTGATGTACCCCCCCTCCCCTATCAAATTTTCTCCAGATAGTTCCATCCTTGCTGATAATCCCCCCCCCCGTTATAAAATTGCTTGTAGACGATTCAATCTGAAAAATTCTCCTTAGCATTCTTTCATTTGAATAAGACTTCAATGTTTAATTGGTTTCTCGATCACTCCAGAAATGCCCTCTTCCTCCCCCCCCCCACCAAAAAAATGTCAGTATACATCCCAATAACAAATACTATACGTTAATAATGGGTGAATTTAATAACTTACAGGCCTCTCCCCACGCACTGGAGGGGGTCATTTTGCACCTAAAAGACAGTTTGATTTTTCAACTATACTGAACAAAACGGCTATTTCGAAATTTTAATCAGATACTTTTTGGGGAAAATGAGTGTGGGAGGGGGCCCAGTTGCCCTCCAATCTTTTTGGTCACTTGAAATGGGCACCAGAACTTTTGATTTCCGTTCGAATGAGCCCTCTCGATATTCTAGGACCACTGGGTCAGTGCTATCACACCTGGAAAAAAACAAACAGAGAAATAAACACGCATCTGTGACGAAGAAAGAACACCCGTGATCTTTCTTGTGGCAAAAAAAAAAAAAAAAAAAAAAAAAATTATACATTATTGCAGATAGGAGCTTGGAACATGTTGAGTTGGGTTTTCTGATACGCTGAATCTGATAGTGTTATTTTCATTAAGATTCTATTACTTTTAAGGGGCGATTCATCCTTACCCATGGAATTTCCCTGTGAGAAAACCCCCAGCAAAGAATTTATTCCCCTTCCATCCTAAAATGTATACATGCTTCCCAATATAAAAAAATATGCGTAAACAATGGGTAAATATTATAGCTTAAAGACCTTTCCCCTGGGACTGTTGGGGGGGGGGGTCGTTTTATATCCAAAGGCAAAGTTATTGGGTCTTTCAATTATAACGAAAAAAAAATGGCTATCTCAAAATTTTGATCGCCTAGGCCCTCAAAATTTTGAGGGCCTAGTTGCCCTCCAATCTTATTGGTCGCTTAAAAAGGGCACTAAGACTTATTATTTCCCTTGAATGAGCCGTCTCACGATGTTCTGGGACTTGTGGCTCGACACGATCAGCCCTGAAAAAAAAAAGAAACACGTATCCGTGATCTTTCTTTTGGCAAAAAAATACAAAATTCCACATTTTTGCAGATAGGAGCTTGAAACCTATACAGTATTCTTTCCGATATGCTGAATCTGATGGTGTAAATTTCGTTAAGACTCTATGACTTTTAGGGGGTGATTACCGCTTTTTTGAAAATCTGGCAAATTTTCTGAGGCTCGTAGCTTTTAATGTACTTAATGAAATTTATATATTTTAAATCAGCATAATAAGCCGATTCTTTTGATATAACAATTGGTGTAAAAATTCTGTTTTTTAGAGTTTCAGTTACAATTGAGCCGGGTCGCTATTTACTTACAGTTTTTCAATGGGTTAAAAAGTAGACAACTACGGATCAAACAAAACGATACTTTTGTTTAAAGGGAATGATATTGAAGGAGGTCAATGGTCAAATCTATCAAACAGTTCGTGGTAACGAACTGTAGTAAGGAGCGACCCGGCTTAACAGTAAACGAAACTCTAAAAAACGGAATTTTGATGCCGGAATTTAGTCTTACCCATCAAAAGTTAAGAGCCTGAGTAAATTTGCCTTAATTTGGAAAATAGGGGGGAAACACCCCCTAAAAGTCATAGAAGTCATAGTTTCAAGCTCCTATCTACAAAAATGTGGAATTTTGTATTTTTTGCCACAAGACAGATCACGGGTGCGTGTTTATTGGTTTTCGTTTTTTTCTTTTTCCTTTTCCCAGGGGTTATTGTATTGACCCAGTAGTCCTAGAATGTAGTGAGAGGGATCATTCTAATCGAAATTAAAAGTTCTAGTGCCCTTTTTAAGTGACCAAAAAATTGAAGGGCACCTAGGCCCCCTCCCACGCTCATTTTTTCCCAAAGTCAATGGATCAAAATTTTGAGATAGCCATTTTGTTCATCATAGTCGAAAAACCTAATAAATATGTCTTTGAGGACGACTTACTCCCTCACAGTCCCCGGGGGAGGGGCTGCAAGTTACAAACTTTGACCATTGTTTACATATAGTAATGGTTATTGGGAAGCGTACAGACGTTTTCAGGGGGATTTTTTTATTGAGGGGATAGGGTTACTTGGGAGGATCTTTCCATGGAGGAATTTGTCGTGGGGGAAGAGAATTTCCATAAAGGGGGTGTAGGATTTTCTATCATTATTTAAAACAAAAAACAATGAAAAAAATATAAAAAAGTTTTTTCAACTGAAAATAAGAAGCAGCATTAAAACTTAAAACGAACAGAAATTATTACGCATATGAGGGGTTTACCTCCTTGTAATACCTCGTTCTTTGCGCTAAAGTATTTAATTTCATCTATTTATTCTACGGTCTTTGTGATTCAGGGGTCATTCTTAAAGAATTGGGAGAAAACTCAAGCTTTAGTGTAAAGAGCGAGGTATTAACGAGGGGGCAACCTCCTCATATACGTAATAAAAATGTAAGAATATAGAAGTTCGTTACGCAAGTTAATTCTTTAGTTACGTATATTTTTTTACTAATAAAAACGTTCGTAAAATATTAAAAGTTCTAGTTGCCCTTTTAAGTAACCAAAAGATTGGAGAGCAACTAGGCCTCCTCTCCCACCCCTTTTTGATCGGAATCAAAATAGTCCGATCAAAACTAAGAGAAAGCCATTTAGCAAAAAAAAAAAAAATCGTTTTAATTATTCATGTACGGTAAGCCGAAATCAAAACATGCATTAATTCAAAAACATTCAGAAACTAAATGAAAAAAACAAATAGGTTTTTTCAAAGAAAGGAGCGACATTAAAACTTAAAACGAACAGAAAATATTCCGTATATGAAAGGGGTTGTCCCCTCCTCGACGCCTCGCTCTTTACGCTAAAGTTTTTTATTTGTTTTAAAAAGTAGAGTTGTGAGAAAGAGTCCAACTTTAGCCTAAAGAACGAGACGTCGAGGAGGGGACAACCCCTTTCATATACGGAATAATTTCTGTTCGTTTTAAGCTTTAATGGTGCTCCTTGCTTTCAGTTGAAAAAACTTTTTTTTTAATATTATTAAAAGAGCCTTTTCAGTATTGGTAAGAGTGGTCGATTGGCTCTATCCCGCTTTCTAGGGCTAGAATGAGAGATAGTTTGAGATGGCTAGGACACATTTTGAAGAAGGCCGACAGATTGCCGAAAATTAATCTTTTTAATCCTCCGTTTTGGGCCAAACAAAAAGCAGGTTGTCCCCGATTAGGGTAGGAAGAAATTGTTAAAAAGGATTTAAAAGAAATTGGAACTTCTTCGGGGGACTGTAAAAAGGGAAGCTTTGAATAGATTGGGATTAAGGACGAGCTTGCGTAGCTGTGTTGGCCTCATTTGGTTTGGTGCTGTAGTGAGTTACTAGTAGTAGTAGTAGTATCTAATTAAGAGATGGTAATCTAGGCTATGAACTTTCCCCCTCCCTCCAACCAGCAAAGCCTATTTTTACTTGAATGACTTATTTTCATATGAATTATTTATTTATACTCCAATTATTCTCCTTGGCCGTGATTATTCTCTTCTGTTTTGTTTTGTGTGTGAATGGGTGCTTGGCTCCCACATAGCTAGTGATAATCTTTTCTATGATAATTCTTATATTGTCCTGACAAAGTAAAGAGAGAAAACAAAATTTTAGATTCTTGTTTACTAAAATACCGTATTTAATTCTCTAGGCAGTTGAGAAGAAAGTTTATTCAGCTGTTTTTGGTGGTGACATGTCCGAATTCGGTGAGACGACTTCAGGTTTTGATGTTCCATCGATCGGATCGGCTGAGTCTGTTGCTACATCGAGCAGTGTAAAGTCTGTCAATCTTATTACTGCAGTGAAAAGAAAAGCTCCAGTAAGTATTGTTTAGTCGGACTTTTTTTTTACTGATATCTCAATGTACTGACAGTTTTAATGAGTCAAATGATTGCTGAATGGATTAAGAAAGAAAAGAGGAAATGATACTCGTTCGGGAATCTAAAATCTTAACACAATAACTTGGGAAAGCTACCTTCGTAATGGAGAAACCAATCCCTGTATATCAACAATTGTATCAATTGCTAACCGAATCAATATGTCTTTACAAGACAGATTTTGAGCTTTCATACCTAATTCTAATTATGTATTAGTTGCATAATTAATTAGTATTAGGCAAACTTCGTTAACAAAATTCATATCGTTTTTTTTTTTTTTTTTTTTTTTTTTTTTTTTTTTATTATTATTATTATTATTATTATTTGACATAGCATCAAATTTTGAGAGGATATTGTCTTAAACGGATCATTTCACGTTCTTGTCAATGCTTGTCAGTGTTAAATATTTTATTTAATAATGTGTTCTAAGAGATAAAAAATTAATATACTTTCGTAAGCATACTATATCTCTATGCGGGATTGGGCTTCGTTTGGGTTGATATTGTGGCTGAAAAGGCGTTATTTATACATCAGGCCATCTGATGCATGGTCGTCCTCGAGGATGTCGCCAGCTATTCTTTGAGGGATTCAGATCTTTATCCATGATGCCATGGATAAAGGTCTGCTACCTGCAATAATATTCGTTGACATAAAAAAAACTTTCGACACTATTTTTCATAAAATTTTACTATCTAAGCTACATAATTGCGGTGTTAGAGGAAGCGAGTCTCCTAATTGAATCTTACCTCAAGGACAGAAAATAAATATTGGATGCGAATGGCTACATTTCAGATGAGGAAAGCCTATCTAATACTGTGGGAGCTCCTCATGGATCCGTACTTGGACCACTGTTATTTCTTATCTATGTAAACGATCTCCCTCTAAGCCTAACCTGCCATAGGACTGATATGGATCTCAGTTTACTGTTTGCTGATGATACAGCCAACTCTACCTGCGACATAGATCATCAATCTCTAAAATCAAATCTCGAATTATCATTGAGAAGGATGCTTCACTGGTTCCAATGTAACAAATTGTTTGTCAACACTTCAAAGACTCTTTTTATGGTTTGCAGTAAAAACCAGTACCTGCAGTTTACTTGTACTGCAGTACCAACGTTACAAGAGGTTGAAGTCACATTTTGAGGTCGAATAACAAAAGTAAATTGAGTTCAAAAAACTCTGTATCTTGGAGTCATTGTTGACCAGAATTTAAGCAGGAAAGCTCGTATCACTAGCCTAAGGCTTAAGTTAGAAATGAACGTAGGTGTAATGCATCGTCTTAAATTTTCCTTCCTTTTTTGCTTGTTCCTTCTTCTCTTGTTCATTCGCATGTTAATTATTGCTCGATTATTTATTTGAGTACTTATTCAGTCACATATTTCTCCTATTGTGAAGCTACAAAATAAAGCAATGAGAATCCTTAAGATGTCATTTAATTCCCCAGTTTCTCTTTCTGGTAAATCTCCAACTAAAAGTCTTTTAATATCATTCCGATTAGACAAATTTTAGCTTTTCAATGTATACTCTTCCGTGTCCGTTATTTAAGGGATCTGCAACCAGATTGTTTTAAATATATTTTTCCAGACTCTTTTAGTTCGACCATATAATACTCGCTGTCCTTTAAGTAAGTTTTCTGTGCCTTTCATTGTCTCCGAATGGTCTAGATTTTCGCCTAAAAATATTATTAAAAATTATTGGAATGCATATGAATCTTTTTTTGATCAGAGTCTATCGCTATTAACATTAAAAACTAAAATCAAAGCTCGCTAATTAGTAAATATTAATTCGTGAGTAGCTCCCGGCCGTTCAGCTATCGGATAAATAATGACAATAATTTTAATAAATGTTTTTAGCATATATTTTTTGGTGTGAGATAGAGTGAGAAGTGTTATGACAGAGAGATTTGTCAGCTTGAAAGACATTAAGGTTTGTCATACCATTTGTAGCCTTAAGCTCGGCTCAGGTACTTAATTTGAACGGCACTAATCGGTCTTAGCTGTGTCTGAGTTATCGGCTATGTCTTAGAATAGTATAGCATGATGTCTGAGACAATGGCAGTATAAATTCAAACTTTGAGGGGTGACTAACTTGCGGTGTCGGAAAGTCTATTTTTAGGATTCATGAAAATATAGAGCTTGCCTTAGCTCCTCTGGATCAGATTTCAGCATCAAGTGTACAACTTCAAAATCAAGCGTACATCAAGTGTAAAAAAAAGAAAAAAAACAAGGTCAGATAAGTGGTGAAAAATTACAAGGGCAAGTCATTAATATCTTTTCATATTGTCTCGGAAATTTTAGACGTCAGCAAATGACAATTTTAGTTCTTACTCAACTACATAATGACTTATTTTATAATACTATTTTTTATTAGAACCTACTACAACTAGTTTTTTTCTGTGTTAATAGCTTAATAAGCTTCATTAAGTCGTTATATAGATGGGAAATTTCCATTGTGTTTTCATAGTGACAGCAAATTTATCAAGAAGAATTCATTTTTACAAGTAAAGAGTTGTAAACTTACTATTTCAAGTGTCTGAGACTTATATTGGAGGTATAAAGACGTATAAGCTCTTGCAATTATAGGACTAATTTGCAGAAATTCAGTTTGGCAGTCGCATAAAGAAAAGTAATGAAGTTGAATTCAATATACTATTATAGTTAATTACAGTAAGCGCTTTTAAACGCAGCCTTTAATCGTTACTATATCCCTATGTTTAATCAGCGACTTTAAAACCTAAGACGGAGATATGACAAGGTCTATCTTCCAATGGGAACCTGGTCTATTTTCCAATGGATAGGGATATGTGTTTGCATGGCAGTTGACTTGATCAAAGAAATGCTTGATTGTTTCTGCTCATTCAACAATTTTTTCCGCACGTATTTAGTAGCTGTTATTTATCCATCTTGAAAAACAACCTACATCATAGTTCACTTGGAAATTTTCATTGTAATGCCCAGACACTAGCACGGTGTTTTTGGAGGAAGGAGAGGGGAATTAAAAAAAGGGAAAAAAAGCAAATTGAACCAAAGTGTATTAAATTACTGGAAAATTAGTATGATTTCAAAAACATATGGGGACAGAGGTGGTTTAAAGGAGGAACAGAGGGGGTGTTTTCCCCGGGTGCAGAAATTTTAGGGGCACAAAATTTCAAATAAATAATATAATGATTATAATAATTTTCGATATAATACCTTAAATTTGGTATTTTCTTTTCCAAAATCACAATGCCGTTCTATGACGAACAAATAAACGCTCAAATGGGGATGTGTCCATTTATTCGACAGTGAAAACAAATACAAAAATCTGAATATTTCGACCACATGTACAGCGATCGCCATCAGCCGAAATAATAAATCATTAAAATTAAAACTAACATATTTATACAGAGCAAAATAATAACTTCCGCTTCATTCACTAGATTTGTCTGAAATAGCTCAATAACTGGGTTCAACCGAAGTCTTGGGTTGTAAATTTTCTGTTTTATTATTGCCTAAATTTAAGTTGAATTTCTAATGAAGGCGGCAAAATCTTCGTCGCTTTGCACTGTCTAATAAATAGATTTATCTCCATTTGAACTTTTATTTCTTTATATAATAATTTTGTAATTTTATTTTTATTAAAATAAAGCAAAGGGCGCAATTGGCAGTAAGTATAAGCCAACTGAATCTGATGTTTTCATTTTTCCCATATCTACATCATTATTCCAGTAGCAATAAAAGTAAAATATTGCGATGATTTAGATCCCATTCAGGTGTTCCACGAACTTAAAAAAACTCAACACCGACACATATCCTTACAGAAACCTATAGATGTGTTAGAATCAATAGTGCAACATGGAGATGAAGGTTTGTTCACAAACGTAAGAGTTAGTCTATCAAATATTATTAGGGATTGCAGTGTCAGTGGCCAGTAATTAGTGTTTTCTTAATAAACTTAAATTAATATTAAAGTACCTCAGATTGACTATGAGACAGGAGCGACTAAATAATTTAGCGTTAATGAGTATAGAACGAGAAGAATTAGAAGCAATCCATTTCGAAGAGAAAATTAATAATTTTGCGGAGGCTAAAGTAAGGACAGACATATTTAAATAAATAGAAATTTTTTTTAATAAGTGAAAATTTTGTTAAAATTTGGCTTGAAAATTTTTGAGAGATAGGGGGTGGGTGGATGGTTGATTGAAATTTCACCCCGGGCGCAAGAGAGGCCGGAACCTCCGCTGAAGGGGAGAGAGCAGAAATCTAAAGGCATCGCCCCCCTGTGTACACAATGGATAATGGCCCATCTTCTCGCTACGTAAAATCTTCAGGATTTGCATTGGTATATTGTTTTGTTAATTAGTTCTGATAATGGCTTATTATAGGTGATTATTTGATTGATCAGTTGTTTAGTTTGTCAAATTTTTTAATTTGACTTCCGTTAGAACCTTGCTTTTGATATTTAACTTTCAAACAGTTCATGGTAACGAACTATAGTAAGGAGCGACCCGGCTCAATAGTAACTGAAACTCTAAAAAACGGAATTTCGATACCAATAGTTACATCAAAAGAATCTCATTTTAATCCTGACTTTAAATATATAAGTTTTATCGAGTTTAGTCTTACCCATTAAAAGTTACGCGCCTGAGAAAATTTCCTTTATTTTACAAAATAGGGAGAAACCCTCCCCCCTAAAAGTCACAGAATCTTAACAAAAATCACACCATCAGATTCAGCGTATCAAAGAACCCTACTGTAGAAGTTTCAAGCTCCTATCTATAAAAATGTGGAATGTTGTATTTTTTTGCCAAAAGACAGATCACGGATGCGTGTTTATTTGTTTGTTTGTTTGTTTTTTGTTTTGTTTTTTTCCCAGGGGTGATCGTATTGACCAGTGATAATAGAATTTCGCGAGAGGGCTCATTCTAACGCAAATTAAAAGTTCTAGTGCTCATTTTTAGTGACCAAAAAATTGGAGGGCACCTAGGCCCCCTCCCACGCCAATTATTTTCCCAATTATTTTCCCAAAGTTACCGGATCAAAATTCTGAGATAGCCATTTTATTCACCGTAGTCGAAAAACCTTATAACTATGTCTCTGGGGACGACTTACTCCCCCAAAGTCCCCGTGGGAGTGGCTACAAATTACAGACTTTGACCAGTGCTTACATATAGTAATGGTTATTTGGAAGTGTACAGACGTTTTCAGGGGGATTTTTAGGCTGAGGAGGGGCGTTGAGAAGAAGGGGATATGTTGGGGGAACTTTTCTTGGAGGAATTTGTCATGGGGGAAGAAAATTTTCATGAAGGGAGCGGAGGATTTTCTAGCATTATTTAAAAAAAAAAATGAAAAAAAAATATGAAAAAGTTTTTTCAACTGAAAGTAAGGAAAAGCATTAAAACTTAAAACTAATTGAAATTATTATGCATATGATCTTCAGGGGTCATTCTTAAGAAATTGGGACAAAATTTAAGCTTTAGTGTAAAGAGCGAGGTACTGACGAGGGGGTGAACCCCCTCATATACGTAATAAAAACATGAGGATACAAAAGTTCGTTTCGTAAGCTAATTTATAGGTTACGTATATCTTTTACTAATAAAAACATTCGTAAAAAATTAGAAGTTCTAGTTGCCTTTTTAAGTAACCAAAAAAATCGGAGGGCAACTAGGCCTCCTCGCCCGCTCCTTTTTTTCTCAAAATCATTCGATCAAAACTATGAGAAAGTCATTAGCCAAAAAAATAAATGTGCAAATTTCGTTTTAATTATTCCTCTGGGGAGAGCCAAAATCAAAACATGCATTGATTCAAAAACGTTCAGGAATTAAATAAAAAAAAACAAGTTTTTTTAACGGAAAGTATGGAGCGGCATTAAAACTTAAAACGAACAGAAATTACTTCTTATATGAAAGGAGCTGCTTTCTCATCAACGCCCCACTCTTTACGCTAAAGTTTTTTACTGTTTTAAAAAGTAGAATTAAGAGAAAGAGTAAAACTTCAGCGTAAAGAGCGGGGCGTTGATGAGGAAGCAGCCCCTTTCACTTACGAAGTAATTTCTGTTCGTTTTAAGTTTTAATGCTGCTCCTTAAAACTTGTTTTTTTTCTTTTTTAATTGATATTGACTCTGCAACTAGCTGTAACAATTGAGTAATCCAGGCTGTAGATCTGGATTTTCTCTCTTTTTTAAATACTTTTTTTAATATTATTTATCTTTTTATTTATTTCAGAAAGCCGAAGAAAATGATCGAAGTGATGAAAAAAAGCCCAAAGTTGAACCCTGAAGAATTTGGATAATTAAAATTTATTTCTCAATTTTTTTTTATCTTTCATTGTAATAAAATGATGCGTTTTTCATTGATTGTGCGCCAACTTACGAGTAAAAAGATGAATATTAACCTTCGCCCCCGGGATTGTGGTTTTAGGGCATCCCTGGATGTATATTTGTTGGACATTTCGACTATTTGAACCAAATGACTATCTTAAGTTAGCCACTAACCTATTTGTTATCATCAACTTTCTCTGTAAAGTAACAAAGGAAAAACGTGTTCGAGTCTTTATAGTCCTTTGATTGGTTCTTTTTTTTGGGAGGGGGAAGATACAATTTTTTTGGTTCTTTATTTTTTTTTTTTTTGCTTTGATGTCTTCTTAGTCGGACAGCTCAAGGATATAAGTTTATAGCTCATCAGATAAAAAGGTTTGTTTGGTCCTCTTTTGGACCCTATTTTGTTGTTGCGAGGGTCTACCCTTGCGCATTTCTGTACTTAATGCTCTTTTGGCCCTTTTTTGGACCCTATTTTGCTGTTGGAGGGTCTTCCCTTGCACACTTCTGTACTTTATGCTCCTCCTGGTCCAAGGACTTCGAGCTATAATTTTTAATTTGTATTCACATGGTCCTTTGATCAGGTTAAATAAAAAAAAAAAACAAGTTTTTTCAACTGAAAGTAAGGACCAATATCAAAACTGAAAACGAATGGATATTGCTCTGTATATAAAGGGGTTGCCCCCTCCTAAATGCCTTACTCTTCATACTAAAATTTTTAGCACTTTAAAAACCTTTTTGTTCTAATTAAATGGCCCTTGTGTTTCAGGAATCGTTCTTAAAAAAAAATAGGACAAACAGTCAAACTCTAGCGTAAAGAGTAAGGTATTGAAGAGGGACAGACCCTTCATTTACGGAATAATTTCTGTTCGTTATGAGTTTTAATGAGGCTCCATACTTTGAGTTAAGAAAACTTGTTTTTTTTTTATTTAATTTCTGATCGTTTTTCAAATAACACCTGTAAATCTGGCTCACTATTCTATGAAAAATTCCATCCTCTTCGTAAAATTTCTTCCAGACGATTCAGCCTGAAAAATTATCCTCAGTATACTTTCTTTTGAAAAAAAAGACTTTAATCTCTAATCGTTTTTTCGATCACTTCGGAATTTCTCCTTCCATGAAATTTTCCCCCAAAAATCATAACACACCGAAAATTTCCTGGAACATATCCACATACAAAATTGAGTGCCTTCTCAAGACCAGAAAAAAATGACACTTTACTGAAAACAAAATAAAAAAACTGATTAATATGAAAGTAATAATTAAAGTCTTAATATTTTGGCTTCATATCCTTCCTCAACGGAAATCTTAAAACAACTAACTTTGAGAAAAAAATTGAAGCAATAAAGAAAAGCAAACGTAAAACACATTTAAACAAAATCCAATCTGATAAAGCCCAAGGCAGTATGTCTGTTATATATTATTATACATTTTTTGACATGGGATTTCCTCTCATTTTGTATACAAGTCCAGTCAACATTGTGTGCCTAGATTTAACCCAGACATGTCAGTCCTCCCTAAATTTCTATGACTGTCTATCTTAGGTCGGCCCCAAGATCAATGGATGGATAATAGACTATCTATCAACAAGTGAAAATGATATCATTTTCATACATTTCTGAAAAATGCTTATGCCAGCTATGCCTCTCCACTCAAACTATCTTTCTTGGCCTTTTCTCCAATTAAATAACAAAAAAACATTTTTTTTTAAACTGCAAATAAGGAGCGACATTAAAAATTAAAACGAACAGAAATTATTCTGTATATGAAAGGGGTTATCCCCTCCTCAACATCTCGCTCTTTACGCTAAAGTTTGACTTTTTCTCACAGCTCTACTTTTAAAACAGTAAAAAAATTCAGTGTAAAGAGCGAGGCATTGAGGAGGGGACAACCCCTTTCATATAAAGAATAATTTTTGTTCGTTTTAAGTTTTATTGTCGCTCCTTACTTGCATTTAATTTTTTTTTCTTCAATTTCTGAACGTTTTTGAATTAATGCATGTTTTGATTTTGGCTCACCGCACATGTATAATTAAAACCAAATTTGCATATTAATTTTTTTGCTTAATGGTTTTATCATAGTTTCGATTAGACGATTTTAATAATGACGTGAGGGAGGAGGCCTAGTTATCCTCCAATTTTAGTTACTTAAAAGTGCAACTAATCTTTTTTTACGAACGTTTTTGTTAATTATAAACATACGTAACTTAAGAATTAACTAACGTAACGAACTTCTATATTTGTGTATTTTTATTACGTACATGAGGGGTTTTCCCCCTCGTCAATACCTCGCTCTTAACACTAAAGCTTGAATTTTGTCCCAAATCCTTCAGAATGACCCCTGAATCACAAAGGCCGTAGAATAAATAGTTGAAATACTGGAAATGCTTTAGCGTAAGAGGCAAGTTATTGTAGAGGAAACGAACCCCCTTACATACGTAATATTCGTTTGAAGTTTTAATGCTGCTCATTACTTCCATTTGAAAAAAAAAAATCTCATTTTTTTTTTAAATAATGCTAGAAAATCCTGTGCTCCCTTCATGGAAATTATCTCCCCTCATGATAAATTCCTCCATGGAAAGATACTCACACGTAACCCCCTCCCCTATCCCAACGTGAAAAATTTCGCCTGAAAACGTCTGTAAACTTCATAATAACCATTACTATATGTAAACAATGGTCAAAGTTTGTAAATTGCAACCCCTCGCCTGGGGACTGTAGGGGATTATAGTCGTACCCAAAAAATAACTATTAAGTTTTCGACACAGAATGGCTATCTCAAAATTTTCATCCGGTTACTATGGGTAAAAATGAGCATGGGAGGGGGCCAAGGTGCCCTCCGATTTTTTGGTCACTGAAGAAGGGCAATAGAACTTTTAATTTCCGTTATAGTGAGCCCTCTCGCGACATTCTAGGACCACTGGGTCGATACGGTCACCCCTTTGGGGAAAAAAACAAACAAATAAAGACGCATCCGTGATCTGTCTTCTGGGAAAAATACAAAATTCAACATTTTTGTAGCTAAGAGCCTGAAACTTCTACAGTAGGGTTTTCTAAAACGTTGAATCTGATGGTGTGATTTTCATTAATATTCTATGACTTTTAGTGGGTGTTTCCCACTATTTTCTAAAATAAGGCAAATTTTCTCAGGCTCTTTACTTTTGATGGGTAAGACTAAACTTGATGAAACTTATGTTTTCAAAATCAGCATTAAAATGCGATTCTTTTGATGTAAATATTGGTTTCAAAATTCCGTTTTTAGAGTTTCGGTTACTATTGATCCGCGTCCCTCCTTACTACAGCTCGTCACCACAAACTGTTTGATTAGCCATGGATTGATGGCACCTTGATTTTAGTTCATTTTTATACATTCCTGAAAAAAAAACTAATGCCAGCTGTGCCTCTTCACTCAAACTATTTGTCTTGGCCTTTTCTCCAATTAAATAAAAAAAAACAAGTTTTTTTAACTGAAAGTAAGGAGCGACATTAAAACTTAAAACGCACAGAAATTACTTCGTATATGAAAGAGGCTGCTTCCTCATCAGCGCCCCGTTCTTTACGCTAAAGTTTGACTCTTTCTCTCAATTCTTCTTTTTAAAACAGTAAAAAACTTTAGCGTAAGAGCGGGCCATTTTGTTCAGCATAGTCGAAAACCATAATAACTATGTCTTTGGGGATGACTTACTCCCCCACAATCCCTGGGGGAGGGGCTGCAAGTTACAAACTTTGACCAGTGTTTACATATAGTAATGGTTATTGGGAAGTGTACAGACGTTTTCAGGGGGATTTATTTTGTTTGGGGGTGGAGCTGAGGAGAGGGGGCTATCTTGGAGGATCTTTCCTTGGAGGAATCTGTCATGGGGGAAGAAAAATTCAATGACAAGGGCGCAGGATTCTCTAGCATTACTATAAAAAAACAATGAAAAATAAACATGAAAACGTTTTTTTTTTCAAATGAAAGGAAGAAGTAGCATTGAAACTTAAAACGAACAGAGTTTATTACGCATATGAGGGGTTCTAAAAATACTTTAGCATAAAGAGCGAGGTATTTAGGAGGAGATAAATACCTTGCTCTTTATGCTAAAGTATTTTTAGTAATTTCAACTATTTATTTCTACGGCCTTTCTGATTCAGGGGTCATTCTTAAAGAATTGGGACAAAACTTACGATTTAGTGTAAAGAGCGAGGTATTAACGAGGGTACAAACCCTCTCGTATACATGATAAAAATATAAGTTTATGAAAGTTTGTTACGTAAGTTAATTCTTAAGTTACGTATATTTTTTACTAATAAAAACGTTCGTTAAAAATTAAAAGTTCTAGTTGCCTTTTTAAGTAACCGAAAAATTGGAGGGCAACTAGGCCTCCTTCTCCACCCTTTATTTCTCAAAATCGTCTGATCAAAACTAAGAGAAAGCCATTTAGCCAAAAAAAGAATTAATATACAAATTTCATTTTAATAATTTATGTGCGGAGAGCCAAAACCAAACATGCATTAATTCAAAAACGTTCAGAAATTAAATAAAAAAAACTAATTTTTTTAGCTGAAAGTAAGGAGCGACATTAAAACTTAAAACGAACAGAAATTACTCCGTATATGAAATGAGTTGTCCCCTCCGCAATCCCTCGCTCTTTACGCTAAAGTTTGCTCTTTGCCACAATTCTACTTTTTCAAACAACTAAAAGCTTTAGCGTAAAGAGCGAGAGATTGCGGAGGGGACAACTCATTTTATATACGGAGTAATTTCTGTTCGTTTTAAGTTTTAATGTCATTCCTTACTTTCAGCTAAAAAAATTAGTTTTTTTTAATTCAAAGATTAATTTGGTTTTTGTATTGTGTGTATATGTTTTCTTTATATGTGTTGTTTTGGATTTTTTCGCTGTATGCTTTCTGACAGGAACACTCAATATTCTTGTTTGTGTTGGTCTGCATTTAAAGCACAGCTGCGGGGAGTCGTATCCTGCCTATACAAGGATTTCAACACAAATCTTTAGACTAGGCGTTAACCTCCGACGCTCCCACAACCAATCAGCGCGAAAAGATCTTGGCTCTATTCCGGGAGTGAAAACAGAAATTTCTGTTGTGACTACCGTTGATTCTGGCGTTAAAAATGATGCTAATTCATTTGTTTAAAGATATGTCTGTCTATTATCTGTCCATGCCTTCTGTATAGGCTGTGGAATCCAGTTTCCAACTGCGAGAGTGTCTGGTTTTGACACAGCACCAATTAATGTCGCGACGATAGCTATGTGTTGCTTTTGAAAAATGTTTGCGCAACTGGCTTCCATGTATGCTATGATTTAATGAAGAAATTGAAGTCCAAAGGCTGAACTTGTTCAGAATAATGTTTAAAGGTCTTGTGGCATGGATTCTCAACAGATACATTGGGAAATACATCGAGAATCTGAATACTGAACAACTATCGTTCGCTCTATTGGATGGTAAACTAAAATAATTTGGCTAACAATGAACAACTAGGCTACTTTCCAGAAAACTTTCTTTAACCTGACGTTTTTAAGTAAAGTAGCCTAGTTAAGCCAGGGTTACCATCCGAAAATGTTCAGCGGAGGATACCTACTCAAAGAAAAGGAGGACTTCTTGTATTTTGTATTTCTTAAGAGGTCAATGTTTAAAAAAGGATATCCACCACATAGCTAATAGCCTATAAAACATTGTAGCCTAGGTTATGCATAGGCTATACAGATTAGTGTAAGTCTAGGAGCAGTCTAATACACATGAAAACATGCTAAGAAAGCAATTCTTACTTCATAATATGCTAGTTGACATATTTATTTGACATAATTAGTTGAGCTAATCCTAGTTGACATATTTTTCAAAAGGAGAACCTCTAGCTTCACTTCTTTTCTTGTATTTCCAGTTTTTCTATAACATTCTTCAATATATGCATCTATTCTATGAGCTTTGAAATTCCTTTATAAACAAACACCAGAGTGCCATCTAACTAACTTAATCTTAACCCAAATTATCAGTATTTGTCTGTTATAATATGATTTGGTTGGTTGTATTGATGGTGTTTAACCACAAACTTAGATTATTTGATACCAGAAAATGTAGTTAAATTTGTATTTATTTTTTTGAATTTGGACCAATAATATTGGTAGTATTACACCCCCCCCCCACCCCATTGGTACCAGTGCAGGTAAATAGCAATTTCACTAGTGGATCTACAATGCAAATTAGGGCATGAGAAAGTATTTATTAGGTCCATGCTTCCATGGCTTTCCTTCTCCAAGGTACTGAATTTTCATATGCCTTGAACCACTTTGTGCAATTTAAATAAAACCTTCAGAAATGGCTTTCCATATCTATGCTGTAAAGCTGATGGTCTGTGATGTTTACATTGAGGAAGAGGAAGCAGCATGTAGTTTGATAGTGGCAATAGCAATTTAGTATAAAAAAAAAAAAAAAGAGACAAAATCAATTGGTAGCACATCAAAAGTGTTGTTTGTGAGGGTGTGCTATTAACAAAAAATAGGGAAAAAATAAATAACAAACAAAAAACAAGTTAATCTATAATAAGCAGAAAGGTGAAACCATGTTCCAAAAACAAACTTGCATAAATAATCCATACACAATAAAACAATATAATATCATTATTCTGAAGGAAAAAAGAATAAAAATTAACAATTATTGTCAATCTTAATTCCATCAATATCAGTCTGTTTCAAAGGTATACTTTGAAAATTAATAAATTGAATTTGAACTTACAAAGCAGCCCCACATGTAGCTCAGATTTAAACTGACTAATGAGTAATTCCTTGGTACTTGGGACAACCTTATTCCACAGCTTAACCACTCTATAAATAACTGAAAAAGCAATTCTACTTGAAAATAGAAAAGGAACCTACTAGAGAGCCAAACCTAACACATGCATGACATGGAAAAAGAAACCAAAAACTCTACCTTTCCTTACCCCAAAAATCAAGAAACTATGTAATAGGAAGAACAAACTTTAGGAGAAGTTTATGAAACAGCAATAGTATATGAGAAGTACAAAATCACCAGGAACCTCTTCAGAAAAGAAACACAGAAACTTACTGCAAACTACAAAGAACATCTGGCCAAAAATGTCAAGGAAAACCTGAAGTTATTCTGGAAACATATCTCTCCTGTGAAAACTGGGTAGATGCTCAGTACCAAACCTCAGAATAACAGCTCAGTCTCTTCCTGCACCTGTGAAAAAGCTAACCTTCTGAATCAGCAGTTTGCCTCAGTGTTTTCTAAGGATGACCCCATTCAACCCTCACACTAGCAGAACAGGCTCACACTCCCTTCCCAATGTTACACTCACCAGTCACACTCAAAGAAGTAACCAAACAGCTTAAGGAGCTTGATGCCAACAAATTGACTAGACATTATGGTCTGAGTCCATGACTGCTGAAGGAACTAAGCCCTGCTTTATCAGTGCCCCTGAGTTGCTAACACAAGGAAAGCTTCCTAGGGATTGGAAGAAGGCAATAGTCATCCCAATTCATAAGAAGGGTAGCAAAACTTCAGCAGCAAACTATAGAACTATCAGCCTTACCTGTGTGGCATGCAAGATCATGGAGAGAATTGTCAACAAATACATCATTAACCATCTTGAGGCTCACTCATCAGCAGCAGCCAGCATGGTTTTTGTTCTAAGAGATTGGTGGATACAAACCTTCTTTAGTCTTACAGTCTTGTAACTGACCTACTAGAGAAAGGAGTACCAGTGGATATAATCCTTCTGGATCTAGCCAAAGCCTTTGACAAAATTTGTCACCACTACCTCATTCACAGGTTACACACCCTATCTCTTAGTCCACAGGTGACCAAGAACCAAACAGTCACACACTCTGATGAAGTCAAATTCACCAGTGGGGTCCCCCAGGGCAGTGTCCTGGGCCCTACCCTGTTCAATATATACATAAATGAGCTAGTCCTTATCATCAGTAACAAAACCACTCTTTGTGTAGACAATTCAAAACTCATAGGCCTTGCCAACATCCCTTCTGCCCTCCAATCCCTCCAAACTGATCTCAACCACATGTGCTCTTGGGTCAAAAGATGGTTGCTGGAATTCAACACTGAAAAAAGCAAGGTCATACACTTTGGACACAGCAACCCCAACCAACAGTACCTTATGACCCAAAACCCTGGGAGTCACCACATACTGGAGCATGTTCAGGAGGAGAGAGACCTTGGAGTTGTTGTAAACTCCCAGTTGAAATTCAGCTCCCACTCACAGAAGATCTCAGCCAATGCTAGCAGAGCCCTAGGCATCATTAAACACAGCATTACCAGCAGAAGTAGACATGTAATCACCAAGCTCTACAAAGGACTGTTAAGACTGAGATTAGAGGTGGGGATCATCCTGGCCACCCCTCAATTCAAAAAGGATAAGGTAGCTCTTGAGCAAATCCAACAAAGGGCCACTAAGCTGATTGCTGGTATGGAAAGCAAGCCCTACAGTGAACGGCTGAGGGAACTTAACCTCCCCTCCTTAGTCTACAGGCAGAAACGTGGGGACATGATCCAGGTGCACAAACTCCTCTCTACCAATCAAGAAAATGAGCTCCTGGAGATTGACCCTCCCACATAACATGAGGACACCCAGAACAAATCTGCAAACTTCATGCAAGGACCAGAGCAAGATGCAGCTTCTTCTTGAACCAGATTGTGAACCTCAAGGAAAACACTGTTTCTGTTGAATCAACAGCTGTATTCAAATGCTATCTGGATGCTGAGTGGAGTGACAAACTGTGGAGATTTGACTGGGATGCACCAGAATCTAATCAACCGCGCATGCAACTGTCATCACAAGGAGTGATTCAACAGGATTAAAAGTTATTATTTCATTCCAAGCTGTGATTTAAGGTAATTTAAGGAACCTCAGTATGTCCACTTGTCCAAGTTCCATGACCATGTTTGACCTTTCCCAAAATATTCCTGTAAAACAGTCTGGAATGCATCCATATTAAAACTTGTACATATAAACCAGTGTATAAAAATCATGCAATCCAGCTTCAGGCATTATGTTCCTTATACTGTACATTGAGCTCACCAAATCCTGGTTTCCTATTGCAGGAAATGATCTAATGGCATTATTCTGCAGTATGTGTATTGGGCAAAGTATTGATGGGAAAGTACCATGCCATACAGATGAACTGTACAAAATATGCAGATGTATCAGAGAAAAAAAAATATAATAACCATAAAACTTATGAAGGAAAAAAGTGTTTAATTTGTGGATAATCCCTAAATTCTGCAATAGTATTTTACTTGTAGCATTTACATGGTACTGAAAATTATACATTTTCTTAAATAATAATCCCAAGTTCCTTAACAGAACTTGACTGCTTAACAATTCTTTTTGGTGAAGCTATCTCAGTAATCCAATATGATAATTTAGAGACCTTGAAATGATAACCAAATTTGACTTACTTATATTTAGGACAAGTTGGTTTACCTTCAATCATTGACATGTCTTAGTTGTTGCTGCATTAATTGTATAGGTAAGTTGTTGTTCAGTCGAAGCAGCACACACCAATGTCCTATCATCAGCAAATGAGAGTGTAGTAATCCTGGACCCAGAAGGTGCAGGATTGACTAAATCCCTAATTCTAGAAATAGTTGCAACAATATTTGGCAGGTCATTAATAAAATCAAAAAAAGAGTAGGACCTAATACAGAGCCCTGGGGGGGCAACACATTTAACAAGACCTTTAGTTGAAGAAAATCCACTGCTCTCTATTTTGGAGAGCAGTTCCACATCTTGGATATTCACACTCAGAGAAAAAACAATATTATTGGCCACATATTCCTCTTTGGACAAATGAAACCCCATAGGATCTACAAGCCAAAACCAATCCAGTGCCAAAAATGTCTAAAACTAAGACACACAACAAACAAATGCAGTGAAATCTTACAAGCCTGCAGTAAATGTAAGTTTCTATTCCAAAGGTATGGCAAATTGTAGAAATGATCAGTCTACATTTATAAACTGCAAAGGTCCTCATAATTCTTCCAATAAAATATTATGCCCTGCATACAAAAGACAAGCATTAACACTCCAAATAGCAACAGAGAAAGCTATACCTTACCCATTTGCAGCTCTGGAAGAAATGCAGCATAATCACACCAAATTAAACCCTTTATTAACACTTATTAACAAAGTTTATCAACAGATTAACACCCAACCTACCCAAAGCAACAAGCACCCCCTATAAGACTCCTTCCTCAAAACACCCCAGCTCAAATTCTTATTGGAGAGAATTGCCAAGGCTGAGCCAACTAGTCTCCACATCCAATGATAGGAGGTTAGTATGGCCACCCCTCCCAACTAGGAATGAATCAGAAGCATTACCAGTTATTAATCCCTAATCAATGTAAAGCTGGATGAAAATCTGAGCAGTCTAACACCTAATATATGCCTCTTTATGCTAAACTCTAATGCAGTTAAGTCTATGAACCTGCAAAAGCCACAGAAAGCAAACCCATATGACCAAAAACCAACAAACAAAGTCTCCAGGATATACTATGCTGGAAGGAAGAACAGGTACCTAGAGAGAAAAGGAGGTGGTGTAGCTTTAATAATAGATAAGATCATCAAATTTTGTGGCATTTTTGCCACAAAAATATATAATTTTTAAATGATGTTGATGCAATTGGATTCAATGTTTGGCTGAACAATAGCAAAACTTTCATAATAAGCTTTTATAACCCTAATGGTAAAACAACAGATCCCATGGATTTCTTCAGATATAAAACTTATTCTAATGTGCTAAAAACATAATTATTTGTGGAGATTTTAATGCCCACAGCTGTCTGTGGGGTATAAGCCAGCAAATAAAGCTGGCATTGAGAGTTTGATATCAAATAATACTGAATTAGCAGTTGCTACCCCTTCAAATATAAATACATATTTTAACCCCAAAAGTGGCAAATTTTTCATAATTGACCTACAAATTGTGTCAACAAATATTTTGAATAAAATTTATGTAGAGAAACTTGATAACCTTTGCACAGACCACTTTGCCTTAGTTTCCTCTTTAAATGAATTAGCTAAAATTCTGCCAAATACCCCCAAATATATTGATGCTAAAACAAATTAGACTATCTTCAAAAATGAGCTTAATGATGGAATTTTAAGTCTCAGCCAGGAATCATATATTTCACTTGTAACAGCTGACACACATGCTGAAGTTTTGGCATCCATACTAACAAATACAGCTAATTGTGCTATCCCCAAGACAATACCCAGGAAAACAGTCTCTAAACTCACTCATAAAGCATGGTGGACAAAAAAGTACCAAATTAACTGAAAAACAAAACAAAAAAGCAGCTAGGAGAACATACCTAAAAAATGTCTCCTGCTACATATTTAAGTAGATTACAAGCAGAAGCTAATCTCAAGAGGGCTATAATAAATGCTAAATATAATTACTGGAATAATTTTGCAATTAGTCTTTCCAGAGAAACCCATGAGCCAATTGTACATAAATTCATAAGCCAGTGGGGGAAAATTATCCCCCAACCCACTCCAGCATGAACTACTATATAATAATACCCATTATGATAATGAAAAGGCAAAATTATTTGCAGCTCTTTTCTCAAAAAGCTAACATCAAATAATAACAGCATTACCACCCCAATTTCAATAAATCTGATACACCATCCTCACCCAGGATCAGAGTATATAACCTGTCCATTCTCAATTCATGAACTGGATAGTACAAAACAACATATTAGGGATAAGGCTTTTAGTAGCTACATGGATAAAGCATCTCACCCCTTCTTATAAAAAGGAACTCCTAAATTGCTATAACCATGCATGGGCTACATCTAAATTTCCCAATATTCGGAAATGTTCATCCCTCCTACCAATATTAAAGAAAAATATGAACCTGGGTCTTACAGTCCTATAATGATTACTTCTGTGCTGGGAAGGTAATGGAGAAAATGATTTACCATTTACTGCCATGATTTGTTGAGAGGAATAATATGATACTTCACACTCAAACTCGCTTCAGGAAACACCACTCCTCAACAAATGCTTTCATATTGTTAACAAATGCAATAGTTGAATCCCTATCTAAAAGTATGGTTGCCACTAAAGTGGTTCCTACTAAAGACAATTACACTGTACCATTTTTCTTATAACCATCATATGCTCAAAAAGGCAAACAAATTAATCTCATTAATTAAGAATAACTGACCATATCTGTACACTGGATTTCTCAAAAGTACTTGTATACTAGGAAGTAAAAATATAACTATGGATTCAAATAAATACAGTGTGACTTAGAGTCTATTACAATTTAAGAAGCATAAATTAATGTGAATTTTTTACAAAGGGAATTTTGAAAATCTACATTGTCTGTATAAACAATATTGCCATACAATTTCTAATCATCAAAAAACGCATCATTGTTTGCCAGAATCCAGAAAAAACTTGTTTACGATTTTGCTTAGAAACACAAAAAAATTTTGCATCCTGGTACCAGGTAGGATGCCAGAGAGATTCTTGATGAAAACATATCATGCTGGTTATAGGCTAACCTTGATAAAGTTATCAAGCACATTTTAGGTAAGCACATGTAGATCAGATTGACATTTTTAGTTGTGTCAAACTATAGCTAATTTTATTAATTTTTCCCTCTTCCTAGTGATATTTTTAGATATGATGACTTTCATTAGTTGAATGTACAATATTGTTTTTCAGTCTAGTTTCGCTTTCTTTCAACTCTCCCAAGTTTAGTGTTTATTTTTGGTTTTTCAATTCTATGAAGTAAAAGAGGTCTAAAGCTATTTCAAAGGGAAAGTCAAGACTTATGAGCAGAAATCCTTTGAAACTAGAAAAGATAAAGTGAAATTTGTTATCAAACCAGTGTCAGTGCTGGTTGTAAAATCTGCTTGATGAAAAGCTAATAGTTTACCCTTGAGTTTAATGACTTTCGTGATAAAAATCTGCTCTCACATTAAAAAATTGTATTCTGGTATTGACAGTTGAATTATCTTTTAAGGAAACATAAATCTTGAGAATTTACCTTTGAAGAAGACAAACTTGGAACATCTGGGCCTACCCTTGGCAATCACAAATGGATTTCTTGGAAAGGCAAATATTAAAGTCCCTGTGAGCAGGTTTAGAAGTGAGCCTTGGATCCTGTCTTTTGAGGAACTTGTTGTTGTTCTTGGACCTATGCTCTCAGATGATGTAGGCTAATTTATTTTTTGTTTAATTGTACCAAGCATAGTATAGTACATAGTATATGTACATATATATATATATATATATATATATATATATATATATATGCGTATATATATATATATATATATATATATATATATATATATATATATATATATATATATATATATATATATATATATATATATATATATATATATATATATATATATATATATATATATATATAACAATAGGTGCACTTGTGTGCACCTATTGTTTTTTTAAATTATTTTCTGAAGTCAATATTATGCATTGCAGTATTATTTATGAGTATTTTTGCATTATATATATATATATATATATATATATATATATATATATATTTATATATATATATATATATATATATATATATATATATATATATATTTATATATTTATATATATATATATATATAAGTACTACTTAAGTAAGATTTTCCATTACTTGTACTTGTACTTAAGTAAAAACTCTAGGGTGTACTTATTACTTGATACTTAAGTAAGATTACGAAATACTTATTACTTAAGATACTTTTAATGTACTTGTTTTTCAAATACTTTACCTTTGACAGGAAAATTTTGTGTGTGTGTGCTTTGGCAGTGTACAAGAAAACATCACCTTTAGATTTAGAGCAAACTCAGATATAGCTTTTGTGTGTCTGTGCTTTGGCAATGTACAAGAAAACATCACCCTTGAGATTTAGAGTAAATTCAGATATAGCTCCATGCCCTATTTTTGGATATGAAATAAGGTATTTGATTCTGACTAAAAAAAAATTATAGTATGATTAACACTTGGTTTAATTTTTGTTTAAAAGTTATATAACAAAGAAAATTGAAATTATTTCACAATTCACTGGCCGTCAGTGAGCTAAAATCCCTTGTTTTGTGCTAAATATTGCATACCGTAGTCCATATGGGCTTAAATTTCTGACATTAGTGTTTAAGTTTTGTCATCTCGTCAACTGAACCAGATTTCACCATCTTCAGGACCATATCATTGGTAAAACTACTAAAACTATGAATCTTTGCCCATCTAAATGTTGTCTGCAATAAACAAGTCTAGGCAATTCTAGCTGGATCCAATGCAGTGGTAATTTGTCAAATTCGTTCCAGCAAATTCAGGTATTCAGACGAATCTGACTTCAGATTTGTTACTCCATTCATAAGTTCTAGACCATACTAAATTGAAGGAAAACTCAACTTTCTTAAGACTTGAAACCCTCTCCCCCTCGCCCTATTTGAGATAGGGTTTGTGATACCAGAACTTGATATGAGCCCTGATATTAGGCATCTTTGGTCTAGTTTTCATTCGGATCCGTTACTCCATTTGCAAGTTATACTAAATTATACAGAAAACTTGAATTTTTCAGAAATTAAACCCACTCCCCCTTGTTAAATTTGAGCTAGGGTCTTTATCTCAAAACTTGATATGTGTCATGGTCTTAGGCCTCTGTGGTTCAATTTTCATTCAGACCCATCACTCCAGTCGCAAGTTAGTCTGAATTAAACTAAAAACTGTTTTTAGCAGGTAAAGCCCTCTCCCCCCTGTTTTATTTGAGCTAGGGTCTTCATCTTTCAACTTGATGTGTCTCATGATCCTTGGCACCAAATCTCGCCATAAAAATTTTCATTCAAATCCAACCAGCGTTTCTACCCCTATACGTCATTACACAGACGGACGGACGGACAGACGGATTTTTCAACGTCTTAGATAGCCATGTTGGCTAATTGGATCCAAAAAAAGGAAAACAATGGCATATCATCATCCAGGTATCATCACCTATTTGGATAGTGGAAAATATCCATCAAGATAGGTTTTTGAGACCTGTCTGTCTGTGGGCCCGTCTGTGCAATCAAGTATAGCAGGAGAACTGCCAGTCAGATTTGTATTGAAATTGAACTATTTGGATTTAAAATTGAGCTTAATTAGGGCGATGGGGCTTTAAGTGTTAAAGAAAAATCGAGCTTTTTATTTAATTCACTGTAACTTGCATATGGAGTTGAATTTCGATGAAAATTCAATAAAGATGCCTAAGAGTATGGTATCTATTGAGTTCTGGGATAGAGACCCAAGCTTATTAAAAGTTGAGCTTTTCATTTAATTCAGTGTAGCTTGCGAGAGATTGATGGATCTCAGTGAAGCTTTTTGTTTAATTTAGTATAACTTGCGAATGGAGCAACGGATTCAAATGAAAACTAGACCAAAGATGACTAGGATCAGGGCTCATATCGAGCTGTGATACCACAAGCCCTATCTAAAATAGGGCCAGGGGGGGGGTTTCAAGTTTTAAGAAAGTCGAGTTTTCCTTCAGTTTAGTAGGGCTATAACTACTTCCACCCATGGCTTGCCCAAAGTCTGGAAATAACCCTTTTCCAAAATAAGTCAACCAAATATTCCATTCCCAGAGAAAAATTACTTTGTATGGCACTTGGTATTTACCAAGTGACATACAGTGATCGCAAATTCTGTAGGTCTGTCGGTCTGTCAGTCCTGGTCTTGCTAGTTTAGACACTTCCAGATAAGCTAGGACGATGAAATTTGGCAGGCGTATCAGAGACCAGACCAGATGAAGTTTGAAATAGTTGTTTCCCCGATTCTACCATCTGGGGGGGTGGGGTTTTAATTCGGAAAAATTACAAAAATTGAGGTACTTTTAACTTAAGAGCGGACGACCGTTCGTGAGGTATTTTGAATTAAATGTTAAGAAGGAATTCATGTCTGAGATCTCTTATTTCAAACCCCGACCAGTTCTGGTGACATTAGGTGAGGGTTGGAGGGAGAAACCAGAAATCTTGGAAAACGTTTAGAGTGGAGAGATGAAACTTGGTGGGTAGAATAAGCAAATGTCGTAGATAGATGATTGACGAAACCGGACTGGATCCACTCTCTTTGGGATAGTTAGGGGGTCCAGTGCTTTGGGGAGTTCAGTACTTCTGGACGTGACAGGACAATGAAAATTGGTAGGCGTGTCAGGGACCTGCACAAATTGACTTGATAAAGTTGATTTCCCCGATTCAACCATCTGGGGGGGGGGGTGAATGGAGGAAAAATTAGAAAAAATGAGGTATTTTAACTTGTGATTGGGTGATCGGATCTTAATGAATTTTGATATTTAAAAGGACCTTGTGTCTCAGAGCTCTTACTTTAAATGCTGACCAACATTAAGCCTCTGATTTTTTTTAAAATTAATCTATCGATTGTTATAATTTGGCTAGAGCTCATGCCATATGAGCTCTTGGCTCTTACGACCTCGTCAAAAGTGCCATATGAGCTCTTAGATCTTGTTTTATTCCTTTTTTCTCAGAAGATTTTCGACTTAGTCCCATGGCTTTTGCCACTTCATGGTGTGAAAACTGCTGCTAGAAATAGATAGGTTGCAACTTCTGCCGTATTGTCTTCTAGTACATTTAAATGTGTGCTTGCATCGTGCCTGTGTCCCCTTAAAAGTTCTGTTTCTTACGGTAATATTGGTTTGTCTTCTGTTTCCTATGCACACGACGTTCTTCTTGTTGCCCGGACTCGCCGTGGATTGCTTTCCAATTTTACTATATTAACCAATGGGCTATCTAAGATTGGACTGTCACTTAATGTGTCTAAATGCGAGTTTATTTGTTTTAATGGCCATTATGCGGTCGCTCCATTCGTTGCTGGGACTGCAATTCTGCCATGTTCTTCTTTAGTTAGTTGGCTTGGTCTGTGTTTCGGTCCAGCACTTTCCACTACCTTTTCATCCCTAGTAAATCAAGCCGTAAAAAACCTACGCGTCGCATACGTATCCCCAAACAAAAGCCGTTACAACCGCAACGGTTTGTGCATGATTTATAACGCTTATTGCGCCCCTGTGCTTCTGTTTTTATCATGCATGGCTCATCTGTTTCGTAAGAAAAATCTCCATACTCTACGTGCGGCTTATTTCAGATATTGCAAAATCCTCCTCCGGCTTCCTAGATGGCACCAAAACAGAAAAATAATTGCTCGATTTGGTTTGATAGACATGCCTTCTTGGATTCGGTCTTCCAGTGATGATTTATGTAAAAAGACTATCTACTTTATTCACGTTTACGACCCTCTGCAGTCTTTTTTCCATATTGATACTGGTTAATTAGTCCATGTTGTCTTTTGTTAGTTTGATTTTTTTTTCTTGCTGTTTATCGTTTTTGTTTATTTATAATACTCCGTACTTTGTTTTTTTTTTTATACTTTTACGGATAATAAAATTCATTCATTGATTCATTCATTCATTCTGCAGTTTGACCAGCCGTATGGAATGCGTCTGAATCAGCGGGCTTGCTGCAGACCCGTGATTTTATAATATATGTTTGTAGGGAGTTTTATCGACCATCTGAATTGACTACACACTATGCTGCTTGCATGAGTGAAAACCAGCCAAAGGATATAGATACCATGCATTTTCAAAGCGTGTCTGAAATTTAACTTGAAAACTTAAGGCAGTTTCCTTGTAAAGGTGCCGAGGGCGAGACATGCCATCAATTGATTTTTGGCTTTTGATTATTGAGCTTTAATTTCTCTTATTTAAATAGTCTGCAACTGACTCACTTGGCTCCTTACTTTTAAATTTGAGTTGTTTTTTTAAGGTTTTTACTTATTGAATCAGAGAATGAACTACATTTTTACGTTTTATCTGTTTTAAAGCCAATCCATAGTTTATTTTTCTATTTTCAATATTTTTTTTTCCATTATTCCGACATGTTTCAGAATAACCCTCTATTTTTTCAAACGTGCCAGATTTGACTGAACACTAATCGCCAGAAGTTCAACTCTATGTGCACTGTATTAATCCTGTCATGTGATCTGTCTGATCCAATCAGAAGTTTTTTGACTGCACTTAATTGTTTTGATAGTCTTTTTCTTTCAAGCCGTTGTGTTGAAAATTGGTTCAGATTATTTTTTGGACTTCGTTGGGTGTCTACCAGCCAAACAAGGGAAAAAAATATTTTCAATATTTTTTTTTTTTATCATTCCCGCATGTTTCAGAATAACCGTGTATTTTTTCAAACGTGCCAGATTTGACTGAATACTAATCACCAGAAGTTGAACTCTACGTGCACTGTGTTAATCCTGTCATGTGATCTGTCTGATCCAATCAGGAGTTTTTTGACTGCACATAATTGTTTTGAAAGTCTTTTGCTTTCAAGCCGTTGTGTTGAAAATTGGTTCAGATTATTTTCTTGGACTTCATTGGGTGTGTACCAGCTGAACAAGGGAAACGGTTAAAAACAATAAAACGGAAATTCTGGTTCTTGATTAAGATATCCAAGAGTGGAATGACAGGGGACATTTTGAAGGCAAGGGAAGGGGCTAAGAAGCCTACAGAATGGCTTTTAAAAAAAGGTAGCATAGGCTTTATATCAGAAATATATATATATATATATATATATATATATATATATATATATATATATATATATATATATATATATATATATATATATATATATATATATATATATATATATATATATATATATATATATATATATATATATATATATATATATATATATATATATATATATATATATATATATATATATATATATATATATATATATATATATATAATATATATATATATATATATATATATATATATATATATATATATATATATATATATATATATATATATATATATATATATATATATATAGAATAAGTACTTGAAGTAGTACTTGAAGTATTACTTAAGCACAATTTTGGCAAGTACTTGATATTTGATACTTAAGTAAGAATTTGGAAAGTACTTATTACTTGATATTTAAGTAAAAAAAACAATGAGTACTTAATACTTGATACTTAAGTAAAAATTTGGAGTACTTGTTGCAGCACTGATATATATATATATATATATATATATATATATATATATATATATATATATATATATATATATATATATATATATATATATATGTATATATATATGTATATATATATATGTATATATATATATATATATATATATATATATATATATATATATATATATATATATATATATATATATATATATATATATATATATATATATATATATATATATATATATATATATATATATATATATATATATATATATATATATATATATATATATATATTATATATATAATATATATATATATATATATATATATATATATATATATATATATATATATATATATATATATATATATATATATATATATATATATATATATATATATATATAATATATATATATATATATATATATATATATATATATATATATATATATATATATATATATATATATATATATATATATATATATATATATATATATATATATATATATATATATAGATATATATATATATATATATATATATATATATATATATATATATATATATATATATATATATATATATATATATATATATATACGACCAGTAGCCCTGGGGCTTGGCACCTGGCAGGCTTATATATATGGATTCTTATTGTTGCCTGTCTTCTAACTCCAGGCAATTTGAGCCTTTTCTTGATGTCATGATATCACCGCAGGTTCAATGCAGCCACCCTGAGAAAAATACGAATTTCTTAAGGTTGTCTCCTATATAGATCGTTTTTGTGGCCAGAAATGTCAATTTGCCAGTATTACAAAGAAAAAAAACTATATAGGTGGTTTTGAGGCCAGGCCCCAGCATGGCTTCGCAACAGGCTTGTATATATTGATTCTTATTGTCACTTATCTTGTAACTGTAGACAATGTGAGCCTCTTTTTGATATCATGGCATCACCATAGGTCCAATACAACCACCATGGGAAAAATACAAATTTTTCCTAAAAGTTGTGACCTTTCTAGATCGTTTTACTGGCCAAAAATGTCAGTATACCATTTAAGAAAAAAAAGCTATGTAGCGAATTGGCATGTTGCTACTCTTTCCTTGGGAAAATGAATGGCTCCCCAGGGAACATAGAACATTGAAGGGTCCCAATGACTTGTAATAAACATTTGCATTGCCATTACAATTCCTTTATCCACCATATATACACAGATTTGTGGGAAAATCAGATTATTGAATACCTAGTTACAGTATGGTGGATGAAACTGTGCTTCTTGATCAGAGGTTTGTGGGTTCAACCCTGCCTTCTTTACTTGTTGTCTATCAGCTATGGTATCACTTGTTTTTTTTTTTTACTGTCGACTGACTATTTCTTCATATCAATTTTTCAAACCTAATAATCATCCAAATCATTTTGAAAAGTACCTATGCACGGTCTAAGATTTCTTTTTTTTTCTTTTTTAGGTTTTGAATTGTTGTAATCCGTGGTTAGGTATAGGTTGTTCATTTGACCTCTAGACATTATGAAACTACTTAAAACGCCTTTTGTAAGTAAACTAATTACACTTGGTATTTTATACTGAGCCATGTTCCTTTTGTAATGTTTCAGTTGTCATAGATGTAATTCCCATGGTTCGGTTTCATTAACTTCATTTTGTTGCATTGAAAACTGTGAGCTTACTGGCTTTTATTTTGTTGTATCTCTCTTTTTATGCTGTAAGTGGATTTAACCTAATAGAAAAATAAAACTTCTTTTATAATTTTCTGGTATTTCTCTAAATACCAGATATTAATTCTCTAAATACCAAATATTGGGGTAGGGGGGGGGGGGAACCACAGGTCAATATTGGTTCTGCAGTAATACAGATTGAAAGTCTTTGGATGATTCCTGTTAGATTAGTCAACATATTGTTTCTTTTTGTCAATGTGCATATCAGCTTATCAAGAACTATTAACTAATGTTAATAAAAATCGATCTATATTGGTCCAAAAGCTCATTTTCTTGCACTATACCAACTTTGCAGTATCACTTCTAAGAAAAGGACAAGCTTCAACTTTTTTAACCATGAGATAACTATTGAAGTATAAGAGGTTCATGTAATTCTAATCCTTCACTTCAATCTAAGACTTAATAATGAAATGACAAACTCAACCAAACTCACAACTGATAGTAGCACTATTAGATCTATAGGAATATGTTCCTTTTTTTAATTGTAACCTCTTTCTATCCTGTATTATAAGAAGATATTTGACAATGAAGCTAGGGAATTTGTACATCTTAAGTACTTCCGGAGTTTAGTCTAGCTTCAATTTGAAACTGGTGCCTGCTTACTTGCTTGCTCTAGCGTAATTTATCATTCAAAATCGGAAATAGGCTTTATAGAGATGAACGCTTAATGAAGCCACTTTAAACACTCTTCAATATAGACTACAGACTCTACTTCAATTTGCACTCTAGTTTCTGACTGAATGACAATTAAGTTTCATCTTTTTTTTAACTTTGGCAAGAATTATAACGAGTTTTTTGAAATTAAATGTCATATTTGTCTATATAGCCAGAAGTTCGTGCTTACCATAAAACCATAGAGCCTTGACTCTTACCAATATCTCATAATAAGCCAAAATTGGTGGCTTAGAAAAATAACTAAGTTCTGTTCACTGTGCAATAAAAATGTAATTATGAAGCATAACTTATAATGAACATAAGCTACCAAAAATAAGTATGGCTCTGCTACCTCTCAAACTCCCGAAGAGCTGTGTGTCTATTTATCTAGCTTTCACCAAAGCACGAATAAGATTCAGGCCTTTTTTGGGAGTCATCACACCTATTTGTGATAAAAAGGTTGTTGATATGAATCATTTGTGACAATCAATCAATATGGCTTCCAGATGTATAGCTAATGGATGACAAATCTTCGCTGAGTTATATCTTCTGCTGCTCAAACATTGTGATACTTCAAGTCCAACCTCCATTAAATAGATATTATTCAAATTTTCTTAGTGCTCACAGACCTCGACCTCTTCCCTACAATTACAGAATTGGTGGGGTCCATGTATTAGCTTTGCATTTGCGTGTAAAAACTGCACATTACTGAAAAAGAAAAAATCCATTAGTTTTACCTTCGAATTTCTCAATTGTGACCTCCTGACTTAACTCTAAAATACCTCCACAACATGGATGTTAAATGTAAAATTTCTTAGCGACTCAGTTCACGTATTTAGCTACACAACTCCACGCACCCAGAAAAATTGTAGTGAGGGAATTGAATGGAAACCGTTAACAGTATGAGCTTCATAGGTCTCTTTTTCAGCAAAGAGCTATCTTAAAAACAAGAGCTAAGAGCTCATATGGCACTTGTGACGAGGTCGGAAGAGCCAAGAGCTCGAATGGTATGAGCTCTAGCAAAATTCTAAGAATCAATAGATTGCTTTAAAAGGAAAATCAGAGGCTTAATGCCGGTCGGGATTTAAAATAAGAGCTCTGAGTCACGAGGTCCTTCTAAATATCAAAATTCATTAAGATCCAATCACCCACTCGCAAGTAAAAAATACCTCAATTTTTCTAATTTTTCCTCTCCCTTCAGCCCCCCAGATGTTCGAATCGGGGAAAACGACTTTATCAAGTCAATTTGTACAGCTCCCTGACATGCCTACCAATGTTCATCGTTATAGCATGTCCAGATGCACCAAACTCGCCAAAGCACTCAACCCCACCGTCTAACTCCCCCGAAGAGAGCGGATCCAGTCCAGTTACGTCAGTCACGTATCTATGACATTTATAAGCATTTTTCAAGATTTCTGGTTTCCCCCTCCAGCTCCCCCCCCAATGTCAACAGATCTGGATGGGATTTGAAATAAGTTCAAGTTCTATTTATTTTCATAAAATAACAATAACGAAAACAATATCCCAAAGGGGTCAATCGCCCGTTATTTGGGAAACGGCATACAATAAATAAAGAATCATAAAACTTGTCATGAACATACTAATCAACATCTAAATATAATATATAAGGAAAAGAAATCAACTCACCGACAGTCCCCACGAAACAGCGACCCTCACATCACCCAACAATAAAATACAAATTAAAATTCTCTGCGTCATCGAGGATACAACACCAACAAAACAACAACCCAAAAAAGAAAAACAAAATAATAAATAAACCATAAGAAACATTTAATAAGAAGCCTTTAATAAGAAACTCTTCATCTGTCTCTTAAAGGAGTCAAGTGTTCGTGACTGCCGGATCTCAGCGGGAACAAAGTTCCAAGCACGCCCTACAGTCACAGCCAGGCCGAAGTCTGAACGAACCGAGGGACTAGCTGAAATCATCACATCCTGCCGGTTACAAACCATATACAAATTTACTTACCCTACTAGTTTGAGCAGTCCCGAAAAACAACATGAGAGATCTCCTTGGAAGTATTGATATGTAAACGAAGATAGAGATAAAATATACATATCTTCAATTTTGAGGAGGTCAAGAGGAGTGTGTGTACCTGACTGGAGAATTCTAGCCGCTTTCTCATGAAGATTGTGAATAGGAGCAAGTACCGAGGGAAAGTTGGACATCCACAGAGACGAACAGTAACCTATGCAAGGGTAAATCAGAGAGAAGTATAAGACGGAGGATAGGGAAAGGAAATAAACGCTTTAGTTTTCGGATGATCCCAAGTCCATGGGAAATTATTATTATTTGAACGTGCCACTTAATGATAAATTTTCATCCAAAAGAACTCCCAGGAATCGCACATATCGATCCGGGGGACGACTTATGGAGCCTCTTGGGGTATGAAGCTCAGTAATTGTGGGGCAGCTCACACCTTGACGAGAAAAAATAAGAAGGTATGACTTTTTTACATTTAAAGTTAGTTGATTATGTCAAACCAAAAGAGTATTTTCTCAGTCATTGCTTGAAGCTTTAGAATAAGGGAGGATTCATCTGGAGCTGCATAACCTAAATTAACCTAAATTAGTGTCATCTGCAAATGCTATTACTTCTTCTCGACTATCAGGTGTGAACACCAACGTACTCTGAGAGTAAGATTTGTGACACAATCCACAGCAAACATTGTTAATTGTGGTGTTAAAAAGTCGGTAGAGATCGTTCACATAGATGAGGAAGAGGGTTGGCCCAAGAATAGACCTTGGGGTACTCCAATATTCAATCGGAAAAATTGTTTTTCCTTGAAAAAATTCGTATTCTTAATTTAAAATACCTCAATTTTTCTAACTTTTCCAAATTAACAACCCCCAGCTCCCCCAAAGAGAACGGATCCGTACCAATTATGTCAATCTCGTATCTATAACTTGTGCTTATTCTTCCCATCAAGTTTCATCTCGATATCTCCACTCTAAGCGTTTTCCAAGATTTCCGGTTTACAAGATTTCTGTTTCCCCCCTCCAACCCTCTATGTCCCCGGATCCGATTCGAATTGAAGATGGAGCATCGAAGACAAAAGATTCTTCTATATATCAAGTTTCCTTGAGATCCAATCACCCATTCGTAAGATACCTCGATTTCACGTTTTCCAAGAATTCCGGATTCCCCCTCCAACTCCATTCAATGTCACCGGATCTGGTCGGGATTTAAAATGAGAGTTTTAAAGCACAAGATCCTTCTAGATGTCAAATTTCATTAAGACCTGATCACCCGTTCGTAAGTTACAAATACCTCATTTTTTTAATTTTTCCGAATTACTCCCCCCCAACTCTACCAAAGAGAGCGGACCCGGTCCGGTTATGTCAGTCACCTATCTTGGACTTGTGCTTATTCTTTCCACCAAGTTTAATCATGATCCCTCCGCTTTAAGCATTTTCCAAGATTCCCCCCCCCCCATAATGACACTGGACCCGGTCGGGATAAAAAATAGGTCCTTCTAAATATGAAATTTCCTTAAGATATGATCACTTTTTTGTAAGTTAAAAATACCTCATTTTTTTCTAATTTTTAGAATTAACCCCCCCCCCCAACTCCCCCAAAAAGAGCAGATCCATTCCGGTTATGTCAATCAAGTTTCATCCCGATCCCTCCACTCTAAGCATTTTCTAAGAGTTTAGGTTCCCCCCAACATCCCCTTCACCGGATAAGGTTGGCATTTAATATAAGAGCTTTGAGACATGATATCCTTCAAAACATCAAATTTCATTAAGATCCGATCACTCCTTCGGAAGTTCAAATACTTCATTTTTCTTATTTTTCAGAATTAACCCTCCCCCTCCCACTGCCCCAAAGAGAGCGAATCCATCCCGGTTATGTCAATCACGTATTTAGGACTTGAGCTTATTTTTCCCACCAATTTTCATCCTGATCCCTCCACTCTTAGTGTTTTCCAAGATTTTAGGTTCCCTCTAATTCCCCCCAATGTCACCGGATCCAGTCGGAATTTAAAATAAGAGCTCTGAGACAGGATATCCTTCCAAACTTCAAATTTCATTAAGATCCGATCACTCCTTCGTAAGTTAAAAATACCTCATTTTTCTAATTTTTCAGAATTAACCCCCTCCCCCACTCCCCCAAAGAGAGCGGATCCGTCCCGGTTATGTCAATCACGTATCTAGGACTTTTTCTTATTTTTCCCACCAAGTTTCATCCCGATCCGTCTACACTAAGCGTTTTCCAAGATTCTAGGTTCCCCCTTCAATTTCCCCCAATGTCACCGGATCCAGTCGGGATTTAAAATAAGAGCTCTGAGACACGATATCCTTCCAAACTTTCAATTTCATTAAGATCCGATCACTCCTTCGTAAGTTAAAAATACATCATTTTTTCTATTTTTCCAAATTAACCGACCCCCCACTCCGTCCCCCCTAGATGGTCAAATCGGGTCAAATGACTATTTCTAATTTAATCTGGTCCGGTCCCTGATACGTCTGCCAAGTTTCATCGTCCTAGCTTGCCTGGAAGTGCCTGAAGTAGCAAAACCGGGACAGACCGACAGAATTTGCGATCGCTATATGCCACTTGGTTAATACCAAGTGCCATAATAACCAAGAATTATTGGAGCCTAAGTTAGATTAGTTGCGCTTTGGGTAAAAAAAAATCATTGAATTTCAATAATTTTCATTGTGTATTTAGGTCACCCACTTGTTATAGGATTGTTACAGGTTAGATTACACGCTTGTTAAAGGTTTGGATCTATGTTTTTGTCTTTTTTCGTAATCTGATGAATGCTTTTTGCAGTTCGACCCAGGAGCAGAGGAAGCATTTCTTTTAGAGCAAAAGTTAGCGGAGTTGGACAAACTAGAAATAAAATGGAGATCGGATAATGATGTTCAGACCTCACAGTACTCATCAAGCTATTCATCATGGCTTTCATATGGCACCAATCTTATCACTGGCATCATTGAAAACTTACAGGTAATTTCAGAAATGACCAAGATGAAAAAATAATTTTTTGTAAAAATATAAGAAAACCTAATAATTAATTACAAGGACTATGCAAATTTATAAACAAATGCATGGTTTATGAATGAATGAACTTTATTACCTGTAAAAGTATAAAAAACACAAAGTACGGAGTATTATAAATAAACAAAAACGATAAACAGCGAAGAAAAAAATTCAAACTAAAAAAAGACAACATGGACTAATTAAACAGTATCAATATGGAAAAAACGCTGAAGAGGGTCATAAACGTGAATAAAATTGATAGTCTTTTTACATAAATCATCACTGGAAGACCGAATCCGAGAAGGCACATCAATTAAACCGAATCGAGCAATTATTTTTTTGTTTCGGTGCCATCTAGGAAGCCCGAGGAGGAATCTGCAATATCTGAAATAAGCCGTACATAGTGTATTTCGATCTTTCTTACGAAACAGATGAGCCATGTCTGATAAAAACAAAAGCACAGGGGAGCAATATGCGTTATAAATCATGCACAAACCGTTGCGGTTGTAACGGCTTTTGTTTGGGGATATTTTTCCATAAGCGACGCGTAGGTTTTTCACGGCTTGATTCACTAGGGATGAAAAGGTAGTGGAAAGTGTTGGGCCGAAACACAAACCAAGCCAACTAACTAAAGAAGAACATGGTAGAACTGCAGTCCCAGCAACGAATGGAGCGACCGCATAAAGGCTATTAAAACAAATAAACTCGCATTTTGACGCATTAATTGACAGTCCAATCTTAGATAGTTCATTGGTTAATATAGTAAAATTAGAAAGAAATCCACGGCGAGTCCGGGCAACAAGAAGAACGTCATCTGCATATGCAATAGAAGAAAAACCAATATTACCGTAAAAACAGAACTTCTAAGGGGACGCAGGCACGATGCAAGCACGCATTTAAATATACTAGGAGACAATACGGCACCTTGCCGAACTCTTATTAATTCTTACCGGGTCAGATATTTGGCCATTCCAGGTAACTTGAATTTTAGACTTTGAATACCAAGAAGACAGTAAACTTAGTACGGAAGGATTAACACCTGAAGACGCAAGGGAAAATAAAGCCTGAGAGTGCATAATATTGTCGAAAGCTCCAGAAATATCAAGAGTAAGACAGTATAAAGACATTTTAGTTTTTACGGCATTTTCATGAGTCGGCTTAAAACATGATGTGCATCGGAACAACCGAAACTTTTCCGAAAACCAAATTGAAAAGGCGTAAAATCACAATTTGACTCAATTTCTGGTAGTAACAAATGTTCAAGCAACTCACTTAAAAAACACGATACTGTAATGGGACGATAACTTATACATGACGGGGGGTCCTTGCCTCGCTTTTGAATAGACGTTACACGGCCACAAAGGAAACTATCAGGAACAAGCGACTGTGCTAAGCAAGACTGGAAAAATATTTGTAGATGGTTAAGTAGAGCAGGACAATCATAAGCAAAAAATCGGTAAGAAAGGCCGTCACCATCAAGGCTATTTGAACGCTTAATTTTTCTTAAAGCCCGGCGAATTTCAGATATTGCTACAGACTGTACGTGAGCCTGCAGGAGACGGTATTGTAAAAGTGGTTTAAGCAACTTATAATAAAAAGATTGAAGAAAACTATTAAATACACTGAACACACGCCTATAATGATCAACAAAATTAGCTAGCTGGAGACAAGATAGGGCAGATGGGGAACATTTCTCACTATTAACAACCTTATTCCAGGAAGCCTTATCGGTGGGGCCTGGCCATGCATTCAAGCGTGCTCTCTTCAAACTGGCCTTATATTCAAGTTTACACTTTTGTTTCACAGAGAAAACAGCTCCGGACGATGGTCGGTCACATGATATCCACATACGTAGCCAAAATTTGGCTTTTTGCTTAGCACGTTTTACTTCAGGATCAACGTTCCAATTAGGCTTTCTTGTATCAATCAACTTTATCCACAGGCACTGAAGTTTTGGAAGCTGATTTAAGGCAATGGACAATTTGATAATAATAGCAATTTAGGTCAACTCTACTTGAAGGCGAGGAAACTGACGTTTGCAGCAGGTGATATGGCACTTTTATGGTCGACAGTAAAGCAGTTAGCGTAGCAAGGTATAGTGGGACATTAGCACGATCCCAGTTCAACTTCGTATGTCACTTCGGGTGAGCTGAAAGTGTTTGGCCAGATAGCTCACAGGACTAATTACAGCTAAGAATAAGGTGATCGTCATCAATCTTCTCTTCGTCCGCTCTGACAATCGATGATACTAAGCTGGAACTGGAAAAGATCATGTGATCCAGGTTCGATTTTGAACAGCCTCTGTTATGAATATACGTGAATGGGAGGCTCTTAACTGCGACATGATATATGCTAGGAAGTGATTCTAGCAAGAGGATTGACCTATCGGAGGTACCAAGAATGTCACAGTTAAGGTCATCAGCTAAAACCCAATTCAGGTTTCTCAAACGTAGACTTTCGAGTAGAGACTTTAAACTGGAGCAACATTTAGCGAAAGATGTGAACGATGCTATAGAACGTCGATCGCAAGGTAAGTAAACATTTATAAAGGCGGTACTGTCACATTGAATCGCAAAGATGTTATCATCACAATGAATCACAGAGGGCTTCTATGGGGAACGGAAGAAGATTGCTAGGCCACTGGAAGGGCAGCCTCTAGTTTTCTTGGCCTCTTGCGAAAAATAATGGTGGACAGAAGATCGCTTCAGGCTAGAAACGTTTGATTTGGTCAAAAGATGTTCTTGCAAGAACACTATGTCATGGACTAATAATTCATTAATTAACAAGTCTTTGTCTTTTGTGCCGTCAATTGCATTTTGTGCCGGTTTATTGCAGATGTACCTGAGTTTAGACTAGAAGTAATTAAATTTATTGGAATTAGAGAATGAAGATTTTATCAGTCATAAATTGCGTTCTATGATTCAAGATAATAGAGCAAAGAACCCTTTTTTTGGCAGATTGACATTCTGAAAATATTTAATACCAAATTGTCTAAATAGTGGTTAAATCCAATATATATTCTTGTGATAAGATTTTATGTAGTTTGCACACATTAAAGACTTAGAAAAAGATTCTTAAGCACAACGTATCTGTGAGGAATACTCTAAGTAAAAACCAAAAATTAGAAACATTTGTTTCTGCCTTGTCAATGTCCATTAGTTCCTGTCGCCATTTCTCTCTTTATAACTATGGTGTTGTTTTCAGAATGATTCAACTAATTATTAGAATGTTTATAGTTAAAATTACGACTATAATTGTTCTAATAATTATGATTATTACGAAATTTATCCGATTCCAGTCCTTTGAAGAGGCTTGATTCGTAAATCACAATTCTAGTTCCTTATATGTTGTTCTCTCGCTTTATTTATATGATTCTAAATATTGTGAAAGATTTTACAAAGGTCAAAGACACCAACAATATAGGATAAAATTATCGAGAAAAACGTATCAATGAGCAATGCTCTAAGTGAAACCAGAAGCTTTTGATTTTGCGTTATTATAGTACATTTCGTTTGACCATTATCGTTTTGTTAGTTGTAATTCTTCAATTATTAATTGTAAATAAAACACAACATTAATCAAAGCAGACCACAAAGTAAGCTATAATAATAAAGGTATGCCACTAAAAAGAATGAACAACGCTGATAAATATAAATGCAACTAGCTTACCTGTTGCATATTGCTGCGATCTCAAAAGAAATAAAATCCTTGGAACATTCTCCCCCCCCCAAAAAAAAGGAAATGCCCCGTCTTGGAAACTTGTGCTCTTAGGAAAATCCTCCAACGGAACTTAGGGGGACCGGGGACCGAAATCCCCCCTCCCCCGGTGGAAATTTCCTCTCCAGTGGAAAATTCAATTTGCCCCTGGAAAATTTTCCACACATGTAAAATAACGATCGTATTTTCAAAATTTAAAAGTATTTGAAAAATTGGCTAGGGCTATTAATGTACACGTGGGATTTTAAGAAAATGTGAATCAACGCATCAGGTTTTGCTCGATAATTAAAATCCAGAAAATACAAACAATGTGAACAAAAGGAACTGTTGATTATTTGTGTTCAGAGGCATCTTAATTGCAGTCATTACGAAAATTATGGAGGGTCATGGGTGGGGACGAAATTTTTTTATGGCTAAAATCTTCACTAGAGTATGCTCAACAACTTCACGAAGTTTCTTGGCAATCAGTTCAACAGTGTAGTAATGCATACAGGACACACCCGCAAACACACATTCGATTTCATCAATATAAACAAGTAAAATATATCATGTTAAATTTAAAATAAAACATATAATGAATAAAATAAGATACAATAAAACAAATAAGATAATAAAATAAATTAGTAAGAGACATAACCAAAAAATAATAAATGATAAAATTAAAAAAGAAATCTAATGGAATCTTTAAACTATATTAAGGATTTAGAATGAGGGGACGAAAGAATATGCTAGTTCAACTTTTAAGCAATTAAGTGTATGTATAACATTACATTTAATGGCTTAAACCAACATTTTTTTAATTGCAAGGGTAATGAAATAAATTAAAAAAAAAAAAATATTACTGAAGACCTGTTTCTCTTGCCCCTTCTTTACTGGCCAAGAAGTCTTTTGTGAGGATTAGTGCTATGTATATATTGCTATTGGATTGTAAGTAGATCTTGTCAAATCCCGTTGGATCTGTTTCATAGCACAACATATTCAGTAGCTCCATAAACAATGCCTTATAATGTAAATTCACCGCCATGTTTTGCTACCAGGTGCACCCATAAATACCTCTACTTGTTGACAACTTTCTATAGTCCTAAAGAAGTGGAAAAGAATCTTTCTTTTGCCCGTTTATGCCGTATAATGTTAACATACATAAAATGTGTAGTTTTTAACACTACTCAAATTAGCTTTGCTATACTTTCTATACAATCATCATTACAACTAATAATTTTTTACTTATCTGGTAGCGTGTAACTTGTGCATGTTCTGAGGCTCCAGTATTGAAATCTGACATTGACCTACTTAAGTTGGAGCTGCATACAATTGTACAAAAGACGTGAAGCTAAGGCCGTTTATTTAATTTGAAAACTGAGCTGTAATAATTGAGAAAATGGTACATCTAAAAACCATTCAATAACTACCAAAATTGGAACAGAAACACATTTCATTGGTTATGTATTACTGACCTTGTATATCTGGTGTTAATAAAGTAATGATAAAAGAAGAGAATCAAGAATACTAGGTTTATAAAATGGTTTCATTGCTTTTGTCCTATCTTATGAGGTGTCACAAGCAAAGAGAACCTAAAATGAACGCTAATATGTTGGCCAAATAACCTAAATAAAAATAAAGAAATGATTCCTACCTCCTTCATACAAAGGCAAAATTTCCATAGGAAGATAAAATGGTTTCATTGTTTCTGTTCTATGTAATGAGGTGTTACAAGCGAAGAGAACTTATAATGAATACTCATATGTTGGCAAAATAACCCAAATAAAAATAAAGAAAAGATTCCTACCTCCTTCATACAAAGGTAAAATTTCCATAGAAAGATAAAATGGTTTCATTGTTTCTGTTCTATGTTATGAGATGTTACAAGCGAGGAGAACTTATAATGAATACTTATATGTTGGCAAAATAACCCAAATAAATATAAAGAAAAGATTCCTACCTCCTTCATACAAAGGTAAAATTTCCATAGAAAGATAAAATGGTTTCATTGTTTCTGTTCTATGTTATGAGGTGTTACAAGCGAAGAGAACTTATAATGAATGCTTATATGTTGGCAAAATAACCCAAATAAAAATTAAGAAAAGATTCCTACCTCCTTCATACAAAGGTAAAATTTCCATAGAAAGATAAAATGGTTTCATTGTTTCTGTTCTATGTTATGAGGTGTTACAAGCGAAGAGAACTTATAATGAATACTCATATGTTGGCAAAATAACCCAAATAAAAATAAAGAAAAGATTCCTACCTCCTTCATACAAAGATAAAATTTCCATAGAAAGATAAAATGGTTTCATTGTTTCTGTTCTATGTTATGAGGTGTTACAAGCGAAGAGAACATAATGAATACTTATATGTTGGCAAAATGTCTGGTCATTGTTTTAGAATTTTTTTTTTTCAAAATAATCCAAAATTGCGGTTACAATACATTAGAAAATATCAAATATGGCAAAAATATGTTACAGATTAACGGAATTAAGATATTATCCGAACTTTATTGATGAGCATAGTAAAAGGAGCTTTCTTCACTAAGTAAGGGAAGAAATGCTTAACTTACCAAAAATCCAAATCATATGGATAGTATGCTAAACTCTAAATATCGGAGTTGTAACTGAACTGAAGTTCTTTAATTAAGGAGTGGAGTATGAAAATCTCTACATACAATTTTGATTATCCAATCTCAGAGAATTCAAGCTATAGCTTTTTCCTAAAAAAGCCAAAAAAAAACTTTTTCATAAAAAAGTTTACATTTTTTAAGAAAAGCAGAATTGCACCGTAAACTTGTTTTAAAGTATTGGGAAAATTTAGTCTATTCCAATCCTTTGAAAAACCGCGATTATCACAATTCTTAACTCCAAATCACTGTCCCATCAATAATATTATTGTCCATTTTTTAAGGTTGTGATAAAGGAGATTCATGTCCGTTATGAAGATTCAGAGAGCATTAGAGGCACAAAATTTGCTTTTGGTACAACTATTGGAAAATTATCAATGGAAACTTGTAACGAAAATTGGGAGCCGGAATTTGTGTCAGGGAATTTAGATCATTCATTTAAACTGGTAAAGATGGAAAATATGGCGTTCTATTGGGACACAAACGCAGAGATGTACGGAAAAAAGTCTCATGGAGAACTTGCTGTAAGTTTTATATGCGTATAAAAATATTTCGTTTCCATAGGTGCAACGGTATATACCCGTTGAAAGGCAATCAGGATATTGGGAGAAGAGGGTGTAGTGGTGTAGTGGTAATTCCAAAACCTTAAGTTGTATTTCTTGTGAAGCTTAGATTTATATTTCATCACTCGAGCTAAGCAAATTCTATCGATTGATTCAATCGGTTTTCTTCTATCTTTATTCGGTTCTCGAAGTATTTGTAAATTTTCCTTTTTTTTCCAAAATGTCCTCTATTCTTTTTTATTATTCTTTTTTATTCCTATATTCACAGTTCCATGTACTTAAAGGTATCTGATATGCTACTAATAAATCTGATATTCGCATACGTAGCTGGTACAAGTAGCTTTTAATATCAAAACCGATATTGTTATTTCTTAGATTCCCAGTAAAACATTCCTTATACAGAAAACTAAGCATTAATCATAGTAAAAAACAAACAATAAAACAATTCGATATGCTTTATTTTTTACCTTTTGCTTTGTCAAGAAGGGGTACGAAACGGGGTTGCCCGTAGAGATAGGAGAGAGCCATTCCTTAAAAACAAAATTTTTCGATAACTGCTTAAAAATATGTGACAGCTATAATCCTAAGATTCAGTTTTGGAAGCTTGGCTGGTGGCATCAATTCACCATAATTTGGGGGAGGAGGGGGCAAATTTGTTTTTCAATATCTGGGGTTCATAGGGGGCAAATTTGTCGTTTAAGTACTTTTTCAATAAAAATACCCAAAAAAACCTTTTTCCATGAGAGAAAAAAAACAATAAAAGTATTTATCAAAATCTAGGGAGGGGCACGGGCTCCCTATCCCCCAATTTGCGGAACTGGTTTTGACTCTTAAGAATATCTTTATTTTCATGCAAGGCACTTGAAATGTTCTATGAAAGCTTCGACGAGGAGAAATAAAGCACTTGATTTTCATCAAGTGCTTGTCGGAGGAGGGGATAGACTAGTAATTCGATAATATACTAAATGATATGTTTACCACAGTTGAATAGGATTTAGGTACTACCAGTGCCTTAGAAAGTGTAGCATTGCAAAAAAAAAAAAAAACCATGAACTTCAAATTTTTATACTAGAATTAAAGTTCTGATTTTATTTGCATCTAACAGGAAAAATTTCATAAGTAGACAGGTTCTTTTGGTTTTTAACTATTTTTATTGATTGTAAATTAGTTATGCCCTGATCAGGATACAAAATGTAGACTAGTTAAAAAAAAAAAAAAAAAAAAAGAAAAGCACTCAAATACATTTTATTTTCATTTTTTTTTACTATTTTCCGTTGAATGTAAAGTAACCAATAAAAAAAAATAATATAATCAATATATTATTACAGATTTACCTATTGTACTTTTGCTTTTGCTAATCATTACCTTTTGCCCTGGTAATTGTCTTTTGCTCAATGCAATTCAAGTTGAAAAAAAAAAATATTACTTGAATTTCACTTTTGTATAGAAGTGTAGTATCATATTAGTTATCAGTAGAATGAGATCATAGTTATAAGATAATATATGGCCAAGATTTCAAGTGATGGAAGAAGGGACAAGTTGTTATTCTTTACTTTAAAAGAAAAAATTTAATGTTTTTCCAGCATCCTATGTTCGTCTTTACAGTAGAGAATATGTTTATTGCTTGCAACAGGTTTCAGCTAACAGCAAAACGACATTGAAGAAAAATATGCAAAAACTTCAGCAACAAAATTGAACCAGCAATTGATAGTTCCTTTTCTATACATTTAAATAGAACGAACTGTCAAGCAATAAAAGTGCTTGTTAATAAAAGATAAATAAAATGCTCCACATTGGAATCTTTCCTTTGCAGAAGTGGGATTTTTTTAAAAGTCTACTGGTAGTTTATCTAGTATAGTACAATAAGTATGGAGGAAGTATTCAGAATCTCAAATTGTTTAATTCAACATATGCATAAGAGTAGGAACTAGAGCCAGTGTTGAAAAGTCAATAACGCCATCTTGTGTTTGGCGTTTCTTGGGATTTTTCTTAACCTTGTTTTTTTTTCTGAAACTGAAATCAGACACCTCTTACTACATTAATTATGCCATTTACATGTATTATACTAATTTTGCATTATTATAACGCTGAGAACATGCCAAAAAATACCAAATGCTACATGGTATTAGTGGTTTTTTTTGTCTACACTTGCGCCATTTTTTACTCTTTTAGTTCAAGTTTTCATGGCAGGGAGGAAGAATGAGAGAGCGAAAGCTGGACATTAGGCATTTAAGCCTCAATAAGCATCAATGGACAGTTTATTTTACCAACTTTAAAAGCAATTCAAACCACGCTGATTTCCCATTTCTGACATGTTAGGTACACTTTCAGAGTATTAATGTGACGTGAGAATATCTTCTTTTATAGAGAATTATGCTGAGTCCAGAGTCCAAAATGAAACGGCTATACATAGTTACCCCAACGTCTGGCTATGTGAAAATCAAGAGGAATCAGTCAGAGAAGCCTCTAAGATCATCAACAAATCCTAGATATTTTTTTGATTTCATATTAGAATCAATATGTATCAACTGTAATAAGGTTTGACCATTTGTTTTTGTTACCATTTATGGTTTTTTTTGTTGCAAAAATTTTGGCACCGTCCCGTTATTAAGAATATTTCTAACTTGAGCATGCGCCTAGCTAGGGGAAGGGAGGTGGACTCTAGCAAAAAGGTATATTAATGGAAAATATTCGGAACATTTGAATAAATTGGAGATTTTTGCGAGTTCTGACTTGAAAGAGTACACCTTATTGTGCCTGTATTTCCCTATATGAAAAAAAGAAAAGTTTGTCTAATTTTTTTTTTACTTTAAACTTAAAAAAACTTACAAAAGTTTGCATAAAAAACTTGAAAAAACATAAAACTTGAAAAAAAACTTTGGAAAAAAACCCATTGTCAGCTCACTTTGAATCCTTACTCAAATGCATGTCAATAACAACTTCCCGTTGTATTTTTATAATACTTTTTAAGAGGACTTGAACCCTGCTTTTCAAAGTGTTGACTTTAGTATGAACTGCTGCTTAAACACCAACTTGGTTTATTCAAAGGATTCTTAAACCCCTTTTGTTGTCCATATTTATTTCCATAGTGTCTCAGTTGTCTAAATGATTCCTGAAAATTAATGAACCCTGTTAATTCTTATATTTTGTTTCATTGGCTATGACTGTATCATGCTCCCACTTGATTTGCAGGGGAGTAGTTCCAGTAATTTTATTGGGAGAAGTGGGGGAAAGAGGGGTCCATATTCAGATAGTCAAGGGGCATGCGCTATATAATAGTTTTTCTCCAAATTATTGGGGGCAACTGCCCCCCTTGCCATCCTGAAACGACGCCCCTGTTGATTTGCTTTTAAATGCTTTTGCTTGTTAAAAAAATTGAGTAATATTTGGATCATAATCCTACAGGAATATGTTACTACCATTGACTTAGCATTTCTTCGTTGTGCTTACCCTGATTTCTAATGGCGGGGGATTCTGTTAATCTTCTGAGTTATTGAACTAGAAAATATAGAGACAAGCTGAATTCTATATTCCTTTCAAAAAGAGGTTGGACTCATTAATGGAGAGTTGGAAATTCTGTTGATGGAGAGTTTGTACCTCACTGAATGCTTTTTGAGTGAAATTCGTTTTCCGTCGCATAGTTTGAAATTTTACTTGATAATTCATCAGAAATTTTTCTAATATATCTTCCGTTGGACTTTAACGTTTACTTTGTACTATATGGGTACTAAATGTATGTATTTAAAGGCTCCTGGATTTATTGCATTGCATTTGGGGATTAAAATTATTTTAGAAACTTAGCTCAACGATTCGATGTTTTTTTCTTTTTTAACACTGTATTTTATCACCCAAAACTGTTTATGGTTTAAGTGAATGTGTATTTTCACTGCTATAACACTATCATACTATATGGGTCAATCTGTTTACTCTTAAAATGGCACTGCCCATAGAGAGAAAATTATTGCTCTTAAGCTCAAAAATTCTCAATATGTAGAATTTTTCAAAAGTTTGGGACGTATATAATTTCTTATACCACAATGCCTTTCCCTTTACAAATAAACAAATGAAAATATGGAAAAACCTGTATAATATTTCTAGTAAGACGGTGGACGAATATTTCTACTTCACTCCTTTTTCAATAAAAAAAAACAACACAAAATAAAATCAACAGAATATATAAATAAAATAAAGGGCAAAAAAAATGCACGTGAGCCAAAAATCTCACATTTTTTTCGTTTTCCCTTTTTTTTTTGATTTTTTGTATTTGCCTTTCATTTCATTTAGTATATTTGTTTTTTTTCTTTTTCTTTCTCATTGAAAAAGCCTTTTGGGATATAACATCGAAATATTCGGACCTTTTTTTATTCTTAAAAGTTTTTTTTTCTGATTTGTCTGCTGTCTTATTTAGAATGTTCAACACGTTTTTCTGTATTTTCATTTGTTTTATTTGCCTAAAAGATACATACATACATGTCGTAACAAATATTATCTTATCAAACAGTTCGTGGTAACGAACCGTAGTAAGGAGCGACCCGGCTCAATAGTAACCGAAACTCTAAAAAGTGGAATTTTGATAACAATAGATACATCAAAAGAATTGAATTTTAATGCTTATTTTAAATATAAATTCATCAAGTTTAGTCTTGCCCATCAAAATTTACTTGTCTGAGAAAATTTGCCTTATTTTCGAAAACATCCTTTAAAGGTCATAGAATCTTAATGAGAATCATACCATCAGATTCAGAGGATCAGAGAACTCTATTATAGAGGTTTCAAGCTCTTATCTGCAAAAATATGGAATTTTCTATTTTTGCCAGAAGAAAAAATCACGGATGCGTGTTTTTTTGTTGCTTTTTTTCCCCAGAGGTTATCTTGTCGACCCAGTGGTCCTAGAATTTCATGAAAGGGCTCATTCTAACGGAAAGTAACAGTTCTAGTGCCCTTTTTAAGCGACCAAAAAAATTGAAGGGCAACTAGGCCACTTTCCACGCTTATTTTTTCTCGAAGTCACGGGATCAAAATTTCGAGATAGCAATTATGTTCAGCATAGTTGAAAAATCTAATAACTATGTATTTGAGGACGACTTAATCCCCCACACTCCCCGGGGGAAGCGCTGCAAGTTATGAACTTTGCCCATTGTTTACATATAGTATTGGTTATTGGGGAGTATACAGACTTTTTCAGGGGAGATATTTTCTGGAATGCGGTCGGGGTCAGGTGTTACGTGGGAGGATTTTTTCGCGGAGTAATTTATCATGGGGGAAGAAAATTTCCATTAAGGGGGCGCTTGATTCTCCAGTATTATTAAAAAAAAAACAATGAGAAATTAAAAAAAAAAGTGTTTTCAACTGAAAGTAAGGAGCAATATTAAAACTTAAAACGAACAGAATTTTTTATCTATATGAGGGGGTTCGTCCCCTCCTCTATACCTCGCTCTTTATGCTGAAGTATTTTTAGTAATTTCAAAAGAGCTATTTATTCTAATTAAAAGGCTTTTATGGCACAAGTGTCATTCTTAAAGAATTGGAACAAAATTCGAACTTAAGTATAAAGAGCGAGTTATTTACAAGGGGGCGAACCCCCCTTATATACATATAAAAATATACAAATATAGAAGTTCGTTATGTAAGTCAGCTCGTAAGTTACGTATATTTATTACTAATAAAAACGTTCGTAAATAAAATTGAAAGTTCTAGTGGCCTTTTTAAGCAACCAAAAAATTGGAGGGCAGCTAGACCCATCTCCTTTTTTCTCAAATCGTCCGATCAAAACTTTGAGAAAGCCATTCAGCAAAAAAAAGCAAAAATTAATATGCAAATTTCGTTTTAATGATTCATGTACGATGAGCCGAAACCAAAGCCTTCATTAATTCAAAAACGTTTAGAAATTAATTAAAAAAAAGGTTTTTTAACTGAAAGTAAGGAGCTACATTAAAACTTAAAACGAACAGAAATTATTCCGTACATGAAAGGGGCTGTCCCCTCCGCAACGCTCCGCTCTTTACGCCAAAGTTTGACTCTTTGTCACAGTCCTTCTTTTTAAAACAATAAAAAACTTTAGCGTAAAGAGCGGGGGTTGAGGAGGGGAGAGCCCCTTTTATTTACTGGATAATTTCTGCTCGTTTTAAGTTTTAATCTCGCTCCTTACTTTCAGTTAAACAAAACTTGTCTTTTTTTTAAATTTAATTATGATAATGCATACTGTGCACTTTTAAGGGCATGGAATTTTCGACGACAAGAAAAATCGAAAACGTTTAAAACGATTATTCCTGTTAATTGCATTCCAGTATGTATTTCATTAGATTAGCTTCCAAAAAAAAATCTGGTTTTCAAAAGAGATTTCTGCTATCATATTTAAATGTTATATTATAATAGTGTATGGTATATTATAATAAGACAAAAGCCCACAATTTTTTTCAATGGAGGGGGGGGGAGGGGCCTGATATAAAACATATTTCTTTTATGGGTGAGAGGAGCGGGGTAATTTATAGATATTCTTATGAATTGTTGAGGAATAATTATACTGATTACTTTAGTATGTACTACTCAATAATTAATAGGCGTTTTATTATTTTTTTTAGTTTATTTCTTCTTTCAAACAGATATTAGTACAATCAGCAAAGTTTGTGTTTTTCTGCTGTTTCTGAAGGTTTCGCAATACGAGAGTCTTGCGAGGAGGGCTGTCTCAGTCCCCTCTTCCCCTCTTGTGTGTGTGATTACTGTCGTCTCTATCCAATAAAGCTGAATAACGACTTGGATTTAATGCAAAAACTGTCTCATTAAATTAAAAGATGGGGTGTAAGATATCCCGTTAGTATAACATGTAAACCTTTCGGGGAAAATAAGCACTAGAGTTGAACTTTTTTTCGGTCCAAAACAATTCTTTTATATTTTCCTTAAATTTGTTTTAGATTGTGTTCTGTTTTCCACATACGGGAAAAGACGTATGATTTTTTTTTAAACACTGTTCTTTTTGTAATCTTGTGATAAATGGTCGTTACCGAAGTATGACAGCTTAAACAACATTGTAAGTTACGCATCCAAGTCTTTGTATACGTTATTGACAATATTTTTTTTTTACAGACCCAGTATGATCAGATAATAAGTTGTGTTCAAATGTTAAAACAACTAGAGCAACAACGTCGATGCTTTCGGAATAAGCGTCCTAGAGCTATCACTGGACCACGAGAACGCTGGAAGTATGCAATAAATTCTATAGTTGAGGCGATCCGAGAGCGGTGGAAGAATCGTAACTGGCCCTCGGTAATGAAAAGAGCATCTGACTCTCTCCTCTATGTTGAAATTTACGAAAAATACCTTAAAGATCCAACTTTAATGCAATCTGATGAACTAAAGGAGAAGGAGCGAATAGAAATTGAGTTCGGTTTGTCAGAGCTAAAGGCTTTGCGAGAATTAGCGTTTGTGTCAGTGAGAAGGCCGAAAGAATCTAGCGAAAAGCATACCGGTTATATGCAGTCCTGGTTCCCATCATGGACTGGCTGGTATTACGGGACAAGTACAGGCACAACTACTAAGTCAGAAAATAAGGGAATTTTATTTGAAGATGAACTTCTTGATGCTTTAAAAGATTCTTACGAAAACGATAATGTTCTAAGGCGGGATGCTTTTCTCGGGAGATTTAATTTTAGCCTCAAAAAAGGCAGTATTACTATTTCTGATGTGAACAGTGCTTCCAATTCTTTAGCTGAGTTACGATACGATGATGTTGTTATCGGTGTGGATTCAAGACCTCGTTTTAGTTCTTATGGATTGAGTATTGCCCTTGGCTCGGTGCTTTGTGTAGATTGTGCAACAGGGATTTCTTTTGTTCAGCCCCAGAGTCAGATTGATACCACATCGAATAGAACTTTATTCTCTATGAATTTTGAAAAGAAACCGATTAATAGTAAGTTTGACTATAAGCTGTATTTGACTTCAATAGGACTTGAATGTCATTACCAAAGACACATTTTAACTAAAATCAAGGACTTTTTTATGTTTGGTAATTCTGATTTTGACGAATTTGAATTCGATAGTTTTGAGGCTGTGAAGCAACGAACGAAATTGCAACTAGAAAATATTCGTAATAAGCTTCAGCAGAGACTTTGGTTTATTAATGCTGATATTGTTGCCCCGCAGTTGGTATTTGATCAAAGTGAAGTATCTAATGACTTGATTCTTATTGATTTTGGACGTTTGAAAGTTAGCAATTCCATACAATATTCTTTTCCTTTTCAAGTTATTGCTGATGATGAAAGTGATAATGATGATGAGTTTATTACCCCGTGTTCAACTCCAGAAGATACAATAGAAGAGGACCGATGTGATAGATTTTCTGTAGAGCTTCGTGATATGCAAATCTTAGTTGGAAAGAAAAAAGGAGTGTCTTGGCGTGGTTGCCGGACAAAAAATACATCAGAACTTCACATTCTTGATCGATTTTCGATATTTTTAAATATTGAAAGAAACTCTCCGTTATCAAATCAAATATATACTCCTTTATTTACAATAAGTGGGTCTTTGCCAAAGCTGGTTTTCCATATGTCTGAAAGGAAGGTGAAGGCTATTATCAATATGGCTGAATCTCTGAAGTTTGATTCCCGAAACCCAACACTTGATGAAACCAAAAATTTAAGTAGTTACAGTGATGTTGATGCCGAGCGACGTCTTTTGGTTGCCTATTTTCGCATAGATAATGTGCATATACATATGCAGAACGACATCACACCAATAGCTGAAGTTCAGGTTACAGGAGTTAAGCTCAATGTGACAAAAAGACCATTTGATACTTTTACCAGCTTAACTGTTCATTCACTATTAGTTGTCGATGCTCTTCAGACTTTTGGACCTGACTATGAACTTCTAGTTGCTTCGCATAAAAGAGTGTACATGGATAGTTTAAGTGGCAGTATAAGAGACTCTATGCCATGTTCTCCGCGGTCCCCTTCGTCGCCCGATTTGAGTAGTGGATATCGAGCTACTTCTCCCACCTCCCTTTATAAGGCCTTGGATAAGCTGACAGATGGAGAAACCAGAGGTATGACACAGCTATTTATCTTTATTTTCCTCGATTTTTGAGTTTGCCTCCCCGTAAGTCTAATTAAACATATATAAATATTGATAGAATAACAAATTATACAAATAAATGGTGAATAAATGATCAAGACATTAGAAGAGGCAGTGTTAGTACATTTTTTGAGAGGATACGTTTAGTGCTTCAAAAAATCAAGTAGCTATAGCTAACTTTGTTAAAAAGAACCAAACATTTCTTACTGCTATTACCACTAGCAATTCACTGCAGCATGATTCACCAAGCCACTTGAGGGCAGACAGCTGTGCACGTTTCTCCTCCACCCAGTCTACCTAAAGCTGTGTTCTTTATCCCTCTCGAGAGGTTTTAATTGCTTCAAATCCTTTGGTATGACCTTTTGCCACCCCATAAGTGAAGATACCCACTTGATCAATTTTTATATTGCCTAACGTCACCTCTTCATCTCCTTGTCCAGTGGTTCTCAAACTGTGGTACATGTACCCCTTGGGGCACGCAAAATTCTTAGGGGGTACTCGGCCGTCAGCAGAAAAATAAAACAACCCTTTAACTCTAGGACTGGCAATTTTATTTATGTTTTAGCTATAGTTTACTTAATACTGGTGACTGAGAAGGGGTACTGAAAATGTTTTTTGGGTACAAAGGGGTACAGTGTCTAAATAAGTTTGAGAACCACTGTCTAGTTTACGCAATTTAGACTTCTTAACATTAATTTTTCAATCCAATTTTGTATCCTGTATCCTCAAAACCTCCAAAAACCCATTCGTTTCTTGTTGATTTTAGGTAGGCTATCTCTATTTGTATTTACATTCTTCGTTTTGATACGAAAGATATTTATAATTTATTATACTGAAGTTCCATGTAATAGAAATGTAATTTTATACCTGAGCATGGCCCTTTTTGAAACTATTGAACTGATTTAGCTTTTGCAGTTTTGAAGTAAATTCAGTTGAAATGTAGGTTCGTTGTTGTTTTTTTTCTTGCTGTAAGTTTGGTGCTATTTTGTATATTTATTCTGTATTATTTCGCTTATAATCTTTCATAGATCAATATTGATTCAGAGTTCAAAGTGAACACACCTGGATTAAATTTGATATTTTATGAGCTTATTAATTCAGTAAGCTATTTTTAGCTCAAGATTTGTGAACTATTTCAACACTCTGGTATAAGCCTTTATCTAATGAAAACTAGTTCATTATAATTCAAGGTTTCGCAATAATTGGTTAAGGATAATAGTGACGTGTAACCTTGACTACGTATGAGGATTATCAAAAGAACTAGTTGTGCATTAAGAACTATAGAAAAGAATTATTGAGTTATTATTATTGAATCATTTGAATCGTTTATTTTACCAACAAGCAAGCTGAAGAGGGGAAATTTCTGTCGCAAGGGCCGTTGTGTCTTTGGGGAATGGTGTCTCCCTCAAACTGCATAATCCCTTCCTTGTTTATTTACCGGTACTGAATTTTGAAATTGGTGCAGAGGATTACGTGATTCAAAGGCACGGAGTGGAATCCTTTTTACACTAATTTGGTCAAGGTGGCAAAGACGTTATTGTGGCAGCTAAGTCTAGGTCATGAAGATTGCCCTATTTGAAAGGGAAATAGTGCACTGGTAAGCCATTTTAGCGGCATAATTACTCTAATGAATCTCTTGACGTGACTGACACTGGTGTTTCGAATTTCGTCATAAAGCGTCCTACAGAAGTACCCTGCCTCCCTGCCGCTGCCTACACCTCCCTATTCTCAAAGTTTAATGAGCTCCATCAAGTTGTTTTGGGAATGTCTTAAGCAAAAAGCTGCTATAGACCAGATTACTGGATATGAACTAGTACGTAGCGTAAAATCCATCAATGACAAGTGGTATATCAATATGGACAAGTCTGCTACGGAGGATTTCTGCTCGTCAATCCAGAATGTAATCTCCAGTACTACAACAAAAGTGGTTTCCAAGCGGTTTTTTGGTATATCACGTAATATTCCTACCGATGTAGATATTATGGTACTCAAAAGCCAACACGGTATCGAGGATGCTAGAAGATTGGGCCACTCTAAGTCTGTGAAACTCGAATTTTTGGATTCTTCTGCTTAATATATGTTTTTCAAGCATGGCCCCAGGGTGGGTTATGAAATTTTCCTGTTTACGAGTTTAAGGACCTACCCAAACGCTGTTTGGGTAGATCACTAGATCACTAGACCATCTGCAGAACTCCTGCCCAGCGTTCTCCCAAAACGTGCTCATTTTAGAGGGCTGCTCATATCAACAAAAGTTGAGCCATGCATAGCTGATCCGAACTGTGCAAACTGCAGCCAGAAACACCCTTCCTATAGTTTTTCCTGCCCTGTTATTAAAACTCAGATAAAGCGCAACTCCACCCTTCAACCATGAGTGGATCATTCTCAGTTATTTCGTTTAATATAAACGGCACTAAAGATAAGGATTTTATTATTGACGAGTTGTACGGTTCCTACGATTTGGTATGTCTCCAGGAGCATCTTCTTACTGCTTCAAGTTTGAATTTTTACGTCGAAGTCAGCATCATACTGCGTTCCTGAGTCCTGCAAAAGTTACTGGCGGTCGCCCTTCCGGTGGACTATCGTGTGTCTTTAAACGGGACGTCCATCTGCCCTCCCCAGTACTCTTCTACTCCGACGATTTTTTTTTGGGCCGTGCGTTTCGGCGGTATCGTATTTATAAACTCTTATCGCCCATATGAAGGATACCCGATCAGATCCTTGACTAAATTTGTAAAGGCTTGTAACCTTGTGAATCATGTACTGTCAAACTCTCTACAGTATATAATAATTGGTGACCTTAATACTGATATTAATCGATCTTGTGTGAGAAGTGATTCGCTGTTTGAGTGTCTTCCTTCGTACCGCGTTGTGCCCAAATCTCAAAAATTTCATTTGTTCATCACTCTGGAATTACAAGTGATAAGGATCATATTATTTGCTCGCCTGGTATTATCTCTTCTCCTGCTACTGTTCATGTTAACAAGCAAAATACTGACCACATGCTAATTTCAGCAACATTAACAATGGATATTGAGCCACCAAAAATCAATTTCTTACGAGAAAAATCTTACGAGAAAAATCGAAGTGGTTTGAAAAAAGCAACTGGAGCAAAACACATATACCTCTCTACATCTCTTCTTTGAAAAACCCTTCTTTCTACCATACGTGTTTCATATCATCTTCTTCAGCACTAGGTACCAACGAATGGTAAAGCTGATGTTGACTGTTATTATAACCAACTTGTGATGTGTATGAAAAAGGCAGAAGAAGCTGCCGTACCTCGGCAACGTATTCGTAAAAAACCCTAAAGCCTATCTGATCAATGGACCCTTGTTTAAAGTCGATAAAAAATAAAGTAAAGCTATGGCTCTAGATATGGAATGAATTCGATCGGGCAAGTTTTTGTAAACTTAATCTGAGGTAGACACGTTACCGCGGTATGGGTTTCCCTGTAAGTAGGAAAGATTGGCGAAGAGTGATCAATTCTGACAAGTTAAATGATTCTATAACAAGTAACTGCCTTCCACCTTCAGCTTGGTATAAACATTATTCTTCGATTTTTTCGGTGATTAACAATTTAGTGCATTCTGTATATACTCGCCTTCTTATCCCCCTCTTTAGAACAACCCTTTCGCAACGCCATATAGTGTCCATATGTTTCTCATCCGTAATTGATCCTCTGAAAACTTTAAAATCGGATTCAATAGATATTGATGGTATCTCTAAGATGCATATGCAGATTGATTGCACCCCTTTTACATTTCACCTTCAGCTTCTTTTTCAAATGTGTCTATGTACTTCATACGTATCCGAGAGTTTTTTGTTTGGCACTATTTCGTCAATTTTAAAAAGGGGAAAGTCACCGACTGATTGTTCCTGCTATCGACCTACTACTGTTTCTTGTAACATTAGCAAGGTTTTTTAGTATATTCTTCTGTGTTTTCTGACTAAAAATATTAATTAAGGTGAGAACCAATTTGGTTTTCAGCATGGGGTGGGTTGTCAGCATGCCCATAAGATTCCGTCTTCTTTACTTGTTGATAATTCTTCAAAAGGAAATGGTTCTCTGCATAATTCTGAAGTCAATCTCTCTGTTATAATGCTTCTTAGGTTTTGGTATTCAAATTCTTTTTTTTTTCAATTAAAATCTGCACCAGATACTATTATAAGGGTACGAAGAGGAGTTAGGCAGAGCAGTGTTCTGTCCCCTACGCTTTTTAAATGTGTATATCTAGTGTGCTGGCTAAGATTTTAGGTATTTACCTTTCTGGTATTGCGGATGTTTCTCATCTTGTATGTGCTGCCGACTTGCTTCTGATTAGCTGTTCCAAAAAGGGTCTTTCCTAAATGATCTCTATAGTTTCTGATGCTTTTTCTGACATTGATCTTTCACTTAATATAGCAAAATGTGAGTTTCTTCCCTATTACTGTACTACTGCTACTCCCCTTCACTATAATAACTTCACTATTCCTCTTGTTAATTGTATTCGTTGACTTGGTATTTCTTTTACTAACAATCTTTCGAGCTTACATCAGCCTACTGTTTGTGATGTAAGTACAAAGATCCAGATTGGCTATGCAAAGATTGTTGCAAACAGAGGGAAGTATAATAGACGTGCGCTGACCAAACTTTATTCTACTTTCTGTGATCATTCTGTCCTTTATGCTTCAGGTCTTTTCCCCCTTCTTAAGAAAGTTAATTTAAAAATAATCCGGATAATTTATTTCCAATTTTGTAAATTTCTTCGGTATCTTCCACCTTGGACAGAAAACCGGATTCTTGCTAGAAAATTTTCAGTTCCTGATATAACTTTAAAGTTGGAGATTCTACACAGAAAACTCCAGTACAGCTTCTGCGCGCCTATCCCCTCACCACCATCTTATCCGTTTCTTTCGTTGATTTTGTGTGTGTATTTGTTTTTCTCTTCGTGTTTTTTTTATTTATTCTTATTCTGCCATATTTACTTTTGTGATCGTGTGGGTGATAAATAAATTAATTAACTAATAGTAGGCTATAAATAATTTTAAAAATTTTGTTATTATTGTTTCACTAAATTATATAATGGGACGCTCAAATCATCTACATAATCTAATTCTGGGAGTGTCTTACCTTACGATTTGATACCATGTTCTCCCTTAGCCTTTACTTTGTTCCTTAGGACAAAGTTTGTCAAAATGAGCCATGCAAATGGTGTTGTACACAACCCTGCTTAACGGACGTTTTCGTACCAAACCAACTGTTAATCGCACTTCCTACCTTAACCACGAACAATATTATAATTGTATATACCACTGATAATTTTAACTTACTTATCTGGTATATTATACAAGGATAGGATCTTTACTAAAGCTTTTCTATAAGGTAGATGCTTATTCATAATCAATACAACTGACGACTAAAGGTATCAATCTTTTGACTATGGCACTGTCTCTTATTCTTTACCTTCGAATAAATCTTCAGTCACTTACAAATTCTCTGAATTTTTCGGTTTTTCCTCATTTCCTACAACTCTATCACAGTTTAACATATTCTCAAAATGTTTTCCCATCTGACATTAATACTTCCTTCATCACCAATTGAGGCCGAAATTCTATCTTTAGCTGGACAAAACAAGCCTGACTACTGCCTCTGAATTTCTTACCATGCCAGTACAATATCTTACTATTATGCTGCCTTGGTGCATCTTCTCAACTTTCCTTACTTTCCTTTTATTCTTGTAAGATCTATCACTTAGAAACTTCTTGTAACTCCTTCTGTCTTCTACCAAGCTCAGAGCAATTTCGCTAATATTCTTAACTGCGTTTCTCACTCTCCTCTGTAAGACGTCTTATGCTATTTTGCAAACTATTTTCCTAAATTTATTCTAACCATCTTCTAGATTGTCCAGTTCTAGACTCTCCAGTTTCATATCTAATTGTTCTTGAAAATTTTCTCTCAAATTCTCGACCTAAAGTCTATCAACGTCATAAAAATCCTGGAAGGTAGCCATTCTTCTTAAATTTCAGCATTAAATTAACACTTGACACTACTAGATGGTGATCTTTACTTTTCGTATTAGTAACGGCACTTGTTTACCTTAGAGTCTTGTATCAGTCTTGCCAATCTACTATTGGCAAAAACTTGATCTATATGGTTGGCTGTCTTATCATCATCTAAGTACTTATGGGCCATTTTTTGACCAAATACTGTTCTAGCTGGAACCAGATTCTCGTAAGGCTATTTACAAAATTGTAGCAGTTTATTTCCATTGCTATTTTCCTTACCCCACCAAATTCACCTAAGCCAGCAAACCATTTATTTCTCTTTGTTCAAATCTAGACGTTAAAGTCCCGTAATAAAATACCAAAGATATCTTATGTTTTCATTAGGGATTTTATCTATTTGTTCTTGCAACTGTACCTAATATTCTTCTGAGTCAATACTACCTCCATCAGTCAGTTCTACTAGAACATTTACCTCTGTAACTGCCACCTTATACTTTTTTTTTCATAAGGTGACAACTAGAATCCTATTATTAATACCTTCCCAACCGTAGCAAAACATAGAATCTAAGCCTTGTTTATCATGTGCCCTACTCCCTGTCAATGTACCCCATCCTTCCTACCTGAATAAACAAAAATGTACTATTTAATTTCTTGGTTCCTAGCCCTGGAAGGTGAGCTCCTAAAACTTCTGAATTCGTAAGTTATTTCGTCAGTGCAATATCTTTCAACGTCTTAACGTTCCATGTCGCTATTTTCATATTATCTAAATCATTGAAATTGTTATGGTCTTAAGAAAGTCCTAAACCATAAATTTTGGTGAATTTATTATCAAAATTCTCTTGGCTGTCCTTGAGCACTTCATGGAAGGCCGGTACCTATGCAGATTTTCGGGAGGGAGAGGGGGTTACCACTTGAAGCTTGAATCTCATTATTTTTTCTTATCACATGTGTTCCTTGAAATAGACTCCATTTCCACTTTGGATGCATGATAGTTTTTGGGCATTTCTCTCAAGTTAAGACCCCTCCTCTTCCCAAAGAATAAAAGACAAATTCTGGGTCTGTTATCACCAATTTAACTTTCGAGAGGCGAAACATTTTTCTCTGATATCCTTCGGTATTTAATGCCCTTCGCCATTTTAATGTTTAAGCATTCTGAATTCAATTTAAAAGTTCTTGCAGATCTTTGCTTTGCCATCGATGATCAAAATCAGTCAGGAAATATGAGTTGCTAAGATTGGTAAGGAATCTGCGAATTATGAAACCCTGAAAATAAATTTGTAAATAGACATGGGGGTAGAGATAGTGGGGGGAATACCTCCAAGGTTGCTTGGAAGGATCTCCTCTTAGGAAACTGAAGAACTATGGCATGAAAATGAAATTTTTGGGTTAGTTCAAATATCTATTGGTTATCTATTAACCAGGAGAAAGTGTGATGACCTGAGGCTCCTCCTAGTTAAGCCATGTTGTTATTCAAACCTGAAATCATGTGATTAACATGTATTCAACGATCGGTATTTTCTGCGTCTGTCAATTTAGAAAGGGTCTTGCACTTGCCGTCTACCCGTTTGATTAGAACAAATTTGGTAATACGATAAGAGATGTTTAAAGTATGTTTTACAATATCCAACACTTTACTTCATTTTTTTTATCTTGCTCCATTTTATTATGGCTCAAAGGGGACTCTTCTCTTTATATCTGTTATTTTGCTTTTAATAGATTAGTCATTGACAGAGGGATACACAGTTTTTTAGCTTTTTGAGGGTGCTGAAAAAACAAAAACTGTCTTTTAGGGTCCTTTTTCCTTTTTTTTGGGGGGGGGGGTCTTTTGGACCAAGAGCGAGGGAAGGGTAATCCTTTCCTTCTACATGCAGGCGTAACTATTCGATAAATTGGAAATAAACTTGATTATATTATGTCTTCATTTCTGGCTCGAAAGACCAGAATAATGTTAAATAGACCTAACCTCTTTCGTTTTAAGAATTTAAAAGCTCGGAATAAGTATTCTTTGGCTCTCTATGTTTGTTCCATATTTCAGTTTATTTGTTTACAGTGCCCCATTTTGTTGTATTTAAAACGATTAATTTTATTAAATTCAACTTTTAATAGAGTTTGAGTTGTTATAGAGAGAAACAATTTTTACGTTCGGGGTTTTCCAATAGGCCTAAATTTGAAATTTTAATTTATAATGGTAGTTTTTTTTTTTTAGTATTCCTCAGTGGTATCTAGGTATCCACCAATGTTCTTCCCCATCCCGAGAACCCTACCTGCCAGCTTCAGACTGACTTGGGCAGGCAACATTCGTTCATCAAAATAAAGGGACAACCACTCGCAACTAGTCAGCCGTTAGTGGCAAGAGGCATTTAATCGTCAGAACCTCAGCAAGAAAGCTTATTTCTCCCTTTACCGTGGTTGACGCATCATACTTCCAGGAGATAGAGCTCTCAGGTGTGATTTTGGCAGACGTTACTGGGTTATCATTACTGGTCACCATAGAGGAAGACGGCCAGTGGCTAACTTGACCAGAATTAGCAGTAGTAGGCAAATTACTTGTGCCCACTACTCTCAGGGGCACCACAAGAAAGTTGACTAATACCCCTTATCCTAGAGCTGTGTATTAATAGCCTTTAAAGCGGAGGGGGGGGGGTAGTTTTGGTGCACTTAATTTGCTTTAGCTGCTTCACAATCATCCTTTGGTCGTGCAATTTTAGTAGTATGTCACAGTTAAAACATTGTAAATTTGGACTGCTGTATTATAAGGACTGTGTATCATAAGGAAGTATCGTAAGGACTGCTGTATCACAAAAGAGAGGGGGAATGATAATACTTATACTTATACTTTAATCCAAAGAGTTTTGTAATTCTTCTGTTTAATAATACTTAACCGTCCTATTATTTGTAGACGTTGGAGCGGTATCACCAGCAATGTTGGATGTTAAACATGTTCCTCTTTCTCGGGTCAACTCAGGTGGGCTGCCGTTAGATGGCAGTCTTGATGTGGATGCCCTGATTTCATTTGAATTCACCGAAATAAGTCCCTTTTGTCCAACCAATGAATCTCAGGAACATATAAGGATTGCAAATCTACAGTTCAGTAATCTCGACGTTATTGGTAAATTCAGTTATCTATTAAAATGCCGTTAAAATTTTGGCATGTGAGGATGGGATATAGACCCACAGATCCTCCAAATAAAGTCCCTGATCATCTAACTTGTCTAAATCATTTTAGTTCTTAGGATAATTAATTGAAGCTTTCCAATTGGAATGTAATGTTTCCCTAAAAAGGTGAAAGTGTTATGAACATAGATTCAAAATGATTCGCTTAGTAATTTTTCAAAAACATTAAATAGAAACAGCAGTTTCTGTTGAATTGAATTTTCCCTTAATATCTGTGTTCATCAGAACTCTCATGGTGTCAGAAAAACATATTAGTAGATTTGTAAACTAGGGAAAAGTAGTAGCTGCGTTAAGAATTAAATTGGGAAACACAGAAAATTAATTTTTTCGCCTAGTTAGACAAAATCAAATACTATGCTCTGCCTCAGCTACCCACTGGTAGTTGAGCGTCATTACCAATTTACCACTACCACTTACCAACTACTAACTACTTTACTTACCAACTAACAACCAACTACTTTACTTACCAACTGCCACTGGTAGTTGACCGTCATTACCTATTTACCGAAAAACAAATTTAGATTGAGGAATGCGCATATATGTTCATTCAACCAGAATCCGTTAAAATTGTGGCCACAGTCAGGACTCTTTTGTCTTAAGAGTGACCGTTAATGGTAAATCGTTTGTTTAATTTATATGTTTTGGATGAAAATAAAAATGTCTATGTCTATGTCTATAAAATCAGTCGAACATTTAAACTTTAAGAAAAAAACGGTAAGCCTGTTTTTATGACTGCATTTACTTTTGATTCTGAAGAACAAGATAGCCTATTTTTTATAAACTGCTGATTGAAAAAAAGATATTCGTATCTTTTGTCCAAATATAAATATTTTCTGACAACCGGGGCTGCAAGTTGCTTATATTACTTGGACTATTTCTTGGAGAATGGTCTTAACTCATTAAAACGCAGAGAAAATTTTGCCTTTTTCAATAATTTTCAACATATTTTCAATCTGAAAAAAAGTACAAAGCAAAATTTAAAATGTATGTCAGTGGTGCATAAAGCTGGATCTCAGCTATGAAATTATAGCAACGTTGTCTTGTTTCTTTGAAATATTATAACCTTAGGACTGCACTAAAACTATTAAAGTACCAAAGACGCTTAAAATGAAAACTTATTCATTAAATTGGTAAAGATGAAACTTACAGAGCCATATACGTCTTAAATAAGTGTGAAAATCCGATAATTCATTGTTTTAGGGAGAAAGATCCCCAGTTTACATACTGTATTCCATCAGGAAAGTGATGGAAAAAAAAATACCCAGTTTTAAAAATAAAGAACATGTGTTGATAAACAGCAAAAAATGAGCAAAAAATCCGCATATAATCTTAGAAAGTGTTGTTTTATTGATTGTTCTGGTAAAAAAGAAATCGGGACCTAGTTCAGCAAAGTTCTTCCCTTTGAAAAATAATTTCAAACAATGCTTCTTGAAAAGAGATTGGATAGGCTAGGCCTAGTCTTTATGTTTCTAGAATTTTTGGCACTCCAGGATATTTTGATCATAAAGCAGTTTGAAGTTAAATATTAATGGCTTTAAAAGAAAGTATAATATATATTTGTTTTGCAGACTCAATGACTTCAACTGATACTTTATGTAGGCTAAGGTAAGATACCTAGTAGGTTTGTAATTTACTTGAATGTTTTGATATAAATCTACCTCAGCTATTATATGATAGTAGCATTTACCTTTCGTGCTTTTTTTTATATTTGAAATACAAATTACTTCGACAAACAGCATCGATTACTTTTTTGTGATAACATAATAAATTACATTCAGAGGGGACAGGGCAACCAGGGCAGCTGTATTGGGTGGCAAGGTAGAGGAGTTGCCTGTTTAGGTGGCAAGGCAGAGGAGTTGCCTGTCTTGATCAAATTTTTCACTTTGTTTTGGCTGTCTTTGTTTTTATTTGAGTCAGGAGGGGTGCAATGTTATTACATCTTCCCCAGACACTACTAAACCTAAATATAGCTCTGGTTGCATTTGAATATTAGATGGTATGTCATTCTGGGTGATTTTAGAAGACATTTCTACTTGTTTGAATAATGAACAAGTTTGAGTCACCTTAAAACAATAAGGCAGAAATTTCAGTTCCTGCAATTCTTGCAAGAACTATTTGAAAAGTATAATAATTCAGTATCAAGCTTACTCTTGTACTAGAATGTAGTTTAAAATAGCATAAAACTCTAGGTTGATGCTCTGTAAATATTACTTCACATCAAGCAATTCTTAGTAGAAAACTGTAAGTATAGAGTTAGAAACTTTCAAAACACTAAATAAGGATTTTTTAATAGAAACTAATACATACAAAAACTGTCTTTCGATATTGTTTCAAAAAATATCTTTGAATTTTATACTGATTTTCAAATTATAAGTTTCATCAAGTTTAGTCTTATCCATCGAAATTTCCGACCCTGAGAAAATTTGCCCTATTTTCAAAAAAAAAAGGAGAAAAATCTCCTAAAAGTCATAGCATCTTTGTGAAAATTGCGCCATCAAATTCACCGTATCAGAGAACCCAACTTTAGGAGTTTCAAGCTCCTATCTGTAAAAACGTAGAAATTTGTCGGATGTGTGTTCATTTGTTTTCCCCCCCCAAGGGTGATCGTATCGACCCAGTGGTCCTAGGATGTCCCGGGAGGCTCATTTTAACTGAGATTAAAAGTTCTAGTGCAATTTTTAAGTTACCAAAAATCGAAGGGCAACTAGAACCCCTCCCACGCTCATTTTTTCCCAAAGTCACTGGATCGAAATTTTGAGATAGCCATTTTGTTAAGCATAGTCGAAAAAATCTAATAACTCTGTCTTTGAGGACCGCTTAATCTCACAGTCCCCGGGGGGGGGGGGGGGGGGAAGGGCCGCAAATTATTAACTTTGCGAATTGTTTACATATAGTATTGGTTATTGAGAATTATATTGACGTTTTCACGGGAGATTTTTTCTGGTGATGGGTGGTCGGGGGTTATTTGAGAGGATCTTTTCACGGAGAAATTCACCATGGGGGACGAGAATTTCCATGAAGGGGGCACTGGATTTTCAGCTTAAAGTAAGGAGTAACATTAAAAATTAAAATGAGCAGAAATTAATCCATATATGAGGGGGTTCGTCCCCTCCTCAATACCTGGCTCTTTACGCTTAATTATTTTTAGTAATTTCAAAAGAGCTATTTATTCTAATTCAAAGGCCTTTTTGATTCAGGGGTCGTTCTCAAAGAATTGCAACAAAATTCAAACTTTAGTGTAAAGAGTGAGGTATTGATGAGGGGGCGAACCCCCTCATGTACGTAATATAAATATGCGAATAGAAGTTTGTTACGTAAGAAAGTTCGTAAAATTAAAATTAGAAGTTAATTAAAAGTTCGTAAAATTAAAAGTTCTAGTGGTCTTTTTAAATAACCAAAAAAATTGGAGGGTGACTAGCCCCCTCCCACGCATTTTTTCTTAAAATCGTCCGACCAAAACTTTGAGAAAGACATTTAACCAAAAAAAGTAAAATTGAAATGTTAATTTTGTTTTAATCATTCATGTACGGTAAGCCAAAATCAAAACCTTAATTTATTCAAAAACGTTCAGAAATTAAATAAAAAAAGTTTTTTTTTAACCGAAAGTAAGGAGCAACATTAAAAATTTAAACCAACAGAAATTATTCCGTATATGAACGGGCTGTCCCCTCCTCAACGCCCCGCTCTTTACGCTAAAGCTTGACGCTTTCTTACAGCTCTACTTTTTAAAACAATAAAAAACTTTTGCGCAAAGAGCGGGGGGTTGAGTAGGGGACAGCCCCTTTCATATACGGGATAATTTATGTTCGTTTTAATGTCGCTCCTTACTTTCAGTTGAAAACAACTGTTTTTTTATTTATTTAATTCATCTTAGCCTAAGTTCCATATGGATCAAACTCTAATGGCTTTACGATCACAATCGTTTCGAAATGTCGCCACTCAGTAGCGAAACACAGCGCTCGATGAAGCAAGGGAACTAATTAACTGGTAAGCTTTTGTCTACTGTGCGGAAGATTTAGTACATGGTATGGTCCCAAAGCTGTTCTTTACTTTTGGTGCGATTTTCGCATTATTTTTAGAATGTTGCTAAAAAGCTGTAAGTGCAAATTGGCAGATGAGGGAGCATATGCCTGTGGACATTGCAGACACGGTGCGAAGGTTTTAAAGGTGTAGTGGGAATTATTTTTACTTTTAAAATTGTTTTAATTCTCTACCCTACTAATTTTAGTACGTTGGAGGTACTTACTCTATCCGTTCTCATAATTATTTTTTGGTTCTCAAAATTCGTCGAAATTTTGTTTTTTGTGTGATTTATTAAATCTATTTTCCTCGTTTACAAAAATGTTGGAAAGTTAGACTCTTTATGTGAGAACCTCTTGTCGTTTCTTGAACGTTTAGAAAATTTTCTTATAAGAAAAAAGACCGGCCATTGCTAGCAACTGAACCACCCAAACCTAATTTTCCCCCTTTTTGCTCTGTCGTCAACATGTCTCATCTTTTGTAAGCTCAATATCTTTTGAATGACGTCCCTAATGAATACTACAAATAAAATTTTTCGCATGTTGACTAATGGTCCGCATTGCGCAGGTACCTATCTCCTGACTTACCGTCTTCCGCCGGGAGTGTCATGCGTGGTAAAGGGGGGGGGCAAATCATTCAACGCTTCGTGTGGTTTCCCCCGATCTCTCCAGGTGTCCATGTAGAACTGGGTCGATTCTGGCTGAGCTTACAGAGTCATACATATTGTGACTCTTTAAGCAAAGCGCGCTGGTTATAACCAAATAAAATAACCAGTGACACCAGGACTTGAACCCCTGTCCTCAGGGTTTCAATGAATGCTATGCGTTATTGTTTGTAACGGCAAGGTTGTTAGAGTTTCAAACTTAATTTTCAGTTGGCTTTTCATTGTTATTTGGATGCTTTCTAGAACCATGGTTTCACCATCGAGTGTGGTTTATCGACTTACTCTACAAAATTGTATGACACGATAAAATATTACAAGTAGTTTATTTACACTAGCTGTTTTCTAACCAATCTTCAGATACTCGTGCAAATAGCCACAAACGTATTTTTTTTTTCAAGATATGGGATTGCAATATCTCATTTGTAGGGTAAAAACACTTGGTCAGTATAAGATCTTTGTGAAACACAGGTAACTGCTTACTCACCACCGACCAATGTAAATACATGCGACAGAGCCTGCAGCTATTACCACCGGGTGGAATGGGTATGGGTTGTATTTTAGCATTGTTTGGTTTCGATTGAACGATTCAAACTAAGACTATGTGCGGGCTATGCCTGTGGTATATTTTCCAAAATTCAAGTTTTCTTGAGAAATTAATTAATTCGAAGAACTAATTTTAAATTTATAATTTCTAATCGTTGAAGAGTCGATCAAATCGAGCAAATTACAAAATCTGTGCGGCTTACCATAAATGTGATATATGAGTTTAGAGTTTTAGTAGTTAGAAGGTCAAACTAAGTTTAAACCAAAAATGATTAATGATGAAATTGTAAAGACTAGTGACATGTTCGGTATTTTAATTTTCGCACACGCTACGAAACGTTATAATAAAGGACAAAATTTATTTAAAAAAAGTTTTTTGTTGTTTTTCTAACAGCCTTAATATTGACAGTATAGTTTAGGTTTGTAAAAAATAAACTTTATTACTATATATCTATTTTTTCTTCTTCCAGCCAACCAAGACACTATATTTCAAATCGTATCATTTGCGTCATCCGTACTCCCAAAGAAGAAAGAGAAGAAAATCAGACGTGAAGGTGATCTCGGTACGGACGAAGAGCAATCCAGTTCTGTTGAAAAATTCCAACTAACGTTCGATTTTAGGAGACTGAATATTGTACTTATGCATTCTAATAAAGAACTCGATTATCCAGTGGCGAAAAAAATTGGCACTGTTACTGTCTCAAGCGCACAAATCCGAGCAGAAATGGAAGATAATATCGAAGTTGAAGGTTCTCTTGGTGGTCTTCAGTTACTTGATTTGACTTCTGAGGGGGTTTTGCACCAAAAAGTTATAAGTATTGGTATAGATCCATCTATCGAAAATTTAGTGCTTGGTCTTGAAATGTCTAACGTCGATGGCTATTCAAGAGCATTGAAATTCAAGTTTAATAAACATGCCAGTGATGTGCTATTAGACATTCATATGGCATCAGTGATATATGTCCATTCTTCTGTGTTTCTGGAGGAACTTACGATATGTGCAGGTCAATTGAAGAGACATGCGTCTTATTTTGCAAAAACGGTGAAAGAAGCAGCTCAAAACGTTGCGTTTGATATTGCTCATCGTGGAACAGAAGCACTGAAAGACTTAACACATTTGCGCACAAATTCTAGGTCTCGTACTACGTCTTTCACAGCTCTTGATGAAGACGATTCGCTAACGGGTTCGATCAGTATCGAACCAGTTATAGCTTACAGTTTTTCTGCTTGTTTAGAGACACCAATCATTGTTCTGCCCAGATGTGCTAAAAGTCTGGAAGTTCTTGTATCACAACTGGGACGAATTACAGTTAGGAATGCTAAGTACAAATTTATTAGACATGAAGAAGATGCTAATAAATACAGGATTAGAAGGTCATCCACTATGGTTGAAATTGCTAGTGAATCTGTGAGTGATAAAATTGAAGTTGAAATAAAAAACTTGAACATCTACTCAGTTGACTTGACGAATCGATTGTCATCACTGAAGTTGTAAGTAATACATTAAGAACATTTCTTGTTTATTCAGGAGCAATAAATAGGGCAAGGGAGCCAGTTTTTGACGATTATCACAAAATATTTTGATTTTGGTTTGGACACAATAAAAATACAAACGTACTTAAAATGTCGAGAGTTATGGGGAAAGTCATAACATTCACAGTATTCCATGGCTGGGGATATAGTCTAAGCTCAGAAAAACTATCTAATGAAAGGAGGAGGGAGTGAGGGACAAATTTTTAATTTTTTGAATGAAAATGTCACATTTTTCAAAATATTGAAATATTTCTAATTTTTGAGCAAGTCCTAATAATGCTTCAGGAGATTCTTGTCCTGAACTAAGTCTAAGGAGGGGGGACTCAATGTAAAGGTATGGATATATCATTCGTATCTATTTGATTTATTGTGTCTGTTGGATACATTAGAGATACCTCTAGATGCCTTGTCCCAGATGGAAATCCATTGCAAAATTTTTTGAATGATATAGTACATAGGACCTAGTCCTCCGGTGCTAAAAAGCCATGAGGCGTCGGAGTAACCACGATGATAAGAATATATTCCTCGTATTAGTAATATTTGGGAGCGCTGGTTCCCAAAATCTTGACCACAGCTGTTGACTAGTCTTACTTTGATGAACTCTGCCAATCCACCTAGCTATTAGGCTAATGACAAAATATTTTAAAACCTCTACTGAGCCTCAATCCTTCCTGGATTCAGAGTCTGTGTTATCTCGAACTCCGAAAAGCATTGAGAACTTTTAAAATGTTTACTATTGTATGATATGTTATATTGAATAAATATCTATTTTATTATCCTATAATTAGGATATTGACTCTTACATCTGACTAAGTTTAGGTCTCAGAATGCTGATGGTTGATACCCTGATTACTAGAAGTTTCCTCATAAGGGTCAGGTTTACTATGAACCACGAAAAGAACAACTAGGGCACTCTAGTTCCCACTCTTTAATTTCGATTGAGAAGGACCAAACCATGCTGGCACATGTTCTGATCGCAAGGATTTAGGATCCCCTTCTTCTGCAAAGTTAGATAGTCTGGATCCTCAAAGATACACAACGTGAAAATTAACTTGCTTAGTCCAATAGGGTTCAAACCTGACATACCGTTCTAATATATTTTCCGATCAAAGGAAATTAGCTCCTCACCTTTTCTATTCCTACATAGATAGGACTGGGGGACTGGGCCCAGACCTTTAAAGTCTTATTTTATATGACAACACTCTCTCGTAGACGTCATGACGTAAAGAACGGATGGATTTCATTCTTCCATAGAAGCTGGATCGGGCACGGACGCCCAAAGCGCACAACGAAGGACTCCTTTCTCTCATATTTACTCCTTTCCCTAATGTTTGATTTAGATCTGACATCTTCTGGTAGATGTCCTGATAATAAAAGTTAAACAATAAGACAAAACGTACGAAAACGAAAAAAAAAAAAATGTGGAAAATTCCCAGCCGATGAAGACAAGCATATAAAATACCAATATCTTAGCCCGGATCTCAGCTCAGCCGCTCCCGGTGAAAAAAAATAAAATGCTGACTGTATTCCAAGAAACAAAATGGAGAGACACACCCTAAAAGAAAAAAAGTTGAAGAGAACACCCACCTTCTTAGAAGAGCTGTAAAAAGGTGACTCGAAGTCGTTTTCGGTGGTCTAAAAACTTATTTAACAAAAATTTTGGCACCCCCTCCCTGCAGCGGTAAATTTTCGTAATAAGCGGTAATTTTGAAGGAAAATTTCCATCAAAATGATTCACAAAAAATGGGATGGTACACAACCCCGCTTAAATCCTGATTCAACACTAAGCTAGCTTATAACTTCACTTCCTACCTTAACAATAGCGATAATTTTCACCTACATAGTACCAATGACTTGAGTGTAGTTATCTGGCACCATACAAGAATAAGACCTTCACTAAATCTTTTGTATTGGCTGAATTAAATTGCCGACGTAATCTATGAAACTTAGAATTAAAGGGGTCCGATGACTCAGATGCTTTAAATTATTATTGTCAGAGCGAAAATTTCGTTGATGCTACCTCTTCCCTTCCTAAAACCTTCTCTTCTTATCTTAAACTTGTTCTGCAGCCCCGCTTAGTCTGATAAGTATTACCATGCTAAGTAATTTTCTTCCTACAGAAACTAAGTTAATGCCTCTATATCTATTTCACTCACTACCATCACCTTTCTTTTACAGGGGTCTAATTAGGGTTTTTCTAAAATCACTAGGTGACTTCCCTTTTAAAAAATCATACTCATGATTTTCACCAATTTATGTCTATTTTGGCTGCAAATTAAATTTCAGTTACTCACTCACCACACTACTATGAGGTCTTATTATCTTTTAATCCTTTCAGTACTGTCTCTACCTCCTCTTGAAAAAATAAATCTTCGTTCAGTTACAATTGTCGAATTTGTGTACTATGTTCTTCAGTTTTCTTTGTCACGATTCAACACTTTCTCAAAATTTCCTGCCCATATCTCTTTAATACTTCCCTTTTCACCAATAAGGCTCGAATCTTTTCTTTTGCTGGAACAAGTTCAGACTGACTACTTGATGTGTGCAGTCAGACAGATTGACTTCTTGGTGAGAATTGCATTATCAATTTTAACATATTGTAGACCCATTGTGCAGAGGATTCAAGCCTCCATATGCAAAGATGCAAAGCTTCGTATTTTCCGGACGACACGGGTATCAAGATAGACTTCAGTTTAAAGTTTAATGGAAATCGAGGTTCTACTGCCATTTTAAGTAAAATAAAGAGATTATGACACAGCAAAGTGGTGATTCCCACCGTTTTACAGATCAAGACAAGAATTTTGGCCCAAAGAGAGCCAACATGATAGTTATTGAATTTTGAAATAGCCTATTGCATTTTAAGTATTTAAAAGCTGTTTACATAACTTGCTAGTTTCAGAAGCCATGTTGCATTTGTTACATTCGTTTCTAAACATGTGCAGTCCGTACATGATGAATGGTTACACATAGGCAATTACTGGTCTACGGAGCAACTGCTCTTCACATAAATAGGATAATTTATGTAAGTCTGGGTTTATAAAAACTCTAAGCAATGTAATTCATAAGCATCTCACACACACAAAAAAAAAAAAATAATATTTTTGCTTTCATTTATTTTGGTAGAATGAAGAATGCGAAGTTTGGTTCCATTAGAAAACAAGACATTTTGGGGAAGATACCAAGCATGAGATTCGACAGGGAAGAGGTCACTTCAAATATAGGAAACGCCTCATGGAAAAAAATTTTCCTTCCGTGTTGTAAACAAGTGGTATTTTTTTAGTGAAACATGAAAATCCCCACCGAATTATACTCTCTTCTTATGCCAAGCCTAATAATGACACGCTATTGCATTTTCTTCTGTTTCTAGATGCACCATTTTTGATTTGTATCGATGTAACGATACCGAGGCCTCAGACAGTAAAGTTCTATTGCTTTTTTTTTGTTTTTAGGTGCACCACTGTTGATTTTTATGGATGTAATCGATATCGAAACCTTATATAATTAAATCGTGGTGTACTGATTTTTTTTCTAGATTTAGGTATACCAATTTTGATTTATATCAATGTAATCGATATCAAGGCCCGATATAATAAATCCCTATTGCTTTTTTTTTGTTTTTAGGTGCACCACTTTCGATTTGTATCGATGTAATCGGGAACAACCAAAAATTGTTGAAGAAGCTACTCTACAGTTCACGGTACAGCGTTGCAGGAATGATTTACAATATCCTAATGAGCTTTGCTTCAATGATAGTAGCACCTGCAAAACGTCGCTTGTCATATCAGGTAATTTGTTGTAATACCGCAATAATCTTCTTTGTGCTTTTCAGTTAAAAATGCATTGTTAAGCTAGTATCCTTAGCCAATTGACTATTGCTTCTGCCTACCGATTACATAAAAGCACAAAAAAATCTGTCTTACCATAAAGGTCAAGAAAGTGCAAATAACACCCTAGGCTTAAGGGCTCTCCGGGAGGGGGAGGAGGGAGGGTGATAGACCTTCTGATATTTCCTTGTAATTTCTATTAGCTTTAAGTTTGACTTGCATTGATTGCAGTTTCTTCAAACTTCAGGTTTCTTCTATCATCCACAGCTATTTCTGTTCCTTTTAATTGCATAAATAAGTATTATATGTATTTATAAGGATTCCTACGTCATTGGATTTTGTAGTTGTAAGTAGTGTTTCATTTAAGTAATCACATCTTCTATTGCTGTTGTTTAGAAAAAAGTTATGGAGAACTGTTTGATTGCCTGATAGAATTCGATCTTTTTCAACTTCATTAGTTGCTTGACGATGAAACTTATTCCCAAAGTTGGTGAATGATATATCTTGACAATCGTTGTGAATATCATCTTGTATTATCTCGAAAGATGCATTAACAGGTTTTTCAATATAAGTTAGCCAAATCCCTAGTTTAAATTTTAACAGCCATTATGTGAATAATTCTTGGATTCAGAAATCGCTGATTTACCCTAGTGCACTTCGGTCCAATTTATTGTTGCCAGATAATCCCTACCAGAATACAGGAAGATAAACCCTTGAAAGCATAGTTCAAATTAAGCTGATTTTAACTTATTAAACTTTGGATTTCAATCAAAGCTTCAACTTCATCTGAATCCACCATGCGCTTGTCTGAGAGTAGTTTATGCTTGTTTCAGTATTCTGGTTCAGTTAATGGTCTTGTTTGGGTCTCAGATTTGGTATGCTTTAGTATCTGTGGCCACGGAAGTTTTCAGTATTTTTTGGTGTCTGATGTCCCCCGAGCCTTAAAAAAAGCAAGACGAGTAAATACTATGACGAATAAGGCTGTTTGAATCAAGCAATTTAATATTAGATACAACTGTATTGTATAGGACCCTCGAGAGAGGGTAATGTCAGCCATACTCTTTTGCACCTTGTAGTTGCAGGCCTTAAGTGTCGGTATTCGGTCCTAATGCAATTTCAACAGCTATTTTTTTAAACTGCAGTAATAATTGAATGTAAATATTCTTTTGTTGTTATAACTGTCCTGTAAGTGTCCCGAAAGATGATAATGCAGGTCCTCTTGTCTGGAAGCCTGAGTCCATAGACCTTAAATTAAAGGAATCCTCATTATTGGGTTCTAGTGCATCTCATCACAGCCACTATTTAATCAAGCAGTGCTTGTTAAAATAGGGAGAAGACTATTTGCCTCAAGACTTCCAAGTGAATAAGCATACGATTATCTGGCTGAGGCAGCTCAGTAGCGCTACCTAAGTATTAACCTGTATACCATTCATGCATAATTTATTCCCTCCCTTTTCTTCCGACCGTCTCGTATAGAAGTTGCAATCCTAGAAAGTGGAGAAGGGGCACATTCAACTGAAAATTTTAAGTTTTTGGCCCCCTTTTTAGAGATAAAACTGATTGGAGGGCAGCCAGCCCCCAGTTCCACGGCTGTTTTTTAAGTGCACGCCCCACAACTTCCCAAGGCGTCTAATCCAAATTTGAGGTATGTGTTTTTATTTAAAGTAGTCGAAAGATTGCTGAATATATCCCCAGAGTTGGCTTGGTCCCCAGAGCCCGTGGGACAAGGGCTGTCCGCATACAAAAAAACGATCAAAAACAGTGTTTTCCTCGATTGGTTCGAAATTTATGTTCTTTTGTCATTTGGTTAACGGAACCTCAATTCACAAGGTGAAACAATATTGGCTCTCCATAAGTTGGGCCCCGATAATAGGCCAGAAAGCGTCAACAGCTTATTTTTGCCGGTACCTTTGTATGGAAGGGTTGGTCGGAGAAACCTTGGAGGGGACTTACTCGATTTGAATTGAATGTTCTAGTGTTCATTTTGTGCCGAAAGTGAAAGTGACTTGAAGACCAGTCTTTCTCCCCTGGCTTTTTTCTACTACGCGCGTGCCCCTGCAATCCCCATGATATGAGATCAGATTTTGACATGACCAATATGTTCAGAAAAACAGAATGATAGGTATGCCTCCAGGGTCGATATCATCCCTATATTTTGACTGGATAGTCAAATTTTATCTGTTTTAATTTTTGAGCAGAAAAACGGAATAAACTTTTTAAAAATGTTCGAAATATAAACCTAAAATAAAGCCTTGTCAGCCAAAAAGAATCAAAATTAAACTTAAAAAAAGTTTTCCGGAACGAAGTTTTCTTATATTCGTATTCTTTTGTCAATGTTTTGATATAGAAGAACCAATACGTTCGAGTGTTTGAGAGGGAAAATCGTAGGGAGTGGGGATCACGTTTCTTGTTTCTAGGCCTTGATTAGCCTTGTAATATTTCGTTGCTGTTGTACTTTGTTGATGATATGGCAAATAAAACATAACTCGAAGTACAAAACGCTTTCAGTAATGCAGAAATGACTCTGACTTTTCGAAGGTTTAGGGGATGGTAGCCCTGCTCCCGTTTGTGGTAATTTCTGTTCATTTTAGAACTCATTTATTTACCCATAGCAATTTCTATTATCTTTGTGTTTGATTTTCTTATTGATTTTAGTTCTTTTTCGTTTTTAGTTTCATTTACTCATTGATAGTGATTTCTGTTTGTTCAAGTTTGGATTCATATATGACTTTATTTCTGCTCGTCCTAGGTTTTAGCATGACTCTTTACTTTTAGTAAAGTTACTCTTTGCTCAACTTTATTTTACTAAAAAGTAACTCTTTACTTTTAGTAAATGGTTTATTCACTAACAAAAGTAGTTGATGTTGAATTAGAAGGTTTCAGAGATAATATATTTTGTAATTCAGATATGAAGTAGAGTGCATGTGATCGGTAGTGAATGTTATGGTACTATAAGGCGGTTGGGAATATTCCTCAGAGCAAGTGTAGATCCTATTGAAAATTCCACGATATTATAGGCTAAGTTCTTTCGTTTTATGATTTGTTAGGTTGTTGAAATGTTTATTTATGTGTTAATAGTTGTCATCATTTTGTTTGTTGGCATAGCTCTGTGGTTTTTATTTTTTGTAAAAAAAGGCGAAAAAACAACAACATTGCCCCTCCTAGATTTTGAAAAAATAAAACCTTTTTTGCCTTCCCTCCTAATTTCTGTGAATTGAAGCCAAGAAGCGGACCAGACACCAAAGAGAGCTGGACTAATCTGTCTCAGCCTAACTGTTCATTGATTGAAAAAGTGTATTATACTTTAAAGTGGGATCCTTGGTCCTAGGCCTCGCAGGTATTACTTTTTTTTTCAATAGTAATCTTTATTTTGCGTATTTCCTCAATCGAGCGGGGATGTTTTTGTTCACTTGGTTAAAATACTCAAAAGAAAGGGTGATGAACTTTCATGTTAATTAATTATATTTGATGATTTTATGAATTTATGTTCCCTATTATATCTTTTAGGAGGATTTACTACACCTTTAAAAGCATCGTTGAATAGACACCAATATGCACAGTTAATTGAGACATTTCAGTATGCTACAATGATGTCTAGCGATGGATCCCTTTATCAGTCTTCAAATAATGTTGGATATCATTCTGCACAATCTGTTTGCGACAGAGAAAAACGACCTAATATTGCTGTAAAAGGTGAGTATCCTTTTTCTTTTTAGATTAAGACAACGAGTTTAGTCAGGTTTCAGTCTGGAGTCAATTTCACTTTGACAGCTAAATAGATCCTAAATGAAAAAAATAAAAAAAAAACAACTGAATTATTGATCAAAACTTTCTATTATTTAATTATCTGATCTATATAAAATATTTATCTACTTAATCTACTGGGATAAAATAGCCCAGTGTCTCAAATGTGAGACTTCAAAAGTGAGATATATACTAAAGTGTTTTCTCAACATTCACATATATCTAGACATGTGAAAGCTCATGCAACAAGCATGATGCCCTAGGCGAAACGAGTTGCCATAGACCTTTAATTTAACCACAAACGAATAGACTACTTCAATTTAGTAGTGCAAGTGTGAACAGGTATTCCTTTTTTGTACTATAGTATTACAACATATATTCGTGTCAACTTTTTCCATGTTTGTAGAATACATTTTGTTTATCAGACTCATTTGTCGCGAGAGAATACAGACTTCTATATATATATATATATATATATATATATATATATATATATATATATATATATATATATATATATATATATATATATATATACTTTATAATCTTACAATATTCATCTTAGTGCGGACTCGAAGGTTGCTTTCCTAAAAATCCCCCAAAAATCGTAGACTCACTAGACTGTATGCGAAATTGTGGGGGATCTACACAACATCTTAGAAAATTCACTAAAACTTATATTTCTTGCTTGCTGTCTTGGATGTAATTTGAAAGATTGATTTCTCTGGTTGCATTAAAAAATGCAAATTTCTTAGGCTACATTTAAAAAGCCTCCTATTCAGCTGGATTTTATAGCGACGTAGCTTGTCTGTTTTTGTAGATTAAGTTTGACGTCTTCTATCAGAACTTATTAGTTATTATTTCCTCGAGTGTTTTAGTTAATATGGTGCTTAGTGCTTTTACATTAGTCTTACAAACGACTTTTATTCGTTAACTATTATTCTAGTCAAATAACTTTTCAAAATAGTACGGATCTTTAAGGCCAATATAACAACATATAAATAAAACGATGATAAAGGTAATGTCTTTTTTATGGAAATTTACTATAAAAAAAGAATAAAGAAAATGAGTGAAGATTCTGACAGAGTATACTAAATTCTGTCCCACATGGAGTTTATTAATCTTATATATAGATAAAAATGTACTGTCCGTCTGTCCGTTACACTATCTTCCATAAAAAAAGGAAAAAAACTAAAAAATAAAGAAGAAAAATAAAACTAAAAAAAAGAAGAAAAAAAAAACTAAAAAAAGAAAAAAACTAAAAAAAAGAAAAACCAAAATCACATCTTATTATAATGCTAGAGCCTCAACTCTAAAAGCCCGCCGAGCGGCACCATTTGCTGCACTATTCAAAAACTCGAAAAGATTGCTTTTCAGTGTTTCACCAGGTGTGTCTGCCAAAATACCCATTGCTATTGAGGCCCAGAGTAACATGTATTTAAGATGCTTTATAAATCTGTGATTAGAAGTCATATTCTGTAGGCCTGCTCAGTGTGCCATTTCTTCTTAAAGTGCCAGCCTTTTACACTCGTATACATCTTATGTAATTTAAGAAAAATTCAGAACTCAGTTTTAATGGAATTAACTTTTTTCCGGGAAAGAAGTTTTCATAGAAAAGTAAAGAGCTTCATTACGCCAAAAACGAGCAGAAAGAAAGTAAAATGATAAATCAAACTTCAGAACAACAGGAACCACTCTCAGTATATAATATTGTCAAACTTAAAACGAACAGAAAATACCAGAAATAAGAGTAAGGCTGACGCCAGAGCCAATCCTAGGGCTGGTGGTGCCCGAGGCAAGATTAATTACAGCGCCCCTCTGCCGACTCAGTTTAAGCAAAAAATGCCCAATCAAAGTAAAAAATTGGACTAAAGTTGACGATTCACAAGCTGGGGCAACCCCCAAGCCACGGCGGCTGGGGCAAATGCCCTGGTTGCCCACCCTCTTTCCTAGGAACGGCTCTGGCTAATACCTCTTCATTCCTCTGCCAGAGTGTCATTTGCGCTTGATCGAAAACAGTTCTTATTTCGAGCAGTGTTATTTTTACTTGTCACAACTTCTAACAGAAAAGAAAGAAAATCATAACAATTGCTAAGTTAATTGACAAGAACTAATGAAAGTAGACTCACTGATAAAATATACAACGATAGCCATTTCTTAAAGTGTCAGCATTTGATTCTAATAACGTTGTAAAAGAGAAAACTTCAAAATATATTTTGGTTTTAGCATAGCTGAGATGACTCTTTCTCTTTCTGACTCTTTCTGAACATTGGATGTGTTTGTGGAAATGATGGGGTTGTGGAGCCGGTTGCTCTCCAATCACTTTCGACTATTAAAAAGAGCACTGGTCCTTTTAATTTCCAATCGAAGGAGCCCTATTCGAGGATTCTATGACAACTCCTTCGTACGAAGTGCCCTTATCTACAAAAAAAATAATATATTGTGCCTTTATTGCTCTTTACTTATGCAGCGTTATTGCGCTGCCTATAATACACTTTACCCTTGAAATTAAATGAAACAGCTCGTGGTAACGAACTGTAAGTAAAGAGTGACTCGGCTGAATAGTAACCGAAATTCTAAAAAACGGGATTTTGATACAAATTGATAAATCAAAAGAATTTCATTTTAAATATATAAGTTTCATTAAGTTTAGTGTTACTCATCAAAGGTTACGAGCCGGAGAAAATTCGCCTTTTTTGGAAAAAAAGGGAAACACCCCTTAAAAGTCATAGGGTTTTAATGAAATCACACCATCAGATTCAGCGTATCAGAGAATATAGAGGTTTCAAGCAACTATCTGCAAAAATGTGGAATTCTGTATTTTTTGCCAGAAAAAAGTTCACGGATGCATGTTTATTTGTTTTTTCTTTGCTTTTTTCCAAGGGGTGATCGTATCGACCCAGTGGTTCTAGAATATCGTGACAGGGCTCATTCCAACGGGATTTAGAAGTTCTAGTGCCTTTTTTAAGTGACCAAAAATATTGGAGGGCAAATAGACCCTCCCCCACACTTTTCCCCCAAAATTATCCGATTAAAATTTTGTGACAGGCATTTTGTTCATTATAGTTGAAAGGCCCAATAACTATGCCTTTGGATGTAACATGACCCCCCCCCACAGCCCTAGGGGAAAGGTCTTTAAGGTATAAAAATTGCTCATTTTTCGTGTATATCATTTGTTATTAGGAAGCGTGTATGCGTTTGCAGAGTCAAAAGTGATGGAGAAACATGCAGAAAAACTTCCCATCACATCACTTTGGAACTATATTCCAAATCGAATGAGCCTTCTCTAAAATTCACACGACCACTCCTTTCATAAAAATTTATGTGCTCCTGGGGCACAACTAACAACCCTTTCCCCAGATGTATTTCGGGAAAATAGTACGTGAGGGAGTGTTAATGTCTAACTGCCCCTCGATCACTTTGACTTTTAAAAAGGGCTCTAGAACTTCTGATTACTAATCCAATGAGCCTCCTTCGAAGTTTGCACGTCCATCCTTTCTATAAAAAACCTTATATGCCCCCGGAGTATAACGTACGACCCTTGACCTTAGGCTTGGGTTTGAGGGGGATCTCCCTCGAAGACATCATTTTCGGACCTTTCAACTACTTTGAACAAAATTGCTATCTCCAAATTTTTATTGGACGGAAATGATTGGGGGGGGGGGGAGTTGGTGCCGGTTGCTCTTTAATTACTTTCGTCTATTAAAAAGGGCGCCGGTCCTTTCAATTTCCAATCGAAAAAGCCCTATAAGTAGATTCTACGACAACTCCTTCATACGAAGTGCCCTTATGTACAAAAAAAATAATACATTGTTTCTTCATTGCTCTTTACTTGTGCAGCGCTATTGTGCTGCTTATGGTACACTTTACCCTTGAAAATAAATAAAATAAGAATTCGACAGAATCCATGTGCTCTATTAATTACCGATTCAAGCCCTATTTTACTTCCTCCTTATAAGCATGCTAGGATGAGAATGAAAAACTACGCATCATTGAACAGAAGAACCGTTATGCGGCTCAGTTGCCAAATTAACTCACTCCATAAATAAACAAAAACAGTACATCAATTCATATTTTTGGAAATTTTATTGATAAGCGAACAAGGTTAAAGTTTAAGAAAACAATTAAGCTTAGATTTCCGTATACATTTGATCACCTTGGCTTATAAACAAACAGCCTAGTATTAAGTCAGCAGCGACTTCATTTTTGTCATTCTAAGACTACAATTTAAAATTAAATGGTATTAAAAAAGCTGCCGAATATAAACAACATGTATTGTCGCGTTTTCAAATAGAAAGTCAGGTGACTTCTTAAAAATGACTTGGCATTTAATACCAAACATTTTTATTGTTATTTCCATTTTGGACTGTGGTTTCTTTAAATTTGATTTCCATGGGATTTTCTTGTTGTGATTTCCTTGTTCATTCATTTTCCTTAGAAAGAACAAAAGTCGTAGCAAAATATTAAGCAGCTTAATTGTAAAAAAAGATAGATAATCGAATAATTGTAAAATCATGATAATTGCGTTATAGTCAGGGCGCCAGATTCTATATCGTGCACCCACCCATGCCAGAACGTACAAAAATGCTGAGGACGGATCCTAGGGTAGTCGACCATGCGGAAAACGAGTATCGTTGGGTGCATGTTCACCGTTGAGGAGTTTGTGAGATACAGACCAGAAACGGCAAATTGAGCCTGTAACTAAGTGTGACAATTCAGGATTTGTTGCAAGTTATTGGGTTGAGGAATCCGGCGTAATTTTACTCTAATCGAAAGAAGAGATCTAGATCTACAAGAACATGATTTTTAAATTGAAACTAAGAAAGTATTTTTTCTCTATTTACTGCAATTTCGAAATAAGGGCTGTAAAATTTGACAAATATCTCAAAGATATTTGAGATATTTTACGCTAAAGTTTGACTCTTTCTCTCAATTCTACTTTTATAAACATTAAAAATTTTAGCGTAAAGAGTGGGGCGTTGAGAAGGGAACAGCTCCTTTCATACACGGAGAAATTTTTGTTCGTTTTAAGTTTGAATGTCGCTCCTTACTTTCAGTTAAAAAAAACTAGTTTTTTTTTATTTAATTTCTGAATTTAATTTCTTCATTTTTGAATTAATGCATGTTTGATTTTGGCTCTCCGTACACAAATTATTAAAATGAAATCTGCATATTAATTCTTTTTTGGCTAAATGGCTTTCTCTTAGTTTTATCAGGCGACTTTGAGAAACAAGGGGCGGGGGAGGAGGCCTAGTTGCCCTCCAATTTTTTGGTTACTTGAAAAGGCAACTAGAACTTTTAATTTTCATGGCACTTGGTATTAACCAAGTGACATATAGCGATCGCAAATTCTGTCGATCTGTCGTCGGTCTGTCTGTCCCGATTTTGCCACTTTAGGCACTTCCAGGTAAGCTGGGACGTTGAAATTTGGCAGGCGTATCAGGGACCGGACCAGATTAAATTAGAAATAGTTGTTTTCCTGATTTTACCATCTGGGGGGGGGGGGTGTGGGGGCCGATTAATTTGGAAAAAATAGACAAAATGAAGTATTTTTAACTTACGAACGGGTGATGGGATCTTATTGAAATTTGATGTTTGGAAGGATATTTTGTCTCAGAGCTCTAATTTTAAATCCCGACTAGATCCGGTGACATTGGGGGGAGTTGGAGGGGGGAACCTAAAATCTTGGAAAACGCTTAGAGTGGAGGGATCTGTATGAAACTTTGTGGGAAAAATAAGCACAAGTCCTAGATACGTGATTGACATAACCGGAACGGATCCGATCTCTTTGGGGGAGTTGGGGTGAGGGAGGGTTAATTCTGAAAAATTAGAAAAAAATGAGGTATTTTTAACTTACGAAGGAGTGATCGGATCTTAATGAAATTTGATGTTTGGAAGGATATTGTGTCTCTGAGCTCTTATTTTAAATCCCGACCGGATCCGGTGACATTGGGGGGAGTTGGTGGGGGGAACCTAAAATCTTGGAAAACGCTTAGAGTGGAGGGATCGGAATGAAACTTGATGGAAAAAATAATTATAAGTCCTAGATACGTGATTGACATAACCGGAATAGATTCGCTCTCTTTGGGGGAGTTGGGGCGAGGGTTAATTCTGAAAAATTAGAAAAATGAGGTATTTTTACTTTACGAAGGAATGATCGGATCTTACAGAAAATAGATGCTATGAAAAATATCATGTCTCAGAGCTCTTATTTTAAATCCCGACCGGATCCTTTGAAGGAGAAGATGGGGGGGGGGAACCTAAAATCTTGGAAAACGCTTAGAGTGAAGGGATAGGGATGAAACTTGGTAGGAAAAATAAGCACAAGTCCTAGATACGGGACTGATATAACCGGAACGGATCTGCTCTCTTTGGGGGAGTTGGGGGGAGGGTTAATTCAAAAAAATAGAAAAATGAGGTATTTTTAACTTACGAAAGAGTAATCGTATCTTAATGAAATCTCATATTTAGAAGGACCTCGAAACTCAGATCTCTTATTTTAAATCCCGACCGGATCCAGTGTCATTAGGGGGGGGGGACAGGAAATCTTGGAAAACGCTTAAAGCGGAGGTAAGGATGAAACTTGGTGGAAAGAATAAGCACAAGTCCAAGATAGGTGACTGACATAACCGGACCGGATCCACTCTCTTTAGTGGAGTTGGGTTGGGGGGGGGGGGAGTAATTCGGAAAAATTAGAAAAATGAGGTATCTGTAACTTACGAACGGGTAATCAGATCTTAATAGAATTTGATATCTAAAAGGATCTCGTGCTTTAGATCCGGTGACATTGATGGGATTTGGAGGGGGAAACCGGAATTCTTGGAAAACGTGAAAATCGAGGTATCTTACGAATGGGTGATCGGATCTTCATGAATTTTGATATTTAGAAGGACCTCGTGACTCAGAGCTCTTATTTTAAATCCCGACCGGTATTAAGCCTCTGATTTTCCTTTTAAAGCAATCTATTGATTCTTAGAATTTTGCAAGAGCTCATACCATATGAGTTCTTGGCTCTTCCGACCTCGTTACAAGTGCCATATGAGCTCTTATCTGTGTTAACGAGCGTTTTTATCAGTAAAAAATATACGTAGCATAAGAATTAACTTACGTAACGAACTTTTATATTCTTATATTTTATTATGTATATGAGGGGGTTTGTCCCCTCGTTAATACCTCACTCTTTACACTAAAGCTCAAATTTTGTTCCAACTCTTTAAGAATCACCCTTGAATCAGAAAGGCAGTAAAATAAATAGTTGAAATTACTACAAATACTTTAGCGTAAAGAACGAGGTACTTAGGAGGAGATGAACCCCTCATATGCGTAATAATCTGTGTTCGTTTTAAGTTTTAATTCTGCTCCTTACTCTCAGTTGAAAAAACTTTCTCATATTTATTTTTTCATTTTTTTTATAGTAATCCTAGAAAATCCTGCGCCCCCTTCATTGAATTTCTCTTCCCCCATGACATATTCCTCCAAGAAGAGATCCTCCCACACAGCCCCCTCCCTTCAACCCTCCCCCCCAAAAAAACAACAAAATAATCCCCCTGAAAAACGTCTGTTTTCATTCCAATAACCATTACTATATGTAAACACTGGTCAAAGTTTGTAACTTGCAGCCCCTCCCCCGAGGACTGTGGGGGAGTAAGTCATCCCAAAGACATAGTTATTATGGTTTTCGACTATGCTGAACAAAATTGATATCTCGAAACTTTGATCCTTTGACTTTGGGAATTTTTTTTGTGATTTTCGTTAAGATTCCATTACTTTTAGGGGGTGTTTCCCCCCATTTTCCAAAATAAGGCAAATTTTCTCAGACTCGTAACTTTTGATGACAAAGACTATGACACTTATATATTTAAAATCAGCATAAAAATCCGATTCTTTTGATGTATCTTTTAGTATCAAAATTTCGTATTTTAGAGTTTGGTTTACTATTTAGCCAGGTCGCTTCTTACTACAGTTCGTTACCACGAACTGTTTAACCAACTCTCCAGTGTCCAGAGCTTCCCAAACAGCCCTCGTACCGATCTGGGACAATGTGGACTTCAGGAATACCCACTGGAAGATCATTCAGCAACGATAGAAGCAATCTTTCCGCGAAGGATTCTACTGTTTCAAACCTGGCAGGCCGATATGACCTTATCTTGGACATTAGGTCAACGATGTGTACTTTATCTGATGTTGTTTCTTTGGATTTCAAAGTCGCTGGCCAAGCTGCAAGTTCTCCTTTTTTCTTAGCCAGTTCAACAACACAGCTTTGTTCCACGTCCTCGCCAGAGGATGTCTTGGTTGATTGTTGCGGAAGATGTTCAAAAATGGATGGAGGAAAAGGAAGAATCTCTTTTGTGAGGATCTTTGCAACTGCTTTCTCCTTTTCTTCGCTGTAGCTCAACTGCGCAGCTTCAAGACTGTTACTTCAGAGCTCAGAAGATCGGTTCTAGATACGCCCTTCACTTTCTGAGTTTTTCTCTCTGAAGGGAAAGTCCGGATTGCAACCTTTTTCACATCTTCTTTCCTGTTGCACAGAAAGTTCTCAACCACCTTTTTCCTTTTTTGGCTACGCAAGCAATATCAGAAACGATCTTCTCATCGTCCACAACCTCTGACGTCACAATATTCACTAGGGCGAAGTCCACTCTGCTGAACGGATTGCCACATGTAGTGAAAATGTCTCAAACTCTATCTCGCGAAAGTTGTAATCGCGTCGTTGTCGACTGATTTTTTTCGTGATGTTTCAATGTCTCTGTGGATACTTTTACTACTTGCAGGAAACCATTGCTGGTGGCAGCGAAAATCAGTAACGCAAGAATACAAGCTTGAGTCTGTCTCTCATCTATTTGTTCTCTTATTATTCCGGCCTTCGTCTGTACATCCTTGTTTACTGTACATTCCAGTATCTGATCGGACAAGGTGGCCGTGAATCTAGTGTGCGTTCTCCTAACTGCATAGTATCATTTCATGAACTTCCTGCGTACATCAGGAAAGGTTTGTGGTAATCTTTGCATGTCTGATAGGTACTGTATGAGACATCTTGTATACTGAGGATGGTCAGCCGCCGCCAAGTATGGCAACGTCCGAGCAGTTGCCGTCAAATTAGACTCCCAGTCACAGTCTCGTTCAGCATGAATGAATTGCATCGCTATTTCAAGTATTTCCGAGAACTGCCGCCAGAAAGCAAACGTGGGCGACGCATTTCGCAGGATGTCGAAGGCATTTATTATGGGAGCCAAAGTGATCAACTTATTGTTGGCCTCGTGAAGCGCAGTTTGCGCGTCAGTACCGTTTGCCAATGAAGTCCTGAATAACTCAATGGGACTACCCAGCTGGTCCGGACGGGATAAGTCTTCTTGTGCTTTGGAGTAAGTCTTCCCATTGAAATACCTTTTCGCAAGTACCAGGAAGCAGCAGCTTTGCCTGCACTATAATCTTTTTGAGTCAAGAGCTGTCCGTTATTTTACCAACTGCCTTAGGCATAGTTGAGCAGGAAATATCCTATTAAATATGCGGTCCAGTTAAATATGCGGCTACATCAGTTCCTTCTACTTGTACGGCGAATTTTGGAGTGCGTATCTGAGAAACTAATTACTCGCAAAGTTTGTATCGTCTATCGTCTAAATTATCTAATCGTCTATCGTCTATTTGTTCAACCCTGAATGGAGCATCTGCCAGAATCTATAACATCTTGCTAATTCTACCTTGAGATATGGAATTACCTGTTTTACTACCTATTACAAGCTACCTATTGCAAATTTCTATTTTACCCATTAAACTATTAGTTAGGTACAAATTACCTAAACTGCAGATTGTTAATTCTACCTTTTTTTTGTTGATACTGGGCCAGTAAATGCTGCAGTCCCGGAAGGGTTAAGATATTTTGCGTGACTCTGTAGTTTTAATTTCATTGGTTTTGTGTAAATCCTGGCTAATACTCGCGCCTCCCATAAGACTAGTCCACGCCTCCCTGGGGAAGTGCGCCTCCCAGTTTGGAAAAAGCTGCCCTAGTTGATGTTGTGAGCCATAGTTCTAGCAAACCGATCATAAATAACTGTTTATTTGCCTAAATAACACTGATTAACTGGTGTTTACCTTTACATTGACAGTATTACAACATCACTTCAGGATCAATGACTTTCTATCTATCCAGCAATGATTAATTTTACCTCCTGTTACGTGATGAAAAAAACATAAAAACTTCCCGCTAGGTAGCAGACTACTAAACAAAATTCCTATTGTCGGGTACACTCGCTAAACAAGTTTCAGACCTCTCAGACACAATAATTTAAACTTTTTTCTTAGCTCATTGTGTAATTAATCGAGCCTTCTTTCTTGATACAAAAATTACCTTTATCTTGAAAAAATTTGAGTTTATAGCTTTTCTGTTAGAAATTTGTTGACAAAAATCTGATTTTGTTTTAAAGAACTGCAGTAAAAAGTATACTTTTTTTTACATACAAAAACCATATTCATGTAGCTCCACGTTTCATCTTTCGATTGGTGTAAGAGTATGCTGGATTTGACTAATCTTATCTGTAAAAGAAATTAGGATCGTCGAGCCCCATTATACGCCAAATTTGGTGTTTTTGGCCTATATCTCAGAACCGTACCAACGGCGAACATGCGCCACACGATATTCGTTTTCAGCATAGTTTACTACCATGGGATTCACCCTTAACATTTTGTACCTTCCGGGATGGGTACTAATCGAAATAAGTGAGATACAGAAACTGGCGCTCTGACTATTATCGTAGAAGTGAAGTTTAGGCATTCTTGATACCATTGATACTGATAATGATACCATTGATAATGTTGATACCATTTTGCATTTTTCTAATGCTGCCCTTACCCACCCATATAAATCTTACTTCCATGCCTGGCTGCAGCCTAAGCCTTCCAAGGTTGAAATGCCTGCTAATTGTTTTTTTTTTTTTTGTGAATAGGCATACCAACTTTTATAACACTGATCCACTATGTAATTAATGTTTTTCAAATACATTTGGAAGCCTGAAGCTATTGATTTTTATGAAAATAAGTGGCTATCTTTGTAACACAGTGCTAAGAATACCAAGTCTTATCTTCATAGGTGGAACAAAGGTCCTATCTTTATAGTATAAATCAAATATATTGTGAAGCCTTTGCATGCTTCTTATGATGCTAAGAAGCTACTCATACCAGAAAGCATGATACTCATCTTCATCCAAATGTGATAAACTATGCCAAGGAGTACGGAGTCATACTGCTGGCAATACCATCCCTTTGTATTCATCGCATATAACTGTTAGATATTTCTGTCTCTGACCCACCCAACTGTCAGTACAACCAATCCATGGATATGTCGATGTTAAACAATCTTGGAAGAACTGTCACCATTTGAACTGTTAAACTGTCAAATTGTAAAGTTCATCAGAGGTTCTAACTCCTGCCCATCCCTACCTGTACTACCACCCAATGCTTTCTGTAAGTCCTGTGATTTTGCAGCTACGTATGAAATAGGATAGTCAAATCTGTACAAGCACACGCACATCCTAGTACTACCAAGAAAACTAAGTGCTTCAAGGAAGAAAGGAGAGAGAAAAAAGTGCTCAGTCATACATCAGCGAAGGCAAAGATTGAAGCTGCCTTTGCTACAAAGGAGGCTAAGAAGAGGTGGAAAAGAAAAAAAATGAAGCAACAAAAGCAAGCAAAACAAAGAAACAGGCTGTAATGAGCTTTGATGAGAAGACAGCACTGAGGTAAAAATGAAACTGAAAAGGTTCAGACTGCGATTGACAGACTGCGATTCCGTTGATTTTGAATTAAAATTGAATCGTTGTGGGCATCAAGCCGTGGATAATTGCAGAAAAAGCCAAGACAGATAGTCCGATTGAGTGAGAGGCAAATCATTCTAATCAGGAAAATCAAAATCTTTAACTACATCAACAAAAAACTCTAACATTGCGGTTGACGCATCAAAGAATTGGCGCAAATTAGTTTAAAGTCAGCAGAACGCTGCCGCCTCGTCTGGCAGGAGCGCGCCGGTGGTGTTACGCCACTCCAGTGGTGGTTGACCGGGCGTCTTGTCGGCGGCGTTCGATTCATGCACTGGTGCGGCGCCGGGGTCTAGATGTAAATACACAAAATCAGACTTCAGTACCTTTTCTAACTTTCATGTCTTAATGCTATGGATATGCGTCACTTATACGTTTTTCATGTGAAAATAACTGACTTTTACGTAGTAGTGACGAAATAGCTATTTGTCATAAATAAAAACCAAGCCCATAAACCTTACGGGTTTATTGGTCAATGGCAGAATAAAAATTTTATCAACTAAAAAGATCAGATTTCAAATTGGTCTTCCTATGACTTCAGGATCGCCAGTCAGTGTTGGAGTTAAAGTTTGTATTTAGAGGTCAGTGTTGGAGATAAGATTCATAACTTACCAACTGCAAATTTTACGTAATTGTTTACTTCCTCTCGTCATGCTATATGTGAAATGTCAAATTTAGTTACTAAAGAGCTTGGTAGTTTGATTAGACGTGAATATTTAACTACAAAAAAGATAGGGACCACTTGTAACAGGTCAAGTGACTGAAAACCCCCTTTTCTTCTTTTAACTGGCTCAAAATTTCACACTGAACAACTAAACACGTGTAATCAAAATTTCCCTCGTGTTACAGGCTTAATTTCACTGAGGAGAAGCAATCAGGTCTTAAAATGGCGTGGTTATTCGCCTCTCCAGGACTGGCAGAGACTAGGGAATAATGTGATTGGCTCTCGGAACTACGCCATATACAACCTAAGACTAAATCAAATTTTTTTACAATGGTAGCAATCTCTATGTAATTCCGCGGGATCAGTTATACGAAACTCCATTCTCTTTCTTATGTAGGCTAATGTAATTTTGTTTTAGTTTTATTATCTTCTGTTGTTTTGATTTATTCAGTTGAAATATTTGCTTTCTTATGTAATTCAATTTAGTTTTGCTTTTTAAGTGATTTGTTTCATGTAATGTTTTGTTAGTTTATTTAGTATTTATCTATTTCATTATAATTTCTTATGTGATGTTTTTATTGTAGGTGAATTTAGACTCACTGATTTTACAGCTGATATAGTAGCTGATAAGAAACCTATAATCAAATTGGCTTGCGAAGACATATTGATAGAATATGATAAATCGGCGTACACTACGGAGGCACAGGTAAGCCATTACAATGGACGGTAGATTTAAAGTCCCCCCATTTTGGTAAAATTGCGTGAATATGATATAATTTTACACCAAGGGCAATCTAAGTCAGAATCATGTAAAAAAACAAAGTTTCTAAGTCAGAATCATGTAACGATCGATAATTTAAGGTTTCACCCAACATTAACATTTAACAAGATGAAATATGTAACAACTAACACGAAATTGTGTTTTGTAAAAATTACGCTGTCATCGTGTCGTCGGTATGAGTTAAGTGGATCTTCAAATTATACCAATCAAAAATCCGTGTGAAATCCTAATTTCAACAAGCTGTAATAGTCCACCTTTCACCCAAAGGGGCTGGAGAAGAAGAGGTTTCGGACCTTAGGACCCCCCCTCCAAAAAAAGAAGAAGAAAAGATTGTAACTCCTTGCATAATTGGAATTTCCACAAAGCCTAACGAGTCCCTTCATGCCACCTAACTTTATGTTGGAAAGAAATGTCAAAGAGAATTGCCCTCCTTTTTCGCTAGGATTAAAAAAGGAAAGGTCATAGATAGCATTGGCAGTTTCGGGCTGCCTATGACTGAGAAGAACTAAAAAGGAAAGGCCGTAGAGAGCGTGGACAGTGGGCTGCCAATGACTGAAAAGAGCTGAAGGTCAAAGCACTGAATCTGACGACTAAGGAGCCAAAATGAAAGCATAGACAAAATAATATAGTAAAATAAAACATAAAGAGATAAAGAAAGAAAAGAGCGTAGTTTAGAACTTGAATTAGAACTAATTTTTAAATCAGAATTATCAGGATCTGATAAGGATTTTTAAAAAGTCTGTCTAAATTGGTTTTGTACAGAATTATTACCCGCCCGCTAAAATCCGTTGAGGCATAACTTGGCATTTGCAGTCGAAAGCTAACTCTTTAGATTGATGTTCCGATTAATTTCATTTCGTTTCTATATTTATTTTCAGTTTTCAGTCAACACTATAACTTTGGAAGACTTGACCATCCAAGAGGATGAAAAACATAGATTCCTTTTCAAGTCTGTTATTGATGAAGCACCCTTATGTGACTTTCCACCAAATGTTTCAACATCTTGCCCAGAATTTTTTCCCCGTGGCCACTATCTGTGCCATAGTTCCTCTCTTCCTGATAAGCTGAGTAATAAATGGTAAGTATTACCTGTAATCGTTGTGTTGACATAGTTTCTTTAATAGGTCTACAGTTGCTGAGGCCTTTTGGGTTTTGGAGACTGTATTGGACAGCTGATTGTTTGAAGCATTTATCATATTTTGACATGTTCTATATGTTGACGCTAAGACATGTGCTTACGGAGTCAGCATGAGGATGTTTGTTCCGGACCATCCGAAATCTAAGATTTTCACCATTCTTCCTGCAATTTTTTACATTTTCCATTTAATTTCCCTTTTTTGACCCTCAAGACTCGGTATATTCCAAAAATAGACTCCTGTATCCGAGTCTAAAGAAGGATTTATGTTAAGTGGAATAAGTTCAATTTTGGTTTCCATGTGTACTGCTATCCTTATATAGTCGAATTTTTTTTAGTAATTGCTTATTAATGTTTTATGTCAACCATACAACTGGGGTTTATTTTTGAAGTTGACTCTTCGCTTAAACTAGAAGACTATCGTATTGTCCTGTGTGAATTAATCGCGATATTGTTCTGTATAAAATCGTGTTCTGTACAAATTGGTCTTACAAAATGATAATTCGATGTAAGGGATTCAGTTGGTTCACTAACTTAAAAACATATAACTAGACAATTCCTTTTTCCAACTTCGATAACTTTGATGGTGAACTGTTCGTATGCATATAAATATGACATAGATGTCCCGTAAATTACATAATAATGTTACATCATAAGTCCCGTGAGTTAAAAAACTTCTCCCAGGAATGGGCTAAATTACATGTTGAAGCAGAATACCATCGTGGAAGGATCTTCTGTAGGAGGGTAACTGCAAAAGGCTGGAAAATCCAGACATGGAATATAGTATAAGCAAGTTGATGGAGAGGAGTGTCCCACCACCATGAACGAATCAGCAATGAAACCTACTCCTTTTGAAATATGAATATGACCAGAAACTCGAAAGATCAAAGTACTACTGAGTCCGGTGTAACCGACGACCCTTGCTATGCTGTCAAACCTATTACCGCGTCCGAGGAACTTGCTACTGCGCACGTGAAATAGATGACCTTCATATGCCTAAGAAGACCCTCTAATGGGACGGCACTCTAAATATCGTTGAAAAATGTTTTTAATATTGGCACACTCAATACTTGGACTTTGGCAAAACCTGGAAAAATTGATCTTCTACTGAGAGAAATTAAGAGATACAAATGGGATATATTGTTCACATTTGAACCTTTCAAAAATAGAAACTCAACGATTACTCGAGTATACAGTGCTTGAACTTTTTATGGGAGAGGGGGATAAAAGAAGGATTAACTACTTTGTACTTTTTCTCTTTTTTTTCTGAAGGTATGACTGGACAGTTTTTTATACCAGCCTCTTTCATTTAAAATTAAGGTTTTCACTTAAAGCGTATGCAAATATTTCACTTTTATTGATAATAGCTCTATTCTTAAGGACAAAAGGTGACACTCTGTGGTAGCTTGTCGCTGAAGTTATGAACTAGAATACAAGTGCCTTACAATTTCAAATATAATGGCTATCTCGAAATTTTTGCTAGATCCCAATGTCGCTATTTTGGGGCAAGATGAGCGCCATCTTTTTGCACAAACAAGGAATAATGGTGCTATTGTGGGTTCATATCTTTCGTTATTTTTTATTATATCTAAAAATCTATGGTAAAATGAGCTGTCTGTCTGCTTCTATAACCATAGGTTTGACACAGTTTTACCTAGAAAAAAAAGGAAAAATGGTCAAGCAGTAGAAGAAATAGAATATTTTAAATTTTTTGATATAGACCCTGGAAAATTTGATTGTAGGGCCCCGGTGTGCTAAATTTACTGGTTTACTTTTGACTGAAAGCTGATCCATCTCTTTGGAGGTTTACTTCCTTTTGACAGACCAAAAGACAATTTAGATTACTTTTTTGGGGTTAATATATTTATTTGAAATATGTGTAAAATTTATTGTATAATATTCCCGTCTCGTATTTTTTTTCTATTTATTATGGCTAATATAATACTTTGGGCTTAACTTATAGACCCAGATGAAAGAATAATTTTGTATGATCTAATGAAATCCTCCTTGTCCAAACAACTCGTAATTGGTAGCAAAAAGTTATTTTTTACTTTTGTAAAATCTATGTCTCGTAATTTTGCTTTAATTCGTAAAATTCTTTATGTTTTTCACTCAGCCCTGGAACATATGGTAACGAACAAAAAATATCTTTCTTTTCTGTTGTTTCCGGAATATCGTTAGAAGTCGTTAGTTTTCTAACGATATTCTCGAAAGAACAGAAAAGAAATATATTTTTTGTTCTTTACCATATGTTCCAGGCTGAGTGAAAAACTTTAACAAAATAATGGTGTAAAGTTAGCTTTAAGAGGTAGTAATACTTTGGCTAGTTTTTTAAATTCTGGAAAGGATCGAACTTCCGTAGAGCAGCAAAGTGGGGTTTAACAACATCATAATTCTATTTCATCGTCTTTTAAGCAAAATTCTAAACCTGAAGATCTCGCATCGGCTCTATCGGAACATATTTGTAATTATCAAAATCATTTTATTTTGTTTGAAAATGTTTCTTTAGTTTCTAGGGACTAAGGTTTAAAATAAATTTTCAGGGGAACAATCGAAATTAAAAAAAAATTTATTCAAGAATAATTCCATAAATGGAGATACAGGTGAATTTGGATTTAACTCAATTTATGATAATTTACTGAGGTCAAATAAAGTAAATATTACTTCACCTAAGAGCTATGACCTATGTCCACGTAATATGTCAGATAATTCTAATGAACCGGAACCGAAAAAGTCAAGGAGATTTACTTCCGCTGTTGCATTGAAAAAAATAAGAGCAAGAAACTATATGTAATTAGTTTATTGGGTATAAATTTTGTTTGTTTTTATTGATGTCTTTTAGTTTTACTGCTGATGATGAACACTGCATATGTATTCGAAATATCCAGTTAATATTTTTATATCTGTTCACTGTCTATTAAAAGGTTTCATCCCTATTTTGAACTGTTATACTTCCCCTAAGATATATTTGCTAAACCCCTACTGAAAAAAATATACCCCTAAACATTGATCCCCTGGAAAATCCCTTGACCACTTCCCCTTGATAAATCAGAGCTGGATATAAAGCCATCACCCGGAAGTGGATCTGGCAACAGTGATGGGGCAACATGATTGTGTCTTAAACCCACTGTTGTCCTTAACTCTTTGTTTTTTTTTATGTATATTGACACAGTTTTCTAAACGTTTTTAAATTTATTTTTCAGCTATGGTATTCAACAGAATAGATCAACCCCCAAAAACACAGGAACAAAGACCAAGGAAGTTCCATCCACGCCTCCCTCTTCCCCATTTCCGAGTTCGAGAAGGAGCAAAGATATTATTTCTATTGGATTGAAACTTGTTGATCCAGATTGTCCTGATTTTCTGAGTAAATATAATTTGGTAAGTTATACGTAGATTTCTTGGTAGCTATGAAAATACCGACATTGGCGGTAATCAAACACTGTTTATGATATTGATAGATAGCTAGATAGATAGATTTATTCACACGAAAGCCCAATTGGGCAATAGTGAAATACACAAAACAAGCCAAAATACAGCCACAAAACATAGACTGAAAAGACTCTAAAACTAATTATTTAAGTAACACCTACTTCTCAAAATTTCCAAAATCCAGTTTCCTCCCCTTACCTCTCTACCAAATATTTCCAAGCGTAACTCCCTCAAATCCCTACATTCTTCTAAAAATGATGCAGACTCATCTATCTCTCCATACATAGGGCAACTGTAAGGGCCGTCCCTCAATCTATTTCTTCCTAAATATTTCCTACGTTCTACAAGAGGCATAAAATTCCCCCTTATATGTATATTACCCATTTCAAATCTTCCGGAGCCAATCTCATATTTAGGTAAATATCTTTGCCCCAGTTCTTCTTGACCTCCGCATATATCCCAAGGGACGGCGAGGTTGCCTTCTCAGCTTGCCAAACCTGAACTTCCCGAGTCTCTAGCCTAGTAGCAGCTAATATAGATAAAGTCCCTACCATCCCTCCTCTCCCTTTTTCCTCATTCCAGCAATTACCTAGCCCTGAACTGTCTGATATATTCTTCACCTGATTTGGCTACGAATCCTTCCATCTTGAAGCATCATTAAGAATGCTTCTTTAACTAGCTTATTATCTTCTATCGATGACACTCTTTCCCAATATTAAACCATACTAATTAACCTACTCTGTCTCATACTCTTTACTCCTATATCCCCTCTCAGCACTAACCCATCAAACTTATTATCAAGACCTAACATACGGTTAAAAAACCTTAACTGTATTCTTTCTAAATTTAACCCCTTATTAAACCCCCAAAACTCCGCGCCGTAATGCAAAGCTGATCTGACCCTAGCATTAAAAATATGCTTTCGCAGTCCTATATCCCTAATTTCCTTAATACTACTTTTACTTAACATTCTTTGTAGTCTATTTTCCTTACTTTCTACCATCTTAAGATGTTTCTTCTATTTCCCATCTGGCGATGCCCTACAACCTAAGCACTGAAATTCATCTGCATGGTCTAGTGTCCTACCTTCATACGTAAACTGACACTGCGAATATATTTGTTCTCCATTTTTCCTAAAAACCATCACCACCGACTTCTTTACGTTTAATACTAGTTTCTTATTCCTAAAACAAGAAACTACTAGATCTAGCAGTTGTTGCAAATGTTCTTTACTTTCCACTACTAATGCTATTTCGTCCGCAAAAAATAATGCCATAACACTTGCACTTGAAAGCTTAATTATTGGGGCGAAAAATGTTCATCAAAATCGTTAATATACAATGAAAATAGCATTGGGGAAATTGTACATCCCTGCTTAACACCAAGACTACTACTAATAATCCTAGAGAAATCCTTGCCTACCCGTACTACAGTCTTAATTATATTATAAAAAGATGCTATAATCTTAACAAATGTGCTTGGTAGCCATAGTGCTAGCAACGGCTCTATCATTAAGCTTCTATCAACTCCATGAAACGCCCCTTTTAAATCCACACACCTCCATCCTTTCCAACTCTCCCATTCAAAATTTCAAAATTTTCCTTACCAAAATAATCAAAAATTTTATGACCACAGTTTTTCTTCTGTCTCCTATGATCCTTACTTGCGCTCGGAGGGAGATGGATTGCTAAATCATCCCAAACCTCCCAAGCAGCTTCATCCGTACTGGCGTGAGGTGACATCAAAACCTGGGGGAACCTCAACATAACCGTAAGACAAAACGAATCAGAATAAGTCCGCCATAAGATAAAACGAATCAGAAGGAAACTCAATAGAAAATTTACTTTTTTCATCCTCTAATATACATCACATATCCTCGTTGTACGAGCTCGACTCTCTTGGGATATAAACTGCACAAACAATAATAAACCGTCCATCGGCTTCGACTCTTAACCATATCAAATTACAAGAAACACTCTTCAGCCGTTGGACTATGCTTAGACAAAAAAAAAATCTCAGATACAAAAATTGCTACTCCACCATAAGTTCGTCTATCCCAAGATTTTTGACGATGGACACCAAAATACCGAAACTTTCAAACTGAATTTCATTTTCCGACCAAGTTTCAAATAATGTACAATATCAAACATGCACTGTGATGCCAATAGACTACTAATTTTAATTTCACTCCATCCTCGAATATTCCAATGCACTGTATTTATTCTTTCCTGCACAACACCATGGCCCTGGTCTCCCAGTTCTTGCGGTCGATCCCTTTGATCTTGGAAAGATAACTTACGAGGTGCGACCTGTCTTTCATTTATTGTGGCCCTACTTCTAAGAAAAGGTGGGTGTGTTGTATTCCACGCACTATCATTCGGGCTAATAATTTCATAATTTCCTCGCTTTGTAGTGCCTTTTTCAACTTGTGGCGCAGCAATAGAAATGGGTGTTTTATGCTCTTTGATTACATTTTACAATTGTACAGGATCACTAAATGTGCTACCGAATGACTGCATAGATGTGGCGCTTGAATTCGATAACTGCGAATCCGCTCTCGGTCTCCCAACAATCTATCAGAGGCGGGATCTATCCATCTCTCCATCTAAGTTACGTGTGAACCTCCAGTAGCCGATTTTTGGTGTGTACTAGCAACTCTCCTTCTATATTCACCACCAGGTACTGTGCGCTCCTCTATCGTATCAGTTGCGAAATTGTATGTATAACTCTTGTTCTTTACAGACAATTTCATACCACACAACTTCGCCTATTTTCCCGCTGATTTCGCTGCCTCAAGGGCAAATTTATTTTTCTTTCTCGCAAGCAATTCTCGTTCTGTGTAGTCAGGCGTAATCCAAATTTTTGCGTGTCTAAAATGTCTAAAATGTTGACCTGATTTCAGAACAAAATTATGACAAAAAGCGCTTGTAAATTTAACCAACCCGGGGCGAGGGTTTCGATTACATTTAGTATGGAAAACGTCTTTTATGTCGCTAATATGTATTGAGGCGTTCGGAATAAACTGGTTAAAAGTGGCAACTACATCTTCAAGCAATGTCTGCGCTCGTCTTGACGGATCAAAGTTGTACAAAATCAGATTTGTTCTTTTCGAATCAGCCTCCATATTACTCATTTTAAGTTCTGTTCGTCTTCTCCAGTTCTGTTCTCAGAAAGTCCACTTCTCGTTGCATATTTATGTTTTCTCGTTAGCTTTAGCGATCGCTCCATCCAACTTAGTTGATGACTCTGCCAGTCGCCCATTTTTTCTCGCTGTTTCTGATGAAATTGGGTCTATTTTTGCTAGCCTCGTGTAAATATTCCTTGCAATAAAATTAACAAATTCAAAGCTCTGCTTGTCACAGATCTTGCCAATACGAATGCAATTATGTGCCACTCTAATCCTTATTATTGCCAAACTAGCATACCGCTCTTTGAATTTGTATGAAATTTTCTTATTGTAAGAATGCCAGAAGTTCAATTAATGCAGCAGACAAAAACTCCAGTCAATTCAATTTATCTAGTGACGTCACATACTCCACTTGGTTACAGATGCTGAATAAACAGTTGTAATAGTTTATAAGACGTAAAGTATTCTCACTATTTCGTAACTGCTGAAAGAATTCAGTGTCTAATTAAATCAAAATAAAAATCCTTTACCAACAACTGGTTCAAAACTGAGATTAATCCTTTTTAAAAGAATAGATAGATATTCACTGTTCAACGACTGAGCATTTATATATAAATGAGTATAGATGAATATATGGGAAACCATTCATCCTATTGAACCCCTCTATTTCAATGTTAGCCTCTGATCTTCACTCCACTGACTCAGAAATACTTCAGTACAAACTATGTTGACAACAGGATGTCGGAAGCGAAACGTCTTGGGTACATTCTGTGGCTGAGAATCCAAGACCAGTTTTGAGACAAGTAGGTCTAGTTACTTTGTTTTGATGACTGGACAGTTCATATACCAACTTGATTGAGAATCCAAGACCAATTTTGAGACAACTAGGTCATTTTATCTTGTTTTGATTTCGTGCTCTGAAATCGCAATATTAGCTTCATTACCAACAAGCTCAGATTTATTATCGGGGATAATAAAAATAAATTTATTTGGTAATTTCAATAACAAGTGACAACTCTAGAATTTTTATATTTTTTTAGTGGGGGTGGGGTGATGGTATTTAGGGATAAGTTTCGAGCCCTCCCTCCCCTTCTGTGGACACGCCTGGTGCAAACACTGGTGAAAAGTGGAAGTCACTGTAGAAAAAATGGGGACTACATACTGTGTTTTCTCTTGGGACAGCCATTTTTCAGTATTAGCATTATATTTGTTATTAGTGACTTCAATAAGCGTCAACCACAAACTTTGATGAAAAGCAAATACCATAAATTAAATATATTCTTGGTGTTTAGTTCTAAAGGTTAAGTGGTTTATGTTTAGTCACATAGGACTATTCTCTAAATAATTTCTTAGTGACCATAAGTCAAAATAGATAAAGCGTGTATATATGTGGGACATTTAGGAGGCATGGTGGCTCCGTATTGGTTATAACAGGGTTCCATGGTCCTTACTTTTGATCCTTTAATCGTATAAATCAAAAATTTGTGCATGACTCTGATTTTTTCAAGCTATGACATGCTCACCTGTCTATTAATGTGTTCCTCTCTGTATGTTAAAAGAATCATATCCCTTAAATAAACTATTTGCAATTAATCAGAATTATTGACATACTTCTCCTGGGTTCCAAATTGGTGGGGTTGCCCCGCGGGCATATATATATATATATATATATATATATATATATATATATATATATATATATATATATATATATATATATATATATATATATATATATATATATATATATATATATATATATATATATATATATATATATATATATATATATATATATATATATATATATATATATATATATATATATATATATATATATATATATATATATATATATATATATATATATATATATATATATATATATATATATATATATATATATATATATATATATATATATATATATATATATATATATATACCTTTCGACTGTTCTAATTAAAAATACTATAATAAAATTTCATCCGATGCCATATTGTGCTGCAGCAGCGTCCAAGGGTGACAGGCAGTAGAAATTGGGTATTGAAATTGGGCATCAAGCTTCTTTTTTTTGTACGCCTTTTGTATTAAAGTCCACCTTCAGACAATTCCTTTTGAAAACTTTAACAAATTTTCCTCAGTGTTTTGAAGCACCTTTTTCCGAGCTAACCTGGGTTCTTCAAACTTTTCTCTGTGTTCTTCAAACTTTTCTCTGTGTTCTTCAAACTTTTATCAACTGCAAAGAATGTCTTTTACTATGGCTGTTCTACTTTTCACGCTTTCATTCCATCTATCTTTCTTACTAATATAGTTAACTAAATTTTTGACGTCTAGTCAGTTTTTCTACTTGGTCAATTCTTTTTTCGACACAGGACATCAATTCTTCATTCTCATTTGTTTATAATTTAAGCTTCTTAGTCTGCTTGTTATTAATTTTCAAATCTCACACATTGAACTCTCGAAACTTCTAAAATCCGTGAATTTTGCCTAAGACACTCGAGTTTTTCTTGTTATCTAAGCACAGGAAACTTGCCGAATGAAGCATAACTGACATGGGTGTAAAGGAGGACAGTGAAATAACCGCACCAATACCCCAGTCCCTTTTTTAGGACAAAAATAACCATAACGCATTGGTAGACTAAGGACCCTAACCATAGTTAACTGTAAACCGAGGTGTGAAGTTTTACTAGCTCTACGACCTTGGTATAATGACCCGGTGTTTCCTCCAGTTTATGCAAACTTGACAACACCGATGTTTAAACCAGAATGGTTTTCGACAAGGACAAAACCGTGGAGCTTATTACTCTGCAATGCTTGGTCATTGAACGGAGAAATGGACGAACTTGGAATCTTGATGGAACACACTTTCTGTTCCATAGTAGCAATGACTAAATTATGTTACCTTACAGGAGAAACTGGTCGTATTAAAGGCTATGTAAGATTTTTTAACACAAGGTGGGATCGCGGTTTTGAGCGCTTTGGTGGTGGTGTCGTTTGTATTTCTGAAAGGAAATTCCTTGCTAGTTATTAAGTGATCCTACTGACTCCTTTCACGACATGATCTGGGTTAAGTGCAAGCAAGAATTCTTGTCAAGAAATTTCTCTTACCCCATCGTGTAATCCAGAGTCTGCAGCGAACAGGATAGTTCTGCAACAATACACGATAGCTTCAATGATCTGCAAATACTGGACCACAACCTCCGACAGTATGCAGCATCTGCTTTTATTATTGCTGGAGTCTTAAATCAAACAAATAAGTAGTGAATGGCGAGTATACTCGGCATGAAACAAGTAGTGACAATTCTGACCCACCACATTGAGAGCATACCAGATCTACCGCCATAACCTTTGCTACAAAACCTTAATAAGCCTGATATATTTAATGGTTAAACTTTGTAAAATTATCAAAACATCAGCTCTCACCTTAAATGTAAGGGGTTGCAGTATAAGTTTTAAACTGTAAAAGAAGTAAGAAGTAAATTTTGAGCTTTTAATCAACGGTAGTTCAAACTTATTCAAAGACCAGGGGTCGATTTAAACGGAAGTTGAGTTAGGTGGGGACTGAGTCACATGAGGGTTGGGTAATGGGAATTGATTTGCATGAGGGTTGAGGTAAGTGGGGGTTGAGCGAAATGAGGACTAATTTTAGAGGAGTTGAGTTGAATGAGGATTAAGGGACAGGGGAGTTGAGTTAAATTGGGTTCACTTCGATTGGGGTTGAGTTGATTGGGGCTCAGTTGAATGGGGGATAAGTTGTACTGAGTGTTGGTGTAAATGAGAACACAGTGTCGATTTAAACGATAGTTCAGTTGAACGAGACATCAATTAAATGGGTTGAATTGAACGGGGTTTGGTTAAAGGGTATTGAGTTATACGTACACTAAACATTCTTAATTCACTTTTTTCATTAATAGCTTCCGTTGCCCATGGTAAAGTGTCACTTTAATGTGTCATCTACTTCCAGTACTCCCCTTTTATTCCTGAAAGATCTATCAGTATGGAACATCTTGTACAAAACCCCTATCTTTTACCAAATTTAAATTTGGAAATATTGAGATTGAGTTCAACAGGTTTTAGGTTGAACTAGGGATCCATTAATTAAGTTGAGTTGAATGGAGCTGAGTTTTGCTGTATGGAAGCGCTACATTTGTGTACTCTTAAGCAAATAGATTTAATATTACTAGCGCAGTGCGTAGCCCTCTCTTGCCCCCATTTTCAGAAATAATGAATTTCAGTAAGAGTGAACTAGGCAGATAAACCATTATCAAAATTATGCCTTCTCTCCTAACAATTCAATTTGTGTTAATCTTGACTTATTTTTTCATGTCTATCAATGTAGTTGTTTTTAACTTCATTTGCAGTGTTTTGATTTGGGTTTCAGGTGTAAGAAATTAACACTTAAGCTGTCAGAGCTAAAAAGTAGTGTTGACCAATCAGAATAAGGCAACGGAAAACTGTTACCTTTAAAATGTCATATTTTCTCTGAGTTGTTGAACCTCGTACATAAGCTGTAGCTCATAAATAGGATTATAGTAAGCATGGTATTGAAGCAGGATATTAACCAAATTAGTCGAGGGAAAATCAAATAAATATAGCTTGGACTGAAAATTAATTGGTACTCCGGCTGACAAAACTTTAGATTTTTCTCTTCAGATATTGCACTTCTAGGCACAATTTTTTTCATTTCCAATCAAGGAATATTCCTTGAGATGAGGTTATGTCTCTCTTCTGTGCATGGAAGTTTTTCATCGTTAATTCTTCTAATTAGACTTATGACAATTTACTTGGAAAAAGTATAAATTCCTCAGGTTGATGATGCAAAAAAAAGACCAAAAAGAGAAAAAAACGGGATAATCATTAAGTTTCTTTTATTGTTTTTTTCTCTATCAAATATGTTTAATTCTTTTTTTAATGTTTATTTATAGGTTAAATCATTCATCGATATTGACTTCAATGCCTGTGACATAGTTGTCAACCTGACTTCTTGGGTTCTTTTACTTGATTTTTTCAACAGGAAGGAAGCCTACAAAACCAGGCCATATCACGTAGATCCTCAAACTTCAAAAGAAGTTGAAAATTCGAAACTTTCATTACAACTTCGAAAAGTGAATTTTTTATTGAACAGAAAATTGAGAGAAATAGCCTTGATCAAAATCATGGATATAACGATTGAGAAAGAAGTGATGAATAATGATGTAAATATTACTGGCTTTCTTGGAAAACTAAAAGTTTATGACCTCACTGTAGAAGGACGATATTACAGAGAGAAATTCTCAACTTGTGGGCCACAGGCATTTGATTTTCAGCTGTTCATATTTGATCGAAATAAGAGTGTGCAGCAAAATTATGATGCAAAAATGAAGCTTAGGATGTCTTCGGTTGTTGTAATACATGTGCATAGATTTTTTCAAGAATTTCTTGCATTTTTGAATGATTTCACTAGACTAAGAGGATTAGTAACAGCTGCACGAACTGGTAATGCTGCACCAAAGATGGGAATGAGGCTACTCCTAAATGTCGAAACTGGTTCTCCTTTAGTTGTCCTACCTGTTAGTAGCAATTCTAATGACATTATTGTTGTAGATTTGGGAGTGATATTAATTTCGAATGATTTTATTTATTCAAATGAGCGGGAAAATGATTCCCCCAAAAAATCTGATTGCGATCAATCTAATTTAGAAGATGCAGAAGTTGAAACTCCAGTTCTGCTTGATCATATAATATGTGATATCAAAAATATGCAAGCTTTCCCCGCACGGAGGTGTGAGGATGGAGAAGATAGTGATTTTGGACTGGAAAGTTTTCGAATTAAAAAAGGAAATAGTCCGTTTTTGCAGCATCCTTGCCAGATGAAACTCGAAATTGATCGAAACCTGGAAACATTTTTGAGCAGACATGTTGCAGACATGTCAATCATAGGTCGCCTATCGGAGGTACATGCTGTTATTGATACAGATGAATATAAGCTCATCAGAGGTTTTTTAACATTCAACTTAGGAGAGACCTTCTCTAGGTTTGATGAAGATACAGTCCCTGAAATCTTCATTCAGGTAAGATTTATATACCGGATCTACTCTTTTTTTTGGGAGTGTGGGGGAATAGCATGATCCGGTTTTAATTTCCTATTTAAATGATTTCAAAACTAACATCATCTTCCCTCTAAAAAAATTACGCCCTTATTATATTAAAAAGAAGAAGAAAAGAATAGAAAAGATGCGTGCTTTTTAATTTTCTATGACAGATATATTGATTGGAACTCCTCAATCAGAACTATAAGTCTCTATACTTAACATACGGTAAGCTTAGTTTTTTTTTTTCAATGATTTTAAAACTAGTCCCTCTCCCTTATTCGGTGCCTTATTACATATTAGATCAAAAAGGAAAAAAAAATACATTTATTTTAATTTGTTTTGTTATAGATGATTGGTGAACCCACCTAAACGTGAACTGTTAGTGTCTCCGTTGAAAATTTTCAATTCTTGAAACGAAATTTTTTGTAACTATTAATGGCATGGTTCTAACGATTTAAACATTAATGTGCCTTCAGCTAGAGACACATTCCTTCTACAAATAATTGATAATTCTACAAAATAATTGAAGCTTTTCAACCAAAATCGTTAAGAAATAATAAGAATTAGATACGTTTGCGGGGAAGGGGGCTTTTTAAACCGACGGACAATAGATATTGATTCTCTTCGCCGGTAATTGGATAAAGTAAAACCAGATAGATAATTGTAGCGGAAAAGCCATATGAAACTGGATGGGAAGAATAAAAACCTGTCTAAGATACTTGACTGACATAACCGGACCGGATCTGCTCTCTTTGGTGGAGTTGGGGGGTGGGGGTAATTTTGAAAATTGAGGTATTTGTAACTTACGAAAGGGTGGCCAGATCTTAACGAAATTTAATATTTAGAAGGATCTTGTGCTTTAAAGCTCCAATTTAAAATTCCGACCAGATCCTGTGACATTGGGGGAGTTGGAGGGGGAAACCGGAATTCTTGGAAAACCTGAAAATTGGGGTATTTTTATCTTATGAATAGGTGATCGGATCTTAATGAAATTTGATATTTAGAAGGAATTCATGTCTCAGAGCTCTTATTTCAAATCCCGACCAGATCTTTTGACATTGGGGGGAGTTGGAGGGGGAAATCTTGGAAAACACTTGGAGTGGAGGAATTGGGATGAAGCTTGGTGGATAGAATAAGCAAATGTCCTTGATACGTGATTGACGTAACCGTACCAGATTCGCTCTCTTTGGGGGAGTTGGGGGGAGGGGTTCAGTGATTTGGCGAGTTCTCTTTCCTCAGGAAGGAGAAAAAAAGAGAAGAGGAAGGAAAGACTCGTTGTAATTAAGATGCAGTTCCTGGCGTTTTTCTTGGTAATTGGGGGCTTTTTAAACCGGTGAACAATAAAAATTTATTCTACCCGTTGGTAAGTTGATAAAGTGAACTAAACAACCAGATAAATAATTGTAGCTGAAAAGCCATATAGGACTTTCAAGAAGGAGAGAAAAAGAGAAGAGGAAGCAAAGACTCGTAGTAATTAAGATGCAGTTACCGGTATTTTTCTTGGTAATTTTCAAACAATCCAAGAAATTTCAACACATCGTAACATCAACATCGATCAGTATTCTATTCCCGATAAAATATAATTTCCTTGTTTTAGTGATGTCACGATGCACATGTATATTGAAACATCATTTTAGGTGAAAATTAGGTTAAGGGCATTGGATTAAAGGCTAGTGGAGATATCATTTGTAATGAATTAGTGCGACTTACAGATTAATAGCTTGGAATAGTCCAAATCTCTCTCCTAGATGCGCCGGCACTTCACTAAGTACTTACACTTATTTAATTGCCTCTCTAGCCTCTTTCCCTTCCTTACTCTTGTCCTATCTCTTGCTCTGACGCTCTTTTTCTCTACTTTCCCTCTCTGTTTTTCTCATTCAGTGGCAAACGCTGAATCTTTTTACTAAATTTTGTCATAGTTGGCACGTACAAGAAGAGCACAACGGTTGTGATGTGATGTGACTTAGCAATAAAAACCTATCTTCTTTTTTTTTTATCTCGGTCGTATGACCTACAGCCGCTTAGGCAGACTCTCGGCTGTTGGGTATGATAGCAGGTTTCGGACATACTATAACACCCAAGCCAAGAAAACAGCATAGCTAGGTTAATTCATCTTTCAGGAATCAGTTTGAATAGTAATTCCTGAAAATGCGTGAAAGTTTCATTCATTTAGCTCAGCTACTTACTTTTTAAAACTTAAAGAAAGTTTTCAGGAAAGAGATTGTTTACCCTAATTTTAATTACTGCTCACAATAAACCTGATAACTTGAATTTTTATTCACATATTTGAAGTGACTCCTATATTCTAAATATGAAGTTATTTCAATTTAAGTAAATTTAATCGACAAATTTGAAGAAATGCCTTATATTAGGGCGGTGAAAGTGGCTGAACGGTTTCACGATCATTTTAAAAATGGAACGCTTAAGCATCGCTATTTTGAACCAAAAGTGTCAAACTTGAACCACATGTTGAACAAACATGAACTCCCCTCCCCCCCAGACTGACCGTATTTAAAACAGTAAGCTGCATGAAAAGTGTGGCCTATTCCAGATTTTTAGGGGTATAACATGAGAAAGAGTGAGATGGCTAAGATACGTTCTGCAGATCATCCTTGTCATCCAACCACCTAGGGCCAAACAAAAAGCAGGTCGTTCCCGAATGTGTTGGGAGGAGATCGCAAGGAAAGATTTAAGGGAAATGGGAACTTTCTGGGAGGGTGTACAGAGGGAGGTTTTAAAAAGATTGGGATGGAGGAGTGTATGTAGCTGTGTTGAAATCAGGCGTCTTGGTGCTACAATGAGTTGTTAGTAGTAATTTCAGTAGTAGTAGTAGTAGTAGGTAAGTTCATTTAAGATATTTTTAGGTGATTACGTAGGGATATATAGTACGTTACGTGTTCCCTAGTTAATACTGTTCATAGAACAGACATCGAGCAGAAAACAAGGCAAAATGTATCATTTGATTCCCTGTTCCATGCTTTCTCCAAACGTAAGAACCACTACCATTGTAATTGTGATGCAATTAGAACTAGACCTACGTTGCCTGAGCAACGTGAAGTGTTGCGGCAACCTTTGTCCGGCTTAGCCGAATAAAGTGATGCGAGAGCAACACTTTGGTTTTGTTTCTTTGCTATCGGTTAAACGCTGAAGTTGTCAGCCTATCGACTTTTAAAACGTTATGTTCAAATATTAACGCGATCAGTAATCCATGATCAAAAGCCATTCCTCAGAGTTGGAAAAAAACAACAATAACAAGAGAATGTCGAAAGAAGGGACTAGATTGACTTTGCAGCCAGTTGAACTTCATCCTTTTCAATCGTAGACATCGTGACGGATCAAGACTTGGAACAATATCTTATATAATCTAGTTGGTATTATAAAGCTATCCGTAACTTTTAAGGATCAAAAATACCATAGATGACACTCTATTAATTATTACGAAACTGCCTCGTTGTTTTACTTTATCGTTTGTACCCTTTGCGTAAACACTTAATTCTAGGTTACAGTGAGTATGGGTAGACTACACCAACTAGCAAAAGTTACAAACCCCTCTTGACTAAAGATGATTGTAGCCTAACAGACGATTATTACGTACAAGTCCCCTACATGTCTTACTACTGGAACCAACTCGGTCTTATCATCAAATACACTGGAAACAAATAATAGGTACACCAAATAGCACAATTTGCAAACCCCTCACTGCCGAAGATGATTTTGAGCTAACAGCTGACCTTTCCTTACAAGTCCTCTACATGTCTCACAATTGGTATCGGCTTACTTTTGGTTTCAGTGTGTACCCTACTACTGAAGTTGTCAACCCCTTGAAATTTTCAAACTAGTATATCTTATGAAGGAATTTTTGTATCAAAAAATGGATGCATATACTTTAGTCAGCTCATCAAGAGCTATCGATTGCCGTCGAAAAAAAATTCTATCTGTCTTAATTCAAAAAGCGAATTTTTTTTGCCGTAGGCCAACTTTCTAACGTCACCACTTAGAAAGGAGCAAAGGATAAGCTCCAATTTCTTTAGCAATGACAGAACTTTTAAAGCTTAAGAGGTATATCTGATAACATTTCTCTACCTCAATCCCAAGTCTGAAAAAACAAATGATAAACCCAGCGAAATCACGGCAGCACTTTCGGACCCGTTGGAAAACGTCGCTTTTTTGCTTGTGAATTTTTCTATTTATCACTCAAAGAAGATATATTGCCTGTGGGGCCGGGTAACTGCCGCATATATTTAACACTTATAGATTTTAGTCCATCTTCAATTTGAAAGTGGTGCCTGCCTGCTGGCCTAGCTTTCCACTCGAAACCATCTTCAAACGAAAGCTTGGCTGCACAACTTCAGATACTCCTCTCTGACATAGGCTACATAACTCCACTTCACTTCACACACCATAGGCTCTGGCTCGTGGACAAGCAAAAACCATCCTTTTTGCCCCAGGTAAGAGTTCTGCGGAGCTTTCCAAAATGTAATGCCATATTCATCAATCCGGTCTGAGGTCCACACTTTCCGTAAAAGCCGCACAGGTTAGACCCTTACCAGTTTCCAGGAATAAGCCAACATCGACGACATAGAAAAAAAAAAAAAAAAAAAAAAAAAAAAAAAAAAAAAAAACGGGGCAAAACCAAAGTGTTGCTCTCGCAACACAATAACATTGGTATTGGGCATATTCATTTTTTCTATGTGATTACTGTCCTATAATAGTGACTATCCTAGTCTAGTTAATCACTTCTTCTGAAGTTAACATTATAATAAACAAATCTCTTACTTCATTATATTCAGAAAATGTATTTAGCAGATTCCATAGTTGCTTTCACTTCTACAAAGACCTTAAGCTATATGCAAAACATCGATGATTTATGGGTTTACATTATGTTTTTTTTTCGATGTTTTTGACCTTGTTTCTCATCAACAGCTCGTTCACAATTGAAATTAAAGCCAATTTCACACCAAAAAACAACAAAATTAACAAACATGTTTGTTTAGCTCGTGGCTGTATCCTGTACCTTTAGGGGGCCGGGGCTGATGTCAATTAAAATCGCAGTTAATTATTGTCGCAATCGCAATTGTATTTGGAAAGAGCAGTGAATGACGAAATGCATTTATAATGACAGTGATTATGTATTTTTATATATGAGTCATGTCTTGTTCCATGCACCTGGGATAACCCAATATACTGTACCCCGTCTTCTGAACTAGACCCCACAATGACAAAATTCTCAATATATTTTATTCAGAAAATTTGCTTTTAAACCCTCTCACCTTTTACTTTGAGGAGGAAAGCAGTAATGAACTTATCTGAAGAAAATATTTCTGAAGTTGACTTGACTAATAAACAATGGCTGTTACAGAATATTCACTTGACGAAGGTTAATGGGAAACTCTGAGAAAGTTAGAAACCATAAGCCATTTAAAAAAGTTGGATGATTTTTTTTTTCGAAAAAAAAAATCCAGACATGAACCTAGTATATTTACATCAAATTACTGATTTTGTTGTTGTTGTTTCTAAAAAATAATCCAGATACAACCCTAGAATGTCTACATTAGTTTGCTGATTTTGTTGCTGTTTTTTTTCTAAAAAATAACCCAGGTTTAACCCTAGGATATTTACATCAGATTACTGATTTTTTTTTATGGCACTTGGTATTAACCAAGTGACATATAGCAATCGCAAATTCTGTCGGTCTGTCCCGGTTTTGCTACTTTAGGCACTTCCAGGTAAGCTAGGACGATGAAATTTGGCAGGCGTATCAGGAACTGGACCAGATTATTTTATTATGCTTTGTTTTATGCTGATATAGGGTTTATTTTGAATTTCGAAGCATCTGCAGATGAGAAATAAGGACAGGCAATATTACAAACCTGCAAATTCGGAGAACTATTACGGGAGGTCCTATTAGGGGAGGGAGCTGAGGCACAATTACAATGGTAGTGGTTAATGCATTTGGAAAGATCATGGAGGGGAGAATCAAATGGTATATTTCTTCTTTTTTTTCATTAGATATCCGTTCGATAAGCAAAATTAGCCAAGGAGTACCTACTTTGTTATATATCCCCTATGTTGCCTCTACAGTCATAAATTACACAGCTGGAGTAATTGAGCCTTTTCAATTAAGCAATTTCTTTCACATATTCTTACTTCTGCTTACATATGCTTATGCCTGCCTACCTGAAAATTCAAAGTTACAGATGGCTAAACATATAGCCAGAGATTACACATACCTTTGCCTGCTTGTTCGAATATTCAAAGTTACATAAGGCTAAAAAGTAGCCAAAAATACTATACATATAAAAATTCATGTTTTTTCTCTCTGAAACCAATCCACCAGTGAAAAATATAAGAAAATTGCAGAGAAAAGTAAGAAAGACCATGTTTATTTAACCGAAAAAAAATCTAAATTTCATCGCTTTTTTGATTTGAATTTGACACTTCTGTTCAAGTTTTTATGGTCTGGTGTCATTTTTGGGATACTTTTGGTCAAAAATAGCAATACTTGTGTGTTACGCAAATGAGACTGCTGGACCACGATCACCTTGAATATGTTTTATTATTGTATTTGCTATATAGCTGACCTTCTTGTTCCTTCTCTTTTGATTTAAACAAATGTTGGTAATTTTTAGGGTGCTGGAGCTGGGGCCACGATGCCTTTAAAATGTAATGTATCACTTTATATTCATTTTGATCTTATTGGAGTGGTAATTGACTTGGTCTGCTCCGCAAGAAGTTTAATGATTGCAAGTATCCTTTTTACGAAATCAGATCTACAGATTGAAATGCATGATGATGGCTCTAAAGATGTTGACCTGTTTTCGCATAAAATATCACTTCTCGATACTCGGTATGACCTAAAAGCGAAAAACTCGAAGCCGAGCGTATTTCGAACGATCTTGGAATCTTTTGAAGAGGCGAAACCAGGAAAAAATTTACAAGTGGAAGTACATTACAGGTATGTTTCGTTTTGATTTTATCTGGTAATTATATCTATATTCGGGCGGGAATGGTGATTAGGATTCTTAGACTTGTACTAAAAAACAAATGCACCCCTCGTGCTAGAGCATGATTTTCTTTTTTTTTCAGCTCGTTACTCAAAATAATAATACTACTACTAAGAACTCAATGCAGCCTCAGGCCTCCTTAGGCTAACATAACTTCTCGCGCTTCTCCTCCATCTCAATCTATTTAAAACCTCCCTCTTTACACCCTCTCAAGAAGTTTCCATTTGCGAAAAATCTTTCCTTAAGATATCTCCATTCGTAGTCGTCCTCCTTTTCGTTTGGTCCTAGATCTTCGGGTGAAAAGGCTGATCTTTGGCAATGTGTCATCTATCATCCACAGAACGTGTCCTAGCCATCTCAATTTTTCTCGCATTGTAGCCCAAGAAAGTAGAATTGAACCAAATTTTATATACACATACCAAATTTAATTTTATATGCTTCGAATGTTTCCTTAGGGAGGTCGTCGATCAATTACTGCGATTAATTTTTGATTTATCACTGCGATTGACTTCTATTGTGATTGATTTATTGTTGCGGTTGATTTATGTTATTGTGATTAATGTATATTTTGCTGTTGATTGATGTTACTGCGATTGGCTCATGTTAAGATGGATTTATGGAATGTGATTTTCATTTTGCGATTGATTTTTGTCATTTTGATTAATTTATGCTGTTTTGATTCATTTGGAATATGAGGTTTTGTTTTGTTTCGTTGAGTTCCTTTTCTTCGTCTTTTTTAATATCCATTCTGTTTATTTTCTATTGTAACTTAGGTTTCGACGAATTATAATTTATAAAATAATAATATACTATGATTATTTTTGTTATTATAATCTATTGAACGTGTCTGGAAATTATTTAATGTGTTAGTCGTAAAAAATACGTGATAGAAATAAAAAAGAAGTAATTTTGATAAGACGTAAAATTTCATTTTTTTTTGTTCTACGTTGCCAGTATTGCACCATGTGTCTAACGAACTACGGGAAACCGTTGTTAGCTGTACTGCCAATGGGGAGGAAGGATTTTTCCGGTAAAAAACTGGGGAGATTCAGAGGAAGTCTTGAAACTGATATTAGAATTCTAAAAGTCACGGCAATGACATATGCTAAGAAGGGTTTCTAAAACTTCTTTTCTTCAAAAAGACGAAGAAGATGTTGTAGATATATCAGGAATTGTCTAACGATAATCGTATGGGCTGCTTAGCCTATTGCCTAGATTGTATTTTGCTATTGTGAGTTTTGTGTGGGTCAATTTTCAGCAGGCTGATTTTTATCGGATTAAATTTGCGTGAAAGATATTAGTCAGACCCAAAAGTCCGTAGAGAATCCTTTGTATTTTGCTCTGTATTAGTTTTAATTTTTCTGGGCTGGATTTTGCTTTGGTTCAGTTTTGCCGTGTTTGATTTTGTGGGTTGAAATCTAATCTAAAAAAAGAGGAAGAAAAAATATGGATACTCTTGCTCTGGCACGTACGCAGGGCCTTCGGGCCCGGTCCCCCCAAATTTTGTGAAATGTTTAATTTCCCCATGGTTTCTTGGGATTTCTGGCAAAAGTAGGACATTTATTAAGAATCTAGATACATGTGTGAAGCCTTTTTTTGGGAATTTTCAGCATGTAATTATCTGGTCAAGTCACTGCCCAATTATTAACCCATTTTCTGTCTAACTTTTTACCCTCTTTGAAGTAATTAGCGATTGTACTTTTTTTTTTTTTTTTGTAAAGACAGTTTGCTTTCCACAGAAAAATAGAATTATCCTTGATATTAGGATAATTAGAGCGTTTATCCCCCCATTTCAGGATGAAGTACAGCTTTTAATGGATCAATTTTGTAAACTACCATTTTTCATTAAAATCGACGTTTTCGCAATAGAAGAACTACTCCCCCCCCCATAGCACCCATATTGCACTATTAAACCTAAAATTCCCCTTTCAGTGGGATATAATAGATTAATCACTGCATTGGTTCTAAATCGCTATGAACATAACCTGAGCCTAAAACGTACTTTTGAAGCCTCAGTCTTCTTCCCCCCATCCGCTACAATACTACGGATTAAAGTTAATCTGTATTTTCCGATATACGTGCTTTTTGCATTTATTTAGTTACTAAATAAAAAAATGCTACTTTATATCTGCTGTTTCGAAGGTTTTGGCCCCCCTCCAAAATAGCCATTCTAGATATTTTCCAGATATATTCCCCCTCCCCCCCTGCGTACGTGCCTGCTCTTGCTTTAAGCATACCTTAAATGAAGAGAGATCCGAAAAATCTAAGCAAATGTCCATAAACAAGATCGAGCCCATTTAGGTTCGGGTGAGCCCCTCCATTTCTTTAATATTTTCAACAAATGCGAAATTGGGAATAGAATTATATCCTTTACAATTAATAATGGTAAGAAAAGCCATCTTTTGGGAGATGTGTCAATTCAGTGTGTTTTACATGATATATATCTATAGCCGTGTTTACAATTTTGATCATAATTTTCTTCCTAGGAGTAATTATTCTGGTGCTGAGTTTACAATTGTTCTGAATCGTATGCGAGTTATGGCAATCATGGACTGGTGGGTCCTCTTTCTTGGCTTTTTAACTCAGAGTTTTATGGAAAACGGCGTACAAACAGGAGATGATACCCCATTGGAGGTTCCCAGGGACATTGGCATTGTCAACCGATCCGAATTGAATAGAAAAACACCTTTTGAAATCAAATTAAACATCACCGATTCGGAAATAGTAGTTGTGGAAAATGCTTCTGCATTAGAGACTATTGCAATTATACTTAGGGTGAGTTCTTAATTTTAAGAGCTAAGGTAAAAAAAAAAACTAATAAACTCACAACTAATGTACGAAGCTGGTCTACAACTTCGCAATAATTCTTGACTTAAGCAAAATTAAAACTTTTATTTATCAAATTGATTATTTTTTCAAAGAAAATTAAAGAGTCATATTATAATCTAAACCGAACAGAAATAAAATTGTATTCTGATTCAAGGTTATGACGAACGGAAATTATTATTAAAGAAAAAACAAGAGCTAAGAGCTCATATGGTACTTGTGACGAGGCGAGAAGAGCTAAGAGCCAAGAGATCATATGGTATGAGCTCTAACAAAATTCTATGAATCAATAGATTGATTTAAAAAGGAAAATAAGAGGCTTAATGCCGGTCAGGATTTAAAATAAGAGCTCTGAGTCACGATGTCCTTCTAAATATCAAAACTCATCAAGATTCGATCACCCACTCGTAAGTTATAAATACCTAATTTTTTCTAATTTTTCCTCTCCCTTTAGCCCCTCAGATGGTCGAATCTGTGAAAACGACTTTATCAAGTCAAATTGTGCAGCTCCCTGACACGCCTACCAATTTTCATCGTCCTAGCACGTCCAGAAGCACCAAATTCGCCAAATCACTGAACCCCTCCCCCAACTCCTCCAAAGAGTATTTGACAGTACGATTCTGTCAATCACGTATCAAGGACATTTGTTTATTCTATCCACCAAGCTTCATCCTGATTCCTACACTCCAAGTGTTTTTCCAAGATTTCCCCCTCCAACTCCCCCCAGTGTCAAAAGATCTGGTCGGGATTTGAAAAAAGAGATCTGAGACATGAATTCCTTCTAAAAATCAAATTTCATTAAGATCCGATCATCTATTCGTAAGATAAAAAAATCCCAATTTTCACGTTTTCCAAGAATTCCGGTTTCCCCCTCCAACTCCCCCCAATGTCACAGGATATGGTCATAATTTAAAATTAGAACTTCAAAGCACAAGATCCTTTTAAATATCAAATTTCATTAAGATCTGGTCACCCTTTCGTAAGTTACAAATACCTCAATTTTCAAAATTACGCCCCCCCCCCAATTCCACCAAAGACAGCAGATCCGGTCCAGTTATGTCAGTCATGTATCTTAGACAGGTTTCTATTCTTCCCATCCAGTTTCATCCTGATCTCACCGCTTTAAGTATTTTCTAAGATTTCCGTTCCTCTCCAACTGCCCCCCCCCAATTACGTTTGATCCGGTTGAGATTTAAAATAAGAGATCTGAGTTACGAGGTCCTTCTAAATATGAAGTTTCATGAAGATCCGATCACTCCTTCTTAAGTTAAAAATACGTCATTTTTTCTTTTTTCAGAATTAACCCCCCCCCCCCCCAATAGAGCGGATCCGTTCCAATTATGTAAATCACGCATGTGAGACTTTTGCTTATTTTTCCCAACAAGTTTCATCCCGATCCCTCCAATCTAAGCGTTTTCCATGATTTTAGGTTCCTCCACCCCAAAAATCCCCCAATGTTACCAGATCCGGTCAGGATTTAAAATAAGAGCTTTGAGACACTATTTTCTTCTAAATATCAAATTTCGTTGAGATCCGATCACCCGTTCGTAAGTTAAAAACGCCTCATTTTTTCTAATTTTTCAGAATTAACCCCTCCCCCAACTACCCCAAAGAGAGCGGATCCGTTCCGGTTATGTCAATCATGTATCTAGGACTCGTGATTATTTTTCCCACCAAGTTTCATCCCGATCCCTCCGCTCTAAGTGTTTTCCAAGTTTCAGGTTTCCCCCTCCCAACTCCCCCCCCAATGGCACCAGATCCGGTCGGGTTTAAAATAAGGGCTCTGAGCCACGATATCCTTCTAAATATCAAATTTCATTGATATCCGATCACCCATTCGTAAGTTAAAACTACCTTATTTTTTTTTATTTTTCAGAATTACCCCCCCGCCCCCCCAACTACCCCAAAGAGGGTGGATCCGTTCGGATTATGTCAATCATGTATCTGGGACTTGTGCTTATATTTCCCATAAAGTTTCATCCCGATCCCTCCACTCTAAGTGTTTTCCAAGATTTTAGGTTTCCCTCATCCAACTCCCCCCAATGTCATCAGATCCGGTCGGGATTTAAAATAAGAGCTCTGATAGCTCATAAGTTAAAAATACTTCATTTTTTCTATTATTTCCGAATTAACCGGCCCCCCACTCCCCCATCCTGATGGTTAAATCGGGAAAACGACTATTTCTAATTTAATCTGGTCCGGTCCCTGATACGCTTGCCAAATTTCATCGTCCTAGCTTACCTGGAAGTGCCTAAAGTAGCAAAACCTGGACCGACAGACAGACAGACAGAGTTTGCGATTGCTATATGTCACTTGGTTAATACCAAGTGCCATAAAAACGACCAGAAATCAAAATAAATGATCACATCAAGCATGAAGATAACAGATACTGGTGTAGATGAATAAATGAATACTAAAAATTGACGTCAATTAATATGACTAACTAAGTTTCACTTAAAACAAGTAGAAATTACTACAAACAGAAGTATGGCTAACTCCCTCTAAAATTTCAAGCCCCTTGATAGCTCCCGAAGGCCAGAGCGACATTTGGGACCAATGTGTTTTTTTATTTGTCATGGAATCAGCACAACAAAAAGACAAGATATCAGGGGTTTGCGAACAAGAACGGTGCTATCCTCTCCCTCTTAAATTCATTTATCGTCTTGCGTGTAATTGTATTTTATTCAAAACGATATGAATCTTACCTGTGTGGTTTTCATTTGTCAAAACATAACAAAAAAAAAAGAAAAAAAGAAAGTACGTGCGAAAATGAGAAAGTCTTTAAAATATGTATTTAAACAATACTGAGGCCAAATTTTAGGTTAGAAAACAGAGCCAATTTTGAACAAATTAGAGACTAAGCATCCCAATATATTGAAGATACGCCATTTTGATTACCTGGTACCACATAGTGTCCTGTAATTTACCTTACTACATAACTGTGCATAGATTATATGTCTCCCTTGTTAACTTATATCTTCAGACTCCTGAGCCTTCAGTCTGGGGAGCTTACGATTCAACAAATTTCCGCAAAGCCTCTGGATTTCAGATACTGGTCGAAGTCGAAAGCGCCGGTCTTCCTGCAAGTTCAAGTAAAGTAAATTATTGACTTCGAGTGGAAAACAGTTAAAGTGGATTGGATAAAAATAATTTTAACCAATTATCTTTAAAATTTAAAGCCCCAATTATGATTTTATTTTTCAATTGAATCTTAAATTTATCGCTGAATTCTAGTGTTCGTCATCGTGTGTTTTATCAATATAATATGGTTTAAAAGCTCTTTGGGAATCCTTCTAGAAAAGTCAATTCGAACTCATTGTCTAACCAGACCTTAGTAATGGTGTCCGTATAGATTCATATCTGTACAAAATTCTCATCAGAATCCCCTAGTAAATCGTTAATCTGATTGATTCGTATAAGTTATTAGTCAAATAAAAGAAAGGACGACAGAAGATACAGAGAAGTCAAAGGATCAAAGACACTAAAGATAGCTGCGGAAGACTTTAGTTGAAAAAAGGAAGAATTTCAGTTATTTTCTAGTGTACGATGTCGTATGAAGCCATACTCTAAAAGTGTCACCTAAATCAAATACAGTAAAGAAAGGCGCATATTGGTGTTAAGTACTATAAAACTGAAAAAATTGTAATCTACTAATCTCTATTGTTTTGAGTAATCTAGTAAATATTTTTGGAGTATAATGCCATGTGATATCGTGCACAAAACGAGGGTCAAATCCGCGAATATTTATTCTGCATACTTTGAATGAAAAAATAACTATCCGGAGAGTGTTTCATATGTGTAGTAGTAAACAGCTAATGATAAAATTAAAAAAGAACTTCAATGCTACTAACTACTGTTAGGAGAAACGGAGTTATTCTTTGGTGCTTCAAGAGCTTTGATAATGTTTTGACTGTCTGTCTCATTCCTTTCATCAATGAATCCAAGAACAAAAGGGCTTGTTCTTTACCTTTTGAACTGCTTATATGGTCTAAAGTCCAGCCAAACAACACAAGTAGTGTTCAGCTCTCCTGTAAACTGATCATCAAACTGATGGCACATAATAGTGCTGATCTCTTTGAATATGTTTTCAATGCAGATCCTGTCTTTGTGTTTTCCTCGAGAAGACTGGTATATGACAGGCTTTTCTCGGACTAGAGAAATTAGTATATTTTCAGTTTCCTTATTCCACATATCCAAATCTGTTTAAAAATTTTGCTCTGGAACTCTTTCCCTATTGGTCAAGTTTATGAACTTTACGAAAAAGGTTAACTAAAGTTTAACTTCAATGCTTGCTCACGTAAAGGTTTACGGAAGGTTAACGAAGCAACTTTACGAACTTTGCGAACGACTTTACGAACGCCGTCTGAGCCGTCCTTTATTCAACCTCTCCCAATTTATGACTGCTTTTACATGTGTTACTAATATATATTCTTTTCTATACAATACAGCTTTTGTTGGCTTAATTGTGAGAATATTGAGTGCGCTGTTATGCTATAATTCCTACTTATCCTACTAACCCTTACTTCACCGAATCGCTTCCAAAAATGCATAACTATGAATGCGTTGGTTGAAACGGTCAGATGATTTAGGTAACTAGGTAGAAAGGGTTTAGAACAACGATACCGACCGTGTGGAAGCAACTCTTTACGATCCCATAGAAAAGTTGTCAATCAATGCAACATAAGAGCAGCTACTTGTGTTTTCTTTTACTTTTTCGTATTTATTTTGCCCCCCTTTTTTAAAAACTCTCTATGCGTTTTGGCTTTTCAATTATACTACTTTTTAGGTGTTCCAGAAGTCAGGAAAGTAGCTGGGACTCTGAGTGTGGAGGGGGTTATAAAGAATGTGCAAACAAAATTGTCCAATGTGCCGACAAATATGGACACATAAGCTGAACTTCCAAAAATAAATAGGTAAAGTTCCAAGGTGTCAGTGCTGCGTGCCGACACCTTAGAACTTTAGGGGGAGTCCCCCTCCCTTCCCTTAAATGCGTCCCTGCCTGAGGTGTATGTATGTATGTATTTCCAAAAAATCGTCGTACCATAGTAAAAAAGAGAACATAAACATAACAAAACCAACAAAAAAGACAAATAAATTAAAAAGAATAATGTAATTATATGTGAGATGTATTAAGAGATACATCTTTCACGATGTATCAGCCCTTCATCGACATACTTATCCAGATTCCTTTTTGTTGTTTTTACGCGTAATCCTACAATCCCTTCCGTCCAACTTCTATCTGTCAACACTAACGAAAAACACTCATTCTCAGATCCATCAGTTCCTTACAATTTCCCCAAAAATGAAAAATCTCCTCTTCGTCCTCCCCACACATCGGACAAGGGACTGTGTTAACACTATGACACCTAAATTTCCTCTCTGTTTCCCCAATATCAATCGACCCTCCCCTTAAATTCAAAATCCATTTTATTTCTTCCCCTTTTAACCCCAACTTAAAATATCTCGACGTTATTCATAATCTTATATAACTTGAAATAATATGTCATCCTAAATAGGGGTTTGCACTACTGTGCTCCTTTTAATGGATGTAATGCTCATGCTCAACACACGCAGCAACTATACCGAGCTTTAGGACTGATTAAAACGGGTTGGCTGCTCATTTGCGGTTTTTGAAGGTATGTACTACCGGGGGATAAACCTTTGCTGCAAATTGCAGGAGAAGCAGCAATGGACAGAAAGTAGTGGTCAACAGAGGTCATTTTGCATCCATAGATGCCGGATCGGACAGCAATATCCAATTTCTGCTATAATTTACTAAGAAATTTTAAAACTGGAAGGGTGAAAACAGAAACCTGTGAATGAATTGAAAGCAAAAAATTAAAAGTTAAAATTGTCTCCTGGAGTGGGGCTATTGTTATAATTTTTTCACACACTAGATAGCAGAATTCTTCCTTGCAAATAAGAGTACTCGAATGGGACGGGAAGAAGACAAGAAAACATGTTCACATTTCACAGGTGAGGGGGGGAAGAGTGAAATACTGAACAGGGTGGAATGGAGGAGCGTACGTAGCGGTGATCAGCTGAGGCAGCTTGGTAATTTGACGAGGGGTTAGCAGTAATATTAGTATAGTGTACTTTCGGTATTTTAAGATCAATGAATTTCTTGGTTTTAATCTGTGATGTCGGTAATGCATCTGAAACTACGAGTATAAGTGATTCTGCTTATCAGATAAGTAACCTGATTTAACTGAACTGTCCTCTGAAAGATTAAAAATCGATTTTTATTATTTCATGACGAAAATACTTTAGCAGCCCATTTTGATTTTCGCACTTCCATTAAAAAATATCTTGAAGGTCCTATAATAAGCAAAAGATTTTTTAAAGTGAATATATTTTTCGGCTTTATTCAATGACGTCATTGATATATCTGAATCCCTGAGGGTATACAATCACGCCTATCGGATAATTAACCTAAGTAGGCTAGAGTGTACTGAAAGATGTGTATGAAAGAATTAAATTTCATTTAAGATTTCTTGATTCCAGGGAACATCTGTGGTGAAATACTGGCCGAACGCTCATGCTAAACCCCTATCAGCAAACGTAAACAAACTAGAAGTGTACTCCTGCATCTTTGCTGACGAACTGAATACTTCATTGTCTATAATGGATCCCATTAGTGCTGCCTTTAAGATTCGAGCTCCTCTGTCAATGCCTCTTGCTGGGTTGTATGAGCTAACCGAAGAAGATTCTCCCAGAACTTTGGATATCGGTATTCAGCAGCCAGTTTGTATTAGATTGTCTTACACTGATTTAATTGTTTTGAAACGAGTTTTCGAAAGTCTACCCAAGCAGGCTAGAAGAGCCGCAGCTGAGAAGAAAGTGTTACAAACTTTCCCTGTTAATATGCAGTCGTCCATATTATACCTGGTTGAGATGGGGTTCTCAGCAGAAGCTTCATATAGGGCTTTGAAGCGAGAAGCTACAATCGAAGATGCTGCAATTAGACTATGTAACGAAAACAAGGCATTAAGGCTTAGTTTATTTCAGTCTGCAACTCTTTATTGCTCTTGTCTGAGCATTATTTTGATTGACGATGCTAGTGATGCGGATGTTCCACTCCTTGACATTACAGGAACTCATGTTTCTTTGAACTACAACATGGATCCCTTTGGAGTTTTGTCGAAATTTAAGTTGAGCATAGACTACTATAATCGAAGCTTGTCTGGCTGGGAACCTCTTCTTGAACCTTGTGAGTTAAGTATTTCTTTCAAAGAAAATGAAAAGAAGGACTTCAGCCTGCAAGTGTCGTCAGATGAAACGATTGATCTAAACTTAACTTCCGATTTGCTTCATCTTAAAGAATCTATAAGACAATCATGGCTTCAAGTGGAAAGAGGTGAATGTTCTATAGCATTTAAAAGAAGAAATCCTTTTGTACCCTATGCCTTACAAAACGCCGTGGGTTGTGCCTTAAGATTTTCTACAAATGTCCCAAAAGTTGAAGATGCAGCCAATAAGAGGGCGCCTGATGTTTGGGTAGATGTTGCACCCGGAGAAACTCAAGGATTTTCATTTGTAACAAGAGGTATCTTTTCTTCTTAAATAAATATTGGCTATGATTACTTTTTTGATGGTACACTAAAGCAATAATAGCCCAGTAATAAAGAAGTTAAAACATCTATTTATACCTATTATAAACTCAAAGGTACAGTCTCATAAATCTACGGAAGTTAATTTTTGTAGATTGCAACAATATATTTAACAAAATATTCAAGAACGGTCTTAATAGTTCAGTAAATTGAATTTAATTTACAAAGCACGCAAGGAAAAAAAAGAAGAAAAAAGTACGACCTTGCCGTGTTCTAGATGCTACATAAAGTGCTTTAATGTTGAAAAGTATGAACGGAAAGTAACAATAAGAGAATTGACAATAATGATAGTAATACTATGGCTAGTAAAATAATAACATCGAAAAGCAAAAATTGAGAACACTTGTCTATGAACAGAGTTGTGTAAGTCACCTAACCCAGATAAGTGAAGTAATTAGACATTGATTATTGTTTGCTGATTCTCGTGTTATTTTATTTCTTAGGTGACGAGTTGCACTATCTTGGTACGCTTCTATTGGTTTGACTTTCAAAGGGAAGCGTGTCCATTCAATAGTAGTAGTAGATTTATGAGTGTGTATGTGAAAATTATAAGTTTCTCGAAGGGCTCAAAAGGAATAAATATTTTCAAAATTCACCTGGCTCCTAAATTTCTTGATAATTTTGTACTGACCTTCACCATGTTCTTAATGAAAGACAATCTTTCAGCTACTAAACATTTAAATATCTTACGGATGTATTTGTGTATCTATCACTTTATCTACGGGGATACAGTTCTCCGTGGTATCCCTGTAATCCAAGGGTGATAATTCATATATTTGCCGAAAATTATAACTTCCTGTGTTGAAACCAGTATTGAAATTTTTAATTCTTTTTTTTTTTTTTTTTTTTTTTTTTTTTTTTTTTTTTTTTTTTTTTTTTTTTTTTTTTTTTTTTTTTTTTTTTTTTTATACAAAGACCCAAAAGTAGGTCTTTTTCGCTTTTTCGTTAAAAGTTTCTTTTTTACCAATATTGAAATTGTGTTTATTTATCCTCAAGGAAGAATTTATAAGTCAGAGGGGATTAACCAAAGTAAATCGGTTACAAAAAAAAAAAAAAAAAAGAACCGGGACTGTACTCTGTGGACCTCCAAATAATGTATTGCCAGTATCTTATGAACCATCATAATAACATTAAATTACATGAAGTATATAACATTAAATACTGGTCAGCCAGTGACTGGATACTGTTCATTGTCTGCATACTAGTTACTTCTATTCTATCAGTCTTGCTGGTTTTCGAGTAAACCGGTTTGATTTTAGTTGCACTTGATAGGAAATGAAAGAATTATCGATAAATATTTTTGGAACCAAAGGTCTTTATGGCGTTCTCTTAATTTTCAGTCTGTTGTACAAAAACTTTCTCGCAAATACCTTCTACTCTAACCTTCTCCCCCATCTCCTTTTCAAAGAGATAGCTGTTTTTGAAAGTAATACCTAGGAAATATTTTTAATTGGTAGAATAGATGGTTTTCATATTTTTGGAGGAGAATGCGGTCTTTCTGCACAAATAACTGTAATCCGGGGATCCATATCCCACAGTGAATCATGAGAGACTATGAGGAATTCAGCTTTTGATTGCTTGCTACATGATCGTTCTAGAGTTGAATAACATAATACATTCCCTTCTAAATTTCAATGTAAATTTTCACTCAATGCTTGTTCTTTTAGGTGTGGATTCAATATTAAAGCTGATAAATTCCAGAAAAGTAACTTTCTAGGCATATACTCTCAGTTGATTTCTATATTAACTTTTGGTTGTAATAGTTCAAGACCAGTACAGTTGCAAGACAAACTTTTTGTAACTTGTGTAAATATATATGTATATGTGTAAGTTGCCACAACTTCCCTAATTTCGTTGGTATTTGACCCTTATTAATAAATTTCATTTGGCCTGTATCAAGAATGTATCCAGGATTTTTTTTGGGGGGGGGGGGGGGTTGGTACAAACAAATCTTTGAAAAATGTATCAGAAGTAATTTTAAATGCATTGTTGCTACTCTTTAAGGGTTGGAATTTTTTTTGGGGGGGGGGATTCAAACCCGGTATATGTATATGTATAATTAAGATGTGTAAATACACTATTTATCAGTTGAAGTCTCTGTAAGTTGAAAGTTGATTGTATTAGTTGAAGCTATGGTTAGTTGGAGTCTCATCAACTAACCACAAAATCTATAACTTAGTAACATATGGTTGTTTTTCCCAAAGGTAACGTAAAAATCCCCCCCCCCCCCAAAAAAAAAACTGGCTTTTTGAAGAAAAATAAAGCTAAAAAAAGAACCTTGGATGGATATTTGCCAAACACAGATATCATTTATATTAATAGAAATTAGTTTATGGCTTATGTCAGAGATGGCTAAAAGCGATAGGTATCTTAGGGTGTATTACGTATTGAACTCTCAATTGCTTACAATGATCTCAGGCCAACTCTCAGGGGAGCATTGACAGGTATCGACCCATACAAAAAGACCCTGACAAGGTTAGAAAGATACATTTAATTAACTGCACTTCAGCTAAAAGTTTTTTTCTCCATATACTACTTTCTTTGAAGTATTATACTCAATTATTTAGTTTTGTTCCGTTTCTTTCCTTTCCACTATTATTAGATATGTCTTGAAATACATATGAGGCCTTTAAAATACGCTTTGCTCATAAGCCACTCACGATTGCTTATGAGTGCTACTCAGATTTACCAAGAGTTAATCATCAAAAGTAATCTTTATGACTCGATTTTATGGTTTTACTAAGGGCTCAGTTTGATGATTTTATTTAGTTCTAAAAAGATGAGAAGGGAAAGAAAATTGTAAACAAAAATTGAAATGTAGAGAGTCTGTATTAAGATTTTATATTTTCTTCCAGGCCGAGCGAGACTTCGGGATGGCAGGAAGATCTCATCCATGTCAAACAAGCTTTATCTCCGAGTAGAAGGCTGGAAAGTTGTTGGTCCGATCTCAGTTGACAAGGTGGGACGATTTTACCGTCATATATATCAGGAAGACACTGGAATACCAGCTCGAATAATTATTGAAATCTCATTGATAAGTTCCGCAAGAAAATTGATAGTCATTCGATCATCGGTGGTTGTAATGAACGAGCTTCATGAAAGTGTTGAGATCAGTATCGATTCTACTGTTCAAGGTAATTGGAATATGAACTCTACTTTTTATTTCAATTAAATTCCTTTCAGTTTGATGGATTAGATTTAATAAATTGAATATTATGTTAATTTAATTCTTCTGTTGTTCCCTCTTACTCTTGACACGACTAGTTTACAATCATAGACACAAACTAAGTCTAATAAAAGTAAAATAATCTTTTTTTTTCATGGAATGAATTAACATTTATGTTTTAACAATTTTGGTTCCTATTCTCTTGTATTTTACTACCCTCTCCTTTTTATTTACTCGCTGTTTTTTCTGTTTCCTCTGTTCTATGTTTATGTAACTCCCATTGCAATTGTCATCACCATTGTTTCTTTTTGAACCGTCAAACCTGATCCTTCTTTATTGGCATCCATTTTATTTGTTTTCCATGTCTTCTCTCTTTCCGTTTTTTTCCTTCTCTTTCAACTCAAGGGATTCTGGGGACAATGCATATTGAGTTCAGAATTATTCTAAACAAAGGATAAGCAAGGTTAAATTTAAACTGAATATTCGGTGTGGGATTCAATCAATGCCATTACCTGAAGTCATTACCTGAAGTTTGTATCATAAGAAATTTTAAGATTCCTCAAGGTAAAACTAATCTGTTAATTTTTCAAGATGCGTCTTCTCGCTTGAGGCGAAACACTTGATGTAAGTGGAGCTTGGTTTTGTTGCAAATTTTATCCTTAAAAACTCCTCCTTACTTCGCTAAAAGGCGCCCAGGAAACAGAATTTGAAAACAGTTTTACTCACTAACTTATAATTTTTTTTTTTGTAATCTTTGTCTTCGTCACACATTACTCTTGGGTATCCTTTCTTTTCTCTTTGAGTAAAATAGTAGAAATTTTCCATATAAATCTGCCCTTGATGTTTAGTCCACGGCCTCCTGTTAACTAAGCTGTACACAAGTTCTATACTAAGCTGTACAATTTGCCAATAAGAAGTAGCACTGTAATGTTCATTTGCCTCTAATAATAATAATAAATTTACGTATATTGAATCAGAAAGTTTTTAGCGCTGAAGGGAAACTATGTGCAAATCTACACTAAAACTCACCGCTGCTTATCTGGTAAGGATGAATTAGTCTAGTTTACATGGGAAGCAAAACTGGGACTGTCAGCTTTGTAGCCTGTAGCGGATATTGATTGAAAAAAAAATCTGTCGATGGCAGTCTAACCAATGGAGTCTCCTGCTAAAAAGGCAGACAACTGTAATCATTGCAATACGATGGCTGACTGAACTGCTTACCTAGTTATCAAGACACCCAAGGCTTGACTCCCTCTGATGGGAATCTCCTGTTGAAAATTTCTACGATTTGATACAAGTTAAAAAAGAAAATTAAGATAATGTTTTTGTAGCGACAATGAATAAAACTACATTTAAAAAAAACTTTTGTATCATACTAAAATATACATAATAAAATATTATATAGTAAAGTTTTCTATTTATTTATCAATTTGAAGTATTTTTCTTTTTATATAAAATAAGCAAGTAAAATTTATTAGAGTGTATTTTGAATAATGAATGAAAGACTAAATACTTCTTATTTGACAGATAAAAACTCATTCATGTAACTTTTATTCTTTTAGTTCAAGGAATAAAAAAAAATATTCACAACAGTATCAATACCCAATAGGAAATTAAGTATATCTTCTCAACTGTCATACAATCTGTGATCTTCATATTTTTTCAACTTTACCTATAATCTCCCGCCTTTCTATCTCATTTTTCTTTGATAAAAGTTTTGTTATTTAGGTCTAACTAGAGTCAAAATCCCTCCAAAAACATCCTACTCATTGCCTTTGAATGCGATTTGGTCCACTTTTCGCGTCCGACCTTTGGCTGATAAAATACCCGCTCCATACTCTTTCTCTTCGCATCCGGTGAGCTGGAGTACTGTGAGTCGTCCAAATGAAACAAACGAAGTGTGTCTTCATTGCCTGCCTATGTTGTGCAATTCGTTTCCCTACTACCGGTAAGTTTATTTCTTCTACCAGTTCGAATAAAATATAACAAGCAAATTTTAAATCACAAACTGAGAGCAAAATTCTGTAAGAAACCGGAATTTTGGTGATCTTTTGCAATTTGGCTTAATTTTTTCGCTCGTTCAAGAAGTCTCTTCGGGCCTCTTTATAACCCTCTGTACTTATCAACAGGATATTTATTTTTCTCCTAGTGAACGTGTCAGCACTCTTCCTTAGAGTCAAATTATCCTACGAGCGGAATTATGCTGTCTGACAGCACTAGCTGACAGCAAAATTCTGTAAGAAACAAGAATTTGGTGATCATTTGCCATTCGGTGTGATATTTTGCTCTCTAAAGGAGTCTCTTTGTGCCCCTCCACAGCGCTCTGTATTTACCAAAGGAAAATTTTGTTTTTTCTAATGAACAAGTCAGCGCTGTTGCTTAGAGTCAAATTATCCTACAAGCGGAATTATGCTGTCTGACAACACTAGCTGACAGCAAAATTCTGTAAGAAACAAGAATTTGGTGATCATTTGCCATACGGCGTGATATTTTGCTCTCTAAAGGAGTCTCTTTGTGCTCCTCCACAGCGCTCTGTGTTTACCAACGGAAAATTTTGTTTTTTCTAATGAACAAGTCAGCACTCTTCCTTAGAGTCAAATTATCCTACGAGCGGAATTATGCTGTCTGACAGCACTAGCTGACAGCAAAATTCAGTAAGAAACAAGAATTTGGTGATCATTGCCATTCGGAGTGATATTTTGCTCTCTAAAGGAGTCTCTTTGTGCCCCTCCACAGCGCTCTGTATTCACCAACGGAAAATTTTGTTTTTTCTAATGAACAAGTCAGCGCTGTTGCTTAGAGTCAAATTATCCTACGAGCGGAATTATGCTGTCTGACAGCACTAGCTGACAGCAAAATTCTGTAAGAAACAAGAATTTGGTGATCATTTGCCATTCGGCGTGATATTTTGCTCTCTAAAGGAGTCTCTTTGTGCCCCTCCACAGCGCTCTGTATTTACCAACGGAAAATTTTGTTTTTTCTAATGAACAAGTCAGCACTCTTCCTTAGAGTCAAATTATCCTACGAGCGGAATTATGCTGTCTGACAGCACTAGCTGACAGCAAAATTCTGTAAGAAACAAGAATTTGGTGATCATTTACCATTCGGCGTGATATTTTGCTCTCTAAAGGAGTCTCTTTGTGCCCCTCCACAGCGCTCTGTATTCACCAACGGAAAATTTTGTTTTTTCTAATGAACAAGTCAGCGCTGTTGCTTAGAGTCTAATTATCCTACGAGCGGAATTATGCTGTCAGACAGCACTGGCTGACTGCAAAATTCTGTAAGAAACAAGAATTTGGTGATCATTTGCCATTCGGCGTGATATTTTGCTCTCTAAAGGAGTCTCTTTGTGCCCCTCCACAGCGCTCTGTATTTACCAACGGAAAATTTTGTTTTTTCTAATGAACAGGTCAGCGCTGTTGCTTAGAGTCAAATTATCCTACGAGCGGAATCATGCTGTCTGACAGCACTGGCTGACAGCAAAATTCTGTAAGAAACAAGAATTTGGTGATCATTTGCCATTCGGCGTGATATTTTGCTCTCTAAAGGAGTCTCTTTGTGCCCCTCCACAGCGCTCTGTATTTACCAACGGAAAATTTTGTTTTTTCTAATGAACAAGTCAGCACTCTTCCTTAAAGTCAAATTATCCTACGAGCGGAATTATGCTGTCTGACAACACTAGCTGACAGCAAAATTCTGTAAGAAACAAGAATTTGGTGATCATTTGCCATTCGGCGTGATATTTTGCTCTCTAAAGGAGTCTCTTTGTGCCCCTCCACAGCCCTCTGTATTCGCCAACGGAAAATTTTGTTTTTTCTTAACAACAAGTCAGCGCTGTTGCTTAGAGTCAAATTATCCTACGAGCGGAATCATGCTGTCTGACAGCACGGGCTGACAGCAAAATTCTGTAAGAAACAAGAATTCGGTGATCATTTGCCATTCGGCGTGATATTTTGCTCTCTAAAGGAGTCTCTTTGTGCCCCTCCACAGCGCTCTGTATTTACCAACGGAAAATTTTGTTTTTTCTTATGAACAAGTCAGCACTCTTCCTTAGAGTCAAATTATCCTACGAGCGGAATTATGCTGTCTGACAGCACTAGCTGACAGCAAAATTCTGTAAGAAACAAGAATTTGGTGATCATTTGACATTCGGCGTGATATTTTGCTCTCTAAAGGAGTCTCTTTGTGCCCCTCCACAGCGCTCTGTATTCACCAACGGAAAATTTTGTTTTTTCTAATGAACAAGTCAGCGCTCTTGCTTAGAGTCAAATTATCCTACGAGCGGAATTATGCTATCCCACCTATTTGTTGTCTTTACCAATAACGGGCCGAAGAAAAGAATAATCTGATAAGATCTTTTCAACTGGACTATGGAGTGTACGAAAACGAGCCTTCAAATCTTCATTCGTGTTTTTCTCGAAACAGATTTTCCAGTAGTATGACAAAATTGCTCTCAGATCTACATGTGACCTGGATTCGGTTATTCTTTTCCCTACCATCGATAAGTTTGTTTCCCCAAGTCAAAATTGGGCCCAGTTCGAAGGAAACCATACACATGATGTACATAAATGCTTGCCTTATTTGTCCTGGTTTGGGCTTGTATATTGCAATTAAAACCTTGTGAAACTTCCATACAAATAAAAACAATTTTTCTTTTGTTATGCCTTACGTCTGACAGATTATTTTGTCTAGTAGTTCATAAATTAATAGTTTATAGAAATTTACATCTTATGCAGTAATGCCAATTAAGGGGGGGGAGGAGTTATTTTACTTTCTATCATTTTTGTATTTTCTATGAAAAAAAAGCAACAAAAAAAAAAAAAATCATAACTGCCCCACACCTCGATTTTGAAAAAAATAATAAAAAAATTTAGAGTGTGTTTAAAGTTATATTATTATATTATGAAATCGGCCATGGGAGAAACGAACAATCAAGGTGAATTGATAATTCCCCAATGCTGAATTTTGTGCAAATGAATTTCCGTGCTGGAATTAATGGGAATGGTATCATCCGTCATGATCAGGATTTTTTGATAGTGCTAATATTAACAAAACAAAGTGTAATCTATGGGAAAAGATTTTGACGAATGAATCGGTCCCTAAGTGGGTCACAACTAATGCAAAATTGAATTATCTGAAAGAGATATTTGACCTTTTCTCCAATTATGATGCCGATAGTGCCGAAGTCCCCGATTTCATAATTCGCTGCCCAATTGACGTATCCTGTATTCCTGCTTTAGCTTACTCTCGCCTTACAACTAAAATTTATACGTGCGAGCACCTACTTAATGTCATTTAATGCTCAGTTGACTGCTTATAATGAACACTTTCCTAAGCTTCCTTCCACTACAGCTGTGATTGCTGTTTGATCTGATGAATTTACTGTTATTGCAATCAAGTTACCTTTTTAAGTATAATAACCAGCAAGGCATAAGATGTTTCTTGATAGTCTTCCCGGTCATGAGTTAATCAATAGTGGCCAGGCCACCCATGAAAAATTAGTGGTCAAGCTGAATAAAACTGTCGCCAAAGATTTTTGTGATGCCAGGCCAAATATATTGGAAAGTACTGCTGAAAAAATCTCCGCTTGTAAGGACCTTCGTGATGCTGCCAATGTCGATGCTGACTTTGAAGTGTTCTCCTGACCTTTAATGGGAAAATCTCCCAGCCCTGTCCAAAAATGTGGTCACTGTGTCGGTCCACATACCTCAGTTAAAGTATGCTCGACCGACTAAATGTTGGCCCTCTAGCGGCCAAGTATGCATAATGAAGGATGCGATAATAGCGTCCCTGTTCTATTCAGATAGTAATCTACTGGCTATTCACATTAGAAATACAGATCTCATCAACTATTACTTACCGTATAATAGAAGGGACGCAAGATCTTTTTTGTCTTTCACGTCAATCTTGAAACATGGAAAGAATCCTAATGCCTGCAATTCATGCCGACCTGTAACTGTAGCATGTACAGATAGTAAAGTTTTTGAGTATATCCTGATACCTTTTGTTGCAAAAAAATGGTGAAAATCAGCTTTGTTGATTTTCACACAAAGTCTTTTTTAAAAAAGACTTTTTTTTAAACCAAAAAGTCTTTGTCCCCACAAAGTCTTTTTTTTAAGTAGAGTCGTGAGAAAGAGTCAAACTTTAGCGTAAAGAGCGAGGCGTTGAGGAGGGACAACCCCTTTCATATATGGAATAATTTCTGTTCGTTTTAAGTCTTTATGTCGCTCCTTACTTGCAGTTAAAAAAACATGTTTTTTATTTATTTAATAAGCCAATCGAAATCTTCGTTGTCTAAAATGGTTGGTACCGTTCGTGATTCACTTAGTCAAAATGGTTTAACTTTAAATACAGAAAAACACGATTATTTGTGTTTTAACTCCCGCGCATCGTCATCCCCGCTTGAATCTTCTGATTTTACTATTCCTATTGTTTTTTTGAAGTGGCTTAGTATTTCTGTATGCTCCAGCGTTGTGAGTATGCGTAATAAGCATGTAGATGATTCTAGAAAAAAGACTCAGGTTGGATATTCTAAAATTGTAGCCAGTAGGGGAAGGTTTGTAGCCAATAGGGGAAAGCTTCATGCAAGTTATATTCAAACTTTGGCCATCATGCTTCGCCGTTTCCTGTTGGTCTTCCTAATTTTTCCTGTTGATGTAGTTTCCTAAAATGGCAGGATGTTAGGCCCCTTCGCTCTTATTACCTTTCTATATCTCCAGTTCCTTCTTTATTTGCCTTCACGTACAGAAAAGAACCGAAACTTATTTGCCTTCAGAATAGAAAAATTATTCATGATTATGGCACAGCTGATATGATCAATAAGCTTGAGCTATTTCACGTTAAGCTGCTAAAGTCAGCTACTGGCAAACTGGGCCACACCGTGGGCTCATCCGTCTTTTCCTTCGTTTGTAGTGTTTTCGTATTTGTGTTGTTTTGTCTTTTTTTTCATTCCTTTTTTTAATTTGTACTCTGCTTTTCTCTTTCGTGTTTATTATTATTTTTATTATATTGCTAGAAATTCAATATATCATCGATTAATTATTAATTTTTGATTGAAGTATATTTGTTCGAATGGAGAAAGAAGGAATTCCAGACCCTCCGATGTTGTCACGTGCTATGAGCTCAAGCAGTTTAAGCACCATGAAATGCAAAAAAGCAGCGTTGCCAATGCATACGATTTCATTTGTTCCTCCGATAGTATTGGTCAATCTTCTACCACAGGATTTGGAATGGCAAATAGGATCAATAGTGAAAGGAAGAGTTAGATCTGGAAAAGAAACTTCAATTCACGAGGTTTGTATAGTTGTGTTTGTCTTCATTAAATCATTAGCCCCTCCCCCTTCAGATATGTTGCTTTTTAGAGGCAAATTAAAAACAAAATTTATTTTTTTCTCTGTAACTTAAAGCAAAAGTGAAGCAAAATAAAATTCGAATCAGCAGAAAAAAAAGTAAGTATGATAGATAGAAACGTCTCTTGTTCCCTTTTGGTTAGATTAGTATTTCGTGTTGATCCATTGGAAAGCTAAAGCAAAAATGATAAAGAGGCAAAACTAAGCTTTGTTGATGTTTTTACTTACACTAAATGACGATGTTTGGTTTAGGATTGTTCGACGCTGATGCTTACAATGTTTTTTTTTCCGTTTTTTTTTCTTTGTTTTTTTTTAACAGTCTGACGTTTCGACAATTTGATGTTTTTGACAGTTTGATATGGTTGTTTGACGATGACGATGTAAATCTTATAAGAAGTGAACGCTTGAATTCTTCCTTTGTAGAGAATTTTCAAGGACAGATTTTTTCAGAAAACCTGTCTAAAGAACAAAATTAGCATAATAAAAGCATACTAAAGAAATAGTATGCTTTTATTACTTCAAAAATATGAAGCTATAATTTATTTGAAACAATTTGCAAGATAAAGAAATGAACCCAGTAGTTGCCCACTGGGTGACATAAAATCCATTTGTCGGAGCAAAATTCATCTCCTGCCGAAATCTAGCTTTATCAGTTCCATGATATTTGTTTGTCTTAAATTCTTTCATAGATGGAAACCAAAATTAGAATTTGTACACGAACTCTAGAAAAGATAGCTGACTTTAGAAATACAAGGGTGTGCGTGTAACTCAATATCGTTTGACTGAGCCTTGTCTAACTCAACTTTTGCTCAACTCAGCCACAATTCAACTCAATGCTTATTCAACCCATAGTCCATTTGACTCAAACTTTTGTCCCACAGTTATACCATTCTGCTCAGTTTCATTTCGTCAGTATGAAACATGTATTATGTTTGTCATAAGAGGCAAATTCAAAGACACTATGTATCCTGGCTATCAAATATCCAAAATACCTCAAGGACGCTTGGGGGATGAACTTAAAAATTAGTAGTGTTGGGAGAAGGATGGGGAGGGATTTCATTTTTTCGCAGGTGATACAATATTTGTCTCCGATCCACCTTAGTGTTCAATTAAAATGACATATTTAATATATTTCGGCAGTACCTTAGAAATTGTGTGATTTGTATGAGCTTTTTCCAACATTTTGGGACTACATATTTCATGTACAAAGGAAAAAAAAGGAAAAAAAGAAAAAAGAAAACACTGATACAAACTCACTGGTGACATTCATGACTAAAAATCCCCAGATTAATATTTATTGAATAGCCAAAGTGCATTATTAGGGTCCCAGATAGCGTTTCTCTCCTTTCTTGTCTGTTTTTTAACATAATTCTCAGCGAGGAGAAATACGGCTATTATGGATTAAAGGTTAAGATGCATAGGTCACGTTTTACAGACACATGACAATAGACTGTACAAATTGTGCTTTTCTGCCATCCATCCGAGGCAGCAAATAGAGGCCATCCTCGAATTTAGTTGGTGGGAGTCATAATTGAGTATTTAAAGGAAATCAGAAGTTCATGGGAGGGAGTAAAGAGTGAAACTTCAAACAGATTGGATCGGAGGAGTATGCGCAGCTAGGCTTAAATGGCTTGGTGCTGCGATATGCTATTAGTATTAGTGATAATAGTAATAGTTTTTGCCTTTTTATTGACATTTTCATAGTAAACTGAGAAACAAAATAGTAACTGTCTCTCAGTCGGTAAGAGTGGTTATTAAAATAACGTTATAGTGTCCTTATTAAAAAGGCGGAATATTTGAGATAAAATGGTATTCACACAAAGAATTTAATAATAAACAATATAAGCATGATATATATGTATATAAACAAGGAAGGAAACGAATTAAGCTACAATTTCACCTGATCTAAAAAAAGAGCAAAAACTATCAAAAGTAATGTTTTTTATGCTAAGCAGCTTTTTAAGAGGCAAGGAGAATGTTCTCAAGTGTCCCTGACTTTATGATTAGTGTAAATGTATCTACTTTTCTTTTTTAGGTTGATGTGTTTAAAGACATAGAGATAAATCTCACACTAGATGGTTTTACTCAGAAAGGGAATTTGCTGGTAGGATCAGAAAAGTTGGATTCGGTCAAACGTCTCTGTTTTATTGACAATAAATGTCGACGTTTGTTCCTGCAAGCAAAAATTACCTGCTCCAACCGGGCTTCTTTGAGGGTTTGTTCCTTTATTCTAATCTTTGTTTCAATAACAGTTTGACCAAAATGATGATTGAAATTTGTCCAAAAAGTGTTGCAAATAAAACTTATGTTCTAAATCTTAGGTATTGCTGCGGTTACGCTGCTTTGGCTGCAAAGGGATTGATGGCCTAAGATAGCACAAGATTTACACTCTAGCCCCTTTTAGTCCTTAACACGACCTCTTGCAAGTATCCACCTATTGTCATTGACTGTTTTGTATTCTATACATGAATATCATAGACAGCGCAATATCAGTGCCTAAGTAGAGAATTATGCAACTTCATTGTGTTATTTTTCCATCCCCCCGCTTCGTAAGGAAGAAGCTATTATATAAATTTTGGAGGGTGCTCATTCCATTGGAGATTGAAAGTTCTAACACACATTTTAAGAGTCAAAAGGGATTTGAAGACAACCATTCATTGTCACTCTTTTTAGCTGCCCTCCCCCCAAGACACCATATCAAAATTTTGTGATACCCGTTTTGCTCAAAATAGTCGAAAAATCTAATATCTATGTCCCCTGTGACGAAACAACCTTCCATAGCCCCTGGTACAGTGGTGGTAAGTTATGCAAGTTGCCCATTGTTTGTAAACAGGTTTCGTCGTAAAAAAGGGGCACATATTTTGATTATTTGTTCCCAAAAAGGCAGAAGATATTAAGGTGCAACTTTCAGGGAATGTTGAATGGGATTTGAACTGAGTCGAAACGTGCTATGTCCGTATAGGTTGTGAAAAGACCGTATTACTAATATCTCAGGAGCAGCTTAGGCTAATAAGTTGAAACTTTCAGAGCATGTTTAGACGGATGTTGAACTAACCAAAATACACTGCGTGTATACTACTACGATTACCACTGCTTCTACTACTATGGGTACTATCATTACAAACTAACAGTACGACTACTGCTATTGCGGCTTCTATTGCGAGCACTGCGGCTACTACTTCTACGACTACTACTGCTACGCTGCTACGACTACCACAACTCCAATTCCTGCTATTGAGACTACTGCTACTTCTGCTGCTACTACGATTGCTACCGCTACAAATGCTAATACGACTACGACTGTTACGAATACTACTACTACTAATAATATAAGATTACTACTACTATGACTGTTACTAGTACGCATTAATCGTAGTAGTAGTAATACTACTGCACTACTGCTACAACCACCACCATCCACTACGGCTACTACTACCTCGACTACTACTACTAAGACTTTTGCTACTACGACCACCACTACTACAACTAACAGTATGACAACTACTACCTTGACTCTTACTACTTCTACGATTACTACTACTGCGACTGCTTCAACTTTGGCCACTCTTACTATTACCACGACTACTACTACCACGATTACTGCTACTATGTCAACTACTACTATGACTACTACCACGACGTCGACTGCTACTAGCTCAACTACTAAATCTATGGCTGCTCTGACTGTGATTACTACTGCTATAAAAAGAAACTTTTAGTGTTTTGCCTTGAGTGAAAAAAAATCTGTTGAATCATGGATAGTTTATCTATTGATTGTCATTCATGAATAACAACAAGTAAATAATCATGAAAAATTATCCTCCTTCTCAGCTTAAGTGACCATAACTGCCTTGTCCTTAATCCTAGGTCACATACAGCCTAATTAACATTAAAGCCGAACTTCAGTCTTCTGCTTTGTTACATATCTTGCATATGATAGTATCAGATACAAAGGTCGAAGCTCTCTCGGACCAACGGGATAAATTTAGGTGTGATGTCTTTCCCGAAAAACGCATTACAATAAAGCCCTAGTTTAAACCATGGGTTGCCCCTGACGTTGTGATATGAACTGAAGAGTGAGCGTGACAGACTATACAAAGAATGTAAACTAATTAATCGGGAAAATTCGTGATCTAATCACTCACAAAATTCGTAATGTTTGTCAAAATTATGGACTGAATGGCAGGACCAGACTCCTAGGCTTGGAGCATAAGAAGTTCTTTAATACAAATCAGAAATTGTTAGGTAAAGATGTTGATAATTTTTTATTACTAAATGATCGAGGTATTCTGATCAATCATAGTTTTATTAGTGATTAAGATTGGCATCCAGATGTCAAAGTCATCCTTATTTTGCCTTGCTTCCTGATAGCGACATGGTTAACGACACACTAGTAATCAAAATTGACCAACAATAGATATGACTTGAAAATGTTAGTTCCTGGTGCTGTGTGTATTTCAGTCAAACTTTCTCCGTCTTAAGGGTTGCTTGCGTAATTTATTGATGGTTTTGTCGTTTCTCTGGTCAAGAGCTAAGCGAGTTAGCTTTCGAAGGACTGGCAGCTCTGTCTTATGCACTTTGGCTCTCTGAGAGCGCGTGGTCCTTTTTTCCTGAGATTTATTGCATTGTTCCTTAGTAAGCAGTTGTCGAATACAAAATGCTTCTAGGTGAGAGCTGGTTGATAGAAGGGTACCTTCAGTTCTGAGGTTTGAAATTCTCCAGTAATGAGAAGTTTGAGGGTAAGTCCATATTGGAGATCGGAGGGGTATTCTTCTTTAGGTGTGTCTTCCACTCGGTTGTACCTACCTTAGCTTCCCCTTTTTTCGGACAGGATTCTAAATAGATGACTCTTAGTCTAAACACTGGGAAATCAAGACATTTCCTTAATATCCCAACAAATTTGATCAGAGAGTCTTCAGATCTGATTAGCTCCCTGCTAACTGCCATCTTTAATCAGTGTCTTGTATAAATTTAATCTTAAATTTATTGTTAAATGAGGCTGTTTTTTCCCAACTCCAAATTAAGTTTCCTTACGATCTTAGTAGCCTTATTTTTATTTTTGAAATACTAATGTTTCCATAGGTTTTCGGAAGTTTTCTTTGTGATTTTGCTTAATCCAAATTTAAAGATGGTATTGGCCAAAATCTGTATAGTTTCAGACCGGAACCAGATATAACTTACCATGCTTTGAAGTTAAATGCCATTTTAAGGAGTTTATAATCTAAGAGATCGTTTCCTATGTTTATTTGATTATTTGTCAAAATCATGTGTTAATTCGAACTGTTCAGTCGTTCTTGATTAAAGTCGATCTTGCAAATTTAATATCTTCATAGTCAAGGTAATAAATATTAATAATAATACTATCACCTTGATATTATCCATTACCTTGATTAATTCATTTATATTGTCTGCATATTTTCTCTTTTTGTTTATTGTTTATTATTTATTGGTAGGTAGTTTTCTTCGTAATCAAGGGTATTTATTTAATTTCCTAATTGGCAACTTGTCTTCTTTATTTTTTAGTTTCATATAAATTTTTCTGTTTTTGTTAATCTTTTTAAAAATTTTCAATGTTCTATTCATTTTCATTTGCTCTTATTTTTCAAGTTATAGTTTTTCTTTTATGTTTATTATGTGTCTTTCATCTAATTTTATCTTCTTTCCTTTTTTCTGTCAACAGCTGGATCGTCAAATCTTTGATATTGTATTTATTTTTTTTTCAGGTTACAATTTTTGCCAACTACTGGATTATAAACAATTCTGGTTTGTCTTTGATATTTCGACAGGAAGGCTGTGACCATGATGCAGCAGGTGAAAGCCTTTATTGCTTGTTTAATTCTTATTCTCGGAAAGTTTATGCATTATTGTATCAATGGGAGTACAGGCTATCCCCCCCCCCCCCCAGCAGAAATCACCCCGGAATATTTTCCCTTCGCGAACAATTCTCTCCGGAATTCTTCAAAATCTAAGAAAAAAATAATAAATTTTCAAGACCAAAATTAGAAGTGCGGGGTTGGGAGGGGGGCTGTGGGGGCATTACATCTCCCTTTGAATATGGTTCTCCCTTTTCATAATCCATTCATTGCAAACTATTGATTTCAGTGCAACAAAAATAAAACTTTTAAGCTTTTATAGTTTTATATACCAAAGAAACTAAATTGCATTAGCTTAACAACATGACCTTCTTCAAGCCGTCACGGGGTTTTGTTTATGTGAATATTCCATTTTGAAATCAGAAATCTCTAGACTAGAGGGAAAACTGTGTGTAAAATAATGCCTTTGAGATGAGGGTAAATCAAATGGGGATTCTGATGCGATTTTATCTTGACTTGACTTACTTTGACTTAAGTCCCATCCATCTTTGAAGGTTGTTTTGGGGCCTCTTGATTCACCATGTTATTAATGTGGTGTCTGTATAAGCATCTTCAATCAGGCGTAGAAGTTGGGGCATGTTTAGTGTAGAGAAGTTGTCTTTCCATCTCTTCGGGGGCCAACCTCTGGGGAGAGAATCTTGAACATGACCATGGAAGACTTTTCAGAAGACGAAAATGTTCCATACGCTGGATATGGCCTAGCCACTTAAGTTGTTACAATTTAATTTTGTCAAGTGCGGTATGTTTGATCTTGAGGCTTTCAAACAGCCCAATGTTAGAGATCCTGCCCAGGTATGCAATGCCTGCAATACGATGAAGTGACTTTGTTTCGAATACGGCTTGGTGTCGTTGTTCATCTGTTTTGAGGGTCCGTGATTCACAAGCGTGAATGGCAATGAGGATAATCAGTGTGTTGAAGAGTCTTGTTCTCAGCAGTGTTGACAAATTGTTGTTCCTCTAGATCAACATCAAGGCTTTGAAGCTAGAATTGGCAAGCGCCAGGCGCCTCTTAATATCTGTCGGGTGGTTCTTATTAGACGTTGTAAGGCGATCAGTGTAGGTGAAATCTTCGAACCATTCTATGTTGTCTCCTCTGAGGTGGAGGCTTCAGCTTTTTTGTTTTCCCGGCTTTCTTGAACAGAGCATGGCTTTTGTCTTTGAGGAATTGATAGTCATTCCAAAGTGTTTGGTGGTTGACTGGATGTTGTCGGCCTGGGACTGAAGATTCCCAAGGTTCTCATTTATTTGGTCTATATCGTCTGCGTAAGCTAGTTTATCAATCAATGTTTCCCTGATGAGGACACCTGAAAAGTTATCAAGGAGTGATAAGACAGCGGTAAGGAACAGGTTAAACAGTTCCGGTGAAAGCAAGCAACCTTGCAGCACATCAGTCGATATTTCAATGCATTCTGAAAGGCTCCCTCCCGTCGTGACGCGGCTTCTGAGTTTTGAGTGCATATCTCTTATCAATGATGCTAAGTTTTGTGGTATACCAAAGTGTAGAAGATTGTGCCATAGGCCTTCTCTCCATATGAGGTCGAAAGCCTGCTTAAAGTCAATGAAAAGGTGGAAAATACAACGTCCAAGTTCAAGATATTTTTCCATAATCTGACGGACCATAAATATATGATCAATCGTTCACCTGTTTGGGCGTAAACCGGTCTTATATTCTGGAAAAACAGTTCAAGATATAGATCTTATACACTCCAGCATAACTCTAGTGATTATTTTAGCCGTGTGGCTTGTAAGGCTTATAGGCCGGTAGTTATCACAGATTGCTTTCGAGCCTTTCTTATGGAATGGAACTACCGTGGCTTCACACCATGAGGAGAGGAAGTGACCTTCTTACTAAGCAGCATTGGCAATTTTTAGGGATAGGTCAACAAGGGGATCGCAATTTACTTTTAGTAACTCCGGTTGGATTCCATCGGAGCCTGTAGCTTTGTTTGTCCTTAAATCCTTGATATCCTATTCTATATCAGAACGAAGTTAGGGTGGGCTTGCGTTTGTAGCGATTACGGGGAAGTTATTAAGCACCGATGGGTCTGGTAGGATTGTTGAGTTGAATTTGCTCTCAAAGTGTTCTTTCTATCTGGTTCGAATACGGTCCGTAGTTTGGACCTGGTTACCATCTTCATCGAGGAGGATACTGGTTTTCAGTCCCTTTTTTTGGTTAGTTCGTGAACTCCCCTGTACATGAAGTTAATGTCACCTTTCTTGAATGCCATTTCGCATTGCTCACATTGTGTCATAATATAAGAGCGGTGAGCACGGCGAGTGGCATTCTCTATCACATGTTTCAATCAAATTTGTATATACCCGACTTTCTATATCTAGTTTGTAAGCGTGGTTGCGTTTTTCTTCGCATAATCAGATTTTCTCATCCGCGATCCTAGGTTTTTGGTCCGCCTTTTGGACTCCCAGGGTTGACTGAGTGACATCGCATACAACCTTCGAGCTACTCTTCACAAGACTATCGGTGTCATTTTTTGATAGAGTTAGGGGGAGATGTAGAAAGGAATTCAGAAACTGTTTCGCAAAGAGTAGCGTGTATTTTTATCGGATAGTTTAGTCTTTTAAGAGGTCAAAATCTGAATCTGGGGGGCTTTTTGGAGAATTATACGGGCGCTTTTAGACGTAGTTTAAGTGAAGTCATAACAAGCGAGTAGTCGCTACCGAAGTCGTCACCAACCAAAGTGACTGTGTTATTGATGGAAGGTTTCTAGCGTCTAGATTCGAGGATATAGTTCCATCTGGGTCCTTCCACCTGCGGAGGTCTAGGTTGTTTTATGTCGTGCTCCGTGTTTGAAGAATGTGTTAGTGATAACAAGATCACTATCTCGGCAAAATTCGATTAGGTGCTCATCTCTTTTGGTGAACTGGCCATGGCTGAATTTGCCCATCGCGTCCTCGTCGTCAGGTGGGTTGTCATCGACAATGGTGTTTAATTCCCCGATGACAAACGCTATATCTTTTTTTGGCTCCGATTCCACTAGACCCTGAAGTTAGAGTTGGAAGTTTTCAGATTCTTCATCATCTCTTTTAGAGTCAGGTGCGTATACTTGGATGATTGGGAGATGATCACGGTAAGCCTTTCACTGGTGAGCCTTTCAGGCGGAACATGATCACGCGTTCTGAGATGGGTATTGCTGCGATTAATGACCTCCCAGCCTTACTGGAGATTAGGAAGCCAACTCCCTGCCGGTGTCTCGTATCAGCGTGTACTGACAGTAGAACAGTAGCTTCATCAAGTTTTTCTTCGCAGGTGACTGGGAGGTAGGTTCCGGATAGGCCGACAACGTTCCAGTTGTAACGGTTTATCTCTCTCAGGAGGAGCTCCTTTTTTCCTTGTTTTGCAAGTGTTCTGATGTTGAGGTTACCAATTGATAAAGTCGATTTAAGTGATATGATGGCCTCCAAGGGTGGAGTTGTAAAAGTTGAGATATTCTCGCGATTTGCGGCCGTCATATCGTCGGCTGCTCCGGACGCGGTAGATCTAAACGCGTGGCCATCGTCGATATCCCCGGACGCGGTAATACTGGTTCTCAATTCATCTTTCTGCTCATAATCATCATAAAAGTGAAAAAAGGGGTTTCTTGGCTGACGTCAGGACAGCGGTAAGCCACTCCTCTTTGTCCCTAGCAGGGGCCGACTATATTTCCTACGAATAATGGGCCTCTGTGGAATTCTGAATCATCAACAATTTACCCATTGCTGAAGGAGTAGATTGTGACTGGCGGGAAGTGTCCACACGCCGATAGGCCCTCCCCAGCGCATATCAGAGGTGCCATCCCCCTTTTCCACCTGTATTTATGTCCTCCGGGTGAGGTTGTTCCAGTTATATTTCAAGACCCCTTGAAACTGGGTCCCCCCTTGGTCCGTGCATCCCATCTCCATGGAGGTATCCTACATACCTGTAGGACGTTCCCCTATCTGCCACCTGGGGACGCGTTGAGTGGTCTGAGGGAGGCCCTTGCTGAGAAGGTAACTCAGTAGGTACAAATAAAGTAATGTAGTGGATGAACTTTCGAAATGAATAGGAAAATCTGAAAAGAAGGAGTTGAAACCTCGCAATACAGCCTTTTCTTTGTGTGATCGATCACCCTTGGACTTATTTTTTGTCGAATCGAATTAGTTGAGAGGGGAATATTGCAAAAGAGAAAGGTGATAAAACACTAACCACATGAACACCTTTCAGTTCTTGCAATAGGGTTAAATGAAAGAAGTTACTTAGACATTTTTTTTTTAGAAATTAATTTATTTTTGATTGACCTAAAATATGAACATGGAAGATGTCAATTATAGTTGGCTGAAATTAGTGATAGCTATTCACCAAGAACGGGCTAAATTGTATGTAGTTTTATGGCAATTGGTATTAACCAAGTGACATTTAGCAATCGCAAATTCCCGGTTTTGCTACTTTAGGCACTTCCAGGTAAGCTAGGACGATGAAGTTTGGCAGGCGTATTAGGGACCGGACCAGATTAAATTAGAAATAGTCGTTTTCCCGATTTGACCATCTGGGGGGAAATGGGGGGGCGGTTAATTCGGAAAAATTGAAAAAATGAAGTACTTTTAACTTACGAACGGGTGATGGGATCTTAATGAAATTTGATGTTTGGAAGGATATCGTGTCTCAGAGGTCTTATGTCAAAACCCGACCAGATCCAGTAACATTGGGGGGAGCTGGAGGGGGAAGCCTAAAATCTTGGAAAACGTGAAACTTGAGGTATCTTTATCTTACGAACGGGTGATCGGATCTTAATGAAACTTGATTTATAGAAAAATCTCATGTCTCAAATGCTTCATTTTCAATTCGAATCGAATCCAGGGGCATAGAGGGTTGGAGGGGGAACCAGAAATCTTGAAAAATGCTTAGAGTGGAGACATCGGGATGAAACTTGATGGGAAGAATAAGCACAAGTTATAGATACGAAATTTACATAATTGGAACGGATCTGTTCTCTTTGGAGGCGTTGGGGGTTGTCTTACCAGAAATCTTAGAAAATACTTAAAGCGGAGAGATCAGGATGAAACTAGATGGGAAGAATAAAAACAAGTCTAAGATACGTGACTGACATAACCGGACCGGATCCCCTCTCTTTGGTTAAGTTGGGGGGGGGGGGTAATTCGGAAAAATGAGGTATTTGTAACTTACGAACGGGTAATCAGATCTTAATGAAATTTGATTTTTAGAAGGATCTTGTGCTTTAAAGCTCTTATTTTAAATTCCGACCATATCCTGTAACATTGGGGGGAGTTGGAGGAGGAAACCGGAATTCTTGAAAAACGTGAAAATTGAAGTATTTTTTTCTTACGAATAGGTGATCGGATCTTAATGAAACTTGATATATAGAAGGATCTTATGTCTTAGATGCTCCATTTTCGACTCGAATTGGATTCGGGGACATAGGGGGTTGGAGGAGAGAAACAGAAATATTGGAAAACGCTTAGAGTGGAGAAATCGGATGAAACTTGATGGGAAGAATAAGTACAAGTTCTAGATACGTGATTTACGTAATTGGAACGGATCCGTTCTCTTTGGAGGAGCTGGGAGGGGGGTTAATTTGGAAAAATTAGAAAAATTGAGGTATTTTTAACTTAAGAACGGGTGTCCGGATCTTAATGAAATTTGATATTTAGAAGGAATTCATGTCTCTTTGGAATTCAAGGAATTCATTGGGAAAATTGAGGTATGTTTATCTTACAAATGGGTGATTGGATCTTAACAAAACTTGATATATAGCAAGATTTCATTTCTCAGATGCTCTATTTTCAATTCGGATCGGATCCGGGAAAATTGGGTGGTGGAGGGGAGAAATGGAAATCTTGGAAGCTCGGAATGTCGGAAAACGCTTAGAGTGAGAGTTCTAGATGAAACTTGAAGGTGTTTGTGTGACACCCCCCCCCCACCATGAACAAAAATCCTGGTTATGGTTCTGTAAAGCAGCTTTCCAAAATACCTTCAAACTTGTTAATACTTCCTATCTGTTAAAGGGTAAGCTTGCACCAATCCCCTGATGAAAGTTGAGACTGGAACGTTACAAAGCTAAAAATAATTAACGTATTAAGATTTTGACAGACGAATTTAGATGTTTTGTACTAGAATTTTTAGGAATTTCAGAAAGGCATCTCTCAGGGGATGGAAACGTGAATTTTTTATGGCACTTGGTATTAACCAAGTGACAAACAGCAATCGCGAATTCTGTTGGTCTGTCGGTCTGTCTATCGGTCTGTCGGTCCCGGTTTTGCTACTTTAGGCACTTCCAGGTAAGCTAGGAAGACGAAATTTGGCAGGCGTATCAGGGACCAGACCAGATTAAATTAGAAATAGTCGTATTCCCGATTTGACTATCTTGGGGAGAGTGGGGGCCCGTTAATTCGGAAAAAATAAAAAAAATGAAGTGTTTTTAACTTACGAATGCTTGATCAGATCTTAATGAAATTTGATGTTTGGAAGTATATCGTGTCTCAGAGCTGTTTTTTTTAAATCCCGACCGTATCTGGTGACATTGGGGGGGGGGTTGGGAGGGGGAAACCTAAAATATTGGAAAACTCTTAGAATCGAGGGATCGGGATTAAACTTGGTGGGAAAAATAAGCACAATTCCTAGATACATGATTGACATAACCAAAACAGATCCGCTCTCTGTGGGGTAGTGGGGGCTGGGTAATTCTGAAAAATTAGAAAAAATGAGGTATTTTTAACTTACGAACGGGTGATCGGATCTCAATGAAATTTCATATTTCAAAGGATATCGTGTCTCAAAGCTCTTATTTCAAATCCCGACCGGATCTGGTGATATTGGGGGGAGTTAGGGGGGGGCACAATAAGCACAAGTCCTAGATACATGATTGACATAACCAAAACGGATCCGCTCTCTTTGGGGTAGTGGGAGGGGGGTAATTCTGAAAAATTAGAAAAAATAAGGTATTTTTAACTTACGAACGGGTGATCGGATCTCAATGAAATTTGATATTTCAAAGGATATCGTGTCTCAAAGCTCTTGTTTTAATCCCGTCAGGATCTGGTGACCTTGGTTTGGGGGGGAAAACCTAAAATCATGGAAAATGCTTAGATTGGAGGGATCGGGATGAAACTTGGCGGGAAAAATAAGCAGAAGTCTTAGATACGTGATTGGCACAATTGGAACGGATCCGCTCTATTGGGGGGGGGGGGGTTAATTCTGAAAAATTAAAAAATGACGAATTTTTAACTTAAGAGAAGGAGTGATCGGATCATCATGAAACTTCATATTTAGAAGGATCTCGTAACTCAGATCTCTTATTTTAAATCTCAACCAGATCCAGCGTCATTGGGGGGTTAGTTGGGGGGGGGGGACCGGAAATCTTATAAAATACTTAAAGCGGAGAGATCAGGATGGAACTGGATGGGAAGAATAAAAACCTGTCTAAGATACGTGACTGACATAACTGGACCGGATCTGCTCTCTTTGGTGGAGTTGGGGGGGGGGGTAATTTGGAAAAATGAGGTATTTGTTTCTTACAAAGGGTGACCAGATTTTAATGAAATTTGATATTTGGAAGGATCTCGTGCTTTAAAGCTCTAATTTTAAATTCCGACCAGATCCTGAGACATTGGGGGGAGTTGGAGGGGGAAACCGGAATTCTTGGAAAACGTGAAAATTGGGGTGTTTTTATCTTATGAATAGGTGATCGGATCTTAATGAAATCTGATATTTAGAAGGAATTAATGTCTCAGGGCTCTTATTTCAAATCCGGACCAGATCTTTTGACATTGGGGGGAGTTGGAGGGGGAAATCTTGAAAAGCACTTTGAGTGGAGGAATCGGGATGAAGCTTGGTGGATAGAATAAGCAAATGTCCTTGATACGTGATTGACGTAACCGTACTGTATTCGCTCTCTTTGGGGGAGTTGGGGGAGGGGTTCAGTGATTTGGCGAGTTTGATGCTTCTGGACGTGCTAGGACGATGAAATTGGTAGGCGTGTCAGGGAGCTGCACAAATTGACTTGATAAAGTCGTTTTTCCAGATTCGACCATCTGGGGGGCTAAAGGGAGAGGAAAAATTAGAAAAAATGAGGTATTTATAACTTACGAGTGGTTGATCGGATCTTAATGAATTTTGATATGTAGAAGGACATCGTGACTCACAGCTCTTATTTTAAATCCTGACCGGCATTAAGCCTCTGATTTTCCTTTTAAATCAATCTTTTGATTCTTAGAATTTTGTTAGAGCTCATACCATATGAGCTCTTGGCTCTTTAGCTCTTCTTGCCTCGTCACAAGTGCCATATGAGCTCTTAGCTCTTGTTAATATAGCCGAATAATTAGCGTAGAAGGGGAAACCTTTTCTTACAGTATTTCGAAACTTGCTGCAGATGAAGAAAAAATCAAGAAGTGTAAAGACTAAAATATTGTCATTGCAGGACAAGAAGAAGAGCACGAAAAAGCTCAGTGCAAAATGCCGTTAATGTTTTCATTCACTGATGATGAGGCTAGTGTCAATTTGGTAGCTCGATTAGGTAGTCAACTCCACCCTGGAGCCGTGACTGAATGGTGCAATCACTTTCCTTTAAGCGAAAATGTACGCGTGCGGAGGCTTGTAGCACGTGCTACTGATGGAAGTAGGAATTATGTCTACCTTGTTGGTGTAACTGTAAGACCTGGAAAAGGAAGATTTAGAGATTCGCTGATAGTTACTATTTCACCTCGGTTTGAGATTCATAATTTCAGCAAACATCGTCTTCTTGTTGGGCAAAAGAGTCTTGTTGAAAACAAAGTAAGTATTCAACGATCAAAAAGTAAGATGATAAGTGTCTAAAAATTCACACATATGCATGATGATCAATGGGCCTCCCAATTTCTTGGGGGGAGGGGGCTTGGCAAGTAATGAAGATTACAGTATTTGATCTGAAAATGCTACTTTTTTTAAGATTGACGTTCCGTCTTCCTTGAAAATATAATACCTTTGTGCCTTCCGTTTGAAGGTATCATATCTATATGAAGGTTTCTTTACGGTTTTGCCCTTTTAGAACCCTTGAAGTAAATTATATGGCTGAGGAATTCGTGAACAGTATATACTTTATCTCTTGTATATTTTTTTCGCATTTTACGTGGTTCCATTGTTGCCCATTCTTCTATAGCACAAGCTTTATGGACCTTCTGTGAAATGTCGTATATCTGGGAAGCCCCTTATTAGTGGGGAAACCCTTATTAGTGGTACCACCCATACTGTGTTTTTACTATTTTAAAGTACTTTTTGTACAGAATAATGCCTTGACACTACACCTAAAAAAAGGTAGTACGTCTTACTTGTGCTTTTCCAGAATAGTAAGATTCTAAAAAAAGTACTTTTGGACATGAAAATTGTCTGAGAACTGGTAAAGGCCTCTCGTATTTGCAACTTGAAAACTTATTTTGATAAAGAAAAGACATCCAATGACTTTGAATTTAATGTCAAAATACTTAGAATCTAGTGTCAAAACTAGGTTTTGGAAGCTACTGCGCTAATTATGTAGTTTGAATGTCTGTGAAGAAGGCAAGCTTTTATTAGTTTTGTTGTTTCCAAACTCTAAAAGAGATACTTTGTTTTAATCCTGGCCTTCCTCCCTTAGGGAAGCATTTTGACCGTGACTTTCATTCAAAGCACTCTAGCAAAGCAACATTTATGATGGGAAATAAGCTCTAAAGACTTCTATAGCGTGCGGAAATGTGCCCACTGTGCAAACATAAATCCCCTATAATTTTACTTGGGAGATTACACTTTTCTCCATGAGACAGTACTGTTTGCTAATCAAATAGTAAATTTAACTCTAATGCAGTTGTTATCTTGACTCTTATCTAAACAATTATTCAGAGTTAACTCATTGTTATTTATTACTCTGTTTTTCTTTATTTTATGTATGTACTATACTATTACTACTACTTATAGCTCACCGCAGCACCAAGCCGCCTGAGGCCAACATAGCTACGTACACTCCTCCTCCATCCCAATATATTCAATGCCTCCCTCTTTCACCCTCCATGGAAGGTCCCATTTCCCTTTAAACTTTATGATGTCCTCCTATCCCAATCGCGGACGATCATTTTTCCATTTAGCCCTATACGGCTGGCCAAAAGGACAGTCTTTGGCAAACTGTCATCTTTTATCCGCAGAGCGTGTCCTAGTCATCTCAACCTTTTTCTCAATATAGCCCTAGAAAGCGGAATGAAACCGTACTTTTCATGCAGCCTACAGCTTGAAATAAGTTCATACAGCTGGGTACCCAGGATCGTCTATAGGCAATTTCTCTGGAAAACATCTAGCAAATATGCATCCGCTTTTCGGAGCGCCCATGCTTCCGAACCATATTTTACTACTGTCTTCACTGAATCTTCAAATATTCTAGTCTTGGGTTTCAGACTTATCTTCCTGTTCTACCAATTTTTTTTTTTTTCAACTATGAAAAAACACCTTGAGCCTTGGCTATTCTACTTTTAACATCTTCACTGCTCCCACTGTCTTTACTAATAATACTACCAAAGTAAGTGAAACTGTCCACCTGATCAATCTTTTCATTACCCAGCATCACCTTTTCTTCTTCATTTATACCTAGCTATGGCGACTTAATCTTCTTAACATTAATTTTCAAACATATAATAGCACCCTGAACTTGAAAACCTCTAAAACTCGAAAACTTTCATCTAGGATGCTTAAATCATCAGCATAATCTAAGTCCAGGAAAGTCTTTCTTTCCCATTTTTTCCGTGTTCTCTCATCGCCCTTCCTGTGCTCCTTAAGACAAAGTACATAAAAAAAATCTATATAAAGGGGGATAGAACACAACCTTGCTTAACTCCTGATTTTATACAAAACCAGCTCTAACCTCATATACTACCTTAACCGCAGTAGTGTTATTCTCGTTCATAGCACTAATCACTTTAATGTATTTGTCTGATATACCCTACAAGGATAAGACCTTCGCTAAAGCTCTTCTATCAACAGAATCGAACGCTTTCTTATAATCTATAAAACTTAGAACCAAAGGTGTTTGATAACTCAGGCACTTCTCAGTTATTAACCTAAGATTGAAAATTTGTTTGACACATCTTCTACCCTTTCTAAAACTGCACTGTTCTTTTCATATCACTCTGTCTACAGCATCTATCAGTCTGAACTTATTTCTAAATAATTTGCTACCTACAGAAACCAGGCTAATATGTACTATAAATTCCCCTTTATCTCTGCTCTTTATTTATGATCCACTTTTTTTTCTAAGCACATTAAATTATTATTACTAAGTGCGACAACTGCGTGTCTATCTAACTCAAAATTGCTAAAATTCTGCATGATATTGTCTTTGGCAACTGAACTGTCCGGTCTAAACCTTTGAAATCAGCCTAAATGCAGTAATCTCCGTTGTACAGCCTTTGCTTTCTGCTTTTAGCACCTGATTCATTGTGGTATTGAATATCTATAAAGGGCTTAACTGGGGAGGTACCCTGTGTTAACACAATGGGTTGATTCTCTGCTTTTGCTGCAGTGTTAGGCGACATTCCTGCTACCTGTCCCTTTAAAAAAGACTTCATCGAATAGATGTTTGAGCCATTGATGTACCATCAATGGCTCTGAAGTATCTATCTTTTTAACATAATTTATGAGATTCTATTTTGTCTTTTCTGAAACCAGAGGAGTCTCGAGGACAATACAATTATAGTGTTTAATGCAATTGTAAAGAAAAATACTGATTTTCGTTATTGTACTTTTATTGTAACATGTTGTGTTTTTCTTCTAGGTGTTTATCTTTGTCAGGAGTTTGTCGAAAAGAGTATTATTTTTATTCTTGGTGTCGTGCAGATAAAGTTCATCCGATGTTAATTTCATAACGGCAAAAATAATCATCAATACTTTAATAAAATATGAATAATGAAATACAAAATCCAGCATTAGCATTTATACTTGGATGCTTCTGGTGATTTTTCCGTAATACAAAGATGGTCTTAAGAGTAAGCTTAACTTCCTTAGGTTGTCATTCTATCCACTCCAAGGTCTTTCCTTCGGGTACGAGCAACCACTTGATGCAGGTCAAAGTAATAAATTTGAGCAGTAGCTTCCGCGGGCATCTTGAACCATCTGTACCCATCTGTGCCATCTGGTACTCGAACCGTCTGAGGGTTCACAAGGCAATATCGATAGAAAATGGCACTTAGTGAGTAAGAGCAAGGAAATTATTCCCAGAATCGTTCCGTAGAAACCTTTCGACTTAACGGATTTTTTTTCGCCTGACAGGCATCTATCGTGCTCAAGATGGTGCATTGGAGGTTTTTTTTCTCAGTTGTCTAGAACATGACTGAGCTTACAGATGTGTTGTATATGCAAATGTTTTTCAAGATATTTCGGCACCGGTCAGTCAGAGTCATTATGAAGAGCCTTCCAGGCACCGAGAAAAGAGTAATCCGTCTGTAATTCGAGCGTAAATTCTTACTTGCCTTCCTTTTCTTCAGAGGTGAAATTATACACGGACGCCAATCCTTTGGGATATATTCTGTGTGCCACATTAAAGAGGTAAGCCTCTGGAGCAAAGGCAGAATCATCAACCCCACATACTTCAGAAACTCAGCTGATGTTCCGCGTATTCCTGGAGCTCTATTGTTCTGAAAACGCTTTGTTGTTGACTTGATTTCTACAACCGTAAGGGGAGTTTCGTTTTCATCTGATGGAAATTCCTGAATGTTGGTTACTAGGCTTGCAAGGTCGTAAATAGTTTAATACCATTGCCCATGGTTTTATTTTATAGATTCAGTACCTTTTGAGTAAATAAGTCATGTTATATTTGAAAAAATTGTATTGTTCATTGTCCTTTTTAATCATGTTAATAGTGAAACGACAAAGAAAAAAAAGGAAAATAGACAATTTTTAATCTGTCAAAAATTGTGGAAACCGCAGAAATTAAGTAGAAGCAGATATATATATATATATAATGAAAAGAGAAATCACCAATGCAACAGCAGAAACACATATATATATATATATATATAAAAAAAAAAAAAAAAAAAAAAAAAAAAAAAAAAAAAAAAAAAAAAAAAAAAAAAAAAAAAAACACAGAAGGAGAAAAGGAAGACTGTTTTCCTACATTGATGATTAATATAGATCAGCACTTGAATGAGGCCTTAACCCTACTCATCCATACAATCACATAGGTCAAACAGCATAGCCATACACAATCAACCATAAAGAATAATCCATGGACAGGCAGTCGTGTCGTCAATAAGTATAAGTCGTCATTTACCAAACAATAAAAACAGCAAAGACAAATAATTCAGAGGCAACAACCCAACACAAGGGCTCATCAGTATTTAAAGCCAAAGCTTTTCAATTACAAATCAATTACAAAGTTGTTCATTTAGTGGACAGCTCTTCCGTTTTCAATTTTATATTTTTAAATAGTTTCTTTCTCTTGTCGTAACTTTTAATGTTTTTGTTTCTATTTGATTTCATTATTGAAATATTGTTGTTTTGTTTTCAGTGGGGTTTATCAGAAATTGAAGATACTCTTGCTGTGATGCCTGAAAGTTCTGTTATTTTCCACTGGCCAAGATTGAACAAAAACCAGCTTTTATGTGTAAAAATGGCTGATCTTGAAGAATCTCGTTGGTCAGGAGGATTCGGAATTGAAGAAATTCAATCTTTTCATATTAGTGTCTAGTAAGCCCCCATTATATAAAGTCATACAACATTATTTTTTTTAAAATCTCTTCACATGGATCCATATAAACTATAATACTAGTAACGTAAAAAATATTCTTTTAATTTTTTGTCGCTTAATTTTTAATCTTACTTATTATTTGTCTTTTAATTTTGATTCTTTAATTATTTACTAATTGCTTTTCTCTAAATGCTTATTTAGTCATTCTATCCAATTTTAAATTTTAATAATTATTAAAGATTGTTAATTGTGTTTGTGAAGTCCTGTGGTGGCGCAGTGGATTTGACCTTAGCTTGGTAATACGGGACCCAGAGATCGAATCACGCTGCAGGAATGCACTGCAGGGCCGACGCAGGGACCTTAGTAGTCAAGAAGCGTCGTTAATTCTTAAATGAAAATAAATTGTTAATTGTGTATTTAATCATTCTATCCAGTTTCAACTTATATTCTTATTAGAAATAAAAATATCGCATTGGGGTATTTGTGCATGAATAATAATAATTTGTCGAAGATTTGGTCGCTATTCAAATTGTGTCTGTTTTAAGTTTTTATCTGGCTCTTGCCTGATATTTTTAGAACCAATTAATTATAATCTATCCAAGAAGTACAGTTTACCTAGGGGTTTATGACATTAAAGGAAGCTCAATGAACATGAAATATACCCATTGAAACAATAAAAAAAACAAACAAAAAAAACACTCCAGTGAGATAATAAAAAAGAGAAAGAACTAGACAGCTAAAACAGATGCCTTCCAAAGATACATTACATGTTTGTGTGAATATACTTATTTAAAAGATATAGAAATAAAGAGGAAGGATGAAATGGAAGGACTTGAAATTTTGTCGGTGGGGGAAGGGTACAAACTATCTTTTTCTTTTTAAAAAAAAAGGTTCTTATTAAAGAATACGCGCTCTTTTTTTTCTTTTTTTACCCTTCGTTCCATTTGGCGAATAAATATTATCGCTGGAAAATTACAAAAGACCACTAATCAATGCCCTAATTACATTTCTGTGAATAACAGAAATGTATTTTATGGTTAGGGGACATACCCCAGGCCAAACGGGCGAATCTCATAAATAATTTCAATTAATATTAGGAAAATGGATTGTGAATAGTAGAAATACGTTTGATGGTCAGGGGACAAGGCCCAGGCCAAACCGATGAATTTCATAAATAATTGCAACTAATAATAGGAAAATGAATTGTTACTAACAGGAATACATTTTATGGTTAGAAGACATGTCCCAGGCCAAGAACACGAAATTTCATAAATAATAGCGATAACTAAAGTATAACAGTTCAAAGTAGGGATGAAACCATTTAATCAACAATGAACAGATAACAAACTTTTTAACTGGATATGTTGAACACATATACAGTGTTCATCATCAGCATTAAAACTAAAAGACATCAATAAAAACAAACAAAATTTATACCCAATAAACTAATTAGATATAATTTATTGCTCTTATTTTTTTCAATGCAACAGCGGGAGCAAATCTCCTTGACCTTTTCGGCTCCGGTTCATTAGATTTATCTGACAAATCAGGTGGACATAAGTCATAGCTCTAAGGTGAGGTGGGACATACTTTATTTGACCTCAGTAAATTATCATAAATTGAATTCAATCCAAATCCACCTATATCTCTGTTTATGGAATTATTCTTAAATAAACTCTTTTTTTTATTTCAACTGTTTCCCTGAAAATTTGCTTTAAACCTTGGTCCCTAGAAATCAAAGAAACATCTTCAAACAAAATAAAATGTTTTGGATAATTATAAATATGTTCCGATAGAGCCGATGTGAAATCCTCAGGTTTGGAACTTTGCTTTAAGGATGATGAAATAGAATTATGAGGCTGTAGTAATCTCATTTTTAAATTCTGCTTAGTACGTCCCACATAAGAACTTCCACAAGTACATGGGATTTTATAAACCCCACATTGTTGCTCTACGGGAGTTCGATCCTTTCCAGAATTAAAAAAAAACTAGCCAAAGTATTACTACCTCATAAAGCTACCTTATGACCATTATTTTGTAAAATTCTTTGAATTCTTCACTCAATCCTGGAACATATGGTAAAGAACAAAAAACATCTTTCTTTTCTGTTGTTTCTAGAGTCTCTAGAAAATTTCCTTCTTTTCGAAAAAGTCTGGTCAATTTACCAACCTGGATAATGGTTTCTTATTAAAATTTCATTCAATAACAATAATCCCTCCAAAATGAATTTGTGAGAACAAATTCTAAAAATGCGGTCAGTTAAGGATATGATTAAACCAAGTTTTACTTGGCGAGCATGACCGGAGAAGAATTGTCATTGTTAGTAGGTTTTCTGTAAATTTTAAAATCTAGACTATTTTCGTTTTTTAAAAGAAGAACATCCAGAAATGGAAGTTTCTTATCCTCTTCTACTTCTATTGTAAATTTTAAATCACCTGCCCAAAAATTGAGATGTTCTAAAAAACCTTTTAATTCCTCCTCCCCATAATTCCATACTGAAATTATGTCATCCATATATCTCCCCCAAAATTTGTGTTTTAAAAATATGAATCTAACGCTATTACATTAATATTTTCTACAAAACAATTTGCTAATAAAGGACTTAAAGGGGCCCCCATGGGTAAATCATTTACTTGTCGAAAAAAACCCTCTGAATTGAAAACGATAAGAGAACGTGTTGCACAACCTAATTAAATTCATAATTACACCGACTTCCAAAACTGTTTCACCACTAATTAAGTCCCAATTTCTTAATATATTTCTTTCAAGAAGAATTTCTGCGGCTTTTTCATCAATAGTCGTATACATTGATACTATGTCGAAGCTTGAGATTATAGAATTTGAAGAAATTTTTGCTTCTTTTAGTTTTCTTTACAAGTTCTGACGAATTCTTAACGTAAGAAATTTGTGTCGACATGAGTGGTTTACATAATGACACAAACCACTTACTCAGAGAACGTGTTGGTGACTTTGTACTTGCCACAATTGGTGGTAATGGTAGATTTGGCTTATCTATATTTGGAAATCCATATAATTTAGGGCACAAAGAACTTTTTCGTAAGGATTTGTAGAAAAGTTGAGGTGTAATCTTCCCTTCTTCCTTCAAACTCTTTAACTCGTTCTTAAACGTCTTTGTGTACGAGTCTGTCGGGTCAAAAGAAAGTTTTTTGTATGTTTTTTCATCTTTCAGTAAATCGTTTAATTTTGAATCGTAGGTTTCATCCCTATTTTGAACTGTTATACTTTCGTCATGGAAAGGCAGTGTTGTCTTCGAAGTTATCTAAATTACAATAAATATTAGGAAAATGAAATGTGAATAACATGAATATATTTTATGGTTAGGGGTCATGTCCCAGGCCAAACGGATGAATCTCATGAATAATTGCAATTAATATTAGAAAAATGAATTAAACGTAGTATACAATTAGGACAGAAATGTATTATCTTGTGTAAATTTTTCAGCAACGAGAAAGGATTCTAGACAATGATTTTTAGATGATTTTATCCGGAATTTTAGAATTCTCAATGGTATCGTGAATTTGGTTTTTAAAATATTCGAGAAATTTTCTGGATTACTTCATCCATATTTTAATTATTAGAAAATTTCTTCGAGAATAATTCCTGAGATATTTTGTAGATTTGTCTGTTTATGGCAACGCTTACTTTAATTATTTTTTTAAAACCGAGGGTATTGTACTGTAGTCCTAGAGAACACTAGAAAACATGAAAAAGTACCAATTTCAAATTTAGTATCTGCTTGTTCCTTTAGTATCTGGCAATCTTGTTTCAATTTATGATCAGCTTTAATGCTCTATTCAACTTCTTTTTTCTATTTCGCTTACTAAGGGACGAAATGATAAGTGTGACGCTTTGTTAAGTGCTCAGTTCTAACTTGTTTGTTGCAATGATATTGACTTATTGACTGGAAAGTATATATATATATATATATATATATATATATATATATATATATATATATATATATATATATATATATATATATATATAATATTAAATTTTATTATCATCTTTCCATGCTTTATGAAAGAATAACCTTTTTCTTTCTTTCTTGCCTACTTTTTTCTTTTCGGTCTATCGTTTATGTATGGATATTCTACAACCAGTTCTTTCAGTTCATTTCCTATCATGCTTTCTCTTTTCTCTAGCTTTTTAGCCTTAAAGATAATAATGAAAATACTTTACTATATTTTATCGTAATAATGAAAATACTTTACTATATTTTATCGTCACTTCCAGAAAGGAAATGTAACCCGAAGTATTTTATATAGTATTTTAGTAAATGCTCTGAGCATAATATTTATTTTAGTGATTCATTGGAAAAGAGCCATTTCTTGCACGTTGAAGTGTCTCTCCAAGGGCCTACCTACTGTGTGGTTTTCACTGATGGTGACTCGATGCCCCCATTATATCGCATCGATAATAGGTCCTATGTGTCCATTTCATATTATCAGAAAGGCACTAGCGACGTAAATAAGGGAATTCTCAAACCAAAAGCTAAGGTTCCATACGCCTGGACCGAACCGACTCTTAAGCATTATTTGACATGTGAAGCACCTGGTGGAAATTCATGTGATTACTATTTAGATAGCTTCGGAGAGCTTCAGACAACGATGGAATATGATAATTTTATTTATATTGCTTTTTGTGCGACTTTTTCAAGGTAAGTTTCATGCTATCATTGAAAAGGGAATAAGCGAAAGGGATGAGAGAGGAAAATGCTAGAAATGGAAAAGCCAAAGAAAATGTAGTAATTTTGAAAATCGAATATGTATGCATCATTAAAGAAATAAACAAATATAAAATTTTTGTCAAAGAAGGAAGGAAATTCGAAAGATGATTTTGATGCATCCGATCTGTTATCAATAACTAGAACCTATATGCAATATCAATCCCAGCTTTTAATTGAAGAAAAATAAAATGAATAAAATTCCTTAAAAGTATTGAGAACTTCAACCCAGAGACGAGGTATTCATTGCCCAGTACAAGCCCTTAATTGATAAATGAGATGATATGTATTATTGTTTCATTTGTTAAGTTATACCAATAAAGTAAAACGGAGTATAGACAAATTATATACTATTAGAAAAAATACTTGAACAAATATTTAAGCTATTGGCAGGCTTGGACCATGAAATTGATTGGGAGGAATCACAGAGGATTTTACAGAAACACTAAGAAGATAATAAATTTTGTTGCAAGAGATTGGAAGAGCTTAAACCTCTGCAAGCCTGAAAGCAACTTGACACATCATCTTTTGTATTAAGGCCTATTCACAATGAGATGAATGACAATGATATTCACTAATATCAAGATTAAATTAACTCTAATTTGAACCAATCAGAAAATGCTTGGAAAAATGTGATTGGCTCAAAGTAGTGTTTTGCTAAATCTTGGTAAAAGTAAAATGTCACTGTGAATGCGGTCTTTAGCTGTTCAGAAGCCAAGTCGACAAACTCAATAAAATCATTAACACAGATAATTGATAAGGAAGCCACATAATTCGTAGGATTGACGGCGTACCAACCCGATAGGAAAATCATTCAAGATGTTTGTGTGTAGAATTGAAATGAAATTAAAATATAGGAACCGGTAAGACTTAATTTAAACAGTAAATCTCGAGAAAAATTTTTTTTTTTATTTTTTTACAAAAACACTTTTAATAGTATAAATATTTTGCTTCACAATTCGAAGCCTTTATCAATGAAAAGAATAACACACTAGATTAAACAAATTAAGACTTATAAAGATAAATATATTTTTTTTTTGAAGAAATCCATATAAACACAACCATGCTTATCTCCTGATTTTGGATCAACCTAACTGGCCATCTTGTTTCCTACTTCAACCACGGTAATATTATTCTCATATATAGCCTGAATCACTTGAACGTCCTTATCTGGTGTGCCATGCAAGTATATAACCTTTGCCCAAACTTTTCTATTGACTCAATCAAACGCCTGTTTATAATCAATAAAATTCAATACTAAAGGTTACAGATTATTCAGACAATTCTCGATTATTAATCTAAGCGTGAAAACTTATTTGACACGTCCTCTTCTCTTCATAAAACAACATTGTTCTGTTGTTTAAATTTTGTCCATCTATAAGTAAAATAAATATATATATAAAAGAAATAAATCTATAAATAAAATAAAATAGAATCAAGAAATAATCTATGAATAGAATGAATTGAAATCCCTATTTGTATATAAATTAATATCTATAAATCTCCATCTATAAATAAATTAAATAAAACAATAATTTTATCCATCTCTAAGTTTATTAAGTGTCGTCATGCTAAGCAATTTTCCGGGAAAGAGCTAGGCCTAAAAATTTGTTCCTGTATTACAAATAGATAGCAGAGAAAGTACAAGAAGACAAAAATGGAGTCCAAGACAGAGACAAGTATTTACCAGGAGCATCTAGTCAGGTAAAATCCTACCAGGTCACGACCCAGAAATATTTGTGTTGGAGAATAGGCAACGAACAGCTTCGAAATTAATAAACAGTATTTCCAAAATTGCGCCCGTAGTTCTGTCTTGATTCTTTATTTTTAACTTTAGATATATTACAAATGTTTATAATCTATAATAACACTGTTTTTTCGTTTTGAAAAGCTGGAAATTATATAGCAAATTGTACTTGGATTTTATGTTTTATAAACTCTATGTTCGTTTTTTTAGAGACCTTTCTCCAACAATGGCAGGTCGTGCAACGGTTGAACACCCTCAATTAGTTCTTGAAGTACCTTGTGGATCGAATAAAGTGAAACTTGCGCCGAAGAAACAAGGAGAAAGAAGTCAGTTTTGGCGTATGACGCCAGACGGCAAATTGGAACACGAAGGATCCTCACCTCCTACTCAATTTAACCCTAGTTCGACCAGAAGAAATCCTGCAATGGTAAGTTCTTGAACCAATATTCCTTTTCTTCTCTCTCATTTTTTTTATTATAATTATTATTATTATTATTTTATTATATCCTAAGGATAAATTTGTTATTAGTGACATTGTTGCAACCTGACGAGCTGTGTCCAATCAGCTCATTCCTTTTTGATCCAATAGAACTTCTCATATGAAACTATATCTTTTTCTTTTTCAAATGGCAGAGCTGGATTCTGTTATGCCCCCTGCTCCGCTTACCCTGCTCCGCTTATCATTGGAAGACTTCACTTATTGCTGAAATGTGCCAAAAGACTTTTGTCCTGGAAAGTCTACGAAAATATCTGTCTTTATCCTTGCCCCATTTCAGCGAAAGGTGAAATGTTTTAGCCGAAACCTGGACATGCTGTACCGTGGAGGAATCGTCCTTATGAAGGAATCTTTAATCTTTTAATCTGAGGGTTCAATATAGGCCCAAGTTAATGTTTACTTCGAAAATTTTTGTTGTAGAGCTCACAGCAAATTTTTCTTGTATGCGAGTTTCCTTAGACGAATTTACTATTTGTCTTGGCATACCCATCAAAGAAGAATACGGAAATTATATATTAAGCTGCTAGAGACTATGTAATGCAGTGCAAAACTTTATGGCTTATTGGATTTATTCTTTTTCTATATTTTTATTTTATTTAAGGTATTGGATGTGGAAGCTCCAGCACTGCAACCATTTCAGTACACCAACTTGGTAATACGAAAAACCGATCCTCGTCGCTGTAACACTCAAACTTGGCGTTTCCAAGATGGCCGGCTTCAATGCTTTTATTCAAACTTATATGTCCAGCCAAAAGGGGGTGTTGATAACCTCAGGTAATTTTTAAATATTTGTCTGTAATTCTTTTGGGTATCCTTTTTAGGTAAACTGAAAATTAGGCACAAAGTCTAGGAAACCTGTGAAAAAAAAAGGTCAACATCAAGCAAATTGCTATAAAAATAATTTTCTCACTAAATGACCAAAAATTACATGCCGATTCCGAAAAGTATTCCCCTTTAGCTCTTCCACAGATTTTGAGGTTAAAGTTGAGGTTGAGGTAAAAAATGTTGACTGATTAAATACCAGCAAATGTGATAAGATATGGCATTTCTGCGCTTTTTTCGCTGATAAAAATATTTGAAGTCAAGAGAATTGTTTAGGGCTCAAACTCTTTGAGTAAGAGTGTGGTTGAGGGAGAGGTAGAGCCCACAGTGTAAACTTGGCCAGTGGCAAAAAATTTTCTGTCACGTGTCTGTGGTAACAGACAAGATTGGGTCTTGGTAAAGTCAACCCAAAATCAGTTTAATCTTTAATCTCTTAGTTCTATGACTATCTACCTTAATTCTGCCCTAGGAATGACGTATGGATGGATGATAGATAGACTTACCCAGCAACAAATGAAATGATATCATTTTTATACAATCCTAAAAAGGGCTTATGCCAGATTTGCCTCTCACTCGCTTGGACTATCTCTCTTGGCTTTTTCTACGATTAGCCATGGCTCGATGCCTGTAACTACTTGATTTAAACTCAAAACCACTTTAAATTTTGTAAAAGTGAGTAAGAATGAAGAAAAGGAGGTAAAGTTAAAAGGTATAATTGGCAACATAAAAGAAACAACAAAATTTAGTCAAAGAGCTTCCCTTAATTGAGACGAAACAACAGTTTCCAAACAAGAGATCAATATACCTAGATACAGTATCAAACAGTTCGTGGTAACGAACTGTATGTAAGGAGCGACCCGGCTCAATAGTAACCAAAACTCTAAAGAATAGAATTTTGATACCAATAGCTACATCAAAAGAATCGCATTTTAATGCTGATTTTAAACATATAAGTTTCATCAAGTTCAGTCGTACCAATCAAAAGTTACGAGCCTGAAAAAATTTGTGTTTTTTAGAAAATAGGGGGAAACACCCCCCAAAGGCATAGAATCTTAACGAAAATCACACCATCAGATTCAGCGTATCAGAGAACCCTATTGTAGAAGTTTCAAGCTCCTATCTACAAAAATGTGGAATTTTGTATTTTTTACTAGAAGGCAGATCACGGATGCGTGTTTATTTGTTTGTTTGTTTTTTTTTTGTTTTTTTTCCAGGGGTGATCGTATCGACTTGGTTGTCCTAGGATGTAGCAAGAGGCCTCATTCTAACGGAAATAAAAAGTTCTAGTGCCCTTTTTGAGTGACCAAAAAATTGGAGGGCACCTAGGCCCCCTCCCACGCTAATTATTTTCCCAAAGTCAACGGATCAAAATTCTGAGACAGTCATTTTATTCAGAGTAGTCGAAAAACCTTATAACTATGTCTTTGGGGACGACTTACTCCCCACAGTCCCCGTGGGAGGGGCAACAAGTTACAAACTTTGACCAGTGCTTACATATAGTAATGGTTATTGGGAAGTGTACAGGCGTTTTCAGGAGGATTTATTTGGTTGGGGGGAGGGGTTGAGAAGAGGGGGTATGCTAGGGGAACTTTTCATCGAGAATTTGTCATAGGGGAAGAAAATTTCCATGAAGGGAGCGCAGGATTTACTAGCATCATTATTTAAAAAAAAAAACAATGAAAAAATAAATATGAAAAAGTTTTTCAGCTGGAAGTAAGAAACAGCATTAAAACTTAAAATAAACAGATATTACCCATATGAGGGGCTCACCTCCTCCTAATACCTCCCTCTTTACGCTAAAGTATTTTTAGTAATTTCAACTATTTATTCTACAGCTTTTGTGATTCAGGGGTCATTCTTAATGAATTGGGACACAATTTAAGCTTTAGTGTAAAGAGCGAGGCACTGACGAGGGGGGCGAACCCCCTCATATATGCAATAAAAACATGAGAATACAAAAGTTCTTTACGTAAGATAATTTATAAGTTACGTAAATCTTTTACTAATTAAAAGATTCGTAAAAAATTAAAAGTTCTAGTTGCCTTTTGAATTAACCAAAAAATCGTAGGGCAAATAGGCTTACTCCCCCGCTCTTTTTTTCTCAAAATCATTCGATCAAAATTATGAGAAAGCCATTTAGCCAAAAAAAAAAAATGCAAATTTCGTTTTAATTATTCCTCTGCGGGGGGCCAAAATCAAAACATGCATTTAATTCAAAAACGTCAGAAATTAAATAAAAAAACAAGTTTTTTTAACTGAAAGTAAGGAGCGACATTAAAACTTAAAACGAACAGAAATTACTTCGTATATGAAAGAGGCTGCTTCCTCATCAACGCCCCGCTCTTTACGCTAAAGTTTTTTACTGTTTTAAAAAGAAGAATTGAGAGAAAGAGTCAAACTTTAGCGTAAAGAGCGGGGCGTTGATGAGGAAGCAGCCTCTTTCATATACGAAGTAATTTCTGTTCGTTTTAAGTTTTAATGTCCCTCCTTACTTTCAGTTAAAAAAAACATGTTTTTTATTTATTTAATATAACAAAGGATCAAGATCAAGTACAGGATCAAGTACATGAGGCAGACAAAAATCACAGCAACACTGAGATTCATTGGGTAGGGTTAAAGCTTTTCAAAAATGTCGTCTTCATTTTTGCTTCGATCGTCTTCAAGGTTTTTGGCACCAAATGTTTTACAGTTAGAGCAGCTTGCTCCTTTACAATTATCTCATGCAATACATTTTAAGACACATTACATTTTAAACCATGCTTTTTGCAAGAACAACGGTGAGTCAAACACTCGCCCTCCCAATTACAGTAAACACTGAGAGAAGGAAAGGTTGTCCCAGTAATCTATCTGAACACACAGATCGTAATTCTCCCTGCTGCAAAATCCAGCCAAACTCCAAAGGGTTCAGTCGACAGTCAATATTTTCCCACACCTGTACTTGGAAGTATGATTGAAGCGAATACACTTCCAAACGTCACTTGTTGGTGGGACTGTTTTTGCCTCTACATATTTCCCAGAACTTGTTCAAGTGCTTGTGGCGATTTAAAATGTGCGGTAACAGCAACTAACAGTCGTATAACGTGGATCGTGTTGTGTTCATCGATCTTCTTACGCTGTAATCCGCAATGTCAACAACATGATTCGTACGTAACTTGCCGTGCAACTACTGTATTTTGATGTTTGCCGACACAAGCATCTTGCTCAAATAAACTGGTCTTGTACTAGGATGAACAGAAGGTCATAGCACCGAGAGTATCAACTAGGTCACGGCTTCCTTGCTGATGATAAACCTTCACCGATAGTATTAATTGAAGAGGAGGTTTAATGGCCTTGCATGAGACTTTGGCCAATAGCAGCTGTTTCCAATCTATTATCTTTGCCTACAAAGAAATTCTCCAGAAATAACTTCAGAGACTATGGCAGGTAGTTCGAATTTTCTTCGAGATTTTTCAAGTCTTCCGTCTTAACATTCTCAGTCTGAGTAACACATTTTATGTCGCTTTTCAATAACTCAACAGTCGCAGTAATAATGTTCATTTTCCTCTGGTTTTCGTCGCTATGAATTCGCTATGCGCCAAGGTTTTGCAGTATGAGCCGTGGGCCTTAATTTAATTCGTCTCCTTGACGAGCTTCTTCAAAGAAATTTCGCTATACACAGGCTTTTCCGAAATATCGATAAACTCAATCATGAAACTCAAATTCAGCACTTAGTCAGAATCTCAAACTCATTACCAAGAAACCTAATTCTGAACTACTAACTGTTGGTCATTACTCGCTTCAAAGAACCACATCTCGTCTTCAAATGCTTGCTTTTGATTTATGTTTGCTGTCCTACCTTTCTTATTTTCTGTTTGTCAGTCGGATTCCCTGTATGTTTCAAAGGAAGGTTCTTGGCAGATGATTCCTCTTGTGAGTCTTCTCGAAAAGCACTGTGAGTCTGCTCGAACAAAATAAGGAATCGCTTTTGGAACTGAATTGTTCTGTCAGACGACTTAACTCCTCCACTGGGACTCATTTGGCTTGGCTAAGAATCCCAAGTGCTGGTATTCCAAAGGGCTTCGAATGGATTCGGGGAAATAATACCTCACAGTAACCGTCACATTAGTTTGTTTTCGCTTTTTATTTGATTCGTTTATGCTTCTCGTTCCTACTTCAGTTACAAGAACTTCCTCATCTGCTTCGAGCATTTTTTTGTTACAGTTTAAACAAATCATCATTCTAGACTAGAATCGATCATCTGAATATAGAAAAAACCCGAATCAGAATTTGTTTGAAGAACCCTCAAAGAAAAAACTATAAAATAGAAAATATTAAGTATTTAACACGCTAAATCTTATTCTGCTCTAGAAAAATTATTTTGTACCATTGAGAAAAGAGAAACCTATCGGAACTTGTAGATTGGCGTTCCCCAGACTGAGAGGCGCTCTTTTCTAAGGAGGCGCGGGCTAGTCTAAAGGGAGGCGCGAATATTAGCCAAGATTTTCTTGAATTAAAAATCATCGTTATTATGTCTTCAGGAACACCACCTCCTTGATCATTCGTTGAATCTGCTTTCTAGTCTGTCTACTGAGCATGACATTTTTGCTGTTCCCGCTACACCGACTGGTGGACGTCCCTCCGGTGGTTTAGCTACTATTTTACCCAAGTCTCTTAATGCAGCTATTCTAGCAATTGATACAAATTTTTTAGCTTGTAGTTTTTCAAACGTAGTTTTAATTAGTTGTTATTTTCCGACTGATTACCATGATGATATTTCTTTTGATGCGTTTACTCAATGCTGTTTTAATCTTAGTCGTTTTGTCTCTAGTTTAGAGTCAAATTTGCGTACTTATATTTTAGGTGATTTTAACTGTGATCCAAATATAGCAAATGAAAGGGGTGCAATTCTATCTTCTTGTCTTCCTAATTTTTCTGTTTCACCGAAGTCCCAGGATTTTACTTATATTCATTGGAGTGGTAGTACAACTAATATTTATCATGTTTTTTCTTCTAACCCAAGTGATCCTTTGCCTGTGGTTACTGTAATCGAAGATTTCCCCGTTAGTGACCACATGCCGCTTCAGTTCCTTATACCCCCTTTGGCTTCTCGTCCTTCCCCATTTCGTTTTTCTGGTAATAAGCTTCCTAAATTTTTTGATCGGGTTGATTGGAATCCAAATTTTAGACCGCTTTACCAAGAAAGAGTTGTGACTTTAATTGATAAAGTCTATATCCCTGATAGTTTGGATTCAATGGATAGTAATCCCTCTTTGACCATTAATTGTCTTTATTTTGAATTAATCCATTGCTTAAAGTATGGTGCTGCGGCAGTTTTTCCTACTAACAGGATAAGATTGGGCGCGCAGAAACCTTTTTGGAACCTCAATCCTTTTTTGGTAAATTCTAATAAGGCGGCTAAACAAGCGTATTGGGAATGGCGGGCCGTCGGCAAGCCAAGAGACTCGCATCCAGTTTTTTTGCTAATGAAAAAGAGAAAGGCTGAATTCCAAGCAGAGCTCCGTCGTCATAATAACCTGGTCATAGAAGAAGCTTCTTCAAACATTGATAACGACAAGGACAAGAATCTCCTTTGGAATGTTCTCCGAGGCAATAGGCGGATTAACATGCCTGATACTAATTCCACACCATCGCTAAAAGAGTGGGAAAATTATTTTTCTAAGTTGTTGACTTCGTACGATTCTAACAGTGTTGTGTTGCAATTAGATGAAAGGTTGAAGAATTTTTCAACTGATTACAGGATTTCTGAGGATATGTTACGTGGAGCAATCAAAACGTTAAAGGCGCAGTCGGCTAAGGATCATGATGGCTTATTTGCTAATCACCTCAAACTTGCTCCTTCTTCTTTTCTTATTACTCTACTGGCATTTTTCAACCTTTTACTTACTACTGGTTTAGTACCATCGTCATTTTATATTGGCATAGTTACGCCTATTCCTAAGAGCGGGAAAAAAGACTTGTCATCTTGTAGTTCCTGGAGGCCAATTACTAGGGGTTCTATGATTGGGAAAGTGTTTGAGTTGTGTTTGAAGGATCTTCTTGAAATTCTTGACACTGGTTCTAATCAAGTTGGTTTCAAGATAGGTTTGGAATGTGACCATGCCCATGCATCTTTCAGCAAAGTTATTGAAGAAGCGAGAATCTCTGGTCGACCGCTATACGCCCTCTTGATTGATATCAAAGGGGCCTTTGATAACATTTCTCATGCATCCGCTCTGCTCACTTTAATCCATGCTGGATTGCCCCTAGCTGTCATACGAGTCCTTCGCTCTTGGTATTCTGGTTTAAAGATCCGTATCTGTCCGAGTTCGTCTTCATCTCAGTCCAAATTAATTCAAGTGGGTAGAGGAATTAGACAAGGAGGAATTATTTCTCCTTATATATTCAATTCTTGTTTAGCTACTGCCCTTAATTCTCTTTCCTGCTCGTTTGTTTCATTATCTCGAAATCTGTCTTACATTGCATATGCTGATGACATTATCCTTCTAAGCCGGTCCAAGTCTAGTCTTGTTTCTAATTTTAGTATTTTAATTAATTGTTTAAAAGGTTTGGGCCTTTCTATCAGTTTTGAAAAATGTCAATTTTTTGTTGTAAATTGTTTAGAGGATAATGTCAGGGCGACTCTCGATTGCGGCAATGGTGTTATTTTTCAGTCGTTGCCAATAGTCACTTATTTGGGATTACCTTATGCTGCTTCGAAAAGAGATTTCAAACCAGTCCTGGTTCAGCATGTTCAGATGAAACTACGCAAGGCATTTGGTCTTTTAATTCGTTTTCGGGGTCTTTACCGTCGGGACGTCCTTGGTCGTATGTATAGCGCTGTTGCTCTGCCTCACGTATTGTTCCCGTCCCTCCTCTTCCGAAATTTCAGACCTTCTGATCTTTCGCCCATTAAAGTTTCTTATTTTAAATTTTGTAAATTTTTACTTGGTTTCTCCCTTTCTTTTAGTAACACTGAGATTGTTTTAAAGCTTAATGTGAAGGATCCTGTAGTCTGTATAAAGAAAAAATATAAAACATTTGAAGATAGGGCGAAAATTAGCCTTTTAGGCCACAATTTATTTCCATTTTTTAGTAACAGTTCTGGCTCTTCATGATTTATAGGCTAATCTATTTAGCAAGTGGTTTTTTTTTTTTTTTTTTTTTTTTTTTTTTTTTTTTTTTTTTTTTTTTTTTTTTTTTTTTTTTTTTTTTTTTTTTTTTTTTTTTAAGTGTTGGATCAATATTTGATAGGTTTTGATTGTAAGTGTTATCAGTTATTTTTTCTTTATATTATATTGTAGCGTACTCCTCATTTTTTGAGGGAAATAAAGAAAATAAATAAACTGCACATGCAACTAATGCAGTTTGTAACACATAGGTACATTTTAAAATACTGTGCTTCTGATGCTAGCCTTTCCTGTAGCAAATATCATGGTTCAGAAATGTAATTGCCCGGTAGGGACTTAATTGTCTACACACATTACAATTACGTGTAGACAATACAATACTATCGCGTATGCGCATAGACTCTTTGCGTATATAACAGTAACTCTACAGACAATATCGACTTCAGTTTATAACCAGGGTTGCCACGGATATTACAAAAGTATTACTTTGATTACTTGTTGATCCAAGTAGTTCTTTTTTATTACCATCTGTGAAAGTAGCACTTTTTAATGCTATTAGCTTACAGAATTTACTTTTTGTCCTAAAATCATGGTTTTTTATAATTTTTTCAAGTCAACTTTAGACTATTTTAAACTCTAAAATCCTGGCTGGTTTGCGAGGAATTGTATCGATGACAAGCTTGTGGCCATCTGTTCAGTCTTAGCACTAGGTTTTTCAAACCTAAGGAAATTCAAAACAATGGAAACGAAGATCCGTTTTGGAGCAAAATTTGAGCTCTTCGCAGTTAATCAAATAACAAAATTCGAAGACTTTAGAAAGGCAGCTTGCTGGGTGCAAACACTGGTAGTGTAAACACTGAACACCCAGTACTATGGATCCCTAACCATCGCCAAAAACTGCTTTATCCTATTTGAGTTATTCGGATAGTATATGAAATAATACAAATAAACTTCAGTTAAAATTAGTTGCAAGAATCTTCAAAGACAAGGGGCTAAATAGCAAATATGAGGTATTTGACACGCGAAACTTTATTCTGCTGAGGCAAAGTCACAGTTTTAGGTAAAGTCGAATTCCTGTACCTCGAGCCTACTTCTGTGTCTGTCTTTACCTCTACCAGTAAGTTGGAAAACATAAATTTCAGACTAAGAATCGGAGACGCGAAAATCCTTCGGGACTTGTGAACGGTGACGATTTTCGAAAAAGACTGGCTTTACGTGCCTTGAATTAGACTCAGAGACTACTTTAATGATAATAATAATTTATTTTTAACCCACATCATAACAAGTTATGGCACTTGTGGAGTAACAAAAAGAAAAACAAATGAAATACACTACAAGTAAAATACACTACAAATAGAAAAAAACATTAAGCTACAATGAGATTAACCGAACAGACGGACCAAAGGATGATGAGGCGATAAACGATAAAAAGCTGATTCCGACAACCTTCCATACATGAGGGCCAACTTTGCACTTATATCAGGGACATCAAACTCACGAATTATCTTTCTATTGCTATACCAAGGGGGGAGATAAAGTAAAAATTTACAATATCTGAAATAAAAAATCCGAATCTGATGAACATCATTTTTCTTTAGAAGGGGATAAAGACCAGAAAGATAAAGGACAGAATGATCACAAAATGTAGCATATAGTCTACCGAGTGCACGTCTATTATACTTCCCTCGATTAGCAACTATCTTAGAATAGCCCGTTTGAATTTTCTTTTGAACATCACGAACAGTGCACTGCCGTAGGCAAGAAATTGAATTCATAACAGTAATACCCAACCACCGAAAGGTGGGAACAAAGGGTATTGAAAAACCACGACAAGCTAAGGGAGCATTAGAGGAAGTCGGACCATTAAAAACTAGAAATTCACATTTCTCAACATTAAGAGAAAGACCAATATTAGAAAATAGACGTGAAACTTTTGAGACCATAAACGAGAGACCTTGCTTATTTTTACACAAAAGTAAAAGGTCATCTGCATAAGCAAGATAAGAAACATCTGAGAGTCCAATAAAATAATTTGATCTAATTTCATCTAAAATACCAGAAATGCACATTTTGAATATACTAGGTGATAAAACCCCTCCCTGCTTGACACCTCGACATAAACGGACAAACGGAGATACAGATTTATTAATTCGGAGCAAAGAATTCTCATACCAAAAACGAAGAAGAAAAATGACTGAAAAATTTACACCATTATTAAAAAGGAAAAAAAAAGCTTGACTGTGAACTACATTTTCAAAAGCTTTAGAAAGGTCCAAAGTACACATATAAAGTGGCGACCCCTCAGCCATGCTATTCTTAAGGGCGGAAGAAAGAACACGGTGTGCATGTTGACAACCAATACCAGCTTGAAACCCGAATTGATTCGATCCGAAATTTATATTTTCATTTAAATGAGGAATTAAAATATATTCAAGGATTTTACTCAAGTTACACGTAGTGGTTATAGGGCGATAAGATGAACATTGAGAAGGGAGTTTTCTCCGCTTTAGAATTAAGGTGACATTTCCACAGAGAAAGCTATCCGGAACCAGAGAAGATGTTAAACACATTTGGAACAACAACTGCAAATGAAATAAAAGAACAACACACTTTGGATTTATATTATTTACACTAATACCATCAATATAAATGGATGAAGATTTCAGTTGCTTAATTGCATTTTCAACAGCAGTTATTGATACTGGAATAATATGGCCCTGATGAAGCGAAGGCGGTAAAATTTTAGAAAGTAACCGAGAATAATGTGACTGCACAAAAAAATTACCCTCTCCAACCTCATTTCAAGCTGCTGTTATGTTCTGATGTATACACGGATATTAAATCAAGCCCCTAAACTACCTCCTAAATTCGAGATTGTCTGTTCATGACTGTTTTCTTTATATTGAGGAATTTAGAGCGATGGCATATTAATGGAGAGTAAGACTTTCGGGTCCTGGTCGTAGCAAATGTATATCTCCGAAGAATCCTTAATATACACTAGCAAAAATAACAGTTCGAATAAGGATAAATGCTTTTATTAGACAGTAAAAAACCATAAAAAAATATACCGGATATTTCAACTACATGTGCAGTGATTGTCAGGTATGTCTGCTTAGCATTTCTGCTGATGACGATCACTGTACATTTGATTAAAATGTCCAGTATCTTTTTTGATTGTTTTTTCACTGTCTAGTAAAAGGATTTGTTCTTATTCGAACTGTTGTTTATCGTCATGGAAAGGCAGTGTGGTCTTCGATATTACCGACAGTATACGCTAGAAAGATCGAGTCCCTAATGTTGATATCCGAAAAATGACCAACCAGCCTCTTATTACAAGTATCATGGGCCAAAGTCGCTGGTAATATCTTGACTATGTTTGCAATCTTCCAGTGGCAACCTGCAGGATTGAGACTGAAGAGTTTTCCTAGTAGCATGCTATGTCGTACTTACCAGTCAGATCTCCGCTTTCTCAACACTTTCCTGCAATCTGATCGGGAAGATGTGCTGGCGCAGCAGGATATCACGAAGACTGGAGCCTCCTTGTCAAATCCCTAGGCACCTTTTGAAAGACAAGAGGATATAAGGTCTACGGTAAGGTAATTGAGAACACAGTATATAGGAGAAAATACCGAAAGGAAAATTTTGGTAGCTATCTGCCTACAAATAAAATCAGATTTTCCCACAATAGGCTCTGAATCTCCACAAATTCTAAGATTAAGATTATAATGAAGATTTCAATTCTTTTTTGTGACCCGCATATCAATTCCAACATACTGGTCCTGTCATAGTGTAAAGTGCTAAGGTCATTATTTGGTATATTTGATTGATTATCAAATATTTTTTCTTAATTACTAACCATTTTTATAAACATGAACCCTTTTCTTACCTATTATTGGTCAAACTGTAAGTACTTATATGATTTGTTACGAATGCTAATATCTACTTGTAAGGGCGTAAGGGGGACTTTCTCTCTAGTTCGCTTTATTACATCGTTTTATGCCGTATATTGACTCGCATATTGAATTAGAAAAGTATCCTCTAGGGAGCTTTAAGAGTTAAACTGAAAACAGGTAGACGACATTTGTTTTTTGTTTGTTTTTTTTTTATCGGGGAAACTGATTGCAATTTATAGTCTTAAAAGTTTTTTCTTTTTTTTTTACGAAGAATATAATTTCGTTTTTCTTGCCATGGTGTTAAAATCCTAACGTTCAAACTCATTCTGTTCATATCTTTTTTTGTCCTATGTAGACCATATGCTGATGTAGTAATTGGGCCCTCTCAGCCAGTTACTCGGTTGTACAGAGGAGAAAAGGGAGATTTGCCTGCCGAACAAGCAATTGAGCTTCAAAAGTTTCGTCCCGGATCTGGATCCCTTTGTGCCCGAATTGAAGCGGCTGGACCAACAAGAGTGCTAGTTATAACAGACACAAAAGAGGTAAATTTGTTCATATTCAGTGTTTGTTTTCTAGTTAAGAGGGGCGATATAGTATTTATAGCCTTGCTGTTGAAATCCAAGCCTGCTGTGTCAATTTACAATATTTTCAGGTCGGTATGCCAATTACTATTATAGACCTAGCTGGTCAATTGTTTAACCCTGAGAAATTTCTATAAGTATCCTTCTTGATTAATTGCAATTTCAACTCATTGTATATATTATTACTCATTTACATAATATAGATGAAGGAATAAAATAAGGAATATCTGGGGTTCTTTTTTCAAGACAATTATTGAAGTTGTTTATTTGCATATAAACTACCAATGCTAAATTAGTTGCTCATAGCTTGTTTTCGATTCTTCTTTCTTTTTCTTTTCATAGCACACCTTAATTTTTCTTTTTTACTCCAATCTCTAAATCAGCCTTGGTTGGAAACCCTGTCTATGGCTATTGTGAAGCACGGATATATAATAGATAGGTAAGAATGGGTTACCCTCAAAAAAAGAAAAGGTAAGGAATACAACATTAGACTTTACAGTCCTTGCCGATGGTGCTGATTTCTTTTTTATCGCCATTCTCCAAGGAAGTGCAATGGGGGTCGGGGGCCAGCCATCTTTTGCTTTTGCTCACCCTTCCTGTTTGCCTTCCCAAGATTTTCCCAGGTAACCACCTATATCAGGGTCCTATGTAGCTGAGCTTATAGACTCACACTACTGACCCCTCATCCAAACAAAATAGCCTAAATCAGAATACACTGTGTGCGTGCAGATTGTCAAAAAGTCGTAACAGCAGAACCCCTGCTAATTCTAATACTATTCATATAAACCAAATTAATTTAAAGGCAATTATGTTGTGAAAATGACGCAGATGCAATAGGTAAGGAATGGAATAGGATTTTAAGTTGAAATTTTCAGGGAAAAATGAGGGGGATGTAAAACAAAATGAAAAAAAATTCAGGGTGTTACGTTAGACTTTCAGATCACAATTTTGGTGATGTTAAACTAAGTGTGGGCACTTCGAAATGGTGGTACCCACGGAGAGAGAATTTTCACCTAAAAGGTTAGCAACTTGTTTGTTTTCGATTAGCCCAAAACGTTGTGCATAAATACGGTCTAAAATAGTATCTTAATTTGATAAACCCACAATATCTCTATTAAGTCTTTAAGGTAGTATTCCATAAGTCAGAGGTGCATATCAGTATTTACTAAAAGATGTATGATGTGACACGTTATTAAACAAGAAGTAAATGCCAACATACTGTGTCTTTTGTTTTGTGGCAAAAAAAATGTTGCAATTAACCGCTCAAATTTTGCAGTATTCTCCAAGCGTATTTAGTTTTGCGGTAGTATTGTGGATGGAATATTGAGATTTGACATTATCTAGTATTGAGTATCCTAGCGTTCAGTTCGCAGTAGAGGATGTGTGATATATTTTCTTATACTTTTCTTTTTAACAGTGCCATCTTTTTTGTTTATAGACGTCAAGCTATCGAGATTTTACTCCGAAAGAAGATTCATATATGGATAGTCAAGACAACAATGCTTCTAACACTGACAAACAACTGCAAATACACTTCAACCTTGTAGGAGGTTTAAGCATGGATATAATCAGTGGTAGTCCAAGAGAAGAATTGGCATATTTCGAAGTAAGTGTCCAATACCGCTGTACGTGTAACTGGACCCTGGTCATATCAAATCATTTAACTGAACCCTCGTTCAACTTATTTTTGAACGCCTAGGGCAAGAACCAAGACGTACAGATTTATGTCAACGCTATTCAATAGCCCTTGGTTGGCTGATCAAAATATATGAGATTCATTTTTCCATGCGCAAATTAGTTCATACGATACCGCGTTTAAATATTTTTAAGAGGTGGACAACTTCAGCGTTGTGATGCACGTTTAGAAAAAAATTCGATTCAAATTTTAAGACAAAAGAGAGACATGTAAGAAACAATTAGCTACTAGTAACAAGGTAATTATAAGTAACAATTTCCTTGGTTATCTTTGTGATGATTGTTTAGCCTCTTTTACTAGTTGCTGTGCCTAGTATTTACTTCCGATTCTTGTTATGGTGCAAAAATTTGGGTTCCATATCCCCTACAGAGAGGGATGTTCATATAAGAGTCGATTATAATTGTATGGTCATCTTCTTGGTTAAGGGGTTAGATTCATGGGTTAGATTTATTGCGCGTTGTTAGGTTTTCCAGGTTGCTTCGCTTTGGATTCGAATCTTGAATTTTCTTTCTAGTCACTTTTTATGAGATAAATGCCCTTTTTGTAAACTTAACTTCATCTTTCCTTTTAATTGTTTGGTTTTCTTCAGGGAAAGCTCCTGAGGGAAGGCTTTTTCGCGGGGACTGTGGTTGGCAAAGTCGGGACTTTGTTTTAATTGTTAGACCCAGTCACTATTTTGAATAAAGTAGCTGTTTCAAAATTTTGATGAGTGTCAGGGGGGCATCTAAAAAGGACAAGGGGTCCTTTGCCCACCAAGCACTTTTTAACATTCCCTGAAAGTTTCAACTTAATACCCTTAGCTGTCCTTGAGATAATGCTGATGTGCCCTCTTGGCCGCCAGCATTCAGGTAGTGTGTCTCGATTTTGCTAAGAAACCCCCTAAGCATTTCCTGGAAGCGGTCACAGGCAGAAGTAGCTGCAGTCTACAGCAATCGCAGTCACAGTCGCAAGTTACCACAGTAGCAGTCATAATTAATCTCAATCACAATCACAACTAGTCGCAGCTGCAGCCACAATAGTGGCAGTAGTAGTAGTGGCCATGGCAGTTTCAAGTTAATACCCTTAGCCGTTCCTAAGACATATAGCTTCTCTCTTCTGACTGCCTGGATACGAAGACCCTGCTCTAACGGTCATTCCTAACTTGTACGCTTCTCTCCTTATCGGACACGAAACCAAGTGTTTGTACCCATAAATACATCTGTAGTAGATAATAGGTACACCAAGTAGCAAACAATGATGACCGCTAATCTTAGAGACGACCAAGGTGCAACACCCGTTTTTCCTCGTACACCAATACCTGATTTTGCGTCGGGATTACGTTCCAAACAACCAAGACGCAAATTGAAATGACACAAAGTGAATTAATATTTTCTATTGCAAACAATGTAAAGAATGAAGATAGGTTACAGGGTTACGAGAATACTACTTTTTAAAAAGAAAATTGAACAAAGTTAACGTTAAAAAACAAAAATAATGTAAAATTTTATTACATACATACAAAAAGCTAAAATTTTATCCAATTAAACCAAAATACACTATTGTATTCAATTAATTTATAAAAACAAAATTAAACTTAATCAAATTCTGATGAATCTATTCTGATGAATTCCGGTAGTAGTAAAAAGACAAAGATAAAAATCACTCGGAAAGTGACGAGTAAGAGCCAATAATATCCCTCACAAGGTGTGGCACACGTAATCTACAATGCATGAACTAATTCTCCCCTTCACCCCTCATTCAATTTTAGCCAAATTGGCGCCGAAAAATAGATTTTTAACAGGGATGGGTTACCCTTTTAACCCTAAAAAGGGCATTTATTTGATAAAAAGGGACTAGAAAAAAAAAATTCAAGACTCTAATAAAAACGACACAACCTGGAATACCTAACGACGCGCAATGAAAATTAGTATTAATTGAGCAGTGACGCAACTTCGGAAAAACGCCAAACGAAACAACACAAAGCGAGATATTTGTGTATTAAAATTTGAACGAGATTTTATTCCCTTTTTATTGTGAACCCCAACACTAAAGTTTCCATTCCATTGAAATTTATATAATGCTGAATCTAACCCCTTAAACAAGAAGATGATCATACTATTTCAGTCGAATCTTATATGCACATCCCTCTTTGTAGTGGACACGAAACTCGAATTTTTGCACCATAAGCAGAATCGGAAGCAAATAATAGGTACACCAACTAACAAAAGACGCCAACCAATCATCACAAAGATAACCAAGGCAATTGTTACTTATAATTGCCTTGTTAATAGTAGCTAATTGTTTCCTACATGTCCCTCTTTTGTCTTAAAAATTGAATCGATTTTTTTTTCAAACGTGCATCACAACACTGAAGTTCTCCACCCCCCTAAAAAAAATTTTAAACGGGGTATCGTACGAACAAATTTGTGCATGTAAAAACGAATCTCATATATTTTGTTCAACCCATCAAGGGCTATTGAACAGCGTTGGCAAAATCTAAACGTCTTGGTTAAAAAGTAGATTTTCTTACAGCGGGCTTATTTCCTAATATCACTACTTCACAATATCACTATTAATATCACTAAAAAGGAGCAAAGGTAATTTTGAAACTGATACCTGTCTGCTTACCTGTTAGAATCCAGCTTTCCAGTTGAAAACAAAAACACAACTCCATGGAAAGAAACCTTGGGTATACTATAGACCTTGGGTAGACTATAGTAGTAGGGTCTATACACTATAGATCCCACTGCATCTCACACATTTTAGGCTCTGGCCTGATTACTGGCGAAAAATGGCCGTCTCGGCCAGTACAAAATTAAACACTGCTTTCCAAAATGTTATGTTATACTCATCAATTCGGCCTAAGGCCAACCCTGATCGTAAAAAACATAGAGATTACACCGTCTGTCCACGAATTTCTAGCAATAAGCTGGAACCGCAGATCAGCAAATAAAAGAAAACAAGACAAAGCCAAATAGATGGTCAAACCCGCCAGAGAAGGAAAAAAATTTGACATGTTGACTTAGTAATTTTTAACGTTTCCTTTAATTGGGCTGGCAAAAGATGCTTACAAGAAAGACACGACACATTAAATATGCAGATAAAACCTTGGGAGGATCAGAGTGCTTCCTCCTTCCCCCTTAAGAAAATACAGTTTATCATTCTGTTTTACACTACTGCTTCTACTAACAACTCACCATAGCACCAAGCCACCTGAGGCCAACACAGCTAGGCACGCTCGTCCTCCTTCCCTTATTCTAGTCGCTTAAAAAAAAAAAAAAAAAAAAAAAAAAAAAAAAAAAAAAAAAAAAAAAAAAAACTCGAAACGTCTTTTGAAAAACATTTGATAAATTGAAAAAGAAACACCTCGATAATTTGAATTTGTAACATCTTGGTTGGTTAACTTGGTTAAAGTCATTTGGACGACTTGATTGACAATACTGTATAAAAACATATAAATTCTGCTGGATAGCATTGATAAAAGTGAGAATGCGAAAATATGAATGTGAGTTCTACCCCCCTACATAACTGCATCAAAAAGTGGGCTTGCCAAGGGAATAGAAAACCCCCCATGATTGTCATTCACCAGCTTTAGCAGGATCTATCCCTCTAGACAGAGTGTTTACTTCTACCAAACTGTGATGAGTTTACCATTTGAGTATTTTGTTCATATGGACGTTGAAATTGCTGTCAATGGTGCTTTAACCGATGTCGAATTCTTGGCTTTTCAAGATGATTAATTAAAAAAAGAAGAAGTTTTTTGGGGGGAGTAAAGAGCGAAGTTGAAACTTAAAACGAATAAAAATTATTGCTTCACAGTCTATTTAACATATATCAATAAAACTAGTACAAATAAACCCAATAATTATGTTTTTCTATGTTTGTAGGATTATAGAAAACTAACACTTTACTGAAAACACAGAAACCAAGCATAAAAAACAAGAGTGTTGATTAATTAGTTAAAAGTGAGTACGTAGCCTAACAACAACAAATTAATCTGTAAAGCTTTTCAATGTCTTACACCAGCTGTGATATCAGTAACTTTCAGAATACAATTAAAATTGTCTTAAAAACATAAGCATAAAATTAAATACTTTTTTAATAACCGCAAATTCACTGAACAGCAGACAGAAATATTGGATTGATTTATCAAGTAACCAGTTATAATACCAATTGTGAGTAATTAACAATCTTGAATTGTAAGAAATACACTTTAGTATTGCTAAAAAAATGCTTTATTTTTATACTGTAAAAAGTGACCTTAATCGGTTTAGTTCTACTCTACCAAAACTTCTATATTGTTTTGTGTATATATATATATATATATATATATATATATATATATATATATATATATATATATATATATATATATATATATATATATATATATATATATATATATATATATATATATTTATTTATTTATTTATATATATATAATATGAACAATAAATATAACAACAAATAATCCTTCTTTGAACATACAACTTTGAGTGGTTCCAGAATCATATGCCTACACGTCTCTAACTCCTAAGTGGCAAGGGGGTGGGGTCTGGGGCGTATTTTGTTTCGAAAATAGTGTACGGAAAGTTTCACAATTCACCAAAAAATTAACAAAAACAGTGAATTAGCTGAAAAATAATCATATATAAGGCGCAAAACCATGATTGAAATAAAAATGCCTAATTAAGGAACTGAACTCTTGCCATTCTGAATCAAAGGCTGATGATCGAATTCAATATATTTGTTCTTGTAGGACCAATTCGTGTAACTTGCAGCCCTTTGCCCAAATACTATGGAGAATTATGTCAGTACCAAAAGTCTAGTTATTGGACCTCATTCAGCAAATACATTTGTAATTGGCTTAGCTTTTATACAACATTGAGTGAATAAAAGCTTCTATTATAAAGAGTGAGAGCATTAAACTAAAAGCTTCTATTATAAAGAGTGAGAGCATTAAACTATATTTGGTGAAGCTGAATTTTTGTGAACAGGGGGAGGGGAGGACGTACGTAAAGGAATAGTCATTTGGAATTTCAAGATTTTGTTCTTCTATGAATTTCTTGCTCTTAAAAACATTCGATATTTCAAAAATCTTTTCGCGAGCCTCAACGTCGGCTGACCGTGTTAGAGAGTTCATAGTGAATTCTCCCAATGGACTAATGAGACATACTAATTGGGCTGGGAGGGGGAGTTTACGGGAGGTTTTTTGTAAATTTGTCGTTTTTGGTGCTATAATGTACTTAAGGATGATAGAACTGATAAAAGCACTAAAAATATAAATATGAGCAATAGCTTTTAAATTAGCCATTAAACATCTCTCTAAGAAGTTCTGAGTGTCCACTAGCCCCAGCTTTTCCATTTGAGTCATGGCATTAATAGTGTCATTTTTAGTGCCTTTTGGCACTTGCAGATGGTGGATTTTATAGGGAAAACGTCTATATGAGAAATAGCTTTTACTACGATGTTTTGGTATTTTGCTAGCCCCATCCCTTTAGAAATGGCACAAAAAGTGCCATTTTTGTGTCATATGGCATTACCAGATGGTGGAATTTATAAAGAGCACGTGAATATGAAAAATAGTTTTGGAATGAACCATTAAGTATCTCTCTATGATGTTCTGGTAGCCCGCAAGGCCTGTTAAAAAGGAAAGAAAAAAAAGAAGAAAAAAAAAAAAAAAAAGGGAGACTGATCAGTGCTACCGATTCAAAAAGTGATTTTGCTTGTTGTTCAAGGAGGGGGACTGTAATTTCAGTGTATTAGGTTTTTGACCATTTTGATTCCAATGGTATACTTTTCATTTTGATCTGACGCTATTTTCGAGGGGTGTCAGGCTTGTTTTCGAAACACCATAAATTTCTTCTCGCCATAAACCTATACTTTTAAGTCGAACCGTAATAAATAGTTACTATTCCTGAGTCAGTGTCAGATGGCGATTTTTTTTTCACTAGGCAGTTTTTTTCAGAATGCGTTTTTTAACCTCTGGCTACTATGGGCTGTGGTTTGCTCTTTACTAGGTTGGAGCTACCGCTGCAACAATGAAGAGGAGAAGGATAAAAAAAAAGAACCACTTCAGTGAAATTGAGGAAGTTAAGATAACCCCTCAACACCTTACATTCTTACGCTCTTAGAAGAGAAACAAGTGATAATTTCTTTACAGCTTTAGTCCCAGTTGAAATTGAATTGACTAATGTAAGAAGGATGTTGCTTCATATAAAAAAGCATAGATTATTTTGCAAAATCATTTTTCCTTCGCATGGTTTTTAATTTATTCCATGTACACAGTTGATTAAGAAATTAAATAAAACAGTTTATATGTATGTATGTACAATATGGCTTATATATTTTCAATAAAGCAATTGTTTATTGGAAGTATTTCCTTGTTCCTTCTTGATTATTTGAACCATTGTTATTTTGAACTCGGTAAATTGTTTTCCTGTGGTCCACTGAGTTTCAAATTATCGAGAGTTGACTGTATAAAAAATAGTCTATGAATTTATTATTCGGCTATTCTCCAGTTAAATTGTTTGTTGTTGTTCTTCTCTTGTTTTTAAAAGAAGAATAAAATGTTTATCAAAATTAGAGTACGAAAACAGGGTTTTAATGTAAAAAAAAGAAGAAATTGTTACTATATATAAAAAGGAAAATTTCGAATATAAATTCTTCTTTTCTGGGACCACCGCACCAGAGTATGGGTGACATAATGGATGATAACTACGAAAGCCTTTCCAGAGTAGTTAAGCTGCTTTCTTGAATAGGCCTAGATCCTAATAATAACACTTTCTATTTCGATTTGGCACAATTTTTGAGGGTTTTCAGGCTCTTTTCTGAAATTTTCCTATATTCGTTTATGTAATTAAAAATTGTGTAATTAAAAAAGGAAAAAATTTTGATTATTTTACATTTATTCCCAAAGAAAACTACACATTATAAAAAGCTTCACCTTCTTAAGTTGCTTCATGTTGTACGTTTTCAGCTTATTTTTTGCTGATTTTTAATTTATCTTTCTTCTTAGTTTTACTTCTTACTTCTTACTTTTTTAAATTAGGCAGCCGCCGCTACCAAAAACTGTGCAAGCACATTTAGAGGCTTTTTCATTGAAAATATAATTCGCAATTTCTCCTAATTTTCAGGATATTCATGGTTGTGTGAATTTCCACTTGACCAATTCAAACCATTAATTCTTATTTTGACTGACATCAGTACTATAAAAATGGCGTAAATTTTGATACCGTTATAAACGCATTTTATAAGCACTTTTCACTTTATTGTGATGTGAATGTTATTCATATTCATATTTTTTGCTTCTGCCAGTTTTTTTCGGTGATGTTAGTTTTTTTATGAAATACTTTATATAATTTTTTTAGTAGTATCATAAACTTATATCTCGATATAATCAATGCTTGTGAAAAGTCTAATTGAAATAAATGCAGAAAGTGTCTGTTTTGATAGCTCTTTGCACTTTCCATTGTGTCACCAGCAAATATTTCCCAATGTGTTTGAGCCTGGCAGTGTCCCAGTCCTTTGGGAAGTGTAAAAATTTGTGAATATTTGGAGTGTCATCGCACCCCTGCTCTCCCTCCACCACACCTAAACTTCCGAAAGAATCCATTGACTTGGCCCAAATTTATCGCCACATGGACTCAACCTAATTATTTAGAACATTTTTTTAGTTTCAGTTTCAATATGTACACTTTGTGCTAAAAAATCTTATTTGTGAATTTTAGTGCACAGACCACGCCTACCACCTATCCAAAAGCTGATATCTATAGCTAAATACATATGATAAATACTTTGACTGTAGGTGTTTTTTCATTTTGGGGGATTTTTTGTTTGATTTTTTAAACACAGAAGTTGGAAATAGTGTTTAAGAAGCAGGAGTGTTGTGCTTAAAGAGTAAATATTGTACGCTTCTATAGAATGACTTGCTAACGAAGAACATGTATCTCTTGCAGCTTTCTGGTATTAGAGGAATAGTTAACGTTGGATATGAGAATCAGTTTGAGTTTGAAGTCGACGACGTTCGAGTGGAGAATATGCTTCGAACCGCGGAACACCCCATGGCTCTTTTTGCAAACAACAAAGAAGCTCGGGACAATCAAAAGGCCATTATAATCTCAATTATACGTCTGCCATGTTTCAACGTAAATGCCAACATTTTTAAGGTGATTGCGATTTTTGTAGGCTAATATCCAAAAATACATCAAGTACTAGAGCATAGAGGCGACCTTCTAACTCCATTGACTTTGAATTAACGTTTTAATTGCTTTATAATTGAATATTTCATGAATAGTTTTAACATTTAAAGGAATATTTCAAGAACATATTCAAAATAATAAGAATAAAGAAAAAAAAACAACTCATGTGTATTCAAAAATATTACCAGCACAATATTTGTTATTTATTTTATTAGCAAAATTTTCTATAATACTTCATAACCTATATAACTCAAAACTAAAGGGCCTGATGGTTCAGACGCTTCTCAATTCTGAATTTATGGTTAATGCAATATCTCCTTCTCCTAAAATCACACTGTTCTTCTCTTAAATTTTTATCGACATCAGATCTTAGCCTAATAAATATCACCATTATCATCTAATACGTAAGTAGTAATCATGATAGTTTTATTTTTGCTCGCTCATACAAAACAGAGGAAAAAGTGAAGTAATAAAAAAGAATAAAAAGCAAAACAAGAATACTTCAGTAACAAAGAATAAAATTAAGCGATGACTTTTTATTTAATTCGCATCCGTAAACCGGATATTGACGGTAAAACTTAAATAATGTTCCAACCGGATGTTGACAGAAAAACTCAAATAATGTTCCAAATGCTTTTTTTTGTACAATGCACAATGTTTACTATGGTTTACCATGTTTTCATATCTTAATATGAATGTTTTCCTCTTTTATGTTGGGTATCGAAGCAATAACTCAAGGTAATTACACCAAACAGACCATATTTTAGTCTGTCATTTCGCGTGAACAAGTCCCTTAAAGGCGATAAATACAGGAAATGAGGGAGAGGACAGGTGTGCCGAGCTTTGCGAGAATCTTCCCGTTCAGGCTAAAGTTTAGTCTGAAATAAAGCTTAGTCTAAGTTAAACCTTAATCTGTTTCTTATGGAAGCAACCAGATGCCTCTAAAACTACTACGTTCTTTCATATTAGCTTTCTTAAAAAAGTTTTTTTTTACAATTCAAGCCCCGATTTGCTCCAGAGACTTGTCAGTTTGTTTCTGCGATTGTATATGCAATTCATTTGAGCCGCTACTGTCTCCGTAAGTCCTCTCTGCACGAGTGTATACCACAGTGATTAATTCCTTAAACTTTTTAATTACACAGTGTGCAGCTAAGATTAAGCTTTTAATGTCTTCCCAACCTTAACAAAACTTGGAACCTAAATTATTTATTGTAATCCCTATTACACATTTGAATACCCCATTCTTTGCTTGAATTGCCTAATTTTATTGCCTAATTTATTGCCTAATTTATTGCCTAATTTTGTGTTTCATAGAGAGGATTTTCTGAAAATGTTAACGAGTCCAGATGAAAAATTGTTAAAGTGCCTATATATGAATGATCTTTTAAAGCTGTGACGCTCTACGTCGTGACTTCACATTATTTAATTACTTGAAAGCATAAGAGCTTCAGTAGAAGCAAACAGTCCTAGTAGTCAGGCCAGGAACCAAGAGTTCCTTTTCAAGTTCCTTACAAATTGCTTACTACAAGAAGTTCCTGGAGGTGGTACGTAATGAAATAATAGACTAAGTATAATACAAAGACATAACAAGGAAAGGCTGAATAGCCCAAAGCAAACGAATTGTCAAAACTATCCACAGCTCAAAATCTTTTGAAATAATCTTTCGTTATGTAGGATACGATTTTATAGAGGTTACATACTGCTGAAGTCCACCCAGCAACACTTTGTGCTGTCATGGTTCTGATTATTTTCATTTGGGAATAGTCTATGCTGATCCTACCATGTGGTTCCAAAACCTGAAAAGGTTAAATTGCTGAGTACCTTTAGTCAAGAACATCAAATTGCAATATATGCGGTAAATGACTTGCGCAGGGGACAAGGAGTTCATTTCTCCTTCCATTGATTATTGTGAGATTCCCATCACCTTTTTCAGGTCGAATATTTGTACACCTATATATGCTATGGTCTAATTATTAATGTACTATTTGCATATTGTTTGTTCCTGTCTATTATGTTTTTTTTTTTTATCCTCAAAATCAATTGCTGCTATTAAGTACCGATTTTTGTTTATTTTTATTCTTAAGTTTCATTTTGAACAGAGTTAGGATGGTTTATTTTTGATTCTTAACACTTACGTTAGACGACTAGGTTGGAGACGACTTCCAAACTGGGATACGAGAATAATTAGAAAGTATCGAGCAAGAATGCCTTAGGAAGAAGGAAGAGTGCAACTAGAACGAATGCCCTCGAATGAATTGAGTCATAAGCAAAGATAAAAAGTGGTAACTCCACGAAAGAGGTTAGAGACTGAAGCTCTGAGTATTATGGTTGTAGAAGTAGCTTGTGTGCCTGTGATTGGTTCAGGTACCTTGATGCAGAGATGTTTTGTTTGTAGTAATAGTACAATGATCATCTCACTTTGCTCTGTACGTATGCTAAGGGCTAATATCTATGACCCTATATTCTATCTTCCCTCTTTTTTTGACAGAATGTCTCAATGAAGATGGGGAACGTGTGTTTAGTGTTAGAAGAAGAATTGCTGTTTAAGCTCCTCTTCTTTTTTGGAATGGACCAATCAGATCTTGAACTGGAAAGGTGTAATGACAGTGACCTTGATCGAACCAGAGCAAAACTTTCAGCATCAGGTGTTCAACTGAAACGACATTATGTAAATTTTTTGGAATTTGAACTGAAGGAAGTAAGTTGTTTTCTCAAATTATTACCTTAATTTTAGTATAAACTAGATAAACAAAATGTAATTAAGTTTCTGGTACTCGTATACATGCAGAGAGACGAGTTTTTGCTCATTCAAAAGGGGGCTCAAAAAATTTCCCGTTTTTTTTCAGAGCGGAGATATGGTAAAACTTCCAGATATCTTAATGTAACGTGCACTTTTTTAGCTGAAACACCCCCCTCTGCAAAATAAATGTTCTTATTTTTTTAGGAATAAAGGGATATGATTTTAATATGTAAACATAAATTTTATAAAATACAGGTGCATTAGGTATTTCCACAAATCCTAATTTGTAATTGAAATTGTTAATAACCCTCAAGAAGAAGCAAAAACCATTTGAAGTAATTCTGGCTAAAATAGCCTATAGTTGGTAAAGAGCGATGTCTTTAACATTTTGTTGTATTCTTTTTGGCCTTGTCATATAAGTAGGATTGTGCTCTTTCAAGAAAAGAAACAATTCAAAGGGCATCCAATCTTTATTATTGTAGGAAGCCCCGAGAGTGGCTCCGGAAGTTCAATGGCTCCCCATAGTGTTGAATCAAGTTTTCTAGATTAGTATTTCGATCAAACGGTCGATAATTAGGTGTCAAATTATTGAAACAAATCATTCTAAAAGAATATAGATCGTTGAAATAAAATATTAGAAATGATCGGACGAAGCAAATCAAGCATGATTCAGACCTGGTGTGGGATGCTGCGATCTCATTTTTAGCCTGAGACAAATCCTGGAACACCGCCCTGTACACTAACTGGAAACAATACAAGTCATTATCGACTTTGTAACGGCATTTGGCTCGGTGAAGAGTAACGCTATCTGGGATGCGATGAGGGATGATGGGGTGCCGGAAAAAATTGTTCTTCTAGTTGATGCTCATTACGCGGGAACAAGGATATTAGTAAGAGCAGATGGAGAAAACTCCAAAGAACTACCAACTGACGAAGGAGTGCGACAGGGTTGTGTCTTATCGCCCATTTTATTTAACTTTGTCATCGACCAGATCATGAAGACTCTTGACAGATACAAAGGTGTGGCAATCAGTCGAACGCTATCAATAACAAACCTTGATTACGCCGATGATGTAGATGTCTTGGCTGAGTCCGTCACAGAAGCACAGCTCATGATAGACGACATTGCTGTTAGATCCCTTGCTACCGGACCAAAGATCAGACAATTGAAAACAAAATCAATGAGCACCTCTGGGCTACATGAAGCTCCGATCACGTTAAATGGCATCTCAATTGAGGAGTCCAGAATTTCAAATATATAAGCTCCCTAATAAATCCTAAGGGCGAAGTTGTAAAAGAAATACAAATCCGCATTTCCACAGCCTGGGTGGCATTCATTCAGCTTCGGAAGTGTTTCTGGCTACGAAATGAAATCTCCCTTCGAACCAAGCTCCGGATATATTACGCGTTGGTCCTCTCTGTACTTCTTTATGGATGTGAAACGTGGCCCCTCAGTGCCGGGTAAGCTAATAACCTGAACATTTTCCACCAAAAATGTCTGCGCTGTATTCTTGGCCTGCGTCTCAAATGATATCATCCCAGAGGAAGATGTGGTGATATACCACTTGTCTCTGATGTTAGAAAAGCAAGACGCCTGCGATGGTTTGGGCATACACTGCGCTGACCGGATGACTCTTTCATCAAACAGTGCTAGAAATGCCACACTGTAAGAAGAAGCCTGGAGGACGGAAAAAGACATAGTTATCGACAGTTAGAGCCAACCTCGAGCCATTGGGAGGCTTCAAGAAGCACGAGCATCACTGGAATAGACAATGGATTCAGTTAATCGAGCCAGTCGCACTTGAAAGAGAACGATAGAGGGACGCTTGTCGGCAAATTCCTGATGCCACGATGGGCCTGGACAAGGCTCGAATGTGACCCAAGTACAAATACAAATAAGTAAGTTCTAAAGCAATGGATTCATTCATACATTTTAGCCGAAAGACGGAATATACCCATCGAAATTGGAATCCTTTACATTTTTAGACTTAGAGTGTTCAAAGCCTAAAACTTTTCTCCCGTCGATCAATTTCTTCAATTAGTGCCGTCTAAATTCTTGAATTTGTTTCAGTTGTCAATTTTGTACATGTTTGAATAAGTTACTTTTTATATTATTTTTTTTTTTTTTTTTTTTTTTTTTTTTACGAAACTGTCTACTCACAAAAAAGTATACAATATAAAGGAAACATTTTATAGCCTCCTATGAAGGTTTATATTTGTTTAGAGAGCATATGGTTAACAAAACAGGCATTGCAAAATTTCATATAGACTAGCAAAAAATCAATTAGTATTTGGATTTTCTTTAATTGAACCTACAATAGAAACCATATGTTATATTCTTGTTTTCAGTTCTTGTTTTGTCTTTTCATCAAATTAACTCAGTTTTTTTTAAAATTGTTTCCTGAATTTTGTTCTTTTCGAGTAATTTCAAACCCCAATGGTTATTTATTGGTTGTATTGGATGGGATAGGTAAATTCTTCTAACCCAAAAACTAAAGGCAAGCTACATAAATTATATAGTTTAATCTTAAAAATCGATTTTGCTGTTGTTGTTTTTTCCAAAGTAATCCCTTAAAACAAAGCTAAAATTTAATCAAGCAGCCTTACGACCAAGATTCTTTCAACCTAAAGATAGAAAATTATAAGTGCTATATCCAAATTGTAGAAAAAAACAACAAATTATAATTCATTTTAATCAAGGACTGAAATCCCATAGGTGGTTCTTTTATCAAAGGGTTGCTTCCTTTTAAGGTAATTTGAAAGCAAACCAGTTATTTCAAAGTCCAGAAACTACAAAACTGCAGAATTCATAGCCTAGAAACTGTAATTTATTTCTCGTCAGTTGGCTCCTAGTCAGTTGGGTCCAAGTACCGAATTGAGTCCTTACTCTTTTTTTCATCATTTGTATTTGTCTAATTATAAAATTTTCAGGTTTGCTTAAGCTATTTAACGGCAATTCGACTTCCTCCAGAGCTATCTAAGCTCAAAAGGCAGCTTGGATTCAATCTCCTTACTCGATTCGAAAATGCTGAGCTTCAACTTGAGCCATTTAAGAGAGAGCATATTTTTGAAACGGCAAACTTTCTTATTGATTCTGTCAAAAAACATTATGCAAAGGTTGGTTCTTAAGTGATTTTTCTTTTAATAGTCTAATTTTTGCAAGGCAGTGAGACGTGTAGCACCGGGGATTTTTCCTTTCTTACGTGGGTGGACACAAACCTTCCTTTTTTTGGCTAAAAGGAGAATATAATGAAGATCTAGTTTTTGATCCATTAAAAAAAAAAAAATTCTAAAAAAATAGCAATTCAAAGAAAAGCAAAAAGCTAAACTAACCAAAGATCAGAAATAAAGTCATACAATAAATCAGGCTTATGAAAACTTACTGAAAATGTACTTATAAAATCGAAGTTACCGAAAATAATATAAATTTTTTACCTTTTCTCTTTTTTTCTGTTGATAAATCCTGCAGTGCTTTGATCATTTGTTTCTGTGTGTAAGTTTCTATTTTGAAATTCCTCTCTTCCCTGTTGTATGAGTCATACGCTGATTGCGAATAACAGCTATGCGCCGTTCATTTTAGTTCAGTTGATTACCTGCATCTGCCTTGTAAAGTTCTGTAAATAAATGCTTGTTAAACGAACATAGCAAATCCAAAGTTATCGGGACTTCTAGGAATAAATATCGTTATATAATAAAGAAACAATTGACCTTCATTATTTATTTTCAATCTTAGCTATTATGATGAATTTCTTTTTTGTTGTTGCTATTGTTCAGGAATTTGGAGAGGATGTATTTATGTCAAGTTTTTCGCTAATAACTATATCAAATTAATAATATAAATGAACGTGGAATATTTGATTGTATATCTAATGCTTATGCCATCTTCTCAGAACGAGAATTCAAGCTGGTTCCGATGAGAATTCGTGTTAAAACGAATGAAGTCATGTCAACACAATTTTTTGGCAAGGGATTAAGACGAATTGATTGGAATCAAATTTATAATTTTTGTTTTTGAAGCTTTAATTTAGTAGCTGCAAAAAGAGTACTTATGTATATTATTTTGGCTCACAGGAAATTGGCTCACAAGTTGTAAAAATATTTGGCTCTTGTGACTTCCTTGGTGCACCTCTGGGCTTTGTCCAAGATCTAAATGAAGGCTTGTGTAATCTTGTTGTTGATGGAGATGTGGGAGGATTGTTCCGAAATGTAGCACATGGAGTATCCAATTCGACGGTGAAACTAACAGGTAATGTCAATTTCTTTGTAAATCCAGTAAATATTTTTAGTTTATTAGCTGCTTACTCAGTAGATTCATAAGTTAGTTGTAATTCAAGAAGTACATCAGGTTTTGATGTTGTTAAAATCTGTCTTAACATCTGTGAAGGGTTGTCCTGTATTCTTTTCTGCCAATCGGGATTTTTATGGGAAACTTTCCTCAATAGCTACAAATGGTCTTCTTAATGTTATTGACTTTGCCTTCCGTGCCTTTGCCAGTTAATAAGCAGTGCAGATGCATTTTTGCGATGTTTGTAATTAAATTAATAATGTATCTACTGCAAATTAACTTGCAAGGAACGCTAAACCTGTCGTGGGTGAATTTTTTTAGAGTAGATTTTCTCACATATTCATTAGCTTCTTTAAGGCTGTGATTAAGTGAACTGATGGAACTCGAAAATCCCATGTTAGAATCGAAAGTGTGTATTTAAAAAGTACTCAAGTATTCATTGACGGAAGATACCGCTTTTAATATCAGGCCGTAGCTTCTTGAAGATGCTACAAAAGTTTGCTAGGATTTGGCTCTATTTCCTCTAATTGCTTAGAAATCTCAGAAAATGTCTCGCTCTTTTTCACAAGTGTACTCTGTGAAGGATATTGCTTTCAGAACAAAATCGGTACTATCATGAGCAGAAGACAATAACCTGTAAGTTGATTGCAACCATTTTTCGATGTATTTTCCTGTTTTCGAACAGTCCCATAGAATATTTTCAGCTACCTGAAATTATTACAAGTTTTTTGCCAGAAAAAGAATCGTTTCAGATCGTCGATAACATCCCTTTATTCATTTCTGCCAATGAATAAGTGCTATTTGAAGGGTTTTTGACAATCGACGGTCTCTAGAGAATTGAGAGACAGAAGGCTACCCTAACTTTGATTTTGAACCTCGATGTTTTCAAGTTCACTTAATCTCGGCCTTAATTTCTGTTTTTTCCATAAGAACTTGATATAATGGGCTTAAGTTGTATTAACTCTTTTAGGAATGTCTCTATTGGGCAACTATTTCTGATGTCAAAATATTACGATACATTTGAATATCATGATAATTCCCATTGACTCTGAGTTACTGTACGCTAAATTATATTGAGGCATGTATCTACAGCATTTCTTATAAGACTCAGCTGTTGATTAACTCTTTAACTATCGCGGATTCAACTATTGATCAGTGCGTTTTATGACAAAATCGGAATAAAGTACCACATGGGTGTGAGCCTCAGCTTTTATGTGAGTGAAGACTCCTTTCTTTGGGGAATTTTTGAGTAGTAAATTTTTTGGACAAGGGGCTATGAACAATAGCTCACAATAGAGACACATGCTGATAAAGTAATTCCCTGATAGTGACAGATGTAACTAAAATTTTCTTTATAATTAAAATGTGTTTTCTATCTGAGGATTTTTAACTGAAATTTATATTTTGTTTGGGAGGGGAGGGTATTGTTGGGAGTCATCTATAAAGTGTTTAAAATCTTTAATATTATAATACCTTATGGTGCTTTATGATAATTTGAAGAACCTAACCTGAGTAATGATTTAAAACCCTTCCAATCCAATGGCTGAAAAGTTAATGTCTAGGTAAGATGTATGATCACCTCGAAAGTTTAAAAAAGGAAATACGATATATGATGCAGAGAAATTACTAAGAGAAGTACAGAAAGACATAGCATTGTATTTGACTAGTCACGCTTCGTTCTGGAAATCTTATGTAACAACTTGATTAGGATCACAATCTATTGCTTTTCAAGGCCATACGGCCCCAATGTTTCATTCTTTATTATTTGTTTTCCCACAGGCACTTCGTACGGAAGGGGTCGTCGTATAAACTTCAAAGAGGGCTCATTCGATTGGAAATCAAGAGTTCTAGTGCCCTTCTTAGAGTCATAAAGAATCGGAAGGCGACTAGCTACCCAACGCCCTTTTTCCCGAAATACATCCTATAAAAATTCTGAGGTAGCCATTTTGTTAAAAATAGTTCAAAGATCATATAACAAAACCCCGGGGTCGACAACTCCTCAGGGCCCGGGAGCAGTCGCTGCAAGTTATGCCCTGGGGCCAACTATGGTTCTTAGAGAAGGATGCTCCTATAAACTTTAGAGAGGGTTCATTTGATTGGAAATTAAAAGTTCTAGTTAAAAGTTAAAGTAATTGGAAGGCAACTAGCTCCCCCATGCCCTTTTTTCCAAATACATCCGATAAAAATTTGGAGGTAGCCATTTTGTTAAAAATAGAAGATCATATAACAAAAATCCGGGGCTGATAACTCCTCAAGGCTCGGGAGCAGTCGCTGCAAGTTATTCCCTGGGGGGCAAATATGGTTCTTATAGAAGGGATGCTCCCATAAACTTCAGAGAGGGTTCATTTGATTGGAAATTAAAAGTTCTAATTCACTTTTTCAGAGTCAAAAGTGATCGATGGCAACTACCCCCCCCCCCTTTCTACGCCCTTTTTCTCCAAATAAATCCGATAAAAATTTTCAGATAGCAATTTTGTTAAAAATGGTTAAAAGATCATGTAACAAAAACTCCCGTATCAACACAATCCCTAGGGCCCAGGGGCAGGTCTTGTAAGTAAAGCCCTGGGTGCAAATATGGTTCTTATGGAAGGGATGTTCATAAAAATTTCAGATAAAAGTTTTGCGATAGCCATTTTTCTTTAAAATAGCTAAAAGGCTAGATAACAAAAGCCCTGGTGTCAGCATAACCCCCAGGGTCCGGGGATAGGCATTGTAAGCTATACTCTGAGTCATATATGGTTCTTATGGAAGGGATGCTCTAATATACTTCAGAGAGGGCTAATTTGTTTGGAAATTATTGTTCACTTTTGAAAGGTCAAAATAGAACGGAGTGAGTGCAACTAGCCCCTCCCCCCACTCCCTTTTTCCCCAAATGCATCAGATAAAAATTTTAAGATAGATATTTTATCTAAAAATAGTTCGTCAGATAACAAAAACTCCTTTGTCGACAAAGCCTCCAGGGCCCGGGTGCAGGCATTGTAAGTTATGCCCTTGTGGCATGTATGGTTCTTATGGAAAAAGTGCTTTTATAAACTTCAGAGACGGCTCATTTGATTCGAAATTGAAAGTTTTTGTTAACTTTTCAAGAGTCAAAAGTGATCGGAGGGCAGCTAGCCTCCACGCCCTCTTTCCCCCAGATGTACGAGATAAGATTTTAAAATAGCCATTTTATTAAATAGTTCAAGCGTCAGATTAGATAACAAAAACCCTGGTTTCAACACCCCCCCCCGGGCCCCGGGGCAGGCGTTGTAAGTTATGCCCTTAGTCATATATGGTTCTTATGGAAGGGATGCTCGTATATACTTCAGATAGGGCTAATTTGTTTAGAAAATGAAAGTTCTTGTTCAATTTTTTAATGTCAAAAGAGAACAGTGGGCAACTAGCCCCCCAATCCATTTTTCTGCAAATGCCTCAGATAAAATTTTGAGATAGCTATTTTTTCAAAATAGTTAAAAGGTCAGATAACAAAAACTGGGCTCGACACAACCCCCCAGGGCCCGGGGATAGTCGTTATAAGTTATGCCATGGGGGCATATAAAATTAAAACTGTTAGCTCACTTTTTAAGAGTCAAAAGAGATCCAAGGGTAACTAGCCCCCCACGCACTGTTTTCCACGAGCCCATCCGATGAAAATTTTGAAATCGCCATTTTAAAAATAGTCCAAACATCAGATGATAAAAGCTCTAGTGTCGATACAAATCCCCAGGGCCCGGGAACAGGCGTTGTAAGTAATGCCCGGTGGCATATATTTTTTGTGGAAGGGATGCTCGTATAAGCTTCAAAGAGGGGCTCATTTGATTGAAAATTTGAAGCTCTAGCTCACTTTTTAAGAGTCAAAAGTGATTGGAGGACAGTTAGCCTCCTCCCCCTGTGCCTTTTTCTCCAAATGCATCGGATAAAGATGTTTAGCTTGTCATTTTATCAAAAGTTGTTCAAAGGTTTCATAACAAAAAATTCGTCCACCCCCCCCCCAATGCCCGTTGACAGGCGCTGTAAGTTATGTCCTATGGGAAAATATGGTTATTATAGAAGGGAAGCGTGTATAAATTTCAAAGAGGACTTATTTGATTGGAAATTGAGAGTTAAAGTTATTTTATCAAGAGTCAAAAGTTCTCGGAGGGTAGCTAGCACCCCCACGCCCTCTCTCCCCAAAATGGATCAGATCGAAATTTTGAGATAGGTATTTCGTTAAAAATAGTTCAAGGGTCAGATAACAAAATTTTCTATGTCGAAGAAATCCCCCAGGTCACGGGGGCAGGTCTTGTAAGTCATGTCCTGGGGGTATATATGGTTCTTATTGAAGGATTGTTCTCATAAACTTCAGAGAGGACAAATTCGTTTGGAAATTGAAAATTCTTCTTTGCTTTTTAATGATCAAAAGAGAACATAGTGCTACTAGCCCCTGCTAGTAGCCCCTGCCCTTACTCCCTTTTTCCCCAAATGCATTTATAGTTCAAAATTTATAGTTCAATTTCATTTATAGTTCGATAGCAGAGTATTCTTTTTCGTTTTAAGCTTGATTTACGTATTTAGTTTAAGCATCACTCGCTAAGGGATTCGTTTATTCATTTATTTATTACTTGTTGTATCTTTTTTATGATCGTTAATTTAATTTCTGTTTGTTTTGGGTTTCATTTATTCTTTAATAGTAATTTCTGGTCGTTTTGAGTTTGAATTTTAATAGGTATTTGTATCTGCTGATCTTAAGTTTAAAATGGCCTTTAGTTTTATTTGTGAAACTTCTTTTTAAGAAGAAAAGCAAGTAAAACGGTACTAGACCTTTAAGGTCCAAACCGGCGGCGTTTATCTCCGTTCCGTGGCCCTTCAGCCAGGAAATGCAATGGTGCGCTGGGGGCCAACCTTCTTGTGCTTTCGCACACCCTTCCTGTTTACATTCCCCATATTACTCTAGATACCCATTTAGAGCTGGATTGACTCTGGACGAGCTCATAGAGTCACGCCACTGACCCCAATCCCAAACCAAATAACCGGCTACGCATGCGGACCGAATCCGTGGCCCATGTACAAAGAATTCTCAAACCAATGCGCCAACCATTTAGCCAGGACGGCTGATTTTTTCTTGTTATATGGACGGCCGATAACAAGCAATAGCGCACATTTGATGGACATCTCCTGGGCTAAGCTGCTATAAAGCAGATCCTTATACCTCAAACAATGATCTACTACAGAAACGACAGTGCTGTCATGGCAAGCAACGGAGACTACACTTAACTGTATGGTTGTCAAACTTAACAAAGATACAAACAGCAAAAGTGATTAACGCCATATTTACCCCAGAGGCACCACAGCTTGAAATAAATAACAGGTAGATTAAAAATCTGTAAAGAGAAAGTATGGGGATATCTACGATTGTAAGATTTATTGCCAGAACTCGAATACCAAAGAAATAACAGATAATTATGTACCAGATATCCCAGAAACACACTTGGAAAAATAAAAAGTTGGAAAATGAATAAACTTGAATCTCTCTCTCTTAAGTCTTTTGCATAATTAGGTGGTACTTCTAGGAGTGGCAGAAATAGAATGGCATTCCGTTCATCGACATAAAGTTGCGTTTTTGAGACAAAACAGCGTACATTTGTTATTTTGCATGGTCTCGACAAACAGTTTTGTGAGCTTCTACTCCCTTTGGGGACCTCCAGCTTTTCATTCACCCCTTCCTCCCCTCCACTGGATTTTCAAAAAGGATAAATTTTAGTGACCTATGCTCTGTAAAACGTGACCTGACCTGAAGATATAATCACTGTACGAATATAAATTCGAATTTTTCGTTAGTTTCTCATTATCTTTTTTTCAGGAACACTTTCAGATACCTTAGGAGTGGTAACGATGGATTCTAATTTTGAAGAAGAGAGGCGTAGAAGGCTCCGCGGATTCAGTGGATCTTCTACTGACCGTCTACTTGCGGGTTTGGAGGGTTTCAAATACGGAATCATTGGTGGATTTACCTCCATTTTCACACAGACTTATGAAGGCGCTGTCAATGACGGATTAACGGTACGTTTTTCCTATTCTTTTTGGAATTGGTGGGTTCTAACACAAGTTGAATTTCACTTGGTCTAGTCACCAAATGAAAAGAATGTTTGAAAACATTCATTTGCATTGCTTCTGATTCATTTTACAGTTAAAGAATTCATTTCTCCGGCTCCACATTTTCATCTCAATATAAATATTAGCCTTCTGTTCATAAAAGGGAAAGAATACCGCTTTCAACCTCACAGTTCCTACCGGCGGTGCCGATCTCTATTTCATGGCCTCTCACCCAGGAGGTGCAATGGGGGGCTGGGGGCCAGCACTGCGTACTTCTGCAAACCCTTCCTGTTTACCATTCCCAGATTTCTCCAGGTGCCCATTTAGAGCTGGGTAGAGCTTCTGTTAGTGAGCTGGTAAAAAGGACCATTTGCATATAAAATCATTTTTTGAATTTCTTTTTTTAAGAGAGATAAATAACTATCTGTTGGCTGATTTTTTTAATTATGACTTACTATATTATCTTCTTATTTATGTTATTTTATCAACCTGATTTGCTTCTTTGCCTGTTTTTTCTCTTAAATTTGTTAAAATGTTTTGAAATGGGACCGTATTGTTCATTGATTCAATTTGTAAAAAAAAAAAGTCATACAATCTACTTTCAATTTTTGCTGTAATTTTGTAGCAATTAATTTAAATGATTTCTAGATGTGGGAATTCAGATATACAAGTGTGTTTTATAAACTTCATTAAATAGATCTCCCTGGTCTAGTGTTTTTTCTTTCCTAAGTAGTTAACATTTTTGTAGAGTATTTTGAATGCTACCTCCCAAAAAACTTGAGATCATAAAGTGGGTAGCTTTTTATTTTTTGCAGAGATTTATTATGAATTTGTGCATTAAATATCGATTTCAAATCCTTATCCATTTTTTATGGGCTAATTGTTTGATTTAGGGAGCTATTAGTGGCCTTGGACGTGGGATCGTTGGTACAGTTGCAAAACCAACTATTGGAATGCTAGATCTGGCCGCTGGAACAGCTGCAGCTATTAGGAATTCTAGTCGAAGGTCAGTTTCTTCCCTGACTTGTATAATTTCATTTTTTAATAGACATATTTTTGTTCCTGAATCTAATGGCTGGTTCAAGAAAGCTTTAACGCTTATAAATTTCAAATTTGACCTTTTGTTATTTAGTTTTTTAATCAAATTGTATTGTATGGCGTGTGTATTAGACGGGTGCATTAGCCAAGACGATTGCTTTAAACTTTATTTATTGTAATCACGCAATACTTGATAAACGATAAGAAAACTTAGCCAAGTAGTTCATAGGCTTGAATGTATTAGAGTGTTTGAATTGTTGGGGTTGGAGGCTCTCCTGTCCCCGAGTTTCTCTGACTTTACCGGAGAGAAAATCAGTTCTTCGATATATCCCCGGAAATTAACGATAATAAAATTGAATATTAGGCATTTTGTGTTACCGTTAGTGTATTACGAATAAGTTAACAACACATGAAGGTATAGCTTAGGATGGCTTTGGAATAATGCCATCTATTAAAAAATAAAACACAGATTTGTAAATTGAAAATATAGCAATCGATGTAATTACTACGTGCAAAATTGGATGTATTATATAGGAAACTATTAATTACTGTGCAATGATTAAAAAAGGCAATGTTTTCTTTGTCAGATCATACGTAGTTAGACTATATATTCTACTACATTCTCGCTTTATCAGTTTCGTTTATTCAAAATTTGGTTTAGCTTTGTATCAAACAACTCGTGGAAACGAACTGTAAGTAAAGAGTGTCTCGGCCCAATATTATCCGAAACTCTAAAAAACGAAATCTTGATAGCAATTGATATATCAAAAGTGTTGGCTCACTTCAGTCTTCAAGCATTTTGTGTTACCGTTAGTGTATTACGAATAAGTTAACAACACATGAAGGTATAGCTTAGGATGGCTTTGGAATAATGCCATCTATTAAAAAATAAAACACAGATTTGTAAATTGAAAATATAGCAATCGATGTAATTACTACGTGCAAAATTGGATGTATTATATAGGAAACTATTAATTACTGTGCAATGATTAAAAAAGGCAATGTTTTCTTTGTCAGATCATACGTAGTTAGACTATATATTCTACTACATTCTCGCTTTATCAGTTTCGTTTATTCAAAATTTGGTTTAGCTTTGTATCAAACAACTCGTGGAAACGAACTGTAAGTAAAGAGTGTCTCGGCCCAATATTATCCGAAACTCTAAAAAACGAAATCTTGGTAGCAATTGATATATCAAAAGTGTTGGCTCACTTCAGTCTTCAAAGTGATAACATCTATTTTTGATTATTTGAACTATGAAGCTTACTTTCATCCTGAATTATTGCATCTGTTTTGAACTTGACCTGTCATGACATTCATTAATTCAGCACTGTCAACTTAATTTAATTCAGGAATGTCATTTCGCAATATTTTGTTTTGGATTTAATCCTGTGAAGCTTGCTAGAATTCGAAGACTGTTATTTCGCAATATTTTGTTTCGGATTAAATTGACCTGGCCTAGATTCAAGCTGTCAACTTGCTATTTGGATAATATGTGATTTTCTTGTTGGACTGACCGAATCTGGACTCTAATGTCATTAGAGTTCCAACTGGTTTCAAGTAAGTGTTAATTTTAAGCCTAATCATAGTGTGCAGGTTGGCAACACTGCATCCAGTAGTAAATATACCATTTACACCTAAATATGGCTATTGAATCATTTACACTTTACTAAAAACAAGCTATGGATGATTGCGAACATGTGCACTCTCCTGTAATGAATTTTCTGCAAAATAAGTGGGAAGAAGGAATTCGAGACGATATTATTATTCAACACGCAATAGACTTTTTTTTTGAATGCGGTGTTGTTGCTAATGCAAAACATGAATTTTGGGCGAAGGTTGCGCCTAATGATATTTGCCCACGGCTCATTGATGCGAAAGCTTCTATAAATAATGTAAAAGATATTCTTGACCTTCTTAAAAAATTGGACTCTGAGGAGGTATCGACTCCGATTTATGTTAACAAATCTTCTACTGAGGTTCCCATTCTACCCGCTATGGCTTACTCTAGGCTTTCTACAAAGATTAATCGTGCGGAAAAAACTACTCAAGGTTGTTGCGACTAAGCTGGATGCCTATGAATTGAATTACCCGCAACTGCCAAAGTCTGCAATTCCCGACTCGCTTGCTACTATTGTTGTGTCGAACCTCCCCCCTACTCTCTCAGACCCAATAAAACGAACAGTTGTGATCAAATCAATGGTCCGTGAATCAATCACTTGTATACGTCCTGTAATTGACAAACTCATTATTAATATAGATAAGTTAGTTACTGAAAATTTCTGTTTTTCAATAACTGGAGCGATAACTGGCTCTTTTGCGAAAGTTCAAACTAAGAAGTTTTATGACCTCTTGAAGGGAATTCCAAGCAACTTCGAATTATCTCACCTGATATCCTGCCCTGGTGTTTTTGACGCCTCTCTGCTTGGGAGATCCACCGCGGTAAAACTTAAGTTCTCTGATGCAATGTCAAGAGCCGAATCAGTACGATACGGTTTTAAAGTAGGATGTGAAAACCTACGCGTTTACGAGTTCAAGGCGATTCCCCGCTGTTGTAAATTTGCCGGTCCCCTGAATATCTCCAGTCGTCTTGTTCCTGTGTAAAACCAAAATGTGCGCGATGTGCTGGCTGGCTGGTCCCCATTTCTCAGGTAGAGACTCGCCTTTCAATTTGTCACCTAAGTTAGCAAACTGTGGAGGCAATCATGTTTCGTTTACCTTCACATGTCCTAAACTGAAAGCAATAGCAAGTCGTAATTTGCCAAAAAACTAATAAATGTCTGTATCAGTATCAGTGACTTTTAATAATTATGAGACAAAAAACAAGGATCTTACCATTGATGAACCGTATAGTAAGTTCGACATTGTATGCTTTCAGGAATATTTTTTGACAGGAACGAGTGTTAATTTCCTGCGCCGCTGTGCTAATCACGTTGCTTTCACAACAAATGCTATTTCTACTTCTGGAAGGTCTTTCGGGGGCTTAGCATGCATTATAAAAAAAAAAAGCTCAGCTTTTTGTTTCCGTCATGGAGTGTTCTTCTTACAGGCCAATCACGGTTATTTGTAATCTTAGTAAAATACTTGAATATATCCTATTTCCTTTCGCCAATTTGAATGCTAATTTTGGGGAGAACCAGCTCGGTTTTTGGTCTGGCATCGGTTGCCAGCACGCTCACCGTACCGTGGGTTGCCTTCTTAAATATGCTTCTGCTAAAGCGTATGGTCTTTACATTTGAGTCCTTGATCTTCCTAAAGCTTTTGATTGTATTGTAAACTGTCAGGCTATTTATTCTCTTTATAGTCACGGCATTACCCTTTCGTTGATTTTTCTTCTGAAGTTTTGGTATAGTAAATTCTATCTTTGAATTAAAACTAATGGTGCCCTTTCTTATTTTATTGTCCCTGTTCGTCGGGGTGTACGGCAGGGCGGAGTATTATCTCCAAGTATTTTTAAATTTTGTATTTCTAGTATTCTTGAGAATATTTCTTCCATGTGTTTCGTTGGGTTAACTGATATGTCATTCCTTGCTTATGCTGATGACCTTCTTCTAAGTAGCCCGTCTAAACTCAGACTATCACAGATGGTTCATAAACTTTCTTATTCTTTTCCTAAAATTGGTCTTTCGCTTAACGTTGGTAAATGTGAGTATCTTTCTTTCAATTTTCTATCCCCTCCTAAACCTCTAAGCCCTAAAGATTTTTCCACCCCTCATGTAGATTCGGTGCGGTGGTTGGGTATTACAATTACCAAAAATTCAAACAGTTTTCGCGAGCGTGCCGTCCGGGATGCTAGAATAAAGATCCAGATTGGTTATTCTAAAATTGTAGTCAATCAAGGCAAACATAATCGTACTGCCCTTGGATAGCTTTATTCTACTTTTTTAGACCATTCTGTTCTTTACCTTTCTGGGCTTTATCCTATTCCTAGGAATAAGGATTTTAGTGATATTCGGATGGCCTATTTCCTTTGGTGTAAATATCTTCTCTATCTTTCTCTTTGGTATAGGAATCGAAAAATAATAAATAAGTTTTCCCTTCCGAATATAACTGCAAGCTGACTGGTTTACACGAAAAGCTTTTGAAAACAGCGTACCGACGTTTGTCGCCTCACCATGGTGTAATTCTTTTGTTTTATTAATTTTATTTATTTAATGTTAGTGTTGTTTAATTGTTTTAATTGTTTTTTTTTTTTGAAATTCTAAAGAATTTGCTTCAATAATTAAGAATTATAATTCTGTTATGTTTGAACCATAATAGTATTTTCTAAATCAGCATTCATTGTAAAATATTTCCATCCAGAGAGTTTTTTTTTTGAAAATTTGCTTGTGAGATTTCGTTTACAATTGGTCTTGGTTTACTTTGTATTAGGTTGAAACTACTGCTGGAGCTATGATCAAGATTACCATTAGGACCAAGGCTGTAGCCAAAATTTTTGTTGAGGGGGGAGGGGTTAAAGCTAGAGCAGGCTTCCAAGAAGAGTTTGGAAGATTCCAAACCTTTTCGACAGAAATTTTCGACAGAACTAGCTACTAATTCACAATGCAGTGGAAATTCTCAATATCAAAACCAACTTTAATATAATTCTAGGTATTATAATAAGAAAAAAGCAGCATGCTCACACAGGAGGACACCTAGTGCTTCGTACTACTCAATTATTCCAGATCACTAATGCGTGTTTTTTCATTTATTTAATTTTTTTTCATAAAATGTGCTGTGATTTGCACCACCTTTAAAAGAAAACAGAAACTAAGCTTGAAATTACAGAATGTTAGACTAAATTGTAGAGAATATGCAAAGGCGCGAATTACCCTCTAATTTATGTGTTTTATGACACAAAATCTTTGTAGAATGGACTTCAGATTTATTTGTAAGTTTACTAACAACATATGTTTACTTTCTTACTTAAGACGAGGCACATGCTTTCCAGTCCAACCCGGCACCACGAAGCTGTTGGGTCAGATTCTGCAAAAATGATCTGTTCTCTATCTGCGGACGAATCAGTTGAAGCCGAGACTTACTTCACATGTAACCGTGTTTTCGGAACTCGCCTAGTGGTTTGACATTTTTTTTCCGACGTCCTGCCATGGCTTAATCAGGCCTTGTGGCTTGTTTATCTTCCAGGAGAACAGAAGCACTGTGGTAAGGACCTAGGGTGTTCGGGTTCCTCTGGGTCTCGTATTACATGGCTAACCACTTCAAATATCTTCTATTGATCCTATTCGACATCGTAAGTTTTGTTTGCATATGTCCATGATTTCGTGGTTGCTGATTTGTTGCAACCGTCTAATGTTGAAAATTTCTCTTAGGCTTTTCCGGTGTAGAACGTCTAGTTTTCGTTCTTCCTGTGCTTTTAGTTGCCAGGTCTCCCTTCCCAAAAAGTTCCCATTTCATTTAAATCTTTCTTTATGACATTCTCCCACACCGGACGAGGACGACCTGTTTTCCGTTTAGCCCTAGACGGTTGGCTGAAAAGGACAATCTTCGGCAATCTGTCATCCTTCATCCACAAAACGTGCCCTAACCATCTCAACCTTTCTTTCATTATATCCTTAGAAAACAGGATTGAACCACACTTTTCGTACAGCCTACTGTTTGAAATACGATCAGTCAGCCGGGTACCCAGAACAATCCGTAGGCAATTTCTCTGGAAAACATCTAGTAAATCCTCATCCACTTTTCGGAGCGCCCATGCTTCAGAGCTAAATTTGACCACTGTCATCACCGTAGTTTCCAATATTTTTATCTTGGTTTGCACACTTATTTTTCTCTTCTTCCAAACTTTTTTTTTAATTGTGAGATATTAGAAAACCGATCACTTTGAATTTTAAAAAGGGTACTAGAACTTCTTATTACCAATCCAGTGTACCCCTCCGAAATTTATACAACCACTCTTTCTATAAAAAAGATATGTTGCCTCAGCGCATATCTTTCAGCCCTTGCCCCGAAGGCGGTGGGGGATTGACATCCTCAAAGAGGTGATTTCCGGAACTTTTAACTATTTTAAACAAAATAGCTATCTCAAAATTTTGATTGGATGTTTTTTGGGAAATGGTGGGCGTGTGAGGGGGTTAGTTCCCCTTCCATCACTTTTGAAGACTATTGAAAGGGGCACTATCCTCTTCAATTTCTAATCCAATGAGCCCTTTTCGAAGTTTGTACGACAAGAAATGGTCATCTCAAAATTTTTATTTGTTGCATTTCGGGAAAATACGAGGTATATGAGGGGGGTATCCTTCCTCCGACCACTCTGAATCTTACCAATCCAATGAGCCCCCCTCCGAGGTTCTTACGACCACCCTTTCTATTTAAACCCTCTGTGCCCCCAGGGCATAACTTACAACCCTCGCCGTGAAGGTTTGGGGGGGGGGTTGTTATCCTCAAAGACTTAATTACTGGACCTTTAAATCACGTTGAACAAAATGGCTGTCTAAAAATTTGGATTGAATATGTTTGGAAAAATGGTGGACGTGGGAGGGGTGTTAGTTGCCCTTCAATCACTTTTGACTATTAAAAGGACATTAGCCCATCCAATTTCCAATCGAATGAGCCTTTTTTGAACTTTCTGCGACAACTCCTTCGATACAAAGTGCCCTTGTGTAAAGCCACCCCCCCCCCCCCAAAAAAAAAAGATACATTGTGCCCACACCGCTCTTTATTAGGCAGCACTATTATGCTGTCTTGATAGGCATTATTTAAAATTGGCATTTAGTTATTTTCTGTAATTTGTTTAACTGATTTCGTTTACTTGCGTCTTTTTTGCTTTGATAAGCCATGATTATATGAAAAAATAAGTGAAAAATTAGCAATAAAGATATTTTTTTTCCAGCCAGTTGACGAAAAATGAAATAATTCAGATGTTTTGGAAAAGACTTTCGCGAAGCCATCTGTAATGGAAGACCAAGATTTATAAAAATTTGGGTAAAATATTAAAAAATATAATTAAAAAAATAGTAACAAAAGCAAAATTAAAACTCAAAGTGCTTAGAACTTTTGGCTAGGAACGTCTGGATTAATACTGAAAGAAATATCTAGTTTGAGACTTAATATGGAAGGTTACTTTTAAAATAAATTTTACCTTGCAGTGATAGCCAGAGTCAGCCAAAGGCGAAACGGATTCGGAGACTATTACAGGGTCCCGGGGGCTTACTACCCAAATACCATGTTAGTGAAGCCGAGAGTCAACAGATCCTCTATGAAGTTAACCATGGTGACTATAGCGAAACGTGAGTTTTATTTTCATTTGTTTTTATTAAGGGTTGTGTATTTCTTTTAAGACGGTTTCCTTAGCTCCTGAACTTTACTGAAAATGTGTCTGAGTGAAGGAAATGTCAGGAAAAATTGTTCTGCTCTATTAGTGCTTTGCCGCCTAGGTTGCGTAGAATAAGACGGCTAAGTGGAAATCGAAACTCAAAAGGCAATTATTGTTTGATATCTAGTGTGGTTCTTTAGCGGTAAACTGGTGTAATCGCGAGCTAGGTATCAATAGTGTAAATTCCCGGAAATCGGCGGGGGGAGGAGTAAAATTTTGCCTATAAAAATCTAGGAGGTGCATTTTTGTTGATTTTTTTCAATGAAAATATAAAGAAAGAAGTTTGTAAATAAAGACACCAAAAAAGGTGTTTTTAAAAACATAGGCAAGGGAATCTTGGAGAGGGGGAAATGCCCGCCCCTTACTGATGTCATTCCTAGCGAAAACAACGCTAAGTAATGATGTTTTGCTAGTATCTTCTTCTTGCTTAATTTAAATCGGACATTTGTAATGATTTATAATAATTTTTAAATGGAATTAAATTCTTCGATTTCAGTACGTTTTAATGCTACTGTAGCCAGACATCAGCTTTGGGATTAGACATCTTGATTTTCATATTAGACGGTTTAGAAGCAGGTCCTACTAGGGAATATCTATAAATGTCACCATTGAACAAATAGCTGTGAAAATGGACAATGCCTTGGCTGTTTGTTTTTACTTTAAGATATAGGCACTTCATATCTTATTACAAATAGTGAATAGCTTTGCAGCTATTCTATGAACCAACCTATATCTCTTAATTTCCTCAATTACCACAGTGAAGGTAATTAATTAATTTGCCTTTGTCTTGGGTACGGGTAGCGTAAAAAATTTGGTATTTTAAGGAAATTTGATGCTTAAAATATCACACCATCTCGTCCATTATAACTTTTTCTAATCACTGCATCCAAACTATTGGGAATTAATTGTATGGTCTAGCCATAACTTGTAAGTCCTGGATAACCGATCCGAATAAATGACATAAAACAAAATTCCTACACCTACTGACTAGAAATCTTAGAAAGCCATTTAACTTCTCCTGTATTGTGCCGGAGATATTCAGTGTTAGTGAAACTTACATCATCAAGAAGTGTGAGTTTTGTTTGTACGATTGAGTGGAGTAGAATTTTCTTTTGAAAGTTCAGAAAAGGACTGTCCTTAAAAATGTTTTAGTATACCTGAGTAGTGACGGCATAATGACTTTAATGGCAGCCCTATCCCTTCGAATCCCAGCCCTGACACTTTTTTGTAGCTTCTTCAAGATGCAAGTGCATGCTACGTAATAGATAATGTTTTCTTCGAGATGCAGGTGTTTGGCTGTCCTTAAAAATGTTATAGTATATCTAAATAGTGAGAGCATAATGATTTAAATAACAGCCCTATCCCTTTGGATCCCAGCCCCGAGATTTTTTTAAGCTTCTTCAAGATGCAGTTGTATGTTACGGAATAGAGAGTGTTTTTTCGAGATGCAGGAGTCTGTTACGTCACAGGGAATGTTTTCTAAACGAAGCAAATGTTAATTACTTAATAGTTTCTTTGAGTGTTTAAAAACCTTCAGAGGCCCCTGCCAAATCAGGATTTCTTTGGTTGTTAAGTAATAGGGTTTGGGTGTTACTTAATAGAGAATGTTTTAAAAAGTCGCGAGGGCTAGGGCTCCTTTACCTCAGGGTTTCTTTGGTTGTTCTGTAATAGAGTGTTTTTCTTAAAAAGACCTAATGAAGGTCAGGAAAAACCTTCAGGGCCCCCCTCAAGTAAGGATATGGTCAAAATTGATCATCACCGTGTATTTTTGTGCTTTACACATACACAGCCATTTCTTGTCAACAAACAAGGGATTTTTGCCGTAATTTTCTTTGGGCAGAACCGTTAGAGAGACTAGACGTCTATTGAATTTCCTAGGAATAAGGGCTTGTTGGTAAACATAGGGTTTACTGTTGTTTCTTGGAAACAGAACCGTCACGGGATTCGCTATTCTTCTAATGGGACTGGGTAATTTTCGATTGTCTCCGGGGGGTATAAAACATGTATTGACCGAGCATTCTCATCAGTCTTGTTGTGGATTCTGAAGGTACAACAAGGATCTAAAACATAGATACCTATAGAAATCTAAAGAAAAATTGAATTTCTGCTTATATGCTGGCGAGTATCTATCTTTATACCCCTCCCCCACCAAAAATATAAGATGGGCATACTGAGATTTGAGCTGCTTATGTATTATTTGATATTTGGATATACTAAATAAATTAAAAGTCCCTTTATTAGATAAAGAAGAAAACCCATTATCCCCGCCCCTCGTAAAGAAGTTTTATCGGAGGTATAATAACCTTATCATTAAATTTATATCCCCCTTTAAATCGTTTTCAAGCATATTCCATCAGCGGGCTAAAATTGTATAAGCTGGCAGATTTTTTTAAGCCAAGTTAATTATTATCCCTCGTGCGTGGGTTGTATTTCCCGCTTAGACCATAATTATCGTAGGATAGGTATAAAACATAAATACCGTTTAGTAATTGGGCGAAAAGACTAGCTGTTATACCAGCTGCTCTCGTTTGGAAAATATCAGCTAAACAATTTGAATTCTAGTGCAAAACGGTTACGTAAATGTAACTTATTTTGGCATTGAACGAGGGCGTGTCTAACATTATTTCCTTATAGTAATTAAAAATAGCAAACATGCGTCTTTTCTTCTGTCAAAATATTCTATTTTTCCTCACGCTAGATTTGACGATTCTCATGATTTGACAACTCAGATTTGACAACTCACGCTAGATTATTTGATTCTATATTTGGCTAGTTGAATTCATTACTTTTCTTTGAAAAAAATTTTCAATTTTTTTTGAAAAGTGGTGTCTAGCATCGATATAGAAGGATTGGAATGCAAGTTAAATTAATTGGGGACATATTGAAATTAAGCTTAAGTAATTTGGAAAAAAAATGTTTTTTATGACAAGATTTTTGATGATATGTTTGATGACGTAAGCAGCTATGAGTGATCTACTAGAACCTCAAGAATGAAATACTTGTGAAGAATGTTTTTTCATTTACTGTAGTATCGAAAGAATAAAAACGCAAAAGAAAATATTTTCGGTATGTGATATTCGCTAATTCAAATTTTTCTGTTATATACCCCACTTTTGGCTTACCCCCTTAAGAAAGTCTTTTTAAATCCTATTAATATCTGAATTCTTCTTAGAGCAAAGGAGTTCTGCATCATATGCTAATGTCTCACCCCCCCCCCTGTTCCGTATCATTATGACATTTTTCCCTATTTGTGGGCTCCCGTTAAGATGATTGGGGGAAAATAGGTTTATTTATGAAAGCTAAGAAAAAATAAGATTTATTTTACCCATATATGTCCTTTTCATAAAACTAATTTCCATAAATGAAAATTTTTCTCCAAATTTCTAAGTCAACTCGTTCAATTACAGAAAAGTGACGATTTGAATAGTTTCCCCTCTTTAAACAGCCCTTTCCAGATAATGAAATATATGATTTAATAAGGTGTATACCCTTATGAGTATTACAGCTCCACCTCGAGCCTACGTGAGGAAAAATTGCCGAAGAATTTTCTAAAAATTTTCGGCCAATGGAGGGTATAAAATGGGGAGGATTACTGTAAAATGTACCTGGCAAGTGATTTATTTTCGCTGTTGGTTATTGTCTGCAAAACATGAATAAATTTATGAGCATTTTGGGTCGGGTTTCTGCTATTATTTTTCAACTTCTCATGCTTGTGATGGATTTAATCCTTAAAATCAGTAAAGAAGAAATAGGTCTGATCACTGATGTGGATCGGCATTTATCCCTAGAGACATTAATAAGGAGAGGACATGTTTTTAACGGGGATGTATCCTGGGAACCAACCCGACTGAACAAGGCACCAGCGAAAAATCGAATGCCGTTTTTTTGGATATGAATTCCCCTTTATCAGTCGGCAATGTGTCACTTTTCTTTGCCTTGTGGGAATAAAGAATGACCGGACTGCGCTACAAATATCCCTGACATTACCACTGTTGAGGAGGATGAACCACAATAATGGTTTTTCGAAGTTGACAGTGAAACACCAATGGAATATCTTTACTCGGTAAAGGATTTTGTTTTGCCGTGCATAAACAAACTGGTGCCTAGGGATTCGTTGAGTCCCTATAATTTATCTTTGGTTTAGAATGGGCGTATGCACTGTACACCTTCAAAACATAAGCCTATTTCCGACCTGCATACGAAACAGAATATTGTTGTACATCACGTTCTTTTTCGGTGGATGCTGGCCAACGGTTTCAAGATCACAGATTCATACAACCCTCCAGTTCGATCAAAAAGCATATATGAATGCGTTTATTGACACCTTTGTCAGTAAACGATCTGGCGAAATGCAACCTAGAGTGGCTAACGTAGCAGTAGAAATAACAAGAGATCGCCGGCTAATCCTAGAATTTTCGAGATTTTTGCACTATATGTAATATTATTAAGCAAATTCAAGTTAAAGGAAAAGTTATACTTTGCAGCAAAAGTGAATATAATGCATATACAAAGATTACAAGACGGGTTACATGCATTAGTGAAATACATTGAACACAAACGATCTGAATCAATCTATAAAAAAGGAGTAAGTTTGTTACTAGCTTGTAAGAATCCGTATTAGTCTATAATCGGTAGCAAGAGTGTCAGGAATAAAAATGACTGGATTTGAGAAACAAAAAATTGTGCGGAATCTATTGAATTGGAAAAAAAATGTTTCATTCAAGGGAAAAACTTTTCTCAAAGAATCCTTAACGACATAAGGAGAAATGATTTTCCATCTATGAACTATTGTATGAAACTTTTACATCGCAGCCCAGATTCATTTACTCAATGTATTGATACATAAATTGAAACAAAACACGTTTATTGTGATTTTGCTTTTAACTACTACATAGACGGCCATTTTACAAGGCAACAAAAAATAAGTCGGAAAATCTTGTCTAAACATGTTTTTTGACAAGTCTACTGAGTCCTTATGAATACTACCACTGGTAAGAGTGTTGAAGGGGTCTGCAAACTCTAAAGACATAACTATTACACAAAGTGGAATATTTGCCTCTTAAATTATGAATATTTATGTCAAACTAAGGAGTTTCCTAGATAAAAATCGTTTAAAACAGGAGTTGATTCAGTGCCACTTTTTCCCGTTCCCCCCTTATCGCTTTCACTTTGCGGAGCGGATGCTTTTTCGACCTCGCTTGCTGGTAGCTGGTCAACCCATTCATAGTCCTTATATGGGCCGAGATTCCGCGAAAACGTATCTAAATCAAACATAGGGGATTCTACATTAACCGGGTTCACCACCACACTTAAACCCCCTTCACGTTCACTATTCTCTGGGGCTTGTTCCAAGTCTATTGACGACTCGATGTCTTCATAGAGATTGAAGCCCCCTTGAGATGTTGGCTTGTGAACCTAAAAAAATAATAAGAGCTGATTAGCTAATTGAAACACTTTTGATTTCATACTGTGAATGAATTACATTAGGCTTAATGAGAATATTAGTCTGAAAATGAGTGGGACGCTTGCCTATGTGAGCGATCAGAGCTAGAAGGACACCTATAGGTGTAATGACCAGAAATTATATCGTTCCTAGTCCCAAAGTGACTCTTTGGATGTATTGAGACCGCACTATCAACTATAGGCTTAAAAATCATAAATGACCCCTAAAGTAACCCTTTGGGTCCATAACCCCCAGCAAACCAGTTATGAATTTAAGACCAGAAATTACCACAGAAATGTGGGTAAGTTGCCCCCTTCTTTATGTTTTAGGTGTTATAATGTTCTAAAGAGTCTTAAAAACTTACAGAGGGGAATGTTCTGTCCATTATCGGGGGATATTCACCAGAGAAGGTCGTTAGCAGATCCTTAATCCATGCAGGCATTTCTGGTGCAGCCTGAAAGAAGAATAATTATATTTATTCTCTTGAGGCATCAATGATTTTAAGCCGTTAAAAATATATATTATGCTAAAAGAGAATATTAATCTAAGGGCCAGTGGATCCTCAGATCCTTCAAAAACGAACGGGTCAGGGTCTTTTATTAACCTAAAAATAATATTGTATTTTCATGGTTATTAAAAAAACTATTGGGTAATGCCCTCAAGCCCCCCACTTAGAGGGAACAGTAGAACGTTAGGTTTTCAACACGAGAATTCATTATTTCTAGAAGCAGGAAGATCATAGTTATTCCCTCCTTTATTGACCCAATGGAATGTCTTATTTTTAGCTATTTCCTTGATTTTTTCCCTCAAAACTATTGACAAGAAACCCCCCCCCCCCAATAGTAAACTGAAAGGAATGTGTTACTTTATAGAGATGGATGTAATATCATCGATATTCGTTATAATTCCCAGAAAAATATAGTTTTTAACTTTAAATGATAGCGAAAAGCCCTTCAAAGCCTTTATTAGCCTGAAAAGAACGGATGATTTTTAGGATAGGGCGATAACATTAAGCCCTCCTCTCACAGGCAGCGAACAAGACCCCCTAAATCTTAGTTATTTCTCAATTTGTTAGTCTTAACTCATTTTTTATTTAGAAAAAGTGGTATTTTTTTTACCTACGATAAATAAGCTTTATGAAAGAATATCAATATATTTAAACTTACGTTAAGATCTGCAGCTCCATCTTTACATTTTGCAGCTGGTATAGCTTTCAAAGGCCCTGCATCTTGACTGTCAATGGCCTTGCATGGGGAGCACAGGCCCCGGTGTGGCGACTTACACATTGACCGAAGGTCTTGAAGGGCCTGCATCATGGCGTGTATGGTGACCGTTGGTCTTGATGGGTGAACTTACACAAAGACCGAAGGTCTTAGGGGCAGCATTCAATCTGCTTTGTATAATCTTTGGCTTCTTTTGGAGAGGAAGCTCAGAATTTTCCTTAAAAAGACACAAAACATTAGTTTTTTATTTAGTAAAAAGTAAATCTTATGGAAATTATTTTTTATAGAATGGACATGTATGGACATGTAAAATGGACTTTCTAGAGATAGATTTAATATCATCGATATTCGTTATAGTTCCCAGAAAAATATAGTTTTTAGCTTTAAACCATAGCGAAAAGTCCTTCAAAGCCTTATTAGCCTTTATTATCCTTCAAAGCTTTATTTAAACTTACGTTAAGATCGGCAGCTCCATCTTTACATTTTGCAGCTGGTATAGCTTTCGAAGGCCCTGCATCTTGACTGTCAATGGGCTTGTGGGCCGAAAGGGTAGCATCATGGCCTTGCATGGGGAGCACAGGCCCCGGTGTGGCGACATACACATTGACCGAAGGTCTTAAAGGGCCTGCATCATGGCCGTGTATGGTGACCGTTGGTCTTGATGGGCGAACTTACACAATGACCGAAGGTCTTAGGGGCAGTATAATCCTTGGCTTCTTTTGGGGAGGAAGCTCAGAATTTTCCTTAAAAAGACATAAAATATTAGTTTTTCATTTAGTAAAAAATAAATCTTATGGAAATTATTTTATATAGAATGGACATGTATGGTTAATCTTATTACTGACGTCAGTGCTCTTCTACCTATCTCGACGGTGCCCTCCTATAAAAAAAAGTTGTCGTAATGATACGGGACTATGGATGGCAGATGATGTGTAAACCCCTTTCCTCTAGGTGGAATTTAAACTTTCTTAACTTTAGTAAAGAGGGTATTTAACAGAAAAATTTGAATTATCGAATGTCATCGATCATAAATATTTCCTTGTGTTTTTATTCGTTCCATAATATAGTACAAGAAGACATCTGAGCTATAAATGTTTAATTCAAGTGCGTTTAAACGTAATAAAAAAAAATAACGCCCCTTTGCCTTGCTGCCTACATAATTTTCCCCTTCTTTATCATTGTCAGAAACCATTTCCTCTCGAACTTAAATCGTGAACTTTATATGCAAGTATTTAAGCACATAAGTAGTTTTCACGAGAATAAAAGAAAGTTTTTCAAAGAAAAGTAAAAGTTTTTAAGAATTTGACGTTATTCAGCCGTCCGAGAATTTTAGTGCTTCATTTCTAGTATTGTCATAAAAACGTCGCTTGTTTGCTATTTTTTAGTATAAGGAAATAATATTATCCACCCCTTTCATTTACTGCATAGATAAGCTATATTTTTCGGATCATTTTGCGCTAAAATCAAGGAATATGTTTAACCGTAACATCCCAATTTGTGATTCACTTGTTATATCATAGTTTTCAAACTTGCTAGCTGTTACTAACTCCTTAACGGAATTATCTGAAGAGCAGCTGTCCAGCAGAAACTGAGCCTTTACGTGATAGAAGATATGATTAACGGTTTAATCCAGCATACCTGTTTATACCTTGTTCACCAACCTGATAGAATATGCTTCGATTAGCAGAAAAGTGCACCGAAATTGCAGACGAGGTAATAGTGTGTATTTTGCGAGAAAGTTAGATTAATTTATCACTGCGGGAATGTGCATTAGCAGGGGAGTTTTTTTTTTTAGATGTTTACCTAATACAGAAAACTATAGTAGGTTAAACTTTGCCTACTTTAGTTCTTTTGCCCTAGGAATGTCACATGGACGAATAATAGATAGACTTATCTATTAACAAATGAACTAACATCATTTTTGTACAATCCTAATAAGGGGGGCTAATGCCATATTTGCCTCTCACTCAATCAGACTATCGTCTTGGCTTTTTCTACAATTAGTCATGGCTTGATGCCAACAATTATTTGATTTTAATGCATACCCGATTAGGTATGCACATCTTTTTTTATGGGTAGAGGATATAGAAAGATGCTTACCTGTTGATCTTTGAGACATGTCCATTTTTTATAAGTTCAGTTGTTTTGCGTTCAAATATTATGTAAAGCTGATGGGGAAGTACGTTCAATACCAGTTTTTATACCCTCGGAAGAATAATAGTGTATTACGCTTCTGTTTTCTGGAAATAGCATTACACCAACAGTTCATAGGAAAATCAATAGTTTCTCTGGCGGTAATAATCCCTTGTTTGCTGACACAAAATGGCAGAATAGCGTGAAAATATTGGGTGATTTAAGTACCATGCTCTTACCTGAAGGTTTTTTAAAGAACATCCTAAGAAATCCGGATTTGGCAGGGTCTCATGGATTTTTTAAAGAATCAAAGAAAGTATTATGGTGCAAGCAAACCATATTACGCTGGTAAACTATACTTGTGCGCTATAGTATTGCGTCAAAACTCAGGTGCGCGTAATAACGTCTTGAGGGGATAGTAGCTCCAGTAGTTTTCCCTCTATCTCTCTGCTTGAATCCCAAAAGGCATCGCTTCTAATTAGCCAGTGTTATGAGAAAGCTGATATGTCCTTTCGATAACCTGTCTGTTCATATACTTCTTGAAATTGTCTTCTCAATGCTCCTAGCCCTACAAGTAGTTGCAATAGAAGTAGTACTGGTAAATGTAGCAGTAGCTGTAATATTAGCAGTAGTGTGCACATATTGTCTTTTGGTGAGATGATCTCTGCCTTTAAGTATTCTCTGAAAGTCCCAACCTATTACCCAAACTAATTCTTGAGATACGCTATTTTGACAATGTGCATGCACATAGCGTCTCTTGATTTAGTTCTAATTTCCCCTTGGTACTAAATGGAGTAGTGTGGTAGTAGTAGTTGTGTTAGTTTGTTAGTCGTGGGTTGCCATCCTCAAACACATACTTTCCAGACCTTTTAACTACGCTCAACCTCCTCCTAGCTCGCAAAATATTGATATGTTTGTTGTTGGTACTCTGCCAAAGCAGTACCATAAGCTTTAAGAGGCTTATATGAGTTCTTGAAATTCAGGTTTTAGGTATACAAATAAAAGGTGGATGCATGGAAAAAAAAACCTTCTATTGTATTATTGATGTGTTTGCTGTTGATATTCCACCAAAGCAGAACCATAAGGTTTAGGAGGCTTAAATGAGTTCTTAAAACTCAGGTTTCTAGTGTACAAACATAAGGAGTATATTTGAAAGGAATCTTTTATTTTATTATTGCTATGTTTATTGTTGTTACTCCTTACTTAAAACTAAACGTTGTTACTTCTTAAAACTCAGGCTTCAGGTGTACAACTGAAGCATGAGAAAAGCCTTCTATTGTGTTATTGATATATTTGTTATTGATATTCTACCAAAGCAGAACCATAAGCTTTGGAGGTTTATATGAGTTCTTAAAACTCAGGTTTTAGGTATACAAATGAAAGGCGTAAGCATGAAAGAAACCTTTTACTTTATTATTGATGTGTTTGTTGTTGATACTCTACCAAAGCAGAACCATAAGCTTCAGGAGGCTTATATGAGTTCTTAAAACTCAGGTTTTAGGTATACAAATGAAAGGCGTATGCATGAAAGAAACCTTATACTTTATTATTGATGTGTTTGTTGTTGATTCTCTACCAAAGTATAATCATAAGCTTCAGAAGGCTTATATGACTTCTTAAAACTCAGGTTTTAGATGTACAAATGAAAGGCATATGCATGAACGAAACCCTTTATTTTATTATTGATATGTTTGTTGTTGATATTTTGCCCAAAGCAGAACCATAAGCTTTAGGAGGATTATACGATTTCTTAAAATTCAGGTTTGTAAATGAAAGATATATGCATGAAAGAAACCTTTTATTTTTTTATTAATATATTTGTAGTTGATACTCTGCCAAAGCAGAACCATACGCTTTAGGAGGTTTATATGGGTTCTTGAAAATCAGGTTTTAGGTTTACGAATGAAAGGTGTAGAAATGAAAGGCGTATGCATGAAAAAAACTTCTTTGTTGAACTTGCTTTTACCTACTTTAATTACCTACTTTTTCTATAAGATAGCCATCGTAAACATTTACTTTCTTCTTTTCTAGAATTTTAGTTCTCAGTGATTTTCCAATAAATTATCAAAGAATTGTTTTTACAGCGTACATATCGTGTTTTTATAAAATCGATATCAGTTTGGACTAAGGCTCCCAGAATTTTCTAATGGATCTAAATGCTTATTGATGAAAAGAAGATTGTTTTTTTTTCCAAAGCAGGAACAGCAAAAAATAAATAAACAAAGATCGTGGTTATGCAGTCAGCCTGGAAAGACTATGGTTTGGCCCAAAATAAGAAAATCGTTTGATAGCTTATCTGATAGCATCTCAAATGACATAATAATTATCATTGGCTCCATATTTGGCAGCAGTTTTCCTGTTACCTTTGCCTCGATGTAAGTAAATCTAAAATTTAGAGTGGAAAAACTATCATGATGCATCAAAAGCACATCGTTTGCTAGTAGAAGTTGACATCCCAAAAACGTGAATTCGAGTCGCAGAATTTGAAGAGCAAATATGACTTTCATAACTGCTTAAAATATGAGACATGGGTCATCAAATGAAATAGATTGAGGTTGGATCCTTAAATTTATTAGATAACATTGTCTCTGTGAATTCAGGCACATTATAGGTTATTAGGAATGTTTGTTTATTATAGGTTTTTAGCTGTTTCTGCTCTTATAGGCTGTTTTATTATTTCTATTTTTTTAGGCTTACAAAGCTGATGACGATTAATAGTGACGAACGTCCTCTTTGGATTCTCCTATCTGATAGATATTTGCGATTATATTCCACTACAGACAACGGAAGGAATGTGTTGAAAGAGGTTGAGCTTAGGTAAACTATTTTCCTTGTATATATGTATTACTATCTTTATAAGTGAGCAATAATCGTGTATTTATATATGTATTTATGTATTTTCTCGAAAATGGGTCCATATTTTTTCGCATTTTACTGGTACTTGGGATATTCTTGCATAGAAAAACGATTTAGATAGGTCAGAAGTCTGAGAAAACTGGTTACGAGTCTTAATTTTAATTTTTGCAAATGACGTCATGTGTCATGTTAGTACATCATATAATAATTTCTCATGACATAATATAAGCATTTTCTATGTGATGTCGTGTATACCATAAATAACATTGTTAAGTTTCCAACGTTTAAATTATTTATATAACTTAATGTCTGTTGGAAGACCCAAAAAACGAAAATTTGCAGTTGAAGTTACTATAAATGATGAATCTTTGGAACCAACACCTGAACAATTAAACGTGATAAGATGCGAAAATTGACAATCTGTACCATCAGTTCTGACAACGCCAATGCGGGCAGCTAAAGCAAATGCCATGGCTGAATTATCTGAAGTAATCAAAAGCCAAAAATGTGTCAAAATGAAAATGAAAAGCAAAGATACGCGCGGCTAGAAGATATGCCGAAACTACAATTAGAGTGTGTCAAAAATGAAATAAAGAGCAAAGAAACAGGCGGTTGGAAAACATGCAACGCCGAGCAGGGGAGTGAGTCAAAAATGAAAGAGCAAAGATACACGTGGTTAGAAGAATTGCGGGGTGTGTCAAAAATGAAAATGAAGAGAGAAGACACACGCAATTAGAAGACATGCGACATCGAGCATGTGAGCGATTCAAGAATGAAAATGAAGATCAAATATACACGCGGTTAAAAAAACTGCGGCGGCGTATCAAAAATGAAAATGAAGAGCAAAGAGACTCGTGATTAGAAGACATGTGACACCGAGCATGAGAGCAACTCAGAAATGAAAATGAAAAGCAAAGACACGCGCAGTTAGAAGATATGCCACACCAAACATGTGAGCGAGTGAAAGAAAATCAACCTGGACAAACGAGAATCAAAACATGTCAAAATTGATAATGATAGCGATCATGATTGGGCTTGGGATTTTGACTTGCATAAGCTCATTAATGCCTATCATACATTTGTAAAAACAAAAAAAAAGTTCGGCGATCCGTGTTGCCGAAGAAATACACGTGTCGCCGTGTATTTCATAATGACGAAAGACAAGACCAAACAAATTGAGAATGATAGTGATGATTATTAGATTTTGGATTTTAACATGGATAAGATCATCAGTGCCTTTCATACCTTTGAAAATCAAAAACCTGGACCAGATAAATCACTGGAAGAAAAAGAATTGTTTGTCCCACCATCTGAATAAATAAAAGAAACAAAGGTTCGGCGATGTCTCTATTCAACTGGAGGTCCCAGGGACTTCTTGCTGTCTGGCTTTAAACCGGCTATATTGCTTCTGTATAGACTTGAGAAGATGTGTTAGTCACCGTCCTGAGCTGGTTCAAGGACCATTGCTTTCCCTGACGCTGAAATAATTTTAATGATTGAAAGAATTTGAAAATTGTTGTTTGGAATATAACAACCTTAAGAAAATAACTATTATATCGATATTTTGGCTGAGGAATCAATACACTTCGAACTGGATTTATTAGGAGTTACAGAAAATCATATTCCAGGGGTAGGAAACATTAAATTAGGTGATATAAAATTTATTCACTCAGGCAGAAAGGATGGGGTACGTAGCAAACGAATAGGGTTCATGATGAGTAAAGAAGCTGCTAAGTCGGGTAAAAGCCGTCCTGGCCGCGTAGATTGGTGCGCTGGATTCAGGATTCTTTGTCTGAGAGGACGCGGGTTCGAGTCCCAGTGTACCCAATTCTTCAGTTTGGGACGGGGGTCAGTGGTGTGACTCTGTAAGCTTAGCCAGAGTCGACCCAGCTCTAAATGGGTACCTGGAGAAATCTGGGGAAGGTAAACAGGAAGGGTGTGTGAAAGCACAGGGTGGCTGGCCCCCAACCCCCCATTGCACTTCCTGGCTGAAGGGCCAAGAAACGGAGATCAGCACCGCCGGTACGGACTGTAAAGTCTAATGCCGTATCCTTTACCCTTTTTTTTAAAGTCGGGTTTAGATTGGGAAGGTATTAATAATAGAATGCTAGTCGCTCATTTCACGACTAAAAAGTGCATGTAGAACCGGCTCACGGAGAAAGTAGTGATTCATTGAATTTTACTTACAGCTAAAGGAACAAATAGACAGGGTCCCAGGTAAAAATATATTTTTTTATTGGGGGATTTTAACGCCCAGGTCGGTGGAAATAGGCATAGATGGTATCCTAGCATAGGTAAATTTGGTATAGGAAAAGCTTAAGTCAACCCCTTCATAAGAGAGGTGATAAGAGTGAGTGTGGTAATTATAGAGACAGTAGCCTGGTTTTTGTAGGTAGGAAATTGCTCAGTCTGATGATACTAGTTATTCTTTAGAAACAGTCTTAAGAGAAGAACAGTGCAGTTTGAGGAAGAGCAGAGAACTGAAATTAAGGAGCAGCATTAAAACTTAAAAACGAACAGAGATTATTACGTATATGAGGGATTTCACCCTCTCGTCAATACCTCGCTTTTTACGCTAAAGTTCGAATTTTGTTCCAATTCTTTAAAAATGACCTTTGAATCATGAAAGCCTTTTACTTAGAATAAATAGCTCCTTTGAAAGTACTTAAAAAACTTCGAAAACTAAAATCCGGCGAATAAAATTTGCCAGATTTTCGAAAAAGGGGAAAAAACAACAACTAAATTTCGAAGAGATCCCTACTGTACGGGGTTTCAAGTTACTATTTGTAAAAATTTGATTTTTTTGTTCGTTTTGTTTTTTCCAGAAGAAAGGTCATGGATGCGTGTTTATTTGATCGCTTGTTTTTTTTTTCATGGGTGATTTAATCGAACCAGTGTTCCTAGAATATCAGGAGAGGGGTCTTTCGAATAGGGTTCAAAAGATGCAGTGCTCTTTTTATGAGGCCAGAAAGATTGGAGGGTAACTTGCCCCCTCCTACGCCGCTTTTTCCCTAAAGTCGTCCGATCAAAATTTTGAGAGATAACCATTTTGTTCAGTATATTTCGAAGGTCCAAAAACTACACCTTTGGATATATAATGACCCCCTCCCCCTTGCCCATCGTGATAAATCTTTGTCCCTGGAGATATGTTATAAAATTTGCCCATTGTTCAGTTATACTATTTATTATTGAGAAGTATACAGACATTTTTCAGGGAGGGGGATCTTTTGCTTGGGGTTTGGTGAAATCTTAACTGGGGGATTTGACAGAATTCCCATACGAAATCATTTTCATTTGTCTTACTCTTTATCAACTCAATTTTGCATGTGGAGAGGTTCCGGGGAAAATTTTATAGCGGGTTTCAACGGAAGGGGGAATTTCCAGAGTGATCCGTAAAACAATTTAAAAATTAAAGTCTTTTTCAAATGAAAGAAGACTGCGGAGAATATTTTAAACTGAATCTTCTGCAAGGAATTTTACAAAGGGAGATTTTCAGCGAGGGTGGATTTGTCCGGAGTGAATGAGAATTTTGTGGGGTGGGTATATTTTACGCGGAAGGAACTTTCCATGGAGGATTCCCGTGAGGTTACGGAATTTTTTTATGGAGGATAAGTAAGATTTACTGGAATTGTTTGAAAAAAAAGAACAAAATTAAATAAGAAAGCGTTTTCAACTGAAAGTAAGCGGCAACATTGAACCTTAAAACGAACAGAAATTATTCACTATATGAAGGGGTTATCCTTCCTCAATGCCTTGTTCTTTACTCTAAGGTTTGACTGTGTGCCCAAGTTTCTTAAGAACGACTCCTGAATTATAAGGGCCGTAAGAAAATACTTTTTTTTTTAAGTACCGAAAAGTTTAGCATGAGGAGCAAGACGCTGAGGAGGACCCTTCATATACGGAATAATTTGTTTTCGTTTTAAATTTTGATGTTGCTCATACTATCCGTTGAAAATTGTTCATATCATATACAGTAGATACAACAGGGGTCCTGATATTGAAGCTCTGGGGAGACGTAACCCATAGCTTTTATCTTGTGATTTAATTTCGCCAGTACTTGCCACTAAGTGGCATCGATGTTGAAGAATAAATTCTAAAAAACGAAAAAAGCCAAGAAAACTAAACTCTTTCACTTTTACAAGTGACACTCTTTTGTCAGCCTTATCAAATGATTTAACAACATATTTTACTAAATAACAAACCCCCTTTCTTTAAGCTGTAGATAATTTGGGTAAGAATTATGTTGCTATGATCGCTCGAAATTTTTTCATTCACCATATTTAAAGGGTAATATTCTCTCTAGCGATGTTCTTAAGATCAGGTGAAAAACTCCTGTGATCTTCCTATGATCAGGAAAAGCACTAGCCTCTAGACACATATTAAATAAAGTAAATATAAAAACAAGTTTTATTTAACTGAAAGCAAGGAGCGACAATAAAACCTGAAAAGAACAGGAATTATTCCGTATATGAAAGGAGGTGTCCCCTCCTCAACGCCCCGCTGTTTAAGCTAATGTTGTTTTTTTTTAAAGTAGACTTGGGAGAAGAGTCAAACTTTAGCGTTAAGAGTGGGGTGTTGAAGAGGGGACAGCCCCTTTCATATGCGGAATAATTCCTGTTCGTTTTAAGCTTTAATGTTGCTCCTTACTTTCAGTTAAAAAGCTTTTTTATTTTTTGTTTAATCTCTGAATGTTTTTGAATTAATACAGATTTTGAATTTGGCTCCCGGTACATGAATAATTAAAACGAAATTTGCATATTTTTTTAAAACTAATAATAACCTAAGTTTGACTTTTGTTCCAGTTGTTTAAGAATGACTCCTGGATGTATGGGTTATTACGTATATGAAGCGTGTTGCCTCCTCCTCGAAAGTTTCCTCTTTACGCTTAAGTTTTTTAGTACTTTTAAAAAAGCTTCTTATTTTAATTAAACGGCCCTTGTGTTTCAGGAGTCATTCTTAAAAAATTGGGTCAAAAATCCAAACTTTAGCATTAAGAGCGAGGTGTTAAGGAGGGGGCAACCCCACTCATATACTTAATGCTTTGTGTTCGTTTTAAGTTTTAATATTGCTCCTTACTTTCAGTTGAAAAAAACCTGTTTATTTGATTTCTGAGTTTTTTAAATAATGCCAGGAAATCTGACCCCACCTCCACGGAGAAACCCCCTCCTTACGGGAATTTCTTCTAGACAATGCTATTCCGGTGAAGATTTACCACGGACAATTACTCTTAACCACTCCACGTATAAAATTGAGAAGGAAAAGAGAAAGCAAGACATATAAAAAGAATTTTGTATAAGAATTCTGGCAAATTCCCGCAGTGTGTAATTTCCCCTGACAAGTTCAATTCTTGGAAACTTCCCTCCCCATAGAAATTTTCCCGAGGGAAAACTCCCCAGTAGAAAATTTGTTCGCCCCCCACCGGAAAATGTATGGATGTATTCCAATAACAAATACTATGTGTAAACAATGGGCAAAAATTTTAACTTAAAGACCTTTCCGCTAGGGCTGTGGGGAGGGGGGTATGTTATACCCAAGGCATAGTTATTGGGACTTTCAACTATGGTAAACAAAATGGCTATCTCGAAATTTTGATCGGATGATGTTGGGGGGAAAGGGGGTGGAGAGTGGGGGAAAAGGGGGTGGAGAGTGGGGGCCAAGTTGCCCTCATTTTTTTGGTCTCTTAAGCGGGAACTAGAATTTTAATTTTCGTTTTAATGATTCCTCTTCCGATATTCTAGGACCTCTGGGCCGATGAGATCACCCCTGGAAAAAAACGCATCTGTGATCCATTTTTTTTTGGCAAAAAGTACAAAATTCTACATATATGTTGCATGGCGGGATTCAATTTCAATCGTATGTTTTACGTCAGATTATGCTTCTTGGAACATTTTTGGTAATATTCCTAAATATGTTGGATTCACTATCAGAAAGACAATATTCTTCATATTCCACGTTGTAGTGAACAATTCAGCAGCAATTACTGGTCTCAGATATGTCACTTTTGTCATTTTTTTTATATATAACTTTTCTCCTGTAAAAGCTGGCGGAATATTCTGTTGTCAGAAAGTGCAGTCGTTAAGTTTAATTTTTTTTTCCAATATTAGAATATTTTCGATAGTTCCGATATATTTCTGGTATTTTCATTGTTTCTGATATTTCCAGTGTGTCGATATATCAGTTTCCTCTGGTGTAAGCTGGTGAAAAGTTCCGTTTCCATACCTGGAAAGAAATAATATGCTTATCTGAAAACAGGAACATTTCTTATATTTTTTCAACGTTTCTAATATTTCCTATATACTCATATGTAACTCCTCTGATAAAAGCTTTTGGAGCTTTTAGTCATTAGACAGTGGAGTCAATAATTTTTTTTTTGCTATATTGGAAATATGTACAGATGATTAACATCATCAGTAAAAAATATCCTCAAGGTACGTCTACGAAGAAATACTTTCTGTAAAGACTGACAGAAGGTCTTTTATCGTTTTTTTTCTTATTTTCTTATTATCACGATTTTTACGTTTTTTGCCCGTTGAAAATCATTCCCGCAGCCATTTGTTTTAATTCATTGTCTATGTCTATGGTCTTTAACTTGCTGTTTTATAAACAAAGTTTCAATTATAAAAAACAAAATTGTATCTCTCTTAGATGAAAATTGTGTTTTTTTATAGTTGTTCCAAAAATATGAATGTCTGTTCATTATGACTTGAAATCTTTTTATGAAGATTGAAGATAAATAGGAAATATATTTGCTACGTGTATCCTATTAATCGTAGCACACATAGGTGGTATTTTGACTTGATATATCTAGAGGTTGTTGTTAGAGAAAGCACACTGTCTTCTTGGGGAATGTTCAGCCGAGATACTACTCATTGCATCTCTCTAGCGTGGGGGGCTAGTGTGAAACATTTTACGCTGTAGTACTTTCGTCGGGCTTAAAGTTTTCTGTTTTTCTTTTTAGCTTGATTGGGAACGTTTCCCATAGCAGACAAAATTCCATAGGAGTAGAAGAGATTTTAAGTGATAGCAGCAACTCACCCCGTCAATCGACTTTCTTCATTAACTGTGCACCGGATATCGTCAAAAATGTGAGTTACAAGTTTACTTTAATACATGCTCAATCATAGCCAGTTGGTCTTAATCGAAACTAGTCAAACGGCTTATGATAATTAAAATAAAATAATAAGAACTCTTAACTAAAGAGCAACCTATGTAAATAGCAATTGAGACTCTGAGATTTTTTTTTGACGATTTTTTTTTGACGTCAATTTTTTTTGACTAGTCAAACGACTTATGAACTCTTAACTAAAGAGCAACCTCTATAAATAGCAACTGAGACTCTGAAAAATTTTTTTGACAATTGTATATGCATCAAACTAAAATGCCTTTTATGGTGATTTCAAATCAGAGGCAACGCTATAGCGTTGCCTGTAGTTAAGGCCTTACAGCTCCAATATCTCAGATAGGCATTTTCTTTAAAATAGTCCAACGATCAGATAACAAACACTTAGGGATCAAAATACCCAGAAATCGGGGGAACTAAGGATTGTAACTTGTGCCCCAGGGGCAGACAAGGTTCTATGGAAGAGAAGGTCGTATAAACTTTGGAGGGACTCAAATGATTTGAAATTCGAAGGTCTAGTTTCCTTTTAAGAGTAAAAACGATATTTTATCATCTAGCCCCCCTCCCCCCAACAACCCTTTTTCCCCAAATGTGGCTGACCAAATTTTTATATAGCCATTTTGTTAAAAAAGACCAAAAATCGTATAACGAAACTCCAGGGATTCCCCCCCCCCCACTTCTTGAACCCAGGGGAAAATGCTGTTAGTCATGCCACCGGGGCATATAATGTTTCAACGGAAGGGACGGTAGTATAAACTTCTGCCTTACTATTCTGCCCTTTTTACCCCAAATCCATCTGATTGATTTTTGAGTCAGCCATTTTGTTAAAATATGTCAGATGATCAGATAACAAAAATTTCAGGGTCAACACAACCCCCCAGAGATTGAAATGAAGAGACAAAAACGCTTGGGTCTAGAAGTATCAAAGCTTTAAATACGGCCCTGAGTGAAACAAAATCTTTAGATGGTGAGCTGTCAGCAATTAATATCATTATATATCGAATATTCAGTTTAGTTCTATTAGTTCTTGCCAGGACTGCTAATTTATTTTTGAATAAAAATTAATTAGAAAAAAAACTTTCCAAAAAAGAACATGTTTCAAGAAAAGTAAAGGCCGCATTAAACTTAAGATCATAAAAAATTGAAACCTACAATAACTCAAACTCAAAGTGACCAGAAATTGCTATTAATTAATAAATGAAACCCAAAACGAGCAGAAATTAAATAAACAATCAGAGCAAAAAAACATACAGCATGTACTAACATAAATTAATAAATAATTCTTAAAACGAGTAAAGTTTAAATTAAATATCCAAATCAAGCTTAAAACGAACCCAAATATTTTGCTATTGAAATATAAAAGAAAACCAAAGCGAACAAAAATTAAACAAACAATAATAGCAAAATTTCTCTCAATTGGGTTTTCCTCCTTCTCTCACTGTAAATGTCTAAAACTGTAAAAGTCTGCGTCATTGGCGCTTTACTGAAAGCGAATTACATTACAAGTACTTTCATTTGTACGTATTGCAGCCTTAAAAATAAACATAAGAATTACAGCAAAATTAAATATTGAACCAATGTGCTTTCAGCAATTGATATCTTTACATGTCAAATATTCAGTTTAATTTGACGAAAATAGAACAGTTCAAAATAGGGATGAAACCTTTTAACTGACAGTGAAGCAAATATAAATTTTTTTAAACTGGATATTAAAGCAAAATTATAAACTTGAAGATTTCACGTCGGCTCTATCAGAACATATTTATAATTATCCAAATAATTTTATTTTGTTTGCTAATGTTTCTTTGATTTCTAGGGACCAAGGTTTAAAGCAAATTATCAGGGTAACAATTGAAATTAAAAAAAAAAATTATCAAGAATAATTCCATAAACAGAGATACAGGTGAATTTGGATTGAATTCAATTTATAATAATTTACTGAGGTCAAATAAAGTAAATATCATTTCACCTGAGAGCTTTGACCTCTGTCTACCTGATATGTCAGATGAATCTAATGAACCGGAACCGAAAAGGCCAAGGAGATTTGCTTCCGCTGCTGCATTGAAAAAAAAGAGCAATAAACTGTATGTAATTAGTTTATTGGGCATAAATTTTGTTTGTACAATGTCTTTTAGTTTTACTGCTGATGATGGACATATGTGTATATACGTGTATATGTGTACATATACATATGTGTATATGTGTTCGAAATATCCATAAAAAAAAATACATTTGTTTCACTGTCAATTAAAAGATTTTATCCCTATTTTGAACTGTTATATTTTCGTCATGGAAAGGCAGTGTGGTCTTTGAAGTTATCTCAGTTTAATTTTATTAGTTCTTTCCGATGCTGTTCAAGAAAAATATAGCTTCGCTACAAACAAGATTTGGATACTGCCCCCTTCCCTAACTGTAAAAGTCTAAAGCCTACTGCGTCATTGGTGCTTCCCTCAAAACTAATTATATTACAAATATTTTCTTATCGAGTATTACAACGAAAATCAAAATAAAGTGATACTGAATAAAAAATACCAGTGCTTTCCAGGACTATTCAAGACACGTATAGTTTTCAGTAAAGCGCCAATGACGCAGTAGGCTTTAGATATTTACAGTGAGAGAAGGAGGCAAAATACAAACTCTTGTTTGCAGTGATTTTTGTTCGTGTCAAGCTAGATTGAATATTCAATTTATGTTTCAACCGTGTTAACATTTATTTATTCATTTATATTAGTACCTATTGTATGTTTATTTTCTATGATTGTTTGTTTGTTTCTGTTCGTTTTAAGCTTGATTTGCATATTCAACTTAAACTTTTCTCGTTTTAATATTTATTTATTTATTTATATTAGTATCTGTTTTTTTTTTGCTATTATTGTTGATTTAGTTTCTGTTCGTTTTGGGCTTCATTTATTCTTTGATAGTAATTTCTGGTCGTTTGTGTTATTGTAGGTTTCTATTTCTTCTGATCTTAAGTTTAATATGGCCCTTACTTTTCTTTAAAAAACTTCTTTTTCGGAAAGTTTTTTTCTAATTAATGTACAGAAACAATTAAGCTGAAAGTCACCCATCAAAAGTTATTATTCTAAAACTTTTGTAAGATTAAAAAGCGAGCTGTAATCCTGTTGAACGTTTTATCGTCCAATTCGGCATTTCCAAAAACCATAGGGCGAGGATTTCAATCTCCAATCTAAAAAAAGAAAAAAAAATGCAAATTTGTTTTGTTCCCGTTTTTTCCTGAGGTTAAGGACGCGTCTTTATTCATTTGTTGGTTTGTTTATTTTTTCAATTTTTCTTGGGGTGATCGCACCGAACCATTGGTCGTAGGATATGTATCGAAAGTGGGCATTTGAACAATTAGGAATCTTAAGGACATTTTTTTGTCTAAAAAAGGGAATGGCGCCACAGGTAAGCGGAAATTTCTGCATTTTATTGCAAAAAACAAAAATTTGGCTCGGAGCCAAGCACTGTGGTGTGAAATTTCTGAGATAGTCAGTTGATTTAGAATTTGGAGAGTTTTTACATAGCATCTTGGTTTCAAATTCTTCAATGCCGTGCAGTGCTGTATTCATCCCCAATAATATATGCAGTGCATGCAAAATAAACTGTTAGTGGAGAAAACTATCCTTAAGCTTCATTTGACTTATTGGATTCATTTGAGGCTTCATTAATTATAAAGGGAAGGTCAGTGACTGTTCTATGGTAACTTCCAGTGAGAGGTCTTTACGGTAAAAGCATAGAGAGGGAGGAGGCTTTTCCCGAAGATATTTCTTGAAAAACGAATGTTACGGCCCAAAAATTATTTTGAAATTTCATCCCACCCCCTTGTAGCTACTTTGAATGGGGCCATTTTGGGACAGTACAATAATAAGAATTGAACGAAAATAATTGGGACTTGAGGAGTTTCAGTACCCATATTATTCGGATATAGTTATGGAAATGATATTTGAAACAACCAAAAACAAAACTGTTTGATTCAAATTGTTTATGGTATTAATGGTAATGAAAAAACGGTCTTTGTTAATAAAAATCGTTTTAAACTTAATAGCTTTAAGCTTACTGATCAAGAGCTACCGGAGTATTATCGGAGGAATCGATTACACGAATATTTTCGCAATTCTAAGAAAAGGGCAAATACGTCAAAAATGAGTGCTATAAAATGCGATGAACTCGAGAGCAGGGGCTTCAAGCTGCTACCCACAAAAAATAGGAATATTGTGTCCTCTCTAACAAGAATGATCACGGATATGTTTTTTTTTCAGCAGTGATCATGAAAGCAGTAGTTGTAAAATATCGGGAAAAGGCTCATTTGGCTAGAAATTAAGCATTCTAGTGTTCTTTCAAGTAGCAAAAGAAAACTTGCCAGAGGATATTCCAACTTTCTGCCTTTTAAGGTATTTTCCCAAGAGGGTGAAAATACTGTCGAACAAAGTGTATTTTTCAGACAGACTTATTTTTAGACTTTCCATGAGAGCTCCTTTAGACGAATATGAAGGGGGATGTGACGCTCTATCTTTTTTTTCGGCTGGTTAGGAATAAGCTTGCAATATTGGTGAAAATACGGAGTGGGAATGTTGACAGGGTCACTCAAACAGAGGTACTATTTTCAAACATTAAAGCATTATAATAAAGTTTAACTTCAGCGCAAAGAGGCTTTGAGGCGGGTTTCAACCTGGTTCATATAAAAAAAATGCTTATTCATCGAGTAAAGTAAATGCGCCTAAATTAGTCGTTTTCCCCCAAGTGTTGTTGTATAGAAGTTGAATCTTAACGTAAGCTGTATGTAGTGCAAACTTGTAAAAACTGTTTTTTTACTACGAAAGCAAAGAGCAATATTGAAATTTAAAATGAGCAACAAATTATCCTATGACGGGGACTGCCACTCTTGTCCTTTCCGTCCATGCTCCTCACATTAGTAGTAGTACTATAAAAATCAAATACAATAATAAAGAACAAAAACTGAAAGAGTAAAAGAAAAAGAAAACAAATATATCAGATACTGTAGCCCCAGACGCTGGAGCTTGTTGGGGACTCAATAAATACAGCAACAATTTCAAGTGTGAAAAAAATGATATAAAATAAAGCTATACGTCAATACATAACAAAAAGTGGCCAAAGCTTACGGACAAAGAGAAAAAAAATACAGGAAAAGACTAAAATATAGAAATGTCACGTTGTTAGTGATTTTTTTTCTGTAATATTCTTGTTATTGATCGTTTTAGCTAGTTACACCTTTTTTGAAGCAACCTATGGCTACCACTACTATGGCTAGTAGTAGTAATTTTTATACGATAATTTTCCAATGCCAAATATTAATATGATGGGGAAAAAATATCACAAGTCGCAGAAAGATGTGAAAAAAAACGGAAAATACAAAATCTAAAACCTGAAACGGAAAGACACAGTCACGGCAATTCAAACTGAATCAACAGAGTCGGTTTGAATCTGTGAAAAGAGACTAGAATGGATTACCCATTCAAACTGAAAAATTATAGATATTGCTGTGAATGAAGAAATGCTTTAATTGCTATGAATGAAACTTAAAACTAAAAAAAAAATGAAAATAAATAATCGAATGAAAATCTCCTAAAAGTTAGAGTGACATTTGAGCTCTACTAAAAAACGATAAATATTCGGCTTGAAAACAGCGTTATTTTATTTTTCATTACGTTTGACGTTACTTTGGATCCTCCTCTCCCGATTCTCTAGGATTACTGGTTCTATACGATCGCTCCTGGAGAAAACAAACAAACAGATAAACACGCATCCATGATCTTGCTTCTGACAAAAAATTCAAAATTCCACATTTTTGTGTATACGAGCTCAAAACCTCTACAGTAGAGTTCTCTAATATCCTAAATTTTATGGTGTGATTTTCATTAAGCTTACTTGATTTCTTTGGGGTGTTTCCCCCCCCCCTTTTTTTAAATTAGACACATTTTTTTTGCTCTAATTTTTGACAAGTGTAACATAAAACTTCGTGAATTTTAAATATTTTGAATAAGTATCTAAATTCGATTCTTTTGATGTATCTATTATTATCAAGACTCTGTGTCCCACAGTTTCGGTTACTATTGAGCTTTATCGCTCCTTACTTATAGTTCGTTAACAAGAACTGTTTGATTATAGTTTAATTGATGCATCGATAAAGGTTTTGAGCAAACCTTGTTTCGCTCAAACACAATGCCATGTGTTGGGTTATCTGAAGTAATATTTTGAATTGGCAAAGAAATAAATGCTTCACCGTTGTATTTTGAATTTATTTCGATGCAATGGTTTTTAAAAGAAAAAGATATCAATGAAAGCTACTGCACATCAGACAAACAAAATTTGAGCAGTTTTTAATTTTCTGACATTATATTGAAAAAAAAATGATTAAAATATATTTAGTTTTCAGTAAAGCCTAAATGACTCCCCTGCCTTTACAGAATTTGAAAGGAGATGATAACCACACTCGTACTTAGCACCAGCTAACTCCTGTTATATTTTGGATTGACTTGGTTATTCCTTTTTAATTTCAGGTCGTTTTAAATTTTATTCTATCAGTCTCTGTGATATCTGTTATTTTGAGCTCTACTTGATTATCCATTGTAAATTTTTTTTGGTTTACCATACTTTAGACCTTAGATCCTCCTGTGCTTCTAGAGGTACCCAGGGCATCGGCGAAGAGACGCCAGTCGTCCCTCAAATGGGCTGCTGCTATAACATCTATCCAATGGGGTTGTATGGACGTATTCGCTTTGAGAAGGTCTCTCTGGTATGTTCGGCATTGTTTGTTCTTTGGTTTTCCCATTCGACGCGTTCCTGTTGGTTGCCATTGGAGGATGGGCTTTGGTGTTCGGTTGTCTTTTGTTCGTACAAAATGTCCTAAGTATTTCCATCTTCGGGTCCTGATCGTGCCGATGACTAGAGGTTGCCCAGTAATTCGGCGTATTGTGTGGTTCGAAACATGTTGTGTCCAGTTTATGCTGAGGATTCTTCACAGATAATTCTTCTCAAAGGCTTGGAGTCTCTTCTCTTGCTGCTGATTTAACTTCCAGCATTCGCTTCCTTAAAGCATAGCTGGGAGGACATTACTGTTGAAGACTCGAAGTTTTATCCGGTTTGAGAACCTCAGTGAGCACCAAATCTGTTTAAGCCTGGTATACGAGCCACTAGCCTATCTGATACGAGAATGGATATCTTTGTCCATTACTCCTGTGTTCTCTACTGTGCTTCCCAGATATTTAAACTGAACAACCTGTTCTACATCTTCGTTGCCGCACTTTATGTTGAGTGGAGAATCCCTTGACAGCCATACTTTTAGTTTTTGATGCATTTATCTTGTTGCCCCATTTTCTCTCGCAACATTCCAATAATTGTTGGAGTTTCTGCTTGTCTGCGAAGTCCATATCTGCAATCCTCTTTTCGTTTCTGATTGGGATTCCGTAATTTGTGCATCCGTAATTTGTTTGGTTTAGGGTTTATTTATTCATTCATAGGAATTTTGTTTGTTTTGAGTACATTACCGTTCTTGGTTTGGCATTTTCTCTCGCAACATTCCAATAATTGTTGGAGTTTCTGCTTATCTGCAAAGTCCATATCTGTAAATCCTCTTTTCGTTTCTGATTGGGATTCCGTAATTTGTGCATCCGTAATTTGTTTGGTTTAGGGTTCATTTATTCGTTCATATATGGAATTTCATAATGGAATTTTGTTTGTTTTGAGTACATTAAAAATAATTCTGGAAACGACACACGGGTGTATGACGTGAATGAATGAAAAGATAAACAATCAAACGAATATTCCGCCCGTATAAAAAAAGGCGTCTTGAACATAGAGGAAAAAACGAGATGCAAAGAAAAAACAGAAGGCTACTAGAATCTGAAACTGAAATAGTATAAATGAAAATGTATATAAAACTAAAACAGCCTAACTGATATAAATACAATTAATACTCGCATATACAAATAACCAACTACTTCCATAAAATCGGCTTGGATCTATTTGAGTAAATTTCGGCGTAATTTTAATTTTCTTGTCAAGTGTGCAAGATTGAGAGATTGGTAAAACAATGTAGTGTTCACGCTATAAAACTGAATGTTCGAAATTTGTCATAGAGCGTAATAATAAATAATGCATGTAAGAATTTATTGATGAACAATGTTATAATAGTTCACACAAGTTCAAAAGTAACAAGAAACAATGGTGAATAGGGATGTTTTCGTAGATCAGTAATCTTTTCTAGAGTGTCCCAAGGTTAAAATTAGAATGTGTGCACCAAAGTATTTTTTTTTTTTTTTTTTTTTTTTGCACTGTCAAATAGATACACTTTAAAAATGACTTCAAGAACGACGGAAATGCGACTGGAAAAAACCCCGCAAATTTATGATAATATAATATGGCCAGTTCTCTAAGCTGTTATCAATGGAAGAATATATCTGTGAGGTGTTATGTAACTATTTCTTGTTCAAACCTGATCGGTTATTAAACCTTGAGTGTGCAACTTTTAGTTAGTAAAAAGACGGGAAGCTAAACTCACCTGATTGCTTTTTTTGATAAAGAAGAAAAAATAAAACCTTGCTCGTACCATCATATTTAACATCTACTTTTTGTACTGGATCTTATTTTATTTAGGTTATTGAAGAAATTCAGTACTCGAAAAGTGTCTACGATGAAAATCGACAGCAGTTGCTACCCGTTAAGCAGAAACCTTCTTAGTCGGTTTTACCAATTTATTTTGTTCGATAATTTTTGTTTTGTCTGTTTGTCTTTTGATAAGAAATATGATTTTGTGTTGCAGTTTAAGGATCTATTATTATCCAGATACAGGATATAGGAACGCATGCATACGCAAACACGTGTGGATACACTGCCACTCTATTATTATTTCTTGTACTGCTTGTAAGTATCAAAGCTGAGTAGTTTGTTGTGAAGGTAGTTTTCAATTAAAATCCTTTTCTTTGTTAACTCAAATCCAGTCACTAACCCTTGCTAACTTCATGACTCCCGTCTCCCCTGTGTAGTGTTTGTTACTAGATAATTATTTAATATCAGCCAAAGATTTTTGCTAGTGGCCTCATAAACATCTTTAAAAACAAATTTGAATTTTGGACTACCATTTGTAGTGTAATATTCCATGTCTGGCCATTAGACTCATAAAAGCGTTGCATAAGAAGACACAGGAAATATGGACCGTATCGAGAGGCCCCTGAAGGCTTGTTTGGCTGCAAAAATATGAACTAGAAAACATAAACTTCCAAGTCAAAATTTTTGAAACAGGTTCCTTGGAGGTAGAACAATTTGCGTTGATGGAGAAATGTCTTGTATATATCTAAATGAATGACGTGTATTTGCTTACCCAGTCATTTTATTCAAAAGTAAGATGACCATAGCGGAATTAAAGCTTTTTCCCAACGGTTAATTTGACCCAAAATGTCCCTTACAAGTATTGTGATCATCATCTAACATTGTCCTTCTTATACAGGTACTCCAACGAATCTCGAAATAGCGGTAGAGTAGAGTCAATAGGTGAGATAGGCATACCCTATATATATGGTATATTCGATTTATATGCCATCTTATATTCGGTTTGGTACACGAAAAATTCAGGGTAGGTAGCGTCTATTTGGTACAAAAATAGGCATGAATTTCAATCGGCTGAAAAAGCTAGACAACTTTTAACAACCCATGAAGTTTTCTCGCTCTTACTGAACATTGAAACATCGCAGATTGGTGACAAACATTTACAATAACTGAAATAGCCAAAAATTTTGTGCTTTTGCAGGCGTTTAAACTTCCATTTGTTTTGTATGTGGAGTGATTTTGATGTTCATTAACTGACCGGCTAGAACAGAATTGTCGGTTAAATCTTTGTTTTTTTCCGTCAGGTGCGATTCTAGACGATGGTTTAGGGGCTATTCTGAATGAATCGCAAGTGTTGGGTTTCGCTTCTTGCATACTGAATGAAGTAAAGACTTAACTTTGCAGGTTCAATGTTACTGTTTAATTTTTTTACTCCATACTAATGTCCAGTACAAAAGTATTTTTTTCCACCGTTTGTACCTTATACCGCTGCTTATACTTACGGTTGTAATGTTATTTGAAACAAGTGATTAAAGCAATAGGGGCAGTGAAAATGATTTCTGACTGTTTGAATTGGTTTAGTGGAAGAAAGACTAAGCAATCGTATTTATCACTTAAAATTAGGATAAACCAAATATTCAATTTTAGATGAAACGACCTTTGTATGCAGTGATTGGTAGCAGGGGGTGCTAAAAAAAAAAAAAAAAAAAAAAAAAAAAAAAAAAAAAAAAAAAAAAAAAAAAAAAAAAAAAAAAAAAAACAACATCATTGAATAATCAGTAAAAAAAAAGCTATATACGTGTGACAAAAAATAAGTTAACAAACTGTATCTTTTTTTTGAATGCATAGTTGTCTTTTTGAATCAACAGACTGTTAATGTTTGGATTTTTACGGGTGAAAGGCTCTTTCAATTTTAATACATTACATCTGTCTATTGATTCACGATTCTACGTGGCAACCCTGACAAAATGTGTTACACCCCTGAAAACTTAATTCTTTTGGGACCACCAAAAGAAAAATCTGAGGAAATAGCAGTTTCCACGTAAGAATAAACCTAATACTGTCCTTGGAGGCAATTTTTTTTTGTCCTTGGTGCTTTAAGTCTTTTGTTGTAACAGGACTTACCCACCCTTCTTTTTGAAGATGGTTAGAATGTACAAGAGAACTGATCGTGGTTTTCCTGACTTTTTTGCTAAAGATGAAATGGTTGGCTTAAGTTGATACAAAGACTTAATGTGGTAGAACTCTGAGCTTTCAACACGGATGCCAGAAAACATCAGCCAAGTGATAGTGGCTCAGTGGCTCCGTTGTCGAACAATTTCTTGAGAACTTGAATTCCTTTAATGAATGTCTTCATTTCGAATCAACGTTAAATTAGGATTGCGACGAAACTAGACTTTCTTCTGTGTTACAAGCTACACGTAGTGTTGCCAAGAAACAAATAAAACAAGTTCAACAAAACTTTCTCAGCCAAAAGAGGTGACAACATCAGCTTATCGGGTTTCGTCAGTGTAAGTTGACAGATGATTCCCCCGGTGTATGACTTTTCTTGACAGTGTAAGTTCTTGAATGCATATGTCGGGACGCCCCCCCTTGGAAGTACCGGTCTTGCCTATCGAAGTGGTTGGATGACAGCAGACAACCTCTACTTCTTTGCTCAACATTTTAAGAGCAAGTCACTGCAACATTAAAAGTAATCCTTGACAATTATGAGGTCCATATTTTAATTCAAGTCATATACATCTTTAAGCAAAAAAGGATCCACCTTCTCATGTTCCCTCCCCAATGTTAATGCCGCCTTCAACCACCAGATGTTTCAGTTTGTCCTTTGAAACACGCTGTCATGGAGTCTACTACTCTTGGCCAAAGAATATCTGTGTATGAAGTTGCACAGTCTTTGAAAGTCATTTATTCACAAGATGAGTCCTAAGAATCAGAGCATAACTGATTTTTTTTTTTTTTTTTTTAAATAGGCTTATGGTTATATAACCCAGACGTGTTTTCAGAGGCTGATTCCTTCCTAATTTCTGTGATTTACAGAAGTAAGCAGCAAAAGAAACCGTATTCTCAGAGACCAGGAGCCGAAGAGAAATCAGCTACAATTCAGTCACCTAAAACAGTAAGACCATATCCCAAAAGTACTGTTATTCCTCAGTTGAAGGTAGTAGAAAGCGTGGCAGGACCAGAATCCTTACCGATAATCACAAGAAAATGAGCTCGAATCACAAACTCAAACAAAAGTTTCTATGAAGCCGAAGCTCCCTGTACAAAAACAAAGAAAGGATAAAAAAAACTTAAGAAACAATAAGAGTGGACCAGTAGTATTGAACAAGAGGAGGTCTTTTTTTAGAGACTAATGGGCTACTTCACATTGGTAATGAGCCAAAATGTGAGTTAATTAGAACGAAATCCAGGTGATTTTCTTTTAGTAAAGTGCCCCGTTGAAAAAGTTCGAAACCCAGCTAGTTTTCATGAAGGAGAAATTGAATAAATTAGAAAGAAATGACTGTCTGGTGAATATTTTTGCCGAAGTGGCGAGAAATGTTTTTTTTTTCGAATTATGCTGATAAAGTTGAGGTAGATGCGAAAGACATTGAGCTAAGACTCTGAGTCACTCACTTCGGAGTCTTCTCACTCCGCCTAAAAAGCAAGTGAATGAGGGGCTCATGTGCGTTTTATATGGTCAAAAACCCGTTTGTTTTGTATTTTAAACATTGCTGTTCGAATAAAAGGCTGAAATATTCAGCCCGTTGGGATTAGCCCCTATACTGTCTGTTTTAGCTCCACGGTCTGAGCTATTCTGAACACTTGAGAGCCTACTGACCTTTATATAAATGCATTTTACACCATAATATATAAAACTTTTATTTAAAAAAGGTATTTCCAAAAAATAACTTTTTTTTTATTATGTTTAGTGCAACAAGGTCGATAAAGCCTATCATATTTTGGTATTAATAAATAAATAAATGGATGCATTTTATCTTGATTTCTAATATTTTTGAAAAATTCATGCTAAGATTGACAGTGTCAGTTCTATCCTTCGTAGAAGAACTAAACCTATTGGTTGAAAAACAAAAGTTATACAACCTAACCTAACTTGTATATAAAAAAACCTAGATTTGTGATGTAAATGTTGACGAAAAATCCCTTTTCATAATTAACTATGTGTCGCGTGAAGTAAAAGCAAGTGTTTTTAGGAAACTCATTTTTTTTCAAATAAAAAAGGTGGCTGCTTTTATAACTTTTAGTTTAGGTCGAAAAAAGCAGTTATATTAAACGAATTATAAAGTTATTGAATTAACTATAAACATAAGTGAATAAAAGCAGTCATATTAGCGAGCTATTTTAAATACAGCAGATTTTTTGGGACACTAAATTTCGTTGGTACAGTATTTTTTCACGAGATTTTACATAGAAAAAATTGTAGAACATATTTGGTGTTTACATTTTACCGTATTTGACGTAATACTTGAGAAACAGGAAAATTTGTCTTGCGACTTTTATATTACTCTCAGCGTGAATGAAAGGCTGCGCTAAAGGGTTTTTAAGTCACTTCTGGTGCCCCTTGCATCAAGATGCCCGCTTTGTCCTCCAAAGAACTGCAAAATGCAAGCAGTTAGAGACAGCTTACAGCAATATCAATTAGACCATTTGAAAGAGTTTTTTTTTTTGCATAAGATGGCGTTTGTAATTCAGTTAGGCCAAAAGTTGTTACTTTTGGCAAAACCGCTATTATGCGACGAGATGCTGTTGCTGCTGTAAGCCATCAAGGAATACTGTCTCAAATGAATGCGCACTGGGAAAGCTGGCTCTTAGTGTGTTAAATCTTTGTATTTCCCTGCTCTGGGTAGTCTGAAGTATTTGTGACTACATGTTTACCTTATCATATTGGAAAATGGTGGCACAGGAAAAGTAGGCTCTGCAGAAAGAAATAGAAATACGTAATTGTAGAAGAGATTCATCGACACAATACGGTCGAAGCTTTCATTCAAAGGTAGTTGTTGGTCTTTGATGGTGCAGAGATATGCCCAGTAGCCCTGTTCGGTATCTTCTAGAGTTATTCCAAGAGTTTTCTGAGCCCCAGTACATACCCGGAAGCCATATTCTGAAACAATGAAGGGGCTGTTAAATACACGAATGAGCAAGGTATATTAGTTTATAACTTTTGTTCCTTCAAATGTTAATACATTACTCCTTTTTAGACCGGGAGTTTGAGTCAATGTGTGAAATAAATTTTGCAAAAGAAAACAAGATATTAGGCATAAAACGTATCTTAACGGAAGTACATTGCTTTTCTAGATAACACTTCCTAAACCACAAACGCGAGTAAATAAAGGTAACAATAAAAAAGATGTTCATGTTTATTTCCCGCTCTCATTTCCTTGTTTACTACACTGCCGAAACTTGAAGTATGTCGTGCATTGTCAATGGAGAGGACCTTTAAAATTAGAACGGGCAATTCCGAATGAACATAATTACGAAACTTACGAAATTTAGGATCGCCTGTCATGTTTTAATACGGAATTTAGAGAAAATTTTAACCTCTCATCCAAAGTTTTCCATCCTTACAGCACAATATGTTGAGATTTTATTTTCTTCATTCATGTCTTAGAGAAATATTGTCGAGGAAAACGGCAGGTAAGTTGGCTCATTGGAAACCATAACAACTTGTCAACATGTCTGCAGTCTTTATCTGGCTCAGCTGTTTAGAGCAATATATCTTGATACAAAGGGAAACAATATTCGGGAGCTGTAAAATAATGGGATCAAAATTAAAAAAGGTAAAATTTACTTTGATTTAGAGGGTTGTTTTATTTTTTTAGGCTATACAATTTAATATTTTAAAACACGGCCGAGTATACTTTAACCATTTAACTTTAAATTTTATGGTGATAAAAATTAGTCTATTCTGAAGAGTTCACTTGTAACCCCTCCCAACCAATGATTTATATTTTTTTATTTGCGAAGCTAAAATCTTATACTTTAGTTCTGTTTGATCATATGATGAATGTGTTGTTAAATAAGGCTGATCGAAGCCTTCTTGAAGTTACAGAATAGATTTAACATCTTCTTTTTTAGATTTACTCAATTACAGACGTATTATTGTAACTCCTTAAAGGACTCTTATTGTTCAAACTTTTAAAATAAATCATTTAATTCGACTAAATAATTTAAAAAAAGTATTCTAAAAATTCTTAAATTCAATGTTCAAATAGAATCCAGATAAAAAATAACCTTTAGAACAAGAGGTTAAAATATTTCAACCCTCTATCCAAGGGCTGTCTTCTGCAAAATAAATGAAAAATATAAATATAAAACCAGGAGTCCTGGTTGAACTTCCTTCAAGTATTGATGCTACGACTGTTTTGAAAATATTTTAGTTTTAAAGATTGCATTTTAATGCAAGTTCTTTTATATTTGTTTTTCTCATTTGTTTCGCTAAGGACGGCCTTTGAATATAGGATTGAAATATTCATTTGAAGTTGCATTCCACTGTCTTACAAATTTCCCTATTGTTCTACTTGTTTTTTTTTATGGTGGAAAGACAAGATAAGAGATAAGATAAGATAAGATATTTATTTCAAAAAAATCACTATCACAAGCCCTCAAAGGGCCGAATTCGGACTTCGGAGTCGACTAATAAAACAAACAAAGCAAAAAACACAAAGCTAATAATAATAAATAATCAAATTATGAGTCAAAAAAATAAATAAAAAAATATATAAGTCAGAAAAAAAGGAAAGGGGACAAAAAAGTATAATAACACAGAAATGAACAAGAAATAAACATATATATCTACAAATTAAAAGGGACACTAAAAAAAAATCCAAAAACTCACAAAAAAAAGAACGAAGCATAAAACACACGAAAAACACATATGAATTAAAAGGGAAACTAAACCAAAACAGCGGGAGGCAAGCAAATTAGTGTAACGACCTAAAGCACCTCAGAAAAAAAGAAGGGGGGGGGGAGAAACTAGTTGGCTATTTTATTTATTTTTTGTGTGATGAAGGGGACAAAGGTTTTTTCATATCTGGAAGTAACGCAGCGAATGGGAGACAAAACTGGGATAGGCTCAGAAACAGCTCGAGGCTGTCGTAATATGGATGGTGAGTGACGTTTGGGGAAAATACTTGCCGTCCGAGGGTTCGTTATTGCATTTTTTGAAAAACGGAGGCACAACGACGACCTCCTTCGCTCAAGGGTTTCCAAACTAGCTTTTTTTAGGAGCAGAGAGTAAGGCACCTTGCCTTCTTTGAAAATTATTCGCAAGGCTCTTTTTTGGATTGACTCAATTTTGTCTGATTCTTCACGGGAGATGCCAGGGTGCCAAACTGGACAAGCATATTCAAGATGCGGACGGACAAAAGACGTGTACAACCTTAAGGAGTGAGAAGGGGGGACGCTATATTTATTTAGGAGCTTAAGGAGGGCGATAGACGCATTAGCTTTATGGATGATATCTTTAACGTGGATATCCCACTTTAAATTTGAAGAAATTGTGACTCCAAGTAATTTAACCGAGTATGCATAAATTTCAGGGGGGATAGGATTAAGAAAACAGGGCGAGGATTTGAGGAAACAAATCGGCATTATCATGGACTTAGAGGGGTTTACGGTCATATCTAGGTCCAAAGCCTCACTTCCAATTTCATTGAGAATACTCATAGGGTCACTTAGTAAATTTCTGAAGCAACTTTCAACAATCGTTAGGTCATCAACAAATTTCCAACGGTCCGGAACTTCCTTCGCAAGGCTGTTAACCATGACTGAAAAAAGAGGGGGCCTAGGAGAGTTCCTTGGGGTATGCCATTGTAGATAGGGAGAGGATTTGAGTAATAGTTCTGGTATTTAAACACCTGTGATCTATTTGTTAAAAAGGAGGCAACCAATTTTACCAGTAAGGGTTCGATATTGAACTCGCTTTCTAGTTTCTCAATTAAAATATTGTGGTTAACAAGGTCAAAGGCTTTCTGAAGGTCAATAGAAATTAAGTTTAGCCAGGAATTAGGTTTTTCGAGGATTTTCCCGATGTGGTCAATAAGAGAAACGAGGTAGGGGGAAGTAGAAGTTGATTTTAGGTTTCCAAATTGTTTCAGGTCAGTAAGAGGTAGGATTTTTTCCTTTAGCAAATCTGCAAGGAATCCTTCATACAATTTTGAAAAAATAGGAGTAAGCGTAATAGGTCGAACGCCATCAAAGCCAGGCTTTCCGTTTTTCTTTTTCAAAGGGGTAATAAAACCCTGTTTCCAAATTGTTGGAATTTGCCCAGACTTAGTAATTTCGTTAAACAGGACAGACAAGGGCTTAGACAGGAAATCACCGAAGGCTCTAATAAGAGGAAATGGGATATCCAAAGGACAAACACTTGTCTTTCTTAGTTTATCAATTCTTCTTTCAATCTCAGACGGGGAAACAGTCGGGAAAAGAGGAGATGGGGCTCCTGTTGATAATTGGATTGGCAATGCTGGAAGGCTCTGGACAATGGAAGCGAGAAATTTGTTTAGACTATTTGCAGTAACATCAGGGGGCTCTGGTAAGTTGAAATTAAGCTGGTCAAGACTCCTGCCAAATAGCTTTTTAACCTCGGAATACCAGTTTTTTGGCTTATTAGTGAACAATTCTTCGATCTTATTTTTGTAGTATGATCGTGCCAATTTACGAATTTCTCTTTTAATTGATTTTCTTAATATATTGGCTTGATCGAGTTTACCATTCTTAAACAGCTTCAATTTGGTTCTAATTAGTGTTTTTATTGTTTGATTTATAAAGGGTTTGTCACTTGAGCACCTTTTAAACCTTTTTTCTGGGAAACAAATTTGATATTTATCAATTAGCTTTTTATGAAACGTGGCTGTTTTCTCATCAAGGTTTTGTAAGCTATAAATGTCGGACCAATCTTCAGTACTCAGCCACATACCAAAAGAAAGAAGACCAGAATTTTGAAGGGGGCGGTAAGTGCTATAAGTCTTTGAGAAAGTATGCTTAAAAGTTGAGGAGGGGGACAAAAGAATGGAAAGATGATAACTCCCACCTAATGGGGGCAAAGTTGAGGGAGGGTGTAAAAATTATACATATTAGTTAAAATAACATCAAGAGAGGTATTTCCCCGAGTCGTCGGTGTTTTAACAATTTGCTTTACTTTAAGTGAAGCACAAAAGGAATCCATTTTAAGGTCATTGGCATCGCCAACTAAAAAAAGGCCAGCATTGGGGTACTTAGAAATAACAAAATCAGCACTTGCCTGTAATTGCTGGATAAAATTACGTTTTGACTCGATATTTTGATTTGGGGAGTAATAGAAAACAGCTATTACAATAATACTAAATGGACGAGGGAGTACTTTTGGTCTAACACTTAGCCAGAGGATTTCATCATACTCGGATAAGTTAGGGACTAGAATAACCTTTGGGTAAAGGTGACTCTTAGTAAAAAACAGAACTCCGCCACCTTTTTTCCCGAGTGGGTGGTCTGAAGGACGGAGTTTAATAAACTCTGAATAATTTGTCAGGTGTAGGGACCCTGGGTCATGGGATTGAACTTCAGTAACAGCTATAATATCTATCAAATGTGATTCTGAAACCACCTCGAGTTCAGTAAGCTTTTCAAAATTAAGACTTTGAGCATTAGTAACTAAAAGCTTAGGAAAAACAAACCGATTGGGGAATCGCGACAGGAAAACTTGATGGGTTTGAGAATTTCCTGGGGGGTGGGGTTTTAATTTAATTTTATTATGCTTTGGAGAAGAGGGGTAAGAGAAGGATTTGCTTTGGGGATTTGGATGTGGGGGGACGGGCAAGGATATGGACGAAGCACGAGGACTTATTATATGACAATTATTGGACGGAAAAAGTCTCAGACCTGAGTCACGTTTACAGGGTAGGCACGAGGGATAAAACGAATGGGCTGGGGTTTCGTAAGGTGCTGGGAAAGGGGGGCTGGGTGAGAATAGTGATTCATGTCCGTCAAGAAATTGCTGGTTTGCGGCGGAGTAGGGAGGGTATGGGGCAGCATACTGTAAGGGGGGAGGAAATATGACTTCTGTATACGGAGAGGGAGAGGAGATAACAAGGGGTAAGGAGGGGGAGTATGTAATCGGGAAGGGTTTATTAATTGTTGATCTGAGAATGCAGGGGGATAAGAATGAAAGTCGACAGGAACCTCACCAAGGGGAGGAGGGGGTCGTGAGTGCCTTCGACGCTGCCCTAAAAAAGGTTGGGTTTTAAACCTACCCCCCGCGTCTGATGATACATGAGCAAAATTACACGACTTAAAATGCTTAGTAGATTTAGCAGAATTAAGGTGGCTTCTGGGCAGCCCAGTTTTGTGGAGCCTACTACGACCTTTAATTGGCGATTCAATATGAGCTTTTGTACAGCCAAAGCACCTTCCACTTGAAAACTTTTTACAAATATCAACATGGGGGTATTTACACAGATTATTTGTACAACGGCTAAAAACAAAAATTTACAAATGTGTAAATATTTACAATAATTAGAAATACATCTACTATCTAAGAAGTTAAAACACATATTAGGTTTATTACGCGTAAAATCATTAAGCTCATTTTTTTGAATATTTGATTGCATTGTGTAAGAATTTCCGCTTGTCAGTTCAACTGCATTGTCACTTTTCAAAGATGTGTCGTTAATACTGGATTTCAACAATAAATTATCTTCGGTTGAAGCGAGGTCAGTATGATTAGGTTGCGTAACCTTTTTAATCCCTTGAGAAAATTCTGACGAAGGAAGTTCACTAGCCCTTGCTTGATGAACCGAAGAATTTTGGTAATGAATATTTGCGGAAGTATCAGCTAAATGAGGAATTCTGGGCTGTGTAGGGGAATTTAAAGTATGTAAAGCTTCAACAATTGCGAGCTGAAAACCGACTTTTAACAATTTGATTTCTTTGTCCTTGAAGAGATTACTATTCTGGCGCTCGTAAAGATCAGACAAGCTATCATAAAGAAATTTGAGATTAATAATCCGTTTCTTGAGATTGACGATTTCTGCATCTTTTTTTAGGCAATCTTCACAGGTATGTGGCTCAAACACACTAGCCTTTTTTGCATTGCACGTGACTTCATCTTTACTGGAGCAAGAAATTTGTGGGGTAATTTGGGGTTGATGGTAGGTGGTAATTTTTGCAGAATCAATCGATCCAGGGGAACTATTTTTATCATTATTCGAAACACGAGGTATGGATGGGGAATTAACAATACCAATTGGAATGATCACTTCCAGTTGATTATCCTTGGAATTAGTTGAATTTTCTTCAATAGAAATAAGGTGAGGCTTTTTAACCTCGGGTGGTTGGATCACTTCAGGTTGGTTATCGTTGGTAATAATCTCGTCATTTACGACCATTGTTGATCGGCACTGTACGCATAACCATTTAGGGTTTTTTAGGCGACTACTTTTTGTGATGCCAGCACAAGCTGGGTGCAACCATGCATTCACTTAGAACACTGGAATGACCCAGTTCTACATTTATGATTTTATCATAAAATTCGTTTTAAATTTTGAAATTGCTTCTTAATCTTCCACCTGGAACAAAACATCGTTTCATGTGAACAATTTGAGTATTTCTGAAAAATTCTGTTAAGAGTACAGGAAACTCGTAGACTTGGCATATGCGTGTTTATTCACTCACTAGGATCGTACTCGTTTTTTTTTTGCTATTTGTGTACATTAATTTGCGTTTTTTTCTTATTGATATTCCCTCCTTGTATTACGTTATATGTGGGTTCAACTAAATTAATTGGCAACCAAAGAGATTGATTAGATAAGAAAATATTATTTAAAAGATATATTTTTTTTTTGCTTCTGATGGCATCTCTGTAAACTCTTGATTTTTTGGTTTCTAATTTTTGAAATATGTAGGCAAATATTAGTTGCTCTTATGCAACGCCACAAGAAGATTTACTTCGTCATAACGGGGTAAAGCTATGCGTCCAATCAACAGATTTGTGATGGGGCTGCAAATATTATTTTCATAATTCCCTTTGCTAACAACAAAGAAGGCTTAAACCGCCCTAAAGTAGCGTGTAGTGGATTTCAGAACCAACCCGTCCATGCTATTAGTGTCTTGTTGAGTAGTCTGAAAATATCCTTTCCTCCAAAAACTTAACTTGTCACATTTTGGCAGTAAAAGGTCGAAGTTTACGTAATATTTCCAGCTTTAAATACACATTTTATAATTTTGTCAGTAGTTGTGCATCCAAAACAGAACTCTATGTATATATCAGAAATGAATTTTAAGAATCTGGTGGAATATAGTCCGTATTTTACATTTTCAAAAGTTGCCGCATCAAAGTTGTTGATTATGTTCTGGTTATACAGTCACCAGGATTTTATTTTAAAGAATGGATTTTTTCCAAAACAACTTTACCAATTTTTTTGTGCCATTGTGTGCAAAACGATTTTTGCATATACGATTTGATAAAAGTTTATTCTAAAATGCACTTAAGACCACAAAAAAAAACAAATAATTTTGGAGAATTTTTTCCAGTCACAATGGATATGTTAAAACTGAAATGAGTAGTGAATCTCCTTTTGAATTCTCTTCACTTATTTTATGAATTTTGCCGAATAGAACTATGAACAGCACATATAAAGATGACTCATTTCCAAAAACGCGCCTAGCGGAAAGGCAAAGGCAAAAGAAATATACCAGGGAATATTTCATTTATTCTAATAAAAGAGATTTTGTGCAGGTATTTTCTTGGAAATTTTGTTTAAAAACATATGAGATTCTTTGTGCCTGACACATGTTTGCATTTTTACATCATATGTAAATGTAAATCAAAATAATTGTTTTTTCTTGTTTAAGTTTTTTTTCAAATGGTATATGAAGGAAATGGATATATGTTATTATTCCATAGTATGTTATATATAATGTTCATTGTTATGTTCTGTTATATATTTTATAGATGTCAGATATATGAGTTATAAATATTTCACTTTAAGGCTGGTCCAAACCTAGAAATGAAATTGTCAATGTCTTGTGAGATATTGTGATAATCCTTCGGGGCATTACCTAAATCTTGAAAACTATAAACGGAATCTATAACGGTGATAGCAAAATCGATTGTGTTACAATCAAGATATTATTAAATATTAAAAAAATCTGGTATGGTATTATCAAAATATCTGATGTTACCAAACATCTTGCACTACATTATCAAAATGTTACCTAATGAAAAGAGAAGTTTTTAATGCATTATCAAAAAATCAAGTGGTATTATTAAAATCATGAAATTTATTGACAAAACTTAGCATGGTGCTGTCATAATAATGTTTGTTATTATCAGATCTTGCCAAGTGTTTTCAAATCTTGTGTGTAATTATCAAACAACTTGCGTTACATTATCAGAATCCGACATGATATAATGAAAATCCTCTATGATATTCTCAATCCTTTGCATACTGTTATCAAAAACTTGCAAGTCAAATAACAAAACCTTGTATAGTATTAAGAAAACCTTAACTGGTATTAACAAAATGTTTTCTTGTACTATCAAAACGTATCTGATACATCCAAATCTGAAATGATGTCATCTAAATAGGGTGTGCTATTAGCAAATTTAATTTAATGCGATCAAGTCATGTCTGTCATTGTCAATGTTATAAAAATCTTGCCAAGTATTACAAAACTCTTGTAAAGTACTACCGAACTCTTGCATGATATTATCAAAATCTTGTCTGATATTATCAATTATGTCATTCTACATTAGAACATCAAAACCATTCATATTATTATCAAAATCAAGCAAGTTATTAAGAAAATCTTAAATGCTACTATCATAGTCTCGCACGTTATTAACAAAATATTGTCAGCTACAATCAAAACGTATCTCCTATTACCAAACTCTAAGACAGTGCTATAAAAATCAAATATCAAAATCATACATGGTACTATCATAATCTTGCAAGTTATTAACCAAATATTTTCGGCCACAATCAAAACGTGTCTGCTATTACCAAAATCTGATATGGAGTTGTTAAATCGTTATATAGTGCTATCAAAAACATGACTTCTATTACCAAGATCATTAAATCTTGTTAAATATTATCACAACGTTACATAATATCATCAAAGTCTTGTATGATATTACCGAACCCTGTTAAAAATTACAAAATCTTGAGACACATTATCAAAATCGCATGATTATATTATGACAATCATTTCTAGCACTACCTAAATCTTGCAAGTTATTATCAAAATATTATCTAATAATACCAAAATTTTGTACGGTATTATAAAACCAAGTCAGATCCTATTCAACATCTTGCAATAAATTATCAGAATCTCGCCTGATTTAACGATAATCTTCTATTGCATTATCAAAACTTTATGTGGTATTATTAATGCCATACAATTTATTAACCACTTGCATTGTATTATCAAAATCTTACCAGGCTTTACCAAAACATTTTCTGCTACAATCAAAACGTGTTTAATATTGCCAAAATCTAAAATGGTATAAACAAATCATATCTGCTATTGCTAAAATTTAACTTAGTACTATGAATTTGTGTCTACTATTAATAAGATTATCAAAATCTTGCCACGGGTTATCCAAATGTCGTTTGTTGCTCTAAAACTTCTGTCTGATTTTATCAAACATTTTGCGCTACATTATCAAAATTTGACTGGTATAATGAGAGCTCTATGGTATAATCAAAATCTTGAATATTTTGAGAACCCTTTCTGGCAAAACCTAAATCTTGCAAGTTATTAGCAAAATTCGAAATGGCGTTAGCAAAATCGTGTTTCATACTATCAAAGTATTATCAAGCATTACCGAAATTTGTATAGTGTTATCAAAATCTTCCTTGAAATTGTCAAATATAGATTGTCAAAATCTCAAAATGGTATAATGAAAATCCTTGATGATATTATAAAAACTGTACACATTTTTGTCAAAATTTTACTAGTCATTAAAAAAATTTTGAATGGTATTATGAAATCTCTATCTGATATTAACAAAAGTATTTTTCTGAAAATATCAAAACGTATTATGTATCGTCAAATCTGACATATTGTTATCTAAATTGTCTCCTATTCCCAAATTTAACATAGTGTGATGAAATCGTCTTTTTCATTATCAAGGTTATCAAAGTTTCGCCAAGTGTTACCGAACTCTTGTATGATATTATCAAAATATTTCTAATATTTTGAAGTATCTCGCACTGCATAATCAAAATCTCGACTGGTATAATGAGAATCCTCTATGATAATATCAAAACCATGCATGGTGTAATCAATATCATACAAGCTATTAAAAAAATCTTGCATGTTTTATCATTTGATATTTCGTGTTTTTAACAAAATCTAATGTGGTGATATCGAAATCATATTACCTATTAACGAAACTTAATGTAGTAATATCAAAATCGTGTTTACTTTTATCAAAATTATCAAAATCTTGTCAAATATTACCAATACCGTATATGATATTATCGAAGTCTTGTAGGATATTATCAAATCCCGTTAAATATTACAAAACCATGTTTTACATTTTCAAAGTCTTGTGAGATATTATGAGAATCTGTCCTGGCATTACTTAAACCTTGAAAGTTATTATAAAAATCAAAAATGGTACTAGAAAAATCGTGTCTTGTACTATCAAAATATTATCAAGCATTACCAAAATCTTGTTTGATATTATCAAGAGCTTGCCTTAAATTATCAAATATTTTGCGCTACATAATTAAACTCCGACATGGATGACAATCATCTGTGATATTATCAAATTTTTACATCGTATTATCAAAAAAAGCAAGTTTTTAACAAAATTTTGCACGATATTGTTAAGATTTTACGTGATATCTTCAAAAATATTTATCCGGTAATACGAAAATGTGTCTGATATTGTCACTCTAGCATTAGACTATCCAAATCGTGTCCACTATTACCAAATTTAGCATAGTGCGATTAAATCGTGTTTGCCATTATCAAGATTCTCAAATCTTATCAATTATTACTAAACTCTTGTATGATACTATCAAAGTCTTTCTGATATTATGAAATATCTTGCATTACATTTTCAAAATCCTGACGGGTATAATGAGAATCTTCTATGACCATAACAAAATCATACTTGCTATTATCAAAATCTGCTGAGCTCTCATTATACCAGTCAAATTTTGATAATGTAGCGCAAAATGTTTGATAAAATCAGACAGAAGTTTTAGAGCAACAAACGACATTTGGATAACCCGTGGCAAGATTTTGATAATCTTATTAATAGTAGACACGAATTCATAGTACTAAGTTAAATTTTAGCAATAGCAGACATGATTTGTTTATACCATTTTAGATTTTGGCAATATTAAACACGTTTTGATTGTAGCAGAAAATGTTTTGGTAAAGCCTGGTAAGATTTTGATAATACAATGCAAGTGGTTAATAAATTGTATGGCATTAATAATACCACATAAAGTTTTGATAATGCAATAGAAGATTATCGTTAAATCAGGCGAGATTCTGATAATTTATTGCAAGATGTTGAATAGGATCTGACTTGGTTTTAATAATACCGTACAAAATTTTGGTATTATTAGATAATATTTTGATAATTGCAAGATTTAGGTAGTGCTAGAAATGATTGTCATAATATAATCATGCGATTTTGATAATGTGTCTCAAGATTTTGTAATTTTTAACAGGGTTCGGTAATATCATACAAGACTTTGATGATATTATGTAACGTTGTGATAATATTTAACAAGATTTAATGATCTTGGTAATAGAAGTCATGTTTTTGATAGCACTATATAACGATTTAACAACTCCATATCAGATTTTGGTAATAGCAGACACATTTTGATTGTGGCCGAAAATATTTGGTTAATAACTTGCAGGATTATGATAGTACCATGTATGATTTTGATATTTGATTTTTATAGCACTATCCTAGAGTTTGGTAATAGGAGATACGTTTTGATTGTAGCTGACAATATTTTGTTAATAACGTGCGAGACTATGATAGTAGCATTTAAGATTTTCTTAATAACTTGCTTGATTTTGATAATAATATGAATGGTTTTGATGTTCTAATGTAGAATGACATAATTGATAATATCAGACAAGATTTTGATAATATCATGCAAGAGTTCGGTAGTACTTTACAAGAGTTTTGTAATACTTGGCAAGATTTTTATAATATTGACAATGACAGACATGACTTGATCGCATTAAATTAAATTTGCTAATAGCACACCCTATTTAGATGACATCATTTCAGATTTGGATGTATCAGATACGTTTTGATAGTACAAGAAAACATTTTGTTAATACCAGTTAAGGTTTTCTTAATACTATACAAGGTTTTGTTATTTGACTTGCAAGTTTTTGATAACAGTATGCAAAGGATTGAGAATATCATAGAGGATTTTCATTATATCATGTGGGATTCTGATAATGTAACGCAAGTTGTTTGATAATTACACACAAGATTTGAAAACACTTGGCAAGATCTGATAATAACAAACATTATTATGACAGCACCATGCTAAGTTTTGTCAATAAATTTCAGGATTTTAATAATACCACTTGATTTTTTGATAATGCATTAAAAACTTCTCTTTTCATTAGGTAACATTTTGATAATATAGTGCAAGATTTTTGGTAACATCAGATATTTTGATAATACCATACCAGATTTTTTTTAATATTTAATAATATCTTGATCGTAACACAAACGATTTTGCTATCACCGTTATAGATTCCGTTTATAGTTTTCAAGATTTAGGTAATGCCCCGAAGGATTATCACAATATCTCACAAGACATTGACAATGCAAGACAAGATTTGTAATATTCAACAGGATTTGGCAATATCGTGCAAGAATTTGATAATATCATGTAAGGTTTTGATAAAATTTGAGAAGATTTAATAATTTTTATAATAGCAAACACGATTTTGATAGCCCTATGTTCAGCTCTGCTAATAGTTAACTTGATTTTTGATAGCACTATATTAGAGTTTGGTTATAGCAGACACGTGTTTTCATTGTAACTGAAAATATCTTGTTAACAACTTGTGAGGTTCAAACATATTATATTTCATTTTCCAGTGATAAAAGTCAATTTTTTCATGTTCTACAGTCAATAACAAAAGTGCACAGTCAAATATAATATCACAAGAGGATTTTTTCAACCCAATAGCAAAACAAATTCACTTTTGGTATTTTTGAAATACAAAATCAAACTGTTACACATATACTGATCATAATTTTTTTTTGGTTTAGAAAAGCAAATTCTGTTTTTTTTTACTTAGTTTTTTTTTTTAGTTTTTATTTACATGTTATCAAAATTCTATTCTCAGCAAATTTTAAATAATATATTTAAATCTCGCCTTATATTTTGAAACTTATGTTAATGTAAACCGGTTTCATTCTACCCGGATAAAAATTTTTTCGTAGAATTGTCATGGGAATACAGAATATATAGTTCATACATTACAGTATAGGATTCCTGAGACATTTAGGTTAAGTTTATAATAATTTCCAATAAAGGTGTTTTATTCAACCCAAATATACATATATTCAGTGCATTGCCATGGTTTACCGAAAATTAATTGACTTCATGGAAATATGTAAATGAAATGTGCCGTCTGTAATATACAAATGAGGTGTACCGTCTTTAATATGCAAATGAGGTGTACCTTCTTTAACATACAAATGAGGTATATCCTCTGTATTCATAGGAAATCTGATTGCTAAGTGAACCGGTTATGGAAATTATGTATCCAACAGCCATAAAGAAGCTTTAGCGATACATAACCATACCTTGATTTTTATCTAGACCTCGAGGCTTGTATAATTCAGGCCTTGATATTGTGAACTAGTCTTACTGATTTTTTGTATCTAGAAAATCGACCGATTGATGATTCATGGGTATTTGAATAGACTCCGTTTAGCTTCCGATGCACCTTTTGCAACTGTTATGCCTGATATATCGGCAAATATTTGGACTCAGAGGCAATTGAACCTCATTGAAGAAGAGGTAGGAATGATTTTGAGTATTAAGTAGTATTTGTCAAGAAATATTTCTTGCCCGAGTGATAACAGTGGTCGAATATGGCTCTGAAGCATGGGCGCTCCAAAAAGCGAATGAAGATTTGCTAGATGTTTTCTAGAAGAATTGCTTACGGACTGTTCTGGGTACCTAGCTGACTGTCCAAATTTCACACAATATTATTTACGGAAAATGGGGTTCAGTCCGGCTTTCAAAGGCTATAATGAAAAAAAGGTTGAGATTACTAGGGCAAGTTCTGCGGATGAAGGATGATAAGACTGCTGAAGATTGTCCTTTTTGGCCAATCGTCTGAGGCTAAATGGAAAGCAGGTCCTCCTTGTTTTGGGTGGAAAGACGTCATAAAAAAAGATTTAAAAGAAATAGGAGCTTCCTTGGAGGTTGAAAAGAGGAAGGCTTTGAGTATATTGGGATGGGGGAGGAGCGTGTGTAGCTGTGTTGACCTCAGGTGGCCTGGCGCTGCAATGAGTTGTTAGTAGTAGTTGTTGTTGAAGTTAAAAAACGCTTGATATTTGTCTTTTCGCACATTAGCTGCTGCAATTAAAAAATAGTAGGCCAAAGATAATTTTAGAATAAAAGTTTTGATGGATATTATTATAAAAGTACTCATAATTTCTTATTTATGTCTGTTTAGGTTAAAGACACGAAGATTCTAAATACATTAATTGGCTTAATAAGTCAAATTTTGAGGAATTTTTCAAAAGACTTTAACGTAGACAAAAATGGCTAATGTTTCCTTTTGCATTATGGTATTTGAGACATTTTCGTCGAAAATGCACCAAACCATACCTTTAAAATTCCTGCATCAATTGTCCATGCCAGGGAGGGTTCTTAAACTTCCCTTATTTCAATTTTTTACATAGTCTTGCAACTTCATGCTGTATTTGTTCAGGATTTTGCCAAGTTTTATAAAAATTAACAGCGCAGGACTTTGAATAAAAGAGGTAAATTTCGTAACTATATCCAAGGGTCTCTCTCAACAGTGAAAAAGACGACAAAGAAGGATAATAAGACAAATAAAACCCCTCAATAAAACATCACGACAAATAAAAGTTCAAATAGGGTTACAATCATAGAATAGACAGTGGTAAGTTTCACAAAATAAATACTTGACGTTTTGGTCACTGCATACGTGATCTAGTTTTGTTTGTGAAATTTACTACTTTCTATCAAATGATTTTATACCTATTTGAAGTTATCACTGAAGTAGTGTGGTCTTTAAAATTATCCAATAAAACATTAAGAAAGAGACAAGAACAGTGGCGTCTATTCAGGAATTTTTGGGAAGGAAGGGGGCATAATTTACTTTAAAATCCAGGGCGGGGGTAAGTTTGTCAATATTTCAAATATTCCAATAAAAATGCCAGAAATGATATTGTTCAATTAAAACTCCCCCTGAAAAATAGGTATTTTTAAAATCTAGGAGGGAAACAAAAAGTACCAGGGATTATATACTCCCAGAAGCCCCCCCCCCCTATATTGAACCTACTGAGCAAGAAAAAACGATGAAAATGAGACAAAAATCGCTTTTAAATGCTTGAACCGCGAATCGTTTAATATCGCTTAGCATAAAAAAGTGCATAAAATTAATAAATACAATAACAATAAAATAATCTTGATTTTTCTATTTGATTTTGCCGTCGTACTTTCAGTCATGTATAACCAGTGCGAAGTAAGAATTTTTCTCGTTTTCAAAGTGTTCTGATTAGTACTGCAGGAATATCTAAGAAAACATATATAATGCTTTTCTATGGTGTTAAATTGCTATGGCTGCAAAATTCTTCAAGTTGAATTGGAGGAAATTCAAATTCAAAAAAAAATAATCTTGTCTAAAATAACTTTTCGTGGTAGAAGACTGTAGTAGCGGAAAAATTCCTTGATGGTTACATATCGTATATCATCTTTTTTTCTCGCAGGATCGAGTGAAATAATAAAAAAAAAGTATTGTATGTGTTGAAGTTTTGAAGTAATATATGCGTTTATTCCAAGCTGTTGATTTTTTCTTCATGCTTTTAAAGGCCTTTTACTCTTGATTGTGAATATTTTGAAATTTGGCGATTCGCTAAATTGGAATTTTCTACAGCACAAAAGCAAGAGCTATGAAAAGAAGATTTCCACAAGGCGATTCGCAGGGGAATGTCAAGTCCGTCAATGTCACTTCTTTGTTATTTCATTCTCTTTGTATTTTACAGACTTGGACAAATTGGCTTTTAATCAGGTTATGTCTATCAGAGTTGATAGTGGCCTTTGCAAATTATTAAACTTTTTTTTAGAAATAACTATTGACCTTTTTGTCGGCCGACGGTCAATTCTGTCTTAAACAGGGGTCTGATAAAAAAAATATATTTGTAATAACTATATCAATAACGATAATATAACCTTAAGAGTCATTTAAAAAAGGGAAGTCTGGCATTGAACTTAATTTGTGCATGTTCCAAGATTTTACTTTTTATGCAAACGATTTGTTGTTTCTTATATCAAAACAGATACAATTTCAATTTGTTAGGCTGTGCATCTGTCTTGGGCTCTAATTTTTACCATAAAATTCTTGGGTTAGTTTCCACATTTGCTCACAAAAAAAAAATCAGAAATTTAGATCATAGACCTTATGTCATGGTATTACGGTTTCAATTTTTAAAAATATGTAAATATTTCATTTTTGGCTTGTGATTTTTGTGATATTTAAAAAGGAAACGGCGTTTTTTAAATTTTTTTGCAAGTGCTTTAATTTTGGGCTGTTAAGGCTACTGAGAAATTAAATATACGCTTAAATATATATATATATATATATATATATATATATATATATATATATGTATATATATATATATATATATATATATATATATATATATATATATATATAGAAATTTTAAAAACGACGTTTTTTAAATTTCTTTGCAAGTGCTTTAATTTTGGGCTGTTAAGGCTACTGAGAAATTAAATATACGCTTAAATATATATATATATATATATATATATATATATATATATATATATATATATATATATATATAAATAGGTTGTCTGTGTGTGTGTGGGTCTGTCGGGTGACGTCATGTTTGTGTGTCGACTGAGGTCATGTTTGTTGATTGAAGAAATTACACACCGGGACATCGGGACACAAATGACGACCGGGACACCGGGACATCTATATATATATAAAAATAAGTTGTCTGTGTGTCTGTGTGTCGAGTGACGTCATGTTTGTTGATCGACGAAATTACTCACCGGGACACCGGGACATAGTGAATATAAATGACGACCGGGACACTCAAAGAGAGAGCTACCGGGACACAAGGAATGTTCGATTAGCAATCACCATCAACAAAGCACCGGGACACAAATGACGACCGGGACACAGGGAATATAAATGACGACCAGGACACTCAAAGAGAAATTACAGACCGGGACACCGGAACACAAATGACGACCAGGACAAAAATGACGACCGGGACACCGCGACACAGGGAATATAAATGACGACCGCGACACTCAAAGAGAAATTACAGACTGGGACACCGGGACACAAATGACGACCGGGACACAGGGAATGCTTGATTCTCAATCACCATCAACAAAGCTCAAGGGCAATCATTAGAATAATGAGGTATAGATCTGAATACAGATTGTTTTTCCCATGGACAATTATATGCTGCATGTTCAAGAGTCGGTAAACCTGACAATATATTTATATGCACAGACAATGTGACAGCCAAGAATGTTGTACATTCGCAAGTTTTACATAGTTAAATATATATATATATATATATATATATATATATATATATATATATATATATATATATATATATATATATATATATATATATATATATATATATATATATATTCACAGGTGGGACACAGGGACACAACTACAATGGCGCGTAACTAATATGGCGTATAACGACTTGCGCACGCGAGGCGGCTTGGAGGGGCGCGAAGCGCCCCCACCAAATATATATATATATATATATATATATATATATATATATATATATATATATATATATATATATATAAATATGACAATCTTGCTAATGAAACGTGTTGTTCTAAAACCAAACTGATTTAGTTCAATCTTATATTTAGTATTATCATACAAAATTATAATGGAAGTTTTTGATAATCTTGAGCCTTTGAAATTGGTATATTCTCAACGTCTTTTGGTAACTTGGTTTTGAGAGTCGGAAAAATTAAAGCTCGTTATAACAGGGAGATAAGATATCGGTGCTACATCCCTATTTACAATCAGTGGTTAAAGGTGATCTCAATCGCTGATAATACGATAATGGTTTTAAGCTGTCCATTTACGCTTTCTTCTTCTTTTTTGAAATTCAACATCAATATTTTTAAGAAAACTAATTTTACTATCTACCAATTTTCATACATTAGTTTTATGTCGGAGACCAAAAGACAAAAAATTCATTAGCACTTGTCACATATTAACTTGAATGGAGTATTTTCTGAAAAAACTAGAGCGGTGTCAATTAAACGATATATTTGTATTAACTATTTTTTTTTTATCAGAGCTATTTCTGATGCTTTATGATCTAGTAAATTTGAAGATTCAAATCTTTTATTTTTAGGAAATTCCGGGGGTAGTGAAAATCAGGCTCCAGGTATGCAATCCAAATTTGCCAGGGAATATAATACAATATGACTACCTTGAGAGTGCATATGTTTTCGTGCCTCCTGACCCTACAATAGTCTTGTACAATCATGATCCAATGCTTATCAGGAAAGCGATCCTGGCTTATACTGCAAATAGTTTGAAGAATTCTCCTCAGAAATCAGTAACAAAAAGGCATAAGGAAACAGCGTACCTGGAAGGCGAAGAAGGTATCTTTTTTTTATAAAATTGTATATGAGGTATTTAGTGTAAAACTGAATATAATAAAGATCAAATTTCCTTTAGATTTGAAAAAACTTCAAAACTCCTTAAAATAGTGTTTAACCTAACTGAGGCTATTCAATGAATTCCGAACCATAGGAAAAACTAGAGTGTAATAAAAACAAATTCATTCGACTTTCCTCAGGCGGAATTTCTTTTAAGAAATGAAAGAAAGATTTTTTTTTCTTTTTTTTAGATACTGTTTATTTACTTGTGAGACATATTGCTATTTTTCTTCTTTTCTGGAGAATTGGATGAGGGATGGTGCCCCTCCCCTCTTTAAGTTCTAATAATTCTTCAGCTTAAATACTAAGTGTGGTTTTAAAATCGTTTTTTTTCGATTTGAGCTCCCTCTCCTCTTCTAAATGAATCAATAGATATAAGAAACAAGATAATATTTAAAGCTAATTTATTAGTGGAAGAATAAACGTAGACCCAAGCCTGCGATTTCACGGTGCTAACTATGGTTTTATTAACTTTGTATACAGGTTTTATATTCAATATTTTAAAGGGAATATTCACTCGAATCCACCAAAAATACTGCAGGAGTCTTCCACAATAGATTCAGATGAAGAAAGTATGCCTGAAACAGGAAGCCAACAAGCAAGCTATTACGATACACAAGGGGAAGAAGAAACAAACAATGTAAATTTTTTACAAGCTTCAAAGGGTGAAGATGGGAGTGATTCTGAGTCAGAGGTCGCTGAAGCCGGATCGAGCAAAGTTAATCTTTTCAGCCATTGTGAGAGAGGTGTACAGACCACTATCATTAGAAACAAAGTAAGTTGTCTCTCTCAATCTGTCTGTCTGTCCCTGTTTCTCCCTCTCCCTTCTTTTTCTCCCCTTTGCACTCTCTCTCTCTCCTCCCCCCCTCTCTCTCTCTCTCTCTCTCTCTCTCTCTCTCTCTTCCTTCCTCACCCTCTATCTACTGAAGAAACTTTGGCTATCTGCTATGAATCAGCTGTAGTCGACTTTTCATCCGCTCTTAAGGAATTCCCAAGTTATAGTAAATTGGGGCAAAATTAGCTATAGTAATTTTTTTTATGAACTTCAAAAGCAGTAGATTGAATTGGTTCTCTAACCGAGATATGAGACATGGGATGAATAAAAATTTTTCATTCTTTTTTATGCTGAATACTTTTTTAACTTTCTCGGTATTTTTTTTTAAGCTTGGGCCACTATTATCTATAAAATAGACTTACTAATCCAGAAAAAAAATCATGCTTATTGCATTTGAATATAACAGCGGAAAAACTTTGAATAGACTGTTACATATGAAATGGCTGTGATGGTTTATACAGGTCTCTAGTGATAACAAAAGATGTCGAGTTTCAATCCATGAATTTCACATATTTTTTTTTTATTTTTTTAGAATTTTTTTTTAATTTTAAAGAAAGAAATTTTTTTTAGTTCTATTAAGGACCGGCTGCTTGCAAATCAAATATTTTTAAGGTATCCAAGGTTTAATAAAAGAATTTCAACATCTCCGTTTCACATCAGTTTAAAACTCGCATAAAATTGCTTGAAATTTTAATTTACTTGAAAAATAAAAGTTTAATAAAATAAGAATTTATCAAGATAGTACAACTTATCAGTTTATGATCATACTAACTTCCTACCATTTACCTGACCTTTTTTAAATTTATTTTTCCTGATACTGAGTTAGATACATTCTACTGTTTAAAAAAGTTTACACTTTACGACAAATAATATTAATATTAAAGAAATAATTCTAAGTACTTGCAGTATGTTCAGTCAGGTTTTAAGATGAACACTTTGAAATGTTAATATAATATTAAAAACATATTCTTAAAGCATCCCAAATACTTGTCATTAACTATAAGAATTTTAAAAATCACAATGTGTTAGAAGTAAGTTTGTTTTATTAGGGTTCAATCGCTTTCTAAACAAGCTCTATTTGCTATTATAACAAAAGTAATTGGACCAGGAGAAAGGAACTTGCAGGAATCAACTCAAATATTAAATCCTGAAAAATCTGTGGAAGTTTTATTGACCTTGCACAAACGCTTGCTATTATTTAGCATACTAAGGAATGTTTGACTGAAAAACTATTGTTTACCTTAATAAGAAAAATATTTACCAGTTAAAAAAATACAAAGCTACTTTTTATTCCACCAAGTTTATGGAATTATGTAATTCTGGATTTAAATATTTGGAAATATATATTGAACTATTCAACATCTAAATTTAAAGTTCTTAAATTATTTTTCAGCTTTTTTTAGGTTGCTTCATCTACAACAGTCACCACAGTAGTGAAATCTTTTTCTTCAAATGCAAATTTTTACGAGATTGCAGTAGCCTATGATGTTTTTGGAAGGAAGACTAAGCCAGAAATAAATGCAAGTGAGTAACGTTACTTTGGCCACTTTAATTCTTATAAGGATTCGTGGCAGTACTACACTATCATCCCTTCGGTAGGTTCTTTCAATGAGTGATGGAGATGAGCAAGAATATTCATTCGTGGAATTCTTGAAATTTGACTGATCTTCCCACGTTCATAACTTCTTTAATATTGATTTTCACTGTTCTCTGTGATTTATTTCTTAGTGATTAGCGGTAATATTACAATAATTCACCGTAAGTCAAAATGTAACAATAGCCTGCCAGAACCTAATCTTGCAAGGGGATGCTGTATTAGGAATGACAGCAAAAAAAATAATAATGAATAGCACAAAGCAAATAGTGACAGAGTTTTATTTTTGGTATTTATCTTTAAGTACCGGTATCCAGGTCCTCCCTGGATTTCTGCCAAATATTTTTTGTCTCTCCTCCTTGATGTTGTTTCCAGGATGGTACTGGCCCACAGGTAAGGACGTCTAGACATAACGTACCTTTGGGTCGGCACAAAGTGTGGCCAAGAAATTTGAGATAGTCTTTTGATGGTAGAGGATAGGTTTTCAGTCTTGCCACAGTGGCTTCTTACTATTATTACTTTCTATTATTACTTTTTATTATTACTTCTTAGAATTTCTATTAGAAATTCTAGAGCAATCTGCTAAATCGGAGTATATAGCGAAGGCAGTGGTGATTGAACGTGTCCGGAGATTTAGCTTATACAGCCTTTAGGGGCCATGTTTTGCAGGCGTACAGTAGTACAGTTTGAATGGATGCTATGTAGATTCTGACTTCGGTATTTGTTGAGATCTTACGTCTGACCCATAGCACTTTCTTGAGACTGGAAAAAAAACCCCAATCCGTAGAGTCCAAAACTCCATGTTCTTATATGCAAGTTAGATTTTTTTTTTTTTTTTTTTTTAATATCTGAGCCTGGCGGTAGATCAACCTGGGACAGTGGTGAATCATTAGGGATTATATTCTGAAATTCAAGTCATCCATACATTCAGAAAATTTTATGAATTTTTAACGCAAGAGACAATGAAGGCAGAACTTCTCTTTATTTCAATCAGATATCCAGTCTTTTGTGTTTCGACTTCCACCTTTTAACATGATGAACTTCTTATCCACTTGTATAATGATGAATTGAAATTAATTAATGTGGTGCTTAAAGGGAGATTTATCGATAAAGGGGATCTCCAACTTGAGTACTTAGCCAGTAGGAGGGGGGGTCACCGATCCCCATAATTCTAAAGTATCTTAAATTTTTAGGCACTTCTGGTTCGAGTTATAAAAGAGTTTTTCATTGTGTCATCCACGGAAAATCTTGAACTGGGAAGTGGAGGGTGTCTGGTGTCCCGGTCTCTAACTAAGGTTTATATATATGTCGTTTATATACATTGTTTGGCGTATTGACCCCCAGCTATAACATTTGTTATTTTTTGTATATTAGCTAAAAAAAATTTCTGTTTATTTTGTCCTCCAGAAGGCAACTATTTTCTTCTTTTTTAACGATCAGTAATTTTCTTACAGAAATTGAACGAAAAAAAGATGAGTCAGGTGCTGCATCCAAACAGTTACCTTTTACACCAGCCGATCCTGCATCTGAAGAATCATCACCTGAAGAAGTATCAACAGAACTGTCAAATCGACCTGGACTGACACCAGAAGGGTTTCAACGACTGAAGCATTCAGCCAATGTTATTGAACGAATGCTCAGTCAATCAATGTTTGATGATCTTGCTCAGGGTAAAATGATTCAAAAGTCTATCCACTACTTATCATTTATGTATGCTTTTCTTGGCCTTTTAACTTGTCTTGTGTGTCTCTAAGACTGCTCTTAATTGACAAAATGCAAAGCAGTGACCGGCCAGGGCTTCTTTCAATAAAAAATACAAGACAAAAAAAAATGATATGCTGGTGGTTGAGTCAAGAGGGTAGAAGGACAGCAGATAATGGGCTAGAATGCCTATTGAGCAAGAATGCAGAATCTAAGGTTAATGTATTTCAGTTTTGGGATATTTAATAGTGGAAAACATAAGTAAGCATCAGCACTAATGGATATCTTTCTGTGTCTTCAGTTCACTAGGCTTCTTGTTCACTGGTAAATATGAATTAATCTTTCAATAACGTTTAGGACGAATAGGGTTTCTATTTGTATTATGTTAGGAAGTGGAATAACTCTCATCAAGCCCCATATACAATTTAACCTACTGTAATTAACTATAATTACTTATTGAATAAGCACAAGCATTGTGCTCTACTAAACACCGTTCAGATAGTGTCAACCAGCCTTTTGACAGCTGGAAACAAGCCCTGGGCCCCGTGTGTCAAGCGAAGCATCAATCCACTCTGCTACAACGGATTTAAGTTAATTCTAAGTGAGTAATTTTAAAATTGAAAGGAACGATCAAAAAAATCTTGCAATTTCATAGCACCTAATAAGGAAGGCTCTAACATGAAAGATTTTTGCTCATCCTAATTGATAGATTAAGAATTTTCTATCTATAAAAAAAAGAATTGCAGCGTATTCAATTCTTAAGCTTAATAAGCAAATGATTAATCTAATAGGTTTCAATAAGGCTTTTGAACGTGATTCAGTAATTGGAATGGTGTAATAAGGCTATTAAAGGTTGAATTAGACAAAAGTTCCTTTCCTTGAATATCCCCTAGATATTAATAAGAGTTGAAGCAGAAAAGAGTTAAAATTTTAAATGGCGTGTTGTCTTTGTTAGTATTAAAGCTATTAATACTGTGGCGCAGAATTGAATTGAATATGCTGTGGCGCAGCACCATTGGTGCTGCGCCAATGTATCCTAGCTGTTAGGGAAGTTGTCAACTCCTTATTTTTAATGTTGTAATTGGTAGCTCGGGCATGGGAATAAGTATGTACAAATTCTCAGTGAACTTTCAGCAAAAAATTGTAACTACTTTTTCTACCTTAGTAAATAGTATAAAAAACAAGCAAAGTGAAACTCGTTTAGAACATGGTATTATATCTTTGAGGCATAAAAAATTCTGTATCTTAGGGAATATTTTGGAAAAGTCAATCAGGTTAACTAGGTGGTCTAAAAATATCGTATTTCGTTTTTTTTTTTTTTTTGGATTTGACCTAATTTTTTATTATGGAATATGGGATTTTTCTTATGGGTTCGGGCTCAAATAGAGATAAACTCATTGGTTATCTGACCCATAGGTTCAAAGAGGGGTTACTTTTCCTTGAAGGCTTGTTCCTTTTTTTTTGGTTTTGACCTAATTTTTTATTATGGAATATGGTATTTTTCTTATGGGTTCGGGCTCAAATAGAGATAAACCTATTGGTTATCTGACCCATAGGCTCAAAGAGGGGTTACTTTTCCTTGAAGGCTTGTTCCTTTTTTTTTTGGTTTTGACCTAATTTTTTATTATGGAATATGGGATTTTTCTTATGGGTTCGGGCTCAAATAGAGATAAACCTATTGGTTGTCTGACCCATAGGCTCAAAGAGGGGTTACTTTTCCTTGAAGGCTTGTTCCTTTTTTTTTTTTTTTTTTGGATTTGACCTAATTTTTTATTATGGAATATGGGATTTTTCTTATGGGTTCGGGCTCAAATAGAGATAAACTCATTGGTGATCTGACCCATAGGCTCAAAGAGGGGACACTTTTCCTTGAAAGCTTGTTCCTCCCTTCACAATTGCAAAGAACTTGAAGATTAAACCTAAAAGATTAAGTTCTTTTAGGAGAGTTGGTTAGCAATGGAGGTGTACAAAAATACCATTGAAACGTACACGCAGTCAAGCATATTTTATTGTTACATCCAATACATTTTATGATATAGCCTGCAATGCATTTTATGGTATAGCCTGTAATGGTTCGAGAACATCACTCATATGGCAACTTTAAGGGACTGGATAAAAATTTATTGGCTTAGTTAGATTCGTTTTATTATTTTTCTCTTGATGATGGCATTACTCGATTAGTTTTCTTTTTATTCTACTCCACTTTCCTCTTTTCATTCTATGGCTCATGTTTTTTTTGTTTTTTTTTAATTCAATATGCATATAGTTTTACTAATGTCAACTCTGACAACAATTGTTGAACGATTTGTCGATAAGTAATTAAATGCTTTTTTTCCGTGTGCCACGAATAACTACTCCTTTTGGTTGGGGGGGGGGGGGCTTTAAATTTGATTTTTTAATTATGGATTTGTGAATAAATTTGTCTTATTGGTCTTATTTTATTCTCCTACGAGGCTTGAGGACTAAAGCTCGGTCTGAGCAATGAATACTTTCAGGTTTAAAATGTACCTAGGAATGATCAATGGGAGAAATGCACGAATCTTTAGCATAACTAGTATTAATACTTCATTCAATTGCAAAGATCCCCCCCCCCAAACTCTTAAATGTTTAAAGGACAAATGTTAAGACATAAAATAAATATATTTAGATATAAAGGATTATTAAATATGTAAGGATGTTTGTTTTTAATCTATTATGTTTGCAGCTTCATCTTGTCAGTTGTACCTAACAAATACTAAAAATGTTTTCTTAGAAAATACAGATTTGAAAAATTTTCTTCGAACAAAGTTTGAAAACAAATTTCTTAGAAACCACACAAAAAGAATACTTTTCTTGGAAAATACAAAGTTGAAAAAGGATTAAAAAAAATATTGATTTTTAAGGATTTAACTTAAATTGACTACTTCCTGCTTCAAGAATACAATTTTTCGCGTGTAGATGAGGCTTCCTATCGAACAGTCAAGACAAATTGAAAGAAAAATATATTCGAAAATTATTTGGCCCGTAATTCCTCCACACTCTCAAAACTTTTTGCTTTCCTTAAAGTTTAAATTAGCCATAAAATCAATTGTAATATGAGAGATGCTGTAGACAAAGTGATAGGAAAAGAAGAGTGCGGTTTTAGAAACAGTAGAGGGTGTTTCGACCAAATTTTCACTCTTAGGTTAATAGTTGGTAAGTGCCTGAGTTATCAAAGACTTTTGGTCCTCAGCTTTATAAATTATGAACAACCGTTCAATTCTGTTGATAGAAGAGCTTAAGCAAAGGTCTTATCCTTGTATGGTATACCAGCCTCCTTTATATATTTTGACGGACTTTGTCTCAAGGATCATAGGAAAAGGAAAAGCAATGGGAGACCACGGAATCAAACAGGAAGAAAAACTCTCCTGGACTTGTGTTATGCTGAAGAATTAAGCAACCTAGATGAAAGTGTGAGGAAATTGAAAGAATTTTTTGAGGTTTTGTGAGTTCATGATACTAGAATAGGCTTGAAAATTAATTTTAAGAAGACTAAGTCGCTAAGTCTAGAAATAAGTGAAGATAAAAAGGAGATATTGGTCGACGAAAAGATTGATTAGGTGGTCAGCTTGACTTACCTTGGTAGTATTTTTAGTAAAGACAGTGGGAGCAATGAGGATGTTAAAAGTTGCATAGCCAAGGCTCAGGGTGTTTATTCACAGTTTATAAAGTTTGAAAGAATAGAAGATAAGTCTGCAAACCAAGGTTAGAATATTGGACGATAGTGATGACAGCGGTCAAATATGATTATGGGGCATGGGTGCTCCGAAAAGCGGATGAAGGTTTGTTAGATGTTTTCCAAAGAAGTTGCCTAATGATTGTTCTGGGTACCCGGCTAACTGACCGTATTTCAACCAGTAGGCTGTACGAAAACTGTTGTTCATTCCCACTTTCAAGGATAATAATGAAAGAAAGATTGGGATGTCTAGGGTACGCTCTGCGGATGAAGGATGACAGATTGTCAAAGATTGTCCATTTCGGCCAACCGTATAAAGCTAAATGGAAAGCAAGTTGTCGACGGTTGGGATGAGAACATGTCATAAAGAAATTTTTAAGAGACATGGGAACTTCCAGGGAGGTAGTAAAGAGGAAGGCTTTGAATAAATTGGGATGGAAGAGGAGCATGCGTAGCTTTGTTAGCCTCAGGCAGCTTGGTGCTAGGGTGGGTTGCTAGTAGTAGCAGTTGTAGCGGTAGTATTGTTAACAAAAAATACGATTTCACAAAAAGAGTATATAGGGGAATGGCTCTAATATTCTATAATATTCTAATATTATATGAATGTTATTTTTCTGTTAAATTATACGTTTGTTAGAGCTTGATTATATTTGGCTTTGTTTGTGTTTGTTTGAAGTAAAGGTGTAACAAAACGTATATAAATAGCCTCTAAGAACTTGAAGCCAAACGTATAGTAGACATAGACGAAGAAAAAAAAATATCGAAAAGCTAGTGGAAAGAATCCTGATGTCGGTAGGCAAAAGGAAGAAATAAACACGAAAAAAAAAATCAATTTACACTTATTAATTGCTTAACCGAATAAGAACATTTATTTTTAGATCTCAAGTATTTTGAAGACGCAGCAGACGATTTCAGAGAGAATGAAGGAACATTGTTACCCTTATGGAGGTTTGTGATACCAACTGATGCTGTTCGAGGAACAAAAACTAACTCATCTGGGACATGTGTACGGTCTCTAGTCTGGAATCCGAAGTACTTTGATCTTTTGGCAGTTGGATTTGGGTCTGGTAAGATCAAACAACTTTTTACTGGTTTAGTTGTTCGGTTTTGGACTTTGCTTTTAAAAAGTAACAGGAAATACTAAAGACAGTAAGAACATATAAGATAAAAGGATTTACTCGTTGGATTTGGGTCTGGCAAGACAAAAAAAAATTACTTATTAATCTGCTCAGCAATTGAATATAATCAGTTACTCGTGGGAATTTCACTTAAAATGGAAAAGGAAGTCAAGTATTGTAGATAACATACTTTTTAAGTATCATTATAAAAGATAAGAACAGCTTTTTTACTATAATAAAATTACACCTTTGTGGTAGCTAAGGGCTCTCGACTGTTAAGGAATTATTTCTCTGCATAATTTTTTTTTTAAGTTTTGGAGTTGGTTTCCAGTGATAAATTCCTTTTTTATTATTGCTTTTTTGTTCAGAGAAAATTAAAAAAATCTTAGACAAATAAATCTCAGATCTTAATGTATTCCAGACAGTAGTACTAAAGCATACAAACAAATTTTTTGGCGGTGAGACAAAATATCTCTTCTAAATTTGGAGGAGAGTGGATTTTTTTTATTCTTTTTCCAACGAAATATTTAAAAAAAAGGTATTTTCAATAGAAATACTAAGAAAGTTTTTTTTTCAAAATATATATAGGGGTGGCAAAAAACAAAGGTGTGCAAATTCCCCCGTCTCCTATTGGTGCCACTGATCTTTGGATAGCAGCCGCTTTGTACACCTGTTAAGATTTATTTAACTCGGGTATTGGTAAATATTTGGAATTGAGGCGTGTAAATCTTCTCGCCACTCCTTTTTTTTTCTATTTGATTTTGTTTCACTATCAATAAATGTTCCTCTGAGAGTCATTATCTACCTTTTTAATTAATGATATTTTTGTTTGTGATTGTTTTATTATCATTAACAAGAAAGCTAGGTTATCTAAATCTTTTTCTCAATTTTTTTCTGGCTTGTTCTCGGCCTATTTTAGTGAGAATGTCGGGAATTAACTAGTGATAGTGTAAGCCAATCAGAAATTTTCATAGAATATTTCAGCCAATTAGAAATTCCTATAAAAAATCTGATTGGCTAAAAATAACGCCAACTAAATCTCCGTATTAGTAAAATCCCATTATGAATAGGCCTTAGGTGAGATTGATCGTATGTAAACAAAGTATTTTCGGAGAAGACGGATACCCAGTTTTCTTCCTTGAACTGTGGGAATTATAAGCTGTATATCCTCGATTTTAGATTATCTTGGATTTCGTGACTGATGAAATTTACAAGATGCTTATCCCTGATTTTATATCCTCGATTCTGGTACCACCGTCCAATTTGATTTTGAAACCAATGAATTTAAAGTAAAATTCATTTTGCAGGGATATGCAGGTTGTACATGCCTAATTGATGCTTTAAGTGGGAACTAGTAGCTAAGGGATGCAGATTGCAATAACTTTTCTATGTGTAATATATTCTTAAGATGTTTTCTAACTCTTTTTTTCGCTTGGATACATCTTTTAAAACAAGATAAATACATAAAAGCTGAATGATTTTAATTATTTTTAGATAGTACCATCAGCTCTTAGTCTGTTCCATTCATTACTTTTACTGCATGGTAATGAATAGTCCGTCACTTATTGCTGGAATTTACTTAGGTGATGGATTGTTTATAAGTAAACAATCCATGTTTACTTATTAGTGATAATAAGTGACTAACAAACGTTTTATACTTCAGAGGAACCTGATTTTGATGGAGGTGGACTAGTGTGTTTATACAGCCTTAAGAATGCTTTCCATCCAGAAAAAGTATTCAAGTTTCCAGTAGGAGTAACATTCCTTGACTTCCACGCAGAAAGACCATACTTGCTAGGAGTTACAACGGAAGATGGCTCTGTATACATATATAGTTTACATTCAAAATTGTCCGGTCTACTCTATGAAAGCTCTGGACTTATTTCAAAAGATTCGTCCAATATAACCCAGGTATAATATATTTTTTTTTTTTTTTTTTTGCATTGAGGAATTGTTTAAGAATAACTTTTTGCAGTAACGTGCATTTCTCAGAAACTTTAATTATTTCTTTTCATGAAATGCCTGAAGTTGAACCAAATTCTCTAGTATGCGAAATTTTAACTTACTACCAACATAAATGTATTGACAAAGTGTTTCGATGAAAAACTGCATGATCATCACATTAATTACATTGGGGTTGCAAAAAGCTAAATTGGCAACTCAATTTGCTTCCAGTTTCTTACCTATTTCTTGCTATTTTACAACATTCTTGTTATTATTAGTATTTCCGCGTGGCAACGGCCAGAAGGTCCCGTTAGTTCTATGAAAACATCAACAGTGACAATGCTATTAACGTGTGCTTTTTTAGATGGCGCTTGCTTATCTTTTTTCTCGTTTATAGAACATTTTTCCTTTGTAATACTATGGTATTTCGTAACACCCCCCTTTCGAAAATCCTACCTGCAAGCTTTGGGCTGATTTGGGTGGGCAGCATTTGTCTTTCAACAAAAAGGGGAGAGTCACCCACCACTCTTCATTGATAAGCAGCTGGTGGCATTTCCTCCTCAGAACTATCACGAGCAAGAGAACTTTTTGTCTCACATCATGTTACTCATCAAAGGATCCTTTTATTCTGCCTCGGCTTGCACTTATACGTCTAGGGTTATTGACTCATCCCCCTACCAAGCTCGATTTTTGGTAGCTATCTTTGGCTCTCAGGGACAATACGAGAAGGTTGTTATAACCACTTTCTCAGGTATCTTTATCTGTGATCTAAACTTAAAGCAGACAGGAGTATGTGATTTGGCTGAACCCTTTACGTTTGTTTAATTTTTTATATGGCAACACAGCTCTGAATTAAATTTGTGTGCACCAGAAGTAGGATTTTGTCCTTAATTTCCTTCAACTCTAATTTAAGGTAAAACAAACTAAAGTTTTAAAATTATGTGCGCAAATAAAAGAAAAATTTTAAGCTGCAAGCCAAATTTTACTCTCTGTTAGATGTTATGATACATCTAAACTGGATCAAACTTACTTCGAAGTCTGCATCATGATTGAGGAAGTAGGTTGTACCTTTAGAGATATAGAGAGCCAATGTTCGGTTTTGTCATTAGTGTAATATGAGACCTCGTTTCATCTTCTTTGACGTAACAAGACTTTGTGAAATTAGAGAAAATTTATAAGGCCAAATGGGAGAGGACCTGTTGGATTCGATTTGATCTTTTTGGACATGAAAGGAATGGGACGATCGATCCCATTTTGTTTTTTTAAATGCTATTTTAATTGATTATCAAACATCCTTTGGCGCGTAAAACATGATTTTGAGTGCTCAAGCCTGATAAAAAAGAAAATACATATGACCTCTATGTTTTTCTAGAATGTCACTATAATTATTATGGGTCGTTTAGATGCATATGGCGAAAGAAAATTAATTAAGCTTGTTTTCTCGAAAAAAAGAGGTTTTCGTGTTTCTTTTTGGAAAATGTCTTGCATGTTTTGTGACAAGTTCGTGCTATGGACGATTTGCATCATGCTATGAGCTATTGCGTATGTGTTGTTAAAAATTATGCCTGTTTTAATTTTGTAAAAGTGGCTACATGGTGATTAGAAAATGGGAATTCTAGAAAAAGTAATTTTAACGTGAACAGCAAGATTTCTCCTACAAAAAATTTATATTTTACTTCACTTATATACAGAATGTAAACTTATTACAATATTTACTTCTTTCTCCTTTATTTAATATTGTTTTTTCTTTTCCGTTTTTACAGATTCGATATTTAAAACTTTGAATTTGTGTTTTATTGCCTTTTTTGTGTATGCTACATTGTGAGTCCAGAAAGAAAAATTTTAGTTTGTGAACATGAGGTTAGTATTAATCAAACATCAGAGAATTTACTTAATCTCCACTATTGTATTATTTAAATGATCTCCATGCGTCTTTTCTTTAGGGTTGGAAAGAAAAATACAAAACTAAAATAAATTTAAATTAATTGCAGTGCTAAATAAAATACATACTAGACATGTGGTAATTGCAAAGGCTAAAGTCCGATCATTAATTATTACCCTTGCCTCCAATGAAAAATTTAATCGTTTCAGTTTCGAGAAGAAAAAACCATCATTTTAACTATTTAAGTCCTAATAGATTATAATGATTTTATTAAAATAAAGAAAACTACTTAGACAGTAGTAGTATATTTACAGTTCGTTTTAGATAAAATGGGTGGCCGACAAAATAGAATCGTGTCCAACTTTTGTGACTGTGAGCTTCAGTGGTACTGTACATTTATGGCTCATTTCGAATAAAAAGCTTGTCCAGTTATTGGTGGTTACACTATCATTTGACGGTCCGATTTCAGATGAGGTCAATCGTCAGGATATGCAAGGTAAGGCATACGAGTTGCAATACTACCGAAATAATATCAATTATTTTTAAATAATTTGGAGCTTTAGTTTTATATACCTATTTTAACTTGAGCAATAAAATTTTCGGCGAAATTTGGGGATGGAAATTTGTTGTAAAATTTAATTTCTCTTTTGTCTTGCTATAATATCTAGCTATTTCTTTCATGATCACGTTGTTTAAAGTATGTTTCTGAAAAAACTTGTATACCAATTTTTTTTTTCTTTGGCCTATTATATAGGCCTGCAGTCACTTCAACAATAAATGAAGTGTAACAAAGTTCGCAATAATCTTTCTTAATTAATTTTGAAAAACGATATGGCTAGCATTGAATAATACATAATAAGAATCCATATTTGGCTGGTAGATAGATGATTCAAATTGAAATTTAGTTTTGTGTATATCTGCTAATTTATTTCAACTAGTTCATCTCAACTATCGCTAAATAGTTCTATGCGGCGAAAATAAATTTGAGAAATTCAAAATGCTCCCTTGCAAAAATCGATTCTTTGTTTTGTTTAATTAGAAATTCAGACTCAATGGAACTAATGATTGCATGTCAAGAGAGTTGCTTGGGCTGGAAAAACCATATTATTGACCTTTTTTTTTCCAACTAAAAATTTTCCGCATGACCGCTGCTCCGTCCTGTTTCTTCATTCATGAACACGAATTCCTGAAAGACGAATTCCTTCATGAAAGACAGGGCCTAGATTTGTAAACAGTAAAGGGTATTAGAATAATTTCTGGAATACAAAATACATCTACCTCTGTTACAGGGATCATTCTGATTTAAATGAGAATGTTTTTTGTGGTTGTTCTTGCAAAAGTGTATTAGATTTTACCGTATTAAAAAAAATATATTTTTTTCTATTCTTCAGCTCATTTAGATAAAAACTATTTTGCAATTTATTTTCTTGGTTGTTTTTTAGTAAAGATGCAATTTTATACAATTTTTTATGCAGTTAGCAAATTTGCAACTCGTTCAATGTTTGTAAGTTCTTGATAGCATGGAATGTAAGCTCGAAAAGATGCGGCACCTTTGTTTGACAACACTGGCTTCAATTTCACAAATGTATGAGGGGTGGAGAATTTAGTATTTAAATTCTGGGGAACACTTTCATCCATTTCAGTGAAAATACCAAAAAAAGCATTTTTCAATGAGTATCAAATATTGGGGGCGAATCCCCCTCCCCCTGTACCTCTCCTCCACCCATACACATTGAAGCCCCTGTTTAACTTCCCTATTTACCTTAAGGTAAATACCCTAAGTGTTTTCGGTAACATTTCGAATTTTAATCTTTCTCTGAAAGTGCATTTTAAGCCTTGAGTTTTACCAGATTTCGTCAGTAATACATACAAATAGGGTGTGTTTCTGAACTCAGATATCACGAATTGCTTTTAACCATTTGTTAATAGTTTTTGGCTAAAATGGCACAAAACATCATATTTAGCCTCTAAAATGCCAATGATCAAAAGATCGTGATAACGAGATATATTTAAGGAGCCACATGGCTCAGTAATAACTGAACTCTATAAAAAGGAATTTTGAGAACAATAGACACATCAAAAGAATTGTCGTTTTATGCTGATTCCAAATATATTACTCATCAAAATCTACGAACCTGAGAATATTTCCGTGTTCTTTTTAAATGGGGTGGGGAAAACATCCCCAAGGAGTGCGATGATCTGAATCGAAACTACACTGTCAGATACAACATATCAAAAAACCCTCCTTGAGAGTTTTCAAGCTCGTATCTAAAATTTTGTACTTTTTACGAGATAAAAAAACACAGATGTGTTTTATTTATTTTTCCCCAAGGTGATCCTATCGAACCAATTGTCCTAGAAAATGGGGAGAGGGGTCGTTCGAACGAAACTCTGAAGTTCTAGTGTCCTTTTAAGCTACCAAAACGATAGGGTGACAAAATACCCCTTCTCACGCCCCCATTTCTCCCAAAGACATTTCGTAAACATTTTAACATAGTCATCTGATTCAGTGTAGTTGAAAGGTCCAAACTATGTATTCGGGAATGGCATGACTCCCCCCTCCAGATACCCTGGGAAAAGGGACGTTAGTTACAAAATTTGCCCGTTGTTTTTATATAGCACTAGCTGTTGGGGTGGCGCTTCGCGCCACCCCAACACCTAGTTGGTGGGGGCGCTTCGCGCCCCCCCCCCCAAGCCCCCCCGCGCGCGTAAGTCGTTACGCGCCATATTAGTTACGCGCCATTGTAGTTGTGTCCCTATGTACCACCTGTGAATATAGATATATATATATATATATATATATATATATATATATATATATATATATATATATATATATATATATATATATATATATATGTTTTTAACTACGTAAAACTTGCGAATATACAACATTCTTTGCTGTCCCATTGTCTGTGCATATAAATAGATTGTCAGGTTTACCGACTCTTGAACATGCAACATATAATGGTCCATGGGAAAACAATCCGTATTCAGATCTATACCTCATGATTCTAATGATTGCCCTTGAGCTTTGTTGATGGTGATTGCTAATCGACCATTCCCTGAGTCGCCATCGTCATTTATATATCCCCCTGTGCACCCCGGCGTCCCCTTTGTAGTTATGTCCCTGTGTCCCGGTCGTCATTTATATTCCCTGTGTCCCGGTCGTCATTTGTGTCCCGGTGTTCCAGTCTGTGATTTCTCTTTGAGTGTCCCGGGCGTCATTTATATTCCTTGTCTCCCGGTCGTCATTTATATCCCCCTGTGCCCCCCGGCGTCCCCATTGTAGTTGTGTCCCTGTGTCCCGGTCGTCATTTATATTCCCTGTGTCCCGGTCGTCATTTGTATCCCGGTGTCCCGGTCTGTATATACATTCGTTTTTTAGTTTTGTTTTTCTCCTTTATTTTTTTCCTTTTTTCTTTTTTTTTCTTTTTTAGTTTATTTAGATTTTTAGATTTTTTAGTTTTTTTATTAGTTTTTAGTTTTTTTGTAGTTTTTACCATTTTTTTTAGTTTTTTTAGTTTTTTTTTTTTACTTATGTCCTGGTCGTCATTTATACTCCCTGTGTCCCGGTCGTCATTTGTGTCTCGGTGCTTTGTTGATTGCTAATTTATATTATATTTATATTTATATTTTTTATATTTATTAATATTTTTTTAGTTTTCTTTTTCTCTTATTTTTCAGTTTTTCCTTTTTTTTAGTTTTTTCTTTTTTAGTTTTTAGTTTTTTTTTTGTTTTTTACCTTTTTTTAGTTTTTTTAGTTTTTTTAGTTTTTTAGCTTTTTTAGTTTTTTTTATTAGTTTTTAGTTTTTTTTTAGTTTTTGCCTTTTTTTAGTTTTTTCAGTTTTTTTTAGTTTTTAGTTTTTTACCTTTTTTTAGTCTTTTTTAGTTTTTTAGCTTTTTTAGTTTTTTTTCTTTTTAGTTTTTTTGTAGTTTTTACCTTTTTTAGTTTTTTTTCTTCTTTTGTATTAGTGTGAAATAATTCAGACGTCATATGCGGACAAACACGACGTCACTCGACAGACAGACAGACAGACATAACCCACAAACAACTTATTTTTATATATATTTATTCATATTTTTTTAGTTTTCTTTTTCTCTTTTATTTTTCAGTTTTTTCCTTTTTTTTAGTTTTTTTCTTTTTTAGTTTTTAGTTTTTTTTAGTTTTTTACCTTTTTTTTATTTTTTTTTAGTTTTTTTAGTTTTTTAGCTTTTTTAGTTTTTTTATTAGTTTTTATTTTTTTTTGTAGTTTTTGCCTTTTTTTTTTCAGTTTTTTTTTAGTTATTAGATTTTTACCTTTTTTTAGTTTTTTTAGTTTTTTAGCTTCTTTAGTTTTTTTTCTTTTTAGTTTTTTTTTGTAGTTTTTACCTTTTTTAGTTTTTTTCTTCTTTTGTATTAGTGTGAAATAATTCAGACGTCATATGCGGACAAACATGACGTCACCTGATCCACAGATCCACAGATCCACAGATCCACAGACAACTTATTTTTATATATTTAGAAGATTTGCTACTGGGCAACATAGGGTTTTTTTAGGTGGAGGGGAGGAGAAATTTTACATAGGGAAAATTTTCCCTGAAGAGGAAAGTTTCCATGAAAATAGTTCAGGATAAATTTTATAAATGGGGGGGGGAGAGTATTTCTTATGATGATCTGAAGAACGGCGGGAAATTAAATAAAAAATAGTTTTTTTCAATTGAAAGTAAGGAGCAAAGTCAAAACTTAGAAAAAACAAAAACTATACCATATATGAGGGGTGAGCTACTTCTTCCTCAACCCTCGCTCTTTATACTAAAGTATAACTTTTTGTCACCGATCCTTAAGAAAGAACTGTTCAGAGACAAAAGCCGTTGAATTTGAATGAGCCGTTGAATCTGAATTGAATTTGAATGAGAAGATCTTAACGACTTTGGTATAAATAACGAGATTTGAGGAAGAAGCAGCTCCCCTCATGTACGGAATAATTTTTGGTTCTTTTAGTTTTAAGGCTGCCCCTTACTTTCAGCTGAAAAAGAACTTCTCTATGTTTCTTTATTAATACATAAAACAAGCTAACATTACAATCTGTTCTGGACCTGTGTTAATGCAGATTACCCATACATTTCTGCTATACATTGTTGGAATGAATATAATTATGAATAAACAATAGCCATTAATGCTATTCAAGTTCTGTAACATATCCTGAATTACACACCTACTGCAAATTAGAAATGGAAGAAATGGGGCAAAGAACTTTTAAAGTATGTTCCGAAAATCTTTTAATAATTATTTGTGGGCTGAACTCTAATGTTTATGTGTTTTGCTATTTTTCTTCTTTTTTTTCATAATGTACGGATTGAAATAAAACAAGTTAAAACCTAGTTAAAAAGAGTTGAAATCTATTTGAAAAAATGCACTGGTTTTTGACGCATTAAAAAATAAACGTAATCCGAGCACAAGTTTGACCACTGGAATGTCGAGACAGATGTTTTGAGACAATGAAATGTTTCGATACAAAGATTTTGATCCAAGGGAAAGATACTATTTCAGCTAATTTTCCTGAATTTAAATTTTACTTTCTTTTTTTTGCTCGATTTCAGTTTTAACTTAAAAGTGGCTGAAAATAACAGTAAATTTTCATGTAGTTTCCCTGTGTCAAATATTTGAACACGTATATATTTAAGTTGATCCGCAATTAATCCTGAGGAATTGAAAACCAAACAAAAATTCACTTACATATCGGAAACCACTCTACAGTTTTATTTGTTTTGTATTGTTGTTTTATTTTATCGGGGTGGGGCCTATAAAAAATTTTCAAAAATAAAAAAAGTGTATTGCACCTGCTATTTATTTTCTTTCTGTGAATTTAATAAAAAAGACTATGCTTAGGTTTTACAATCCCATGGTAGAAAATAATCCTACTGAATTATAAACACTTATTTGGTAAAATAAACATTTGGCAAAGGTTTTCATTTCACAGGGTATTACAGGTTTTGTTTTTCATAGCTTGTAGTGTGTCTTATAGGCTCAAATTTGGCACGCAAATAGGTATCGGCTTCAGCGAGACTTTTTTGAAGGGGTAGGGCATATCTTAGAAAACTCGATAACATGGATGAATTATAGGGAAAACGAAGAGATTTTTTTAGTCTTGAGATATGGGGAAGAGAGGGAGCACAGACCTAAAAACCCCTGTTTACGTGCTTGCGAATATTTTAAACGATGTTGAATGCCATCTTAATGTTGTTACAAATTGTGACGGAAATCCACCCAGTTCCACAATATTGATATTTATTCATATATGTAGGTTGCTGTAGTTGTGTGTCTGTTCATCCGCGTGACTCAAACTTGATAATAGTTGGAACAACCGAAGGACTTGTATATTTCCTAAGCCTTGAGTCTGATGTAACACCTTCGAAAACCTACTCAGCGCACCATCTTCCAATTACAAGCCTACAGTGGAATCCATTTCATATCAATTTTTTCGCAACAACTTCCTATGATTCCTCTTTAAAAATTTGGGATAACAACCAAAGGTGTAGTATGTTGTTTTGTTTCTATTCTCTTCTTCTTTACCATAGTAAAGATGCAAAATTCCAAAACTAAATGAACATGCTCAGCTCTCATAATTTTTCTGAGAAATTGGGGCTCAAAATAGAGCCTTTTTAATCTTTCATTAATTCAGGATTTAGCATTTTTTCACTTTTTTTCTTTCTCAAATGAACTGAGGGTCATAGCTGCAACAATACGGTAATATATGTGTTATTGTAAGAACCAAAAGGTTGGAAAACCCTAAGAACATCCATATAGTTACATTTGGGTGGCCGATGGACCTCACCCTAGCAAAGAACAAACCATGGACCATAGCAACAAGAAATATCCTGAAGCCTGCTTAATACGGTGCAAGGGTCAAAACACAAAGTACATCTTTAGAATCGGCTTGAACAACAAGGGAAATCACTGGGACATCATAGGGAGCTGTTTAAGGGCTCATGTCTAAAGAAAATTGCTGCATCTGCTTTATTTTGTAACTAACACAACATAAAATTAAAATTAAAATCGCTTTTTTTGGCAAAAAACTGTATTTTGCATACAAGATGATAAATGACGTCACAATCCTAAGTTTTAGCCATAAATGGCGCAAAAGTGTAAGAAGCAAGAGCTTGGCCATTCTCTGGAGAGGAAGCTGTAGGTTGTAGCACATGAAAGAAAATCAACTGAGATTCCTAACAGAAAATAACATTAATATACTTTAGAGTTTGTCTTAATTGACAGCGATGAAACCTTAGTTCGTTTTTTACTAGTTCCTGTGAAATTTCTTGATGGATGTTCGTTGCAGCCTAGTAAAAAACGAACATGTCTCATAATAACCAAAAAAGTACGAAAACCCTAAAAACGGTTTCATATCAAAATATAAAGTACACGATTGGAACCGTCTTGACCGAATCCCCGTATAAAGGAAACATTCAGTCCCTTGACCTGAACAACTAGGAAATCCATTGGCTTGAAAAACAAGGAATGTGGCTGAAACCACGTTATTCTTCATGGAAATAATTTTTTTTCCTCCGTAGCTAGCAAGTTACTGAATCATGATAGAGAAATGTTTAAGGGCTTATTTCTTTTACTAAGGTTTTATAGCAAAAGCATTTATAAATCTTGCTAAAGATCGCGTCTTTTCTGTTCAAACTAAGAATGATCTGTGGTTTTATTTGTAAATGGTGGGTTTTGTTTTTATTTGTATGTTTTTATTTTTGTAAATATCTGTGTACGGACTTAAGTTTTATTTGACAAAACATCATTTTTTTTATTAGGTTTTGAAATCACTTAAAATATATTTTGCTTTTAGTAAAGTGCTAATGAAACTCCCGCTATAATTGGTGAGCGAGGGGGGTGACCTATGTGCCCTTCATTTTTTTGGTCACTCAAAAAGGGCAATAGAGCTTTTAATTCCCGTTGGAATGAGCCGTCTCACGGCATTCTAGGACCACTGGGTCGAAACGATCACCCCTGGGGGAAAGAAAAAAACAAACAAAATAACAAAAAAAACAAAACAAAATAAATACGCATCCGTGATCTATCCATATTTTTGTAGATAGGAGCTTGAAACTTGGTAAGAGCTTTTCAACTTGACCACTTGGTCGATACGATGACCCCTGGAGAAAAAAATACGCACCCGTAATCGGTCTTCTGGCAAAAAATACGAAGTTCCACATTTTGTAGATAGGAGCTTGAAACTGTCCTGTGGTGGTGCAGTGGATTTGACCTTAGCTTGGTAATACGGGACCCCCAGAGATCGAATCACGCTGCAGGAATGCACTGCAGGGCCGACGCAGGGACCTTAGTAGTCAAGAAGCGTCGTTAATTCTTAAATAAAAAGGAGCTTGAAACTTTTACAATAGGGTTCTCTGATACGCTGAATGCGATGGTGTTATGTTAGTATTCTATGACTTTTAGGGGGTGTTTCTCCCTGTTTTCTAAACTAAGGCAAATTTCATTAGGCTCATAACTTTTGATGGGTAAAATTAAACTTGATGAAACTTATGTTTCAAATCAGCGTAAAAATGTAATTCTTTTGATGTAACTATTTGTATCCAAATTCCATTTCTTAGAGTTTTGGTTACTATTGAGCCGGGTCGCACCTTACTACAGTTCGTTACCACGAACTGTTTTATTCCGATATTTATTCTTTAAAGTCTTAATACTTCTTTATTTAGTGAAGTCAAAAAAGTGATAACTTTTAAAACATATTTTGTTTTTGGTAAAGTGCAAATTATGTTTTGGTCTCAAGAAGCCGTGGGGGTCGTCAGCCCTAATCAAGTGAATTTTTTGTCGGTTTGAGTTTGATTCGGTTAATTATTGTAATTTCTGTTGATTTTGGGTTTAATTTGGTTATTGATGGTGATTTTATGGTAGTTTTACGCCTAAGAAATTAATTTATTTCAACTCATTTATGATTTAATGGAGTTTCTTACTCTTCTTTCAAAAACTTGTTCTGTAGAAAGAGCTTTTCAACTTAATTTCTGAATCTTTTTCATGAGAAAATATTTATATCTTTATGTTGTTTTTTTTTATCAGACTTCATGGTTTTGGCTTTGAAGTTTAGTTGACTTTATTTCTGCTCATTTTTGTTTTTATGAAGCTCTTTATATTCCTTAAAAAACATGATTTGTGGACAAAGTTTTAAAAAATTAATTGTTGCAAAAAAAAACCTTGCGTAAATGTCGTTAAAAATTTCTTTTTAGGGATTTGTCACTGAAAGATTCCAGGTTCCCTGACCTTCATCTGCCATATTATTTCCTTAAATAGAGGGTATCACAAGGGAACTACCCTTACTTATTTTGGCCTGGGTACTCCTGATTCATTGAAACGCATCCAGAGTCGATAATCATTGATAGCGCAATCCCGCTGCCTAATTAAAGATCGATGTGTTTACAATATACTATTTATTTTTTTTGTGTGTGTAGACTAGGGCACTTCGTATAGAAGGAATAGAATATTCGAAGAAAGCTCATTCGGTTGGAAATTGAAAGGGCTAGTACCCTTTTTAATAGTAGAAAGTGATTGGAGGGATCCCCATCGTTGACCATTATTTCCCTGAACACTTATATGAAGGCTGCTACAAGTGTGTCAGCTCTATTTATAGCCTTGAATTAACAGGTTAACAGATTCAGCGTGCTTAGCAAGAGTTGTTAGATATCAATAAAAGTACAAAATTATTAACACGTGGAAACCAATTTGGAAATAATATAGAGAAATAAGAGCTTTGGGTCCAATAATGCTTGTCTGAACTTAATCCTCACCTTGATTATTGTTTTCTCAACTTCAAATCAAAATTACTCTGAGGAATTCTCAAAATATATTATAAACTAGCTGGGTCCCGGCGGCTTCGCCGCCGGGCCCCATCATGGCACGCGGCAAGCTTCTATATATGGATTCTCATTGTCCCTCCTGTTCTAACCACAGACAGTGCTGGGTCCCGGCGGCTTTGCCACCGGTTCCCCCGAACCCCAGCATGGCACGCGGGAAGCTTCTATATATGGATTCTCATTGTCCCTTCTGTTCTGGGTCCCGACAACGCTGTCATTTTTGGATCGAATTGATGACGTAAATTGGTTTAGTTTTCTGTTTTAAGGTTTTCGAATTGCTTTAATCCATTGTCAATATATATAGAAATAGCAATCACCATTTTTTTTACATTTTAAGCAATTTAATAATAATTTCTTTTTGATGTTAATTGACGCTTTGACAAATTTTCTTTGAGCAGCAAGCATTCTAAACTTCATCAATTTCTACTAAACTCCAAACTTTTGGTTTTCCGTTTTAAGGTTTTCGAATTGCTTTAATCAATTGTCAAAATATATTGAAATATTTGTGCAATCACCAGTTTTTTACATTTTAGGCAACTTAATAAAATTTAAAAAGAGTCAATTTTTTAACCTCGTGTAACGGTAACAACGGTAATAACGTGTAACGGTGTAACGGTAAAGATAGTGTAACGGACAGACAATACATTTTTATATATATAAATAACTAAACATCAAACTTTTGGTTTACTGTTTTAAGATTTTCGAATCGCTTTAATCCACTGTCAAAATATATTGAAATATTTGAGCAATCACCAGTTTTTTACATTTTAAGCAATTTAATAAAATTTAAAAAGAGCCTCAATTTTTTGAACTCGTGTAACGATAATAACGGTAATAAAGTGTAACGGTAAAGATAGTGTAACAGACAAACGGACGGACGGACACTACATTTTCATATATATAGATATTTTCTTAAGTTCTTATTACAACATTGAAAATAAAGTAAAATATAATTTTGAACTGATGGGCTTTTAGCGACTGACATCATTATATAGCATATATTTAGTTTAATTTTATTTATTCCCAAGACCGCTTACGACTAATTTAGTTTTATTACAAACAGGAGTTTAGATTTTCGCTCCTTCCCTAACTGTAAAAATTTAAAGCCTACTGCGTCATCGGCATTTCACTGAAAGCGAATATATTGCAAATATTCTATTTTCCAGTTATTACAGCATTGAAAACGAAAATGGCACTATTCAAATTTTTTCATTAGCAATAAGAAATATCATTTTTCCGTGCATTTTTCTTCTTTCATACTTTTGCTTAAGATGGCTTCCTAGCATCAGGATGAGGGGAACGGAAAGCTTGGTCTGGAAGGGAGACTTCCCCCTCTCAAAGCAACCACTGACTATCCTTAAATACCAAAGACTTTGAGCCAATTGCGTAATTTGATGACGAAAACTATTTTATTTTCGAAATGTCTTATGCATTTATCAATGCAATTATGCATTGATTGCATGATGCATTCACATTATCGATGCAAGTATACATTTCCAGGAATTTTGAGGAGATGCTGTATGAACGTAAAAGCGCAATTTTGGAAAAAAAGGAACGGGAAAATGGAAGAAAATAATTATAATAAAAAAGGACGACGATGTTTGTTAGCATAGACAGTTTTTCGCCACTTTATTAGAGAAACTGTTCTTATTTGCGGAAAAAATGCTGCAATAGTACTACATTTTCTCAAAATTGTTACTTACTACTAGTGTGTCGAGCGAACAGGCATTCTTGATCGCCGATTATTTCACGTGAAATCAGCACCCCGAAAAATGTCCAAACGCTGGGAAAGCCCAATTGCTAAATGATAAACTTTAAGGCTTGAATAACTGAAGCTATTATAAACTTTGTGATAATAAGCCAAAACTTATCATTTACAATATTTTCTTTAACTTATAAGTGTTCGAAAACAGCTGTTTAAACGGCTGTTTTAAAACGAAAACAGCTGTTTTCGTGTTTCCAGATTTCTTGTACAAGTGGGTCTCACCTGGTCGAGGCGGATTTTCCAAAAGAGATCTTTGTAGAAGTGGATTCCGAGGAGACGATTCTCGTTGACTTTCCTTAGAGTTTTGTTCAAGAAAATGAAGTTGGGGTAGGCTATATACATGGTACTTTTGATCGGAAGATCGTCAGCTCTTTCGTTTTTTATACATTGAAAGTGACAATCCAGATGTCGGACCACTTTTCAGCTTCCAAAAGATTTGTTTGTAGGGGCAAGGAGGCTTTGTCTGAGGTTTCATGTTTTGGGATGAATTCAGGTGCCGTGCTGTCATCAGCAAAATAATGCAGAGGGAGGGCTTGCAAAATTATCTCCCATGTCACTTATGAAAAAATAAATTACAAAACTGACGTCAAGAATGTCATGCTGCTATGATGTTTGCCCAAACATGATGTCACACTGTCTGAACTGCATTAATACTTTTATAATGCATTAATGCTTTGGAATAGCTAGTTATAAAATTCTGAACCAGTAGCAATTTATTATGTTTGAGACTTTTATCAGATCATTTAAATATCTATATATATAAAAATAAGTTGTCTGTGTGTGGATCTGTGGATCAGGTGACGTCATGTTTGTCCGCATATGACGTCTGAATTATTTCACACTAATACAAAAGAAGAAAAAAACTAAAAAAGGTAAAAACTACAAAAAAAACTAAAAAGAAAAAAAAACTAAAAAAGCTAAAAAACTAAAAAAAACTAAAAAAAAGGTAAAAATCTAATAACTAAAAAAAAACTGAAAAAAATAAAAAAAGGCAAAAACTACAAAAAAAATAAAAACTAATAAAAAACTAAAAAAGCTAAAAAACTAAAAAAACTAAAAAAACTAAAAAAAGGTAAAAAAAAAAAAAAAAACTAAAAACTAAAAAAGAAAAAACTAAAAAAAAGGAAAAAACTGAAAAATAAGAGAAAAAGAAAACTAAACAAATATTAATAAATATAAAAAATATAAATATAAATATAATATAAATTAGCAATTAACAAAGCACCGAGACACAAATGACGACCGGGACACAGGGAGTATAAATGACGACCAGGACATAAGTAAAAAAAAAACTAAAAAAACTAAAAAAATGGTAAAAACTACAAAAAAACTAAAAACTAATAAAAAAACTAAAAAATCTAAAAATCTAAATAAACTAAAAAAGAAAAAAAAGAAAAAAGGAAAAAAATAAAGGAGAAAAACAAAACTAAAAAACGAATGTATATACAGACCGGGACACCGGGATACAAATGACGACCGGGACACAGGGAATATAAATGACGACCGGGACACAGGGACACAACTACAATGGGGACGCCGGGGGGCACAGGGGGATATAAATGACGACCGGGACACCGGGACACAAGGAATATAAATGACGCCCGGGACACTCAAAGAGAAATCACAGACTGGAACACCGGGACACAAATGACGACCGGGACACAGGGAATATAAATGACGACCGGGACACAGGGACATAACTACAAAGGGGACGCCGGGGTGCACAGGGGGATATATAAATGACGATGGCGACTCAGGGAATGGTCGATTAGCAATCACCATCAACAAAGCTCAAGGGCAATCATTAGAATCATGAGGTATAGATCTGAATACAGATTGTCTTCCCATGGACCATTATATGTTGCATGTTCAAGAGTCGGTAAACCTGACAATCTATTTATATGCACAGACAATGGGACAGCAAAGAATGTTGTATATTCGCAAGTTTTACGTAGTTAAAAACATATATATATATATATATATATATATATATATATATATATATATATATATATATATATATATATATATATATATATATATCTATATTCACAGGTGGGACATAGGGACACAACTACAATGGCGCGTAACTAATATGGCGCGTAACGACTTACGCGCGCGGGGGGGCTTGGGGGGGCGCGAAGCGCCCCCACCAACTAGGTGTTGGGGTGTTTGTACCCACCAACAGCTAGTATGCTTATATTATTTGCTCATCATAGGTAAAATTTCAAGGTAATACATCATTCGTTCTATATCTATTCTATATCAGACTTTAATCATACTTGTGGGGCTTCTGACTATGTTCCGAAATTCTTATAGATTTCTTTTCACTACGAACTTGTTTTATTAAGGATATTCAACATAATATTTACCATTCCTAAGTCAGTTTCAAGTGAGGATTTTTCTCACTTGACAATTTCTTCTTCGAAACGCAGACTTAGTTTGGGAAACCACTACCAAACAAGTGTGCACGCGAGCAAGTATGTACGACAACATGCTCAATGCCAAATTCTAGACTTTAGCAAATATATGACTGATTATTTTTTTGATTTTGGAACTCTGGCCATTTATTTCGCTCATTTCCAAAATTTGCTGTAAAATATTAGATTTCATTAGGGTTTTGTATTTTATAATAGTACGCATATTAGCCGCAATTTTGTGTACGTAGATTTGTAATTTTAGAAATAAAGAATAGACTGATAATCGACTTGTATAGTTCTTACTTGAACCATCTATCTATTATGGATGATTGTTTGTTTAATTTTCTTTTTTAACAGCAATCCTCTGCTAGTCTTCAAGTTGGCAGACCCTCTAACAGATGTTGCGTGGTCTCCCTTTTCTAGTACTACACTTGCAACAATCAGCTCTGCTGGGAAGGTGTATGTTTTTGATCTTTCGGTCAAAAAGTTTGAGCCAATATGCGTTCAGAGACTTGCTCCTCGGGACAGACCAAAGCTTACCCGAATTGCATTCAATAAATATCAGCCTTTAATTATAGTGGGAGAAGAAAGGTAAGCTTTCATCTTTGCTATTTCTATGATATGTTAGTGTCTGTTGGAATTCATGCTGAAAAATTCTTGCGAGTTTAAGCGCTCCTGTTTCTGAGTAGTACGGTATTTCACCAGTTATTATAATACCCTAGCGGTCGAGATCCGTCTATGGTTCCTTCGAGGGAGATTTTTGGTAGACGGTCGTGGTCCATTCTCTTGACATGCCCGAGCCATCGCAGTGGTTGTCGTTTGATTTTATTTAGGATTGTGTCGGGGGACTTCAGCCGTCTTCGCACCTCCTCATTGGTCACATGTTCAGTGTAGGTGATTCTTGCGATGCGACGGAGACATCTCATCTCGAATGCAAGTAGGTGGCGCTCATTTTCGATCTTCAAGGTCCAGGTCTCACACCCATATATAGCAATTGGCACAATCAGGCTGTTGAAAAGTTGAACTTTCAGCTGGTTCGACAGGTTTCGGTATTTCCAGATATTTGTGAGCCTTTTAAAACTGGAGCTAGCAAGAGCTAGGCGGCGTTTGATGTCGGAGGTGTGACAATTGTCCGCTGTGAGGAGACTGCCCAGGTAGACGAATTGGTCAACCGTTTCAACTGGCTGGTCATCAATCATTATGGAAGGAGTAGCTGCTTGTTTTTGGCGTGACGTGACCATAACTTTCCGCTGCTAGTAGGGGACTCGAAAATCATAATTGTATTGTATCAGATTAACGACGCTTCTTAACTACTAAGGTCCCTGCGTCGGCCCTGCAGTGCATTGCTGCAGGAAGATTCGATCTCTGGGTCCCGTGTTACCAAGCTAAGGTCAAACCCACTGCGCCACCGCAGGACTCGGAAAATCACAATGAACTGTTTAAGGGCTCATTTTAAAGAAAATTGCTATATCTAGTGCCTTCCGTAATTATGTAGTGCGCCTTCAACGACTATTATGCATAAGATATGTCTCCTAACATGAAGATCACCAAAAGTAAGGAGGAATTTTTGTGAAGTCCCAAAACTAAACAACGCTTCACCGACAAACTGACTGAAAGGCTCGTGAACTTAGGACGTCAAGTTCTAAAAAGCTACTCGTTCACCACGCAATTTTTTGCTGCAACGCAACATCTAGACTTCCTGACGTCGGGACGCAAGCAGTATTTTCCTTGTCACTTAAAGATGGTATTTTTAACAATACTTGTAAGATCTTCATCACACCATAATCCAACCATCAGGAGATCACCGAAGCTGGAGAGAAAGCTTTGTTCTGCATATACAAAGGGAAAAGTAATGAGAAGATCCTGGAGGCTGTCCGGGTTCGGTTATTTACTATGCGGGTTACAAGTTCAAATACGTTCAGGCGGAGGGGCTTCCACCATCTTTGGCTGTTACGAAGTACCACTTTTATAGGTGATATGTGCAAATATGGAAGTGGCAAGACGTGTCCAATTCACCAAAGCCCAAAGAGTGGGGCTGGCGTCTCTTTTCGTCATGGAATATGTATTTTTACATTATGACAGATGCTTCACCAGCACCAGAAAATCTCCTGAAGATGGTGCGGTGCCAGTGCACCAGTGGGTGCGAGTCTCTCAGATACAGCTGCTGTTGTAACGTTTTACCATCCAGCTTTGCCTGTGGGGAGTGTAAAGGGGCATGATGTGCTAACGCTGCAGCAAGACAGGAAAAAGGACGATATTAAGGACGAGAAGGAAGAAGAATTAGGTTTCGGTTGTGCTTTAAAATCCAAATGTTTTTGTGATTAATTTATCCGAGTTCTAAACGTTCCTTTTTACAACTGATTAATCTGAAGTTTTGACCTTGATTAAAGAGTTAGTTTTTCAAGGAATTATACCTATTGACCGTCATATTACGGTGCCCTCAGAGGTAGAAATCAGGTAAATAGTAAAAAAACTGCTTTAGATCTCATATTTGGCATTACACTACTTTATCAAACAGTTCGTCGTAGCGAACTGTAGTAAGGAGCGACTTAGCTCGATAGTAACTGAATGTTACCAAAATATGCATAAAAAGAACCGGGTTTTAATGCTAATTTTAAATATACAAGGTCCATTACGTTTAATCTTACCCATCAAAATTTAACGAGTCTGAGAAAGTTTGCCTTATCTCCGAAAAAAGGGGAAACACCCCCTAAAAGTGACAGAATCTTAATACAAATCACACCACTAAATTTAACGTATCAGAGAACCCTACTGTAGAGGTTTCAAGCTCCTATTTGTAAAAATGTGGAATTGTGCATTTTTTGCCAGAAGAAAGATTACAGATGCGTGTTTATATGTTTTTTCCTCTTTTTTTTTCAGGGGTGATTGTATCAACCCAGTAGTACTAGAATATCGCGAGAGGGCTCATTTTAAAGAAAATTAAAGGTTCTAGTGCCGTTTTTAAGTGACCAAAAAAATTGGAAAGCAACCAAGCCCCCTCCCATGCTCATTTCTTTCCCAAAGTCACGGGATAAAAACTTTGAGATAGCCATTTTGTTCTGCATAGTCAAAAAATCTGATGACTATTTCTTTGAGGATGACTGAATCCCCCACAGTCCCGAGGGGAAGGGCTACAGGTTATGAACTTTGCCCATTGTTTGCATATAGTACTGGAAAACTGGAAGGTATACCGACATTTTCAGGGTGTATTTTTTCTGGTGGTGGGGTCAGGGGTCAGGGGAGCGAGCTACGTGGGAGAATTTTTCCATGGAGGAATTTATCATGGGGGAAGAGAATTTCCATGAAGGGGATTCTGGATTTTCTAGCATAATTTTGAAAAAATAATGAGAAATTAAATAAAAAAAGGTTCTTTCCACTGAAAATAATGAGTAACATTACAATTTAAAACAAACAGAAATTATTACGTATATGAGGGGGTTTTTACCCTTCTCAATGCCTCTTTCCTTACGCTAAAGTATTTTTAGTAGTTTCAAAGAGCTGTTTGTTCTAATTAAACAGCCTTTGTAATTCAGGGGTCATTCTTAAAGAATTGGAACAAAATTCAAACTTTAATGTAAAGAGCTAGGTATTGACGAGGGGGCGAACGCCCTCATATGCGTAATAAGCATACACGAATATAGAAGTTCGTTACGTAAATTAACTTATAAGTTACGTAAATTTATTACTAATGAAAATGTTCGTAGATGTAATTAAAAGTTCTAGTAGACTAGAAATAAAATTAAAAGTTAAGTATTAAAAGTTGGAGGGCAACTAGGCCCCCTCTCCTGGCCCTTTTTTTCTTAAATCGTCTGATCAAAACTTTGAGAAAGCCATGTAGCCAAAACAAGTAAGATTAACATTCAAATTTCGTTTTAATTATTCGTGGACGGTGAGCCAAAATTAAAATAAGAAAGTTTTAAAACAATAAAAACTTATTTAATTTGACATAAAATTATCCTAAATATCAGGAAACGGTTAAACAGTCTGCGTACTTTATCCATCCCTCCCCCCATTCCTTAAAGGTGGAAGTTAATACCCTGTTACGGAAAACGGGATTTCAGAAGTCGTATTCGGATTCGTCATGCTTGATTTAATAGGGAATGACTATTTAAACTCTGAAACATTTATAAACACAAAATTGATCCTCCACTCCCATCTTTCTCCATCAAATCAAAAGAAAAAAAGAAGATACCTAGAAAGAGGAACAAGGACACAATCAGGAATTAGTACACAAGGTAGTATTAGAGACAACCAAAAGGATATGAAGGCTATCATTTTTGAAGAAAGTAATGGGGAATATTTATTAAATGAAAATACACCAGAACCAAGGCAAATTTACCCCTCAAGTACCAGGCAAATAAAGAAGAAATATGGGTTAGGGATAACACATATACTAGCCAAAGAAATATTGAACGAACAGACTCAGAGAATGAAATGAGAGAAACACTAAAACTTCTGATTACCAATCCAATGAGTCCCCTCCAAAGTTTATACGACCACACTTTCTATATAAACTTTAAATGCCCACAAGGCATAAGCTACAACCTTTGCCCTGAGGGCTGTCGGGGGGGGGGGGGGATGTCATCCTCAAAGACATAATTTTCGGATCTTTCAAGTACATTGAGCAAAATGGCTGTCTCAAAATTTTGATCGAATATATTGCGGAAATGGTGGACGTGGGTTGGGGGTTAGTTGCCCTCCAATCACATCCAACTATCAAAATTTCACTAGCCCTTTGAATTTGCAATCGAATAAGCCTTTTCTGAAGTCTCTACGACAACTCCTTCCATGTGAAGTGCCCTGGTCTAAACCAAAAATAAATAAATAATACATTCTGCCCACATCGCAATTTACTTAGGCAGCGCTGCCTATTGTGCTGTCTATAATTACCAAGGCAAATCTTTCTCTTAAACCCTCAATATCTTGCTGAATCTTATAACCATGCTAGGTAGCATCCAAAACAAGTTTTTGTTGGTAAAATCCAACATCACTACGGTTCTTATATCATTGGAAAATAACACCCCGTCCTCTATCATTTCATATTTAGACTTGACGTAAATAAACTACACCCATTTAAATATTATTTACCACTAACCCTTTCAAACCTGAGAGGGTCTTCCCACCAATATGTCAAAAACGTATTACAGGAAAAGTGCAAAAGAGGAAAACTATAAAATGAACCCTTTCTTTCCCCTTGGGTAAAAGAAAGACAGGTAAGGTGTGGGCACCTGAACCCCAAAAGAGCCCTACCTCGGAGGCTTATACGCCCCTCTTTTCTTGAGAAAAACTCAAACTTGATGAAACTTGACTTTTAAAAAAATGAAACTCTATTTTGTGAAAAAAATAAAAAAATGAAATTATATTTTTGAAAAAAACAAAAACAAAAAATGAAACTCTATTTAAAAAAAAATGATTCTTCAGAAAATATGAATAAAAAGCGCACTTTAGCGCCAGAATTGTACTGTGCCAGGTGGCGCTATGGGGCGACACGCCAATAGAACAGGCATTACGGGGGTGGAGCAGGGGTCAGTACGGAATGTCAGGAGTGGACGGCTGCTGTGGGGTGATGGACCTCTAGCGCAATGCTGCTCTGGCGCTAAAATGGGCATTTTATTTTTTTTAAAGAATCAATTTTTATTTTTTTCAAAAAAAATAAGTTTCATTTTTTCAAACAAATCATGTTTAATTTTTTCAAAAAGATAATTTTTTTTAGCATATAACTTACTTTCCTTTCTTTCACCCACGGTGAAAGAAAGGCTTCATTTCATAGTTTTTGTCTTTTGCACTTTCCCTGTAATAAGCTGATGACATATTGGTTAGAAACCCCTCTCAGGTTTAAAAGGTTTGGCAGAGAACAATAAGAATTATTTGAATGGATTAATTAAGTAAGGGCATAGTTTATGCATTACAAGTCTTAATATGAAATTATAGTCGTTAGGCTGTTATTTACCAATGATATAAGGAACGCATCGATATTAGATTCGACCAAAAAAGCCAGTTTTGGGTGCCACCTGGCATGGTTATAAGATTCAACAGGATATTAAGGGGTCCAAGAGGGACATTGGCCTTGGCAATACTATAAATGAAAAATATGTCCCCTTTAAAACTAAAAATTAATGGGGTACGAAAAAACCTTATATTGAAGAAAATTGAAAGCACGGTCTATCCCTAAAACCCTAGAAGTATCACTTCCCCCCAAAAAAGCCACAAAATCTGAGTACATTCAATACAAAAGTCATGGCGGAGTCCTTCTGTAGGTCAGGAAAGATCAAAGAAAGACATGAGTAGTACAAAAAAATGTTTTTTTTTATCATTATGGTGCTATGGGAGTGTACGATTTTGTAAAAAAAAAGGAAGGATTTACGGTCAAAAACTGCCTGAAATAGAGATATGAGGGAGTCCTCTATAGATCTTGAAATGTCAAAGAAAGAGAAGACTTGTTCTGTGATTCAAACTTAATAGTGGAGGGACACTGAAAGTCATGGTGGAGGGCCCCTGTAGACAGGGGTACAGCTCTTGCACCTTTATTGGGGGGTGGGGTAATAGGAGGCCCACATCTGCATAGTCTATGGGTATTGGCTATCCTTCAGGGGAAAGCAGTGGTGGTTCTGGCCACTTCAATTTGCTTGTACTTAAAGTAATTATTAAATATTATTATACAAGTATTACAGTTAGTAAGTAACTTACTACGAATTACGACCTCTGTTTTGTTTTAATAAAGATAAACATTCAAAAACTGCAAAATGATTGTAAATTTTAGATTATTAATTTCAAATTTGCACACTTAAAATTTCCACGCCCCAGACGAGTATCCCCAAACTTCTGTTCTCTAAAACCACCTCTGGGGAAAAGGGTCTTAGAAAAATCTTGAAAAGCACAAGTTGAGCTGCTTTCACTGTTAAGATCGTCTTCACTCTCTGTTATTGTGTTGCTATAAGAAGACAAAGATGGGAATCAAATCCTTTTTCAATAGCTTTTTCTTCTTGTTCTTCTTTCCGTTGCTTTATAAAGTTAGTTCTCAGCCAAAGAAAGATAGTAAGGAGCTGTACCCTTTGTTGGTTTTATTAGCCTGTTAGAACTAAATAAAATTGATGCAAAATATATTTTTAATAATGTCATAAAACACATTAAAGTTGAGAGCTGGACAAAGCTGGTTTTTATGGAACTGGTTAAGGAACCGTAAGTTTGGCCATCTTAAATCACTGAGCCTAAGGACGTGCTAATTCTGAATAAGTAATTTACATAATACGTAGCTTCCCAGCTGTCCCGATCACCTGAAGGGGAGGGGGTACCAAGCAATTAAAAAGTAAAGATTACGTTCCTTCCCCAAGTCTTCAATAGGACATTTTTCTTCAAGTGATAACAAAGAAAAGTTACTATTTAGCGAAGCCGTTACTCGATTAAATTAAAACATTACAAAATACATAAATACGTAGTACGTGCATTAATATGCATTAAAAACCATAAATTGAGGAGTGAAGTCAGCTTTTACTGTCAGGTTGTCAGCAATGAATTCGTACCGACGACAGTAGTACACTAACACTTTTGGATGAGTGATGGTGAGTTTAATAGGGTGCGTTTCTTTGTCGTTAATAATATGAAAAAAACTTCGTTTTCTTAAAGAGTTAAAGAGGCTGCGTCCCAAAGTCGAACCTTAAAACGTACAGGAATTAGAAGAGGCAGTTGGGGGGCTGCCGCCCCCCAAACCCCCAGCTTTTAAAGACTCTTTTGTACAGGTTTTTTTTTGGGGGGGGGACTTCATTGTTACTAATTACTAGTTTCGGCGCAATGGTTCTCCTGTCCTCTTGTGTTTAACATTTTTCGAAGTTATTCCATTATTCATTCGTTTCAATTTTTTGTTAATTAAAAGAGGGCCTTTCCGAAGCCAAGAGCTGGGGGTTAGCAAAAAAACAAAAAACCTGTACAAAAGAGTCTTTAAAAGCTGGGGGTTTGGGGGGCGGCGGCCCCCCAACTGCCTCTTCTAATTCCTGTACGTTTTAAGGTTCGACTTTGGGACGCAGCCTCTTTAACTCTTTAAGAAAACGAAGTTTTTTTCATATTATTTCTGTACGTTTTTCTACAATCCATGGTGGATGTAATTTAATAATTCCTGTACTCCTCGTCTCTCAAATGATAAGCTGTCCAGGTGTTATCAAAATTTTTTTGATGTTGTGAAAAAAAACCGCCCGTAAGGGACTTGAACCCTTGACCCAGGGATTAAAAGTCTCACGCTCTACCAACTGAGCTAATAACTTGCATGTGTGTAAATATAACTTCTCAATAGCTTTTAAAAATTTTAAATTAACATGGGCTCTTATGGAGAGAAATCCGTTAATTAAATAGCTAATGGATGGTTTCTGGAAAACAGGGAAGGAGTCATCGGATCAAGCTGAAATTTCGCGGATAAGCTCCTGGGCCGTAGGGGACCTTAACTTGTGAATTTCAGCCCGATCGGACAACGTTAAAAGGGGTGGGGGGGGGGGGGGGGTTGGAGGGTCAAAACTTTCGGGGGGTTAAGATTTTCCTACGAAACTTTCATGGGCACTTACTCGGAGAATTCCGCATCGAATGAGTCTTCGTACACCCAGATCCGATGTCGGATGTGACCTGTAGGCGTCTAGGAAAAAAAAGTAAATGAATTTTAAGTGGCTATGCGTGGTTTCTGGAAAACAGGGAAGGAGTTATCGGATCAAGCTGAAATTTCGCGGATAAGCTCCTGGGCCCTAGGGGACCTTAACTTGTGAATTTCAGCCCGATCGAACAACGTTAAAGGGGGGCTTGGGTTGACAGGTCGAAACTTTCGGCCAGATTTTCCCCATGAAGAAAAAGTTGGAGGGGGATGAAATTTTGCAGGTTTCTTAGTTGGAGCTCGGGCTACGAAATGCATCCCTCCCCATCCGTCTGCGACCACTGGAACCGAAGATCGCTTAACATTGTCGTGTGTCGCCTCTTTATAGAGGCACGAGTGTGCCTCCTTGATATTAAAGTGCATATCCCATTTCCACTCCCTTCAACTCCTGTGCCGATTAGAGAAGACAAAACCTTGAACTACGCAATATTCTAACAGCCATCCGCATCGCGTCAGTCAGCTGCATGTTATTTGAAAATGACGCATTGACGAATCAAAAGTACATCCTTTAAATTACCATTGTTGAAACCTTAGGCAAGAAAATAGCAACCTCCCTCATTGAACAGCAAGAAAACATTACGTTTTTTTTACATAGGCAGCAGTGACATGTCCTCTCATATTTTTTTTTTCACCGCTATTGAGGCAATGAAACATCATAAAGAGCTGTTCGAGGACTCGTAATTATAAATCTTATATTTTTTTGTTCCGTATGTGCCTTGAATCGATGAAGCCGTCATAAAATGCCACATGGTACAATAAAAAATAATTTGGGTGACATTTATAAAATGGAAAGGTTGGGTCGGACAAATGGACATCACAGAGAGCTAATTATGCGCACATTTATAAATTCATTTTATAATTAATTACTCCTTATAAATTTTGACTTTATAAGGCAATCATAAAGTGACACATGGTACCCAAAAGTGCGCTTTGGGTTGTCTCTTTACTTTTTAAAACAAAAATAACAAAAAAATATGTTGTTAATTGAATAAATTCGGCAGACAAATTTTCCCCCATTCCTGCGGAAATTCTCCTTTAAGGAAAATCCCCCTGGAAATTTTCCTTACATTTGAAATAGCAACAGTATTTTAAATTTAAAGTATTTGACTTTTTTTTGAATTATTATCTTGCTCGTTGACCATTGTTTGATTAAGATATTTCCAGAAAATATGAACAGTTCTTTGCAGCATTGTGGTAGAAATCTTATATTAATTGAAACTTACCAAGGATACCATTCGGATGGGAAAAATTGACACTTAGAGTTTGAAAATTACCTTCCCCCTTGTATTTTTGTTAAAAAAAAATGAAATCTAGAAAAATTACACAGAAGTTTTTTTGTGTAAATCAGGGTATGGGAGGAATTCGCTTCCGGGAGGGGGGCTGCATTTTTTTATCTCCGAAATTCCCTTCATCAAGCACAGATCGGTTTGTGAGCATAGAATTTCTAAAAGAAAAAATGAATAGGACTTGCGGTCCAAAAGTGCCTGAAACTAAGTGCTAAGGAGAGGCCTGCTGTAGGTCCAAAAGTCATGGTAGAGGACCCTCTAGGCCTGGAAAGGTCAAAGAAGGACATGAGTTGTTCGAAAAAATAGTAAAATAAGGATTTTTGGCAGAAGTGTACGAATTTGTAAAAAAAAAACATGTTTTTTTCCAAAAAAAAAACAAGTCTAATGGCTAGTAAAAAAAAGAATAGTATTTTTGGTCCAAAAGTGCATGAAACAGAGTGTTGGGGGTCCATGTAGGTCTTTAAATGTTAAAGACAGAGAGTACTTGTTCTGTGGTCCCCAAAGTCATGATGGAGGGCCCCTGCGGGTCTGGAAAGGTAAAAGAAGAAGATAAGTTTCTCAAATTATAATAAAATGAAGATTTTTGTAATTGTGGTGTTACAGGAGTGTACTAATTTGTAAAAAAAAAAAAAAAAAGAGAAAGCTAATGACTATTAAAAGAAAACGAATAGCACTTGTGGACCAAAAGTGCCTGAAATTGAGTGACTCGGGAAGCCGTCTTAAAATCTTGGAATGTCAAAGAGTTTTCTTTGACATTCCACTTTTACGCCAGGAGCTTTCTCTTTCCAAGAACTGTTGTTTCTAAGCATGAAAACATGTTGTATTGCCTATCTCACCATGAAATGTGTCGATATATCTTCTATTTCTCCATTTATTGTGCCTGTATATTCCCTATCTCCTTATGCAATGTGTTAGTATGCCCCTGCATCTCCCTGTACTATGTCTTCGTATGGCCCATATTCAATGTATCCGGGATGTACCTCAAGCGCTCTACTGGGGTAGAATTATCCGGAGGGACTTTTCCGCGGTGGCATTTTCCGCTGGGGAGAAGGAAAGTTTTCCGTCGGAGAAGAGAATTTTCCAGGAGGACGCCTAGACCCAGTAAAATCACCCCCCCCCCTACACACCTTGAAAGTCAGGTTGATACTTATAGAGAGGCCCAATATTAGTACATATTAATAATTATTATATACAAGGATTATATTAATACTTATATTATGTTATACTTATATCAAATACTTATATTATACCTATATTAAATTATAGTATAATATACTTATATTAATAAGTATTATAATATTATAAGTCCACGTTTGTCAAATTATAATGAAGCACCATTAAAGCTAAAAGTAGGCAAATAGCTAAAAAGGTGTTTTCACCACCTCTGATCTCGCTTAGGATAGAAATGGGGTACTAAATAATGTTCAGAATTTTTTAATTCTGATATCATTTTTGGTCTGTCCAGACTTGAATTAATGGGAAAGGGCCTTTCAATCCAACAAAGGCCCTTTCAAAGAATCTTCAAATTTCAGTGTCATTTTTAGTCTCCCCAGACTTGAATTAATATTAAATGACCTTTCAATTATATGTTTTTTTTTCCAATTACCTATTAGGCTAGTATAATAGCACAAATGGGGTTCTTTCTACGTCTGGCCTCACCTAGGTGGAAATAGGGTACTAGGTGATGGATTTTTTCAATTATGGTGTTTATTTTGGTCTCCCCAGACTTGAATAAATAGGAAGCGATCTTTTAATATACCAAATGCTGCACAAATTAAGATTTTGATTTTTTCATCCCCTTCTGATCATGCTTTGGTAAAAATGTGGTACTAAGTGATAGCATTTTACCAATTCCGAAATAATTTTTGGTCTCCCCGAACTTGAATTAATAGGAAACTACCTTTCGATCTACCAAATACTGCACAAATTAAGGTTTTGATTGTTCATCCCCTCTGTCCTCACCTAGGGCCAAGATGAGTACTAAATAATGGAGCTTTCCAATTGTGACGTCATTTTTAGGCTTCCCAGGCATGGAATCCTCCCAATTGACCTTTCCATTATATATATTTTTTAATTATTTGTTATTTTATTATAATACCACAGACTGTATTTTTACCCCTTCTTACCCTATCTAGGGTAGAAATGGGGTATTAAATGATGGCTTATTCAATTATAATGTCATTCTCGGTATCCCCATTCTTGAATTGATATCCCTGTACGAACTTCAAATACTAACGGGAGACAAAATGTATTAAACGTGGTGTCCTGTGGTGGCGCAGTGGGTTTGACCTTAGCTTGGTAATACGGGACCCAGAGATCGAATCATGCTGCAGGAATGCACTGCAGGGCCGACGCAGGGACCTTAGTAGTCAAGAAGCGTCGTTAATCTGATACAATGTATTAAACGTGGCTTAAAGCTTAGTAAAGTCCGTTATTGATACTGCGCTCCCTAATGTTTAGTGCTTTGTAGTTTATCTACCTTTTGTAATTTCCCTGGATCAAATTTTGGCACATTTCCCTATTTCATGTCTCTAATTGTTGTCTTAGGTCTGTTCTGTATAAAAAACTTTTTATCTTTACAAAAATACTAATAGCAAATTTTTGTGTTTAGTGGTTTCATTGGAACATACAAGCTTTCACCAAATCTTAGAAAAACAACCAAAGTACTTGAAGAAGAACGACGAATGGAAGTAGAAGTTACAAAGCTTGAACGACTGAAAAAGCTATTAAGCCTATGAAGAGAGGAGGTTGAATAGGGATGCAAGCATCCTATATTTGAAGCCAATGCCTTGTGTAATCTCGCTCCCTATCTTTTGGGTTTTGTACCCTATCTGATTTTATTTATGTGAGGTATGTGTAAATTATTAAGATAATGGGTTGAAGAGCAATATTGCTGACGATCAGATATTGCTATTAAATTACTGTCTATTTTATAAACCTAATGATGAAGCCACAAGTCTCTATCAAGTGTTGAAAGTAGAATACTTTAAAATATGATAGTAGAATATACCAGTCTGACGAAATCCGATTTATTTAATCCTATATAATAGTAAAAAAAACATAAATATCGTGTATATGTGTTTTTAAGTCACTTATAATCCTCTAAACGTCCTGATTAAAAACTCAAAACGAGCCTTATTTTCAAATTAATCCAGCAATAGAAGTTTTAAAGTAAGGTTTGGACTCGGTCTTTCATTTCTAGAGACGTTCTGCAAATCTTAGTTAGCATCTGGAACGGCACAGATGCCTAACTCTATGCATGACTTATGCCAAAATAAAGCGTTTTGAAGTTTAAGAGAGCCGTAATGCCACTTTTAGGTTAATAGAAATCTAGTTGTTTATTAATGTATATCAAAACTATAATAATGACGATCCTAAATAATTGCAATGAAGGTAAAATATTTCAAATATAAACTAAGCATAGAGAACGAACAAGGAATGATTGTAAAATAGAAACAAGGAATATAACATAAAAACAATTTTAATTTATTTTTTTTACTGATAATTGATATATTAAAAATTGTAATAGTAGCGCAAAATAATAGTGATAAAAATATAATTTTTCAAAGTATAAGCTAAGCATAGAGAACGAACAAGGCGTAACTATAAAATAGAAACAAATAATCAAACAGTTCGTGGTAACGAACTGTAGTAAGGAACGACCCGGCTCAATAGTAGCCAAAACTCATTTTAATGCTGTGAATCGCATTTTAATGCTGATTTTAAATATATAAGTTTAATCATGTTTAGTTTTACCCATCAAAATTTACGAGCCTGAGAAAATTTGCCCTATTTTAGAAAATAGGGGGAAACAACCCCTAAATGTCACAGAATCTTAACGAAAATCACACTGTCAGATTCAACGTATCAGAGAACCCTGTAAAAGTTTCAAGCTCCTATCGACAAAAATGTGGAATTTTGTATTTTTTGCCAGAAGGCAGATCACGGATGCGTGTTTATTTGTTTGTTTACTTACTGTTTTAAGTTTTTTACTGTTTTAAAAAAGTAGAATTAAGAGAAAGAGTCAAACTTTAGCGTAAAGAGCGGGGCGTTGATGAGGAAGCAGCACCTTTCATATACGAAGTAATTTCTGTTGGTTTTAAGTTTTAATGTCGCTCCTTACTTTCCATTAAAAAAAACTTGTTTTTTTTTATTGAATTTGATACTACAGCAATGCCAGGTAATGGATATCTTTCCAATGCTACAATGTTTATTATGCCTGGAGAAATACTATTTGCTGCAATAATTTTGCTGTTATGAACCTGAGGCGAGGAACACTTATAAACTAACTACTTACACCAGTTAACAAGTTATTCTATACTTACACCAGTTATTCTGTAAACGTGAAGATAATATCATATACTAACTATTTAGCTTTTTCAAGTTCTACTTTAAAATATCTGTAAATTTCTGGTGCGGTAATCTTCTTGAATTTTTCTTTTAAACTGTAATTGCATTAAATCTTAAGCGTTACCATTTATATTATTAGCTATTAACTCTATATCTATAAAAAAAAGATATAGAAAATATCTTTTGATTAGCAGTTGTCATTAGTACTGTCATGCCATGGTCATAACAGTGGTCCAGTATGGCTTGGAAACAGGGATTCAACAAAAGGCAAGATTTATTAAATGTTTCCTATGGAAACTGTAAGGATAAATAAGCGTTTGACTGATCGTATTACAAACACTAAGCTGTATGAAAGATGTGGCCCGAACTCACTTTCTAGGGCTACAATAAGGGAAAGTTTGATGACTAGGTCACGTCTTAGGTCTATAGATAATGGATAATAGACTGCCAAAGATTGTACTTTTTAGCAATTCATCTAAGGTAAAACAAAAAGCATATTGTCCCCAAATGCGGTAGGAAAGGGTCATAAGAAGCGAGATATACAAAACTCGAAAGGGTGAGAACTCAAAGGGAGGGGTAAAGAGTGAAGATCTGATTAGATTGGGCTGGAAGAAGAGCATCAGCAATCGTGTTGGCCTCAGGTGGCTTTGCTTTGCAATTATTTGTTAGTAGTAGTGCTGTTGGAAATATTTATGAAAATAAGATGAGATAAGATTTATTCATAATTAATGAATCACGCAATGAATGCATTATCTAATCCGCCGAAGACTCCTAGTCCTGTAAGAAAGGGGAAATATATAAAATTCAATTAAACACTAAATCATTAGAAGAAAAAGTTAAACACAATAGCTAAATTAAATAGATTAAACTAACTCCAATAAATGCAACATAAAAAGGAGACAAAAAAGTAAAATAAAATAGTAATATTAATTTGTTATCCAAGCATATGAAATCTGGATATCTAGCTTCAAAGTCACGTCTTAGATTCCCGGTAACTAAGACCTATTTTTAATTCCTGAATTTTATTTGTACAAGTAGTATAAAGAAAAGCGAATCATATTTTTTTTTCAAAAAGGTTTTTTTATATAACCGATTTATGCTCGAATATATTTGCTTTATCTTACATATTTATTATAACCTGTTCCTTAGATTATAACGATAAATTTTAAATCAGTTAAATGTTTTGTAACATCCATAATGAGAGCCAAATATTCAAGCCAAAATGCATCACTGAACAAGCTTATGTGTGAGTTTGCCTTGTATATTAAGAATTGGCGTATTTTATTATTTTAATCCAAGAGTTACTTCAGTAACAACAAAAAATCATCAATCCTTATTACTTTTTCGCACTTAGTTTCTTGATGCATAATACAACGAGCATGATTGAATTTAGATTTTTTGCTAACTTTGGCTTGCTATTCATATAATAATGCTACAAAGCTTTTGATCTTTTCACACATCAAAGGAGCATTATCTATCACCACGGAAGTGATCTCTGTCATCAAAATTAATTTCAATCTCAAGATTAAGTTTAATTCAAGTACAGCAACTACTTTGAATTTAACTAGGTATACAATATGTGCCAAACAAGAGGAAGCAGTTCAATACAAAATTTCAATGCAGTCTTAGACTGTGGGATCGTAAAAATTAACAATGTAGGCTTCATGGGGCCCGCGCGCGCCAGTTTGACCTCCCTGTTACCGTCTTTTTTTATTAAATGTTTTCTTTTGAGATGAATTGGTAAAGTTTTATATATATTTATAAATTGTTTTCCCCTATTGCTACTGTTTTTTTCAATCTCTACCCATTCTAATTTATTGAAGGATTTGTTGTTAAATTGTGTCAAAACAGCCTTACATTCATTTAATCATTCAACAGAGACGTTTAATCGAAGTTTCAGGCATTCCAAACTAAGACCAGAACTAGTATCATCATATTATTAAAAGCTGAATAGATGGCGAAGGGAATGCCCCACTAGACTTTTAGAATCAAGTAATAGCTACCATTCGTTTATTGAATTTTTCTATAAAAAACAACTAATCGAAGTTTCTGAAGCTCTGAGACTGAGATTAGAAATAGAACTACGACTTTCATATTTTCTTGGCTATGAAGGGAGGTTCTTTGCGGTATAACATTTAACACTTTTTTTTGTCATTTGTGTCACGAATATTTTGGACATCATTAATAAAATTTTCTGTAATGAATGAAACTGTTATTATTTCTTCTGTCATTACAACAGTGTTATTTATTTTTTCATCTTTGGAAAATGATTGCTGTTTTCACAGTCTTTGTAAAAAGTGTCGTCGTTAGCTTATGTCATCAGGCACAGTTTTATTGTTTCGTTTTTCAGTGAAAGATGTATGATGTTTATTCTACCGTCAATATTTAGAAAGAGAGACTATTTTATTTTTCATCATTTTAAATTTCATCATTTTTTCTGTAGAACAAGATTTTTTAAGACGCTGGTCAAATTTACCCCTCGATTTTCTTGCCTTGAAAATTATATCCATGAAAAATTTCGGCCATGGAAGATTGCACCAATAGGAAACAGCGCTCATGGAGGTTAGTGAGTGAGACATGCTTCTGATAATGGTTTCGAGCACACTCTTCCTTTAAGTTTTCCTTTAAATTAAAAAATAACATACAAACAAACAACAAGACAAATCATACCATTCCTGAAGCAATAACTTATAGCCTATTGGATCCCATTATGTAACTGAAATTCAACCAGCTTTGCATTTATAATTCTTAGTTACTAAGATTATAATTCTTCATTACTAAGAAAACGAAAAAGCGGTAAAAAAAAAACCCACATTCTTTCTTATATCGATCATTCGAAACCCCAAAAATTAACCCCAACTAATCAGCCAATGAAAGGGCTTAAAAACTCTGAGAACCCTCTCTCATAACCAAAGGACCATCCAAGCTTTCTCCACTCTCTCATATATTCAGTACTCTCATATATTCTCATATTTTCTCATATAATCTCATATAATTCAGTCTCAGACACTCTCAGACATTCACACTCTCAGACTCTCAGACATTCAGCCTCATACACGTAAAAAGAATTCAAATCTTTCTTCTGCTGTCACCATCGACAATTCCCAAAAAACAAAAACTTCAACTCAGCCCCCCCCCACTATACACACACAATTCCTCCAATGACTTCAAGTCATTTGGAAGAGAAAATAATATTTCAAGTCCAACACGACAGGTCAATTAACCTCAATGTACCGAGCAGCAAAAAGGCTCAAAACACGAGAATGCTTCTCTGTAACGAAAAATCCATTTATAGACCATAAGGTTCATAGAAACTATAGTATGGATTATGCAATCATCTATGTGCAAAATATTCTCTGTGTGAAGTCATTGGTGGGTATGAGTTTCTGAGAGTGTAATACCCAGGGGTGGTATTTTTAATGACTTTAATTTTCGTGAGATTTGTAAACTAAAATTTTTCGATGTGTCTGTGAAAGAGTGATAATAAATAATAGCACTAATAGAATAATAACTGATAATAGAATAATAACTGATAATACAATAACTGATAATAGAATAATAATAGAATATATAACTGATAATAGCACTAGTAGGAAAAACACTGACGCTTTTTGTAAAGACATAACAATGAAGTATAGTAATGAGAGATTTTTGTTTTTATTATCGGGCAAGTTGTAAATCATTTCTACTACACAGAAGAGTAACTTGTCACTAGCTCGGAAATTTGTTACGCTTAGTAGATAAAGCTCTGATAAACTGGTTAAATTCGATCACGCCCGAAAAAAAAACAACAACAAATACATGTGACCTTTCTTCTGGCAAAAAAAAAATCATAAAATTTCAAATTTTGTAGGTAGGATCTTTAAATCTGATATGCTAAATCTGATGGTGATATTTTATTTACTATTGCTTGACCTTTTAGGGCGGTTCCTCTTTCTCAAAAATCAGGCATATTTCCTCAGGTTTGTTGCTGTCGATATCAAGCTTAATAAATTCTATATTTTTGAAATCAACATAAAACAACAATCCTTTTGATGTCGGTCACTATTGGGCGGAGTCACTCCTTACTCAGAGTTCTTTACCACGAACTGCTTGATGCATATAAACTTAAAACCTTAAACGCTATTTTTTATTATTAACATGGACATTCACAAGGGGGGGTGGAAACCTCCCTGGAAATCGAGGTCGATAAAGTAACTTTGAGCCAACCAAAGGAAAGAGAGGTAGCCCATGGTTGGCTGCCCATGAATTGGTTTTGAAGCTTATTAGCAATCCTTATGAATAACGGAGACATAAGAACTTAAATATCGATGACACTAAACCAAAGAATCGGTGCTTTATGGTGATTCAAAATATTTATTTGTTTCGAGTTTGAAGTTAAACATCCAAAGTTATTAGTATTATTAGAAAAAAAAGGGAAACCACTTAAAAGGGGGCAATCCCAATAAATATGCTCCGTCAAATTTAGCATGCATGGGCAATCATGAGCCGATATTTGAAACCACTATATTTGAAATGTTTGGTTTTGTTTTATCCCCGACAACTGATACGTATTTTTGGGTTTGATTATTATTTTCTTGCTTTTTTCTTTTTTCTGCCAAGAGTGATTGCACTGATCTAGTTGCTCACTTCGGAAAAAGTTTTAATGCTTGATAGTTATGAAATATAAAGCCATCAAATATATATATTTTTTTTTTTTGCATTCAAAAATTGAACTAAAAACATCAACATTACTCAGTAATATCACTTACAGCCTTTCTCAATAAAGCTCAGTACAAGAAACTTATTTGAAATTAGTTCAATGATTTAATACTAGTTCAATATGATTTATCCGTTTCATTGATTTACTTTGAACAAACTACTATGAGCATAATTATGTTTTATAAATATGGAGTTTGAAGGCATTGAATATTGGTGTTTGATAACCAATTTCAAAAATATTGATGTTATTCAATAATGTCCGTCCAAAACTTCGGCATTGCTCATTAGAACAGAATACTGGGAGTTCCTATCTTATTTTTCATAATTAGACTATTTTTTTGTGTATTTTTTGCAATCAGTTTGCACTGATCTAGTGCTCGTAATTGCTTAACAGCTGCAATGAAGGGGAGAGGTGAGTAATTTTCAGGCGGAGGCGGGGTCACATTTTCAAACAGTTCGTGGTAACGAACTGTAGTAAGGAGCGACCCGGCTCAATAGTAACCAAAACTCTAAAAAATGGAATTTTGATACCAATAGCTACATCAAAAGAATCGCATTTTAATGCTGGTTTTAAATATATAAGTTTCATCAAGTTTAGTCTAACCCATCAAAAGTTACGAGCCTAAGAAAATTTGCGTTATTTTAGAAAATAGGGGGAAACACCCCCTAAAAGTCACGAAAATCACACCATCAGATTCAGCGTATCAGAGAACCCTACTGTAGAAGTTTCGAGCTCCTATCTACAAAAATGTGGAATTTTGCATTTTTTGCCAGAAGGCAAATCACGGATGCGTGTTTATTTGTTTTTTTGTTTTTTTGTTGTTTTTTTTCCCAGGGGTGATCGTATCGACCCAGTTGTCCTAGAATGTTGCAAGAGGGCTCATTCTAACGGAAATGAAAAGTTCTAGTGCCCTTTTTAAGTGACCAAAAAAAATGGAGGGCACCTAGGCCCCCTCCCACGCTAATTATTTTCCCAAAGTCAACGGATCAAAATTCTGAGATAGCCATTTTATTCAGCGTAGTTGAAAAACTTTATAACTATGTCTTTGGGGACGATTTACTCCCCCACAGTCCCCGTGGGAGGGGCAACAAGTTACAAACTTTGACCTGTGCTTACATATAGTAATGGTTATTGGGAAGTATACAGGCGTTTTCAGGAGGATTTTTTTGGTTGGGGGGAGGGGTTGAGAAGAGGGGGATACGCTGGGGGAACTTTCCATCGAGAATTTGTCATGGAAGAAGAAAATTTCATTGAAGGGAGAGCAGGATTTACTAGCATTATTTAAAAAAAAACAGTTAAAAAATAAATGTGAAAAAGCTTTTTCAGCTGGAAGTAAGGAACAGCAATAAAACTTAAAACAAACAGAAATTATTACCCATATGAGGGGCTCACCTCCTTCTAATACCTCGCTCTTTACGCTAAAGTATTTTTAGTAATTTCAACTATCTATTCTACGGCTTTTGTGATTCAGGGGTCATTCTTAATGAATTGGGATAAAATTTAAGCTAAAGTGTAAAGAGCGAGGTACTGACGATGGGGCGAATCCCCTCATATATGTAATAAAAACATGAGAATACAAAAGTTCTTTACGTAAACTAATTTATAAGTTACGTAAATCTTTTAACAATAAAAAGATTCGTAAAAAATTAAAAGTTCTAGTTGCCTTTTTAGTTAACCAAAAAATCGGAGGGCAACTAGGCTTCGTCCCCCGCTCTTTTTTTCTCAAAATCATTCGATCAAAATTATGAGAAAGCCATTTAGCCAAAAAAAAAAAAAAATGCAAATTTCGTTTTGATTATTCCTCTGCGGAGAGCCAAAATCAAAACATGCATTGATTCAAAAACGTTCAGAAATTAAATAAAAAAAAACAAGTTTTTTTAGCTGAAAGTAAGGAGCGACATTAAAACTTAAAACGCACAGAAATTACTTCGTATATGAAAGATCCTGCTTCAACATCAACGCCCCGCTCTTTACGCTAAAGTTTTTTACTGTTTTAAAAAGAAGAATTGAGAGAAAGAGTCAAACTTTAGCGTAAAGAGCGGGGCGTTGATGAGGGAGCAGCCTCTTTCATATACGAAGTAATTTCTGTGCGTTTTAAGTTTTAATGTCGCTCTTTACTTTCAGTTAAAAAAACTTGTTTTTTTATTTAATAATTTAAAAGAGCACATTTTAATGCCCAAACTGCTAACTCTCCGTGAGCCTTTTATATTTAAAAAGAGGAAAGGAGTGGGAATTAATTTATATACTTTCCCATTTAGTATAAAATTTTAAAATCCCGTGCTAAGCCTTTCAACATAGAGGTGGAAAGGGTGAAGCGGGCCACCAAGAAATTTCTTTGGGCGTGGTGGGGGCGAATGCTTCTAGGAACTTTGCTTTCAGAATATTTAAATGGTAATTTTTCTATTCATATGAAATATTTAATGTATTATGAATGTATTATTTGTATATATGAATGTAAAAACACATGTATTTATGAAGTAGAGAATCATATTGTAGAGTTTGTGTTGGCGTCAGCAAAGCATAAGATCAAAAGACACACAGAACTTCCATCCACATGAACAAAAATACACGTTTTCATCCACCCAAAATTCTGCTGTTGAAAAATTAATGAAGACTTACTAAACAAAAATACTATTCATCGCGTTTTTTCAAGTATATTAAATTACTAAAAAAAAATTGTTTTTTAAACTGAAAGTAAGGGGCGATATTAAAACTTAAAACGAACAGAAATTACTCCGTATATGAAAGGGGCTGTTCCCTCCTCAACGCTCTGCTCTTTACGCTAAAGTTTGACTCTTTGTCTTAACTCTACTTTTTAAAAGAGTAAAAAACTTTAGCGTAAAAAGCGGGGCGTTGAAGAGGGAACAGCCCCTTCCATATACGGAGTAATTTCTGTTCGTTTTAAGTTTTAATATCACTCCTTACTTTCCGATAAAAAAAACTTGTTTTTTTGTTCAATTTCTGAACGTTTTTGAATTAATGCATGTTTTGATTTTGGCTCTCCGCACATGCATAATTAAAACGAAATTAGCATATTAATTTATTTTTTTGGCTAAATAGCTTTCTCATAGTTTTCATTGGGCAATTTTGAGAAAAAGGGGGCAGGGGAGGAGGCCTAGTTACCCTCCAATTATTTGGCTACTTAAAAAGGTAACTAGAACTTTTAATTTTTTACCAATGTTTTATTAGTAAAAATATACGTAACTTACGAATTGACTTGCGTAACTCTATATTGCGATCCTCTATATTCGTGTATTTTTACTACGTATATGAGGGGGTTTGCCCCCTCGTCAATACCTCACTTTTTACAGTACAGCTTAAATTGTGTCCCAATTCCTTAAGAATGACCCCTGAATCACAAAGGCCATAGAATAAATAATTGAAATTACTAAAAATACTTTGGCGTAAAGAGCGAGGTATTAGGAGGAGGTGAACCTCTTAAATGCGTAATAATTTCTCTTCGTTTAAAGTTTTAATGTTGCTCCTTATTTTTAGTTGAAAAAACTTTTGCATATTTTTTTTTTCATTTTTTTGTAAATACTAGAAAATCCTGCGTCCCCTTCATGGAAAGTTCCCCCACATAACCCCTCCCCTCAAAACCTCCCCTAAACCAAAAAATCTCCCTGAAAACGTCTGCACACTTCCCAATAACCATTAGTACATGTTAACACTGGTCAAAGTTTGTAACTTGCAGCCCCTCCCACGGGGACTGTGGGGGAGTAAGTCGTCCCCAAAGACATAGTTATTAGGTTTTTCGACTATGCTTAATAAAATGGCTATCTTATAATTTTGATCCAGAGACTTTGGCCAACATATGAGCGTGGGAGGGGGCCTAGATGCCCTCCAATGTTTCCAATTTTAGACTTTTAATTTCCAGTCCTTCAATTTTAGAACTTTTAATTTTCGTCAGAATGAGCCCTCTCGTGACATTCTAGGACCACGGGGTCGATACGATAACCCCTGGGGGGAAAAAACAAAAAAACAAACAGAAAAAAACAAAAAGCAAATTAACACGCATCCATGATCTGTCTTGTGGCAAAAAATATCCAAATTTCCACATTTTTGTCGATAGGAGCTTAAAACTGCTACTGAAGGGTTTTCTGATACGCTGAATTTGATGGTGTGATTTTGGTTAAGATTCTATCACTTTTATAGGGGGTGTTTACATCTAGTTTCTAAAACAAGGCAAATTTTCTCAGGCTTGTAACTTTCGATGGATAAAACTAAACTTGATGAAACTTATATATTCAAAATCAGCGTTAAAATACAATTCTTTTAGTGTAACTATTGGTACCAAAATTCCATTTTTTAGAGTTTCGGTTTCTATTGAGTCGGGTCGCTCCTTACTATAGTTTGTTACCACGAACTGTTTGATAAACATTTTGTCCAAATTAAAATTGTAATCCAACATTTTAACTCGTAAGCAGAGAAAACTGAAAAAAGTTAGACGGTGCCAATCGATTTCCTATTATTGATTATATTTTAAAATAAATAAGCAGGGAATTTAAGGGTCCGGTACCCCATATTATATCTTGGTTAGGCCTCGGAATGACTTGTAAAATAATCCACAAATTAAATTTAGAAAAAAAACTAGTTTCACTAACTGAAAGTAAGGGGTAGCTTTTACATCTATTTGAAAAGAAATTATCCTTTACATGAGGGAGGCTTTCTCCTCCTTAACTCATTGCTCTTCACTCTAAAAGTTTACTTTTTATCCAAATTCTTTAAGGAGATTTAACGAAGCACAAGGGCCCTTGAATTAACTAAAGAAGGTTTTTCAAGGCACTAAAAAATTTAGCTCAATGAGTGAGAAGTTGAGGAGAGCCCAATTCTAATTATATACAAAATAATCCCTCTTCGTATAAAGTTTTAAAGTTGTTTCACTAAAATTTTTGCGTATAAAATTTATGGCATTTTAATTATAGTTGATTTTTTTCATTTGTATTTATTTAATAGCCTTTCATGAATTGTAATTTTTTTCAATGCATCAAAATTTGCTGATATGCGCTTTTGTTAAGTTTTTGTGAGTGGAATAAAAATGTGGAGGGTTTTCAAACATGTTCAAACGTAATTCCACAAAAAATGAATTGAGTACACTTCGTTACATCCAGTGCTGCTACCATGCACCATTACCTCCTCTGCAACTGTGAAATATAAAATATAGGTTTTTGATACTTGTAAATCGAATAGCTTCTTCGAATTTTAAAATGATTGCAAATTGGTTCTCTTTGGTGCAAAGTCATAGTTTCGGGCCATAAAATGGCAGACTATTGACTATCGAATATGGCAGACTTTCCCGTAGGACAATCTTTGTTGTGACTTAAGAAAGAACTTTAATTTACGGTCAAATGAGGTCTCTTTCAGTTTTCTATGCTTTCAGATTGATACGACCACCCCCAGAAAAAACCCACAGCAAATATAAAGGTATCCACAATCTTCCATCTATAAAAAAAGAAAAAAAAAATCCACGTTTTGTGGATTGGAGCTCCAAACCTCTACGGTACGGTTCTTGGATATGATAAATTTAATAAAACTATTTTCACTAAGATCGCTTGCTTTTTTGGGGAGTGTTTTCCCTTTCTTCAAAAAAAAGCAAATTTTCATAGATTCGTAGCTTTTGGTGGGTAACCATAAAATGAATTAATTGTATATTTAGAATCATTAGAATCAGGATCAGTATTTAGAATCAACAGGAAAAGCAAATTCTGTTGATGCGGCGAATGTAATCAAAATTCCGTTTTTAGTGTTGGTGAATATTCGCAAGAGTTTTCCTTACTTACAGTTCGTTATCACGAACTATTCGATAAGATTCTCTTGTGATAAACAATTTTATTTAAACAATTTTTTTATTCAATTAAAATTATTTATAGAAAGAAAGAGGGTCAATTTGACACCAGGGTTGGAAGTTTAGATTTGGTTTTTCTATCGCTATTTTATTTTATTTATTTTTTTAACATCTGAAGATATAAGGGATCTCAGTTCGAGGGGAAGAATGGTCTTGCTGTGAAAGAGGTACATTTTACATGGCCATCACAAAATCAAAATGTGTATGGGCCCTTAAAAATATAAAGATCTTGGTATAACCACACTTTAGGATCTTTTGAAATGCTGAAAATATGTTGATCTAGGGCATATAAATGGAGTGCCCAAGAATGAAATCAGAGCATAAGCTATTTATATTAACCCTTTAGAAGCTTTTTTTAAGTTACCAACGGTACTCCTTCTGCAAACTATTCTAAGCCTTAGGCACAAGCATAAAGACAAGTCTACACCTGTTATAATCATGGTATGCAGTAAATAATTCCGCGATTTCGGTTGCAGTCGGATTTTCTTTTACTCTAAGTTTTGACATTGGATTAAGATTAAATGTACAATAATGCATATGCTTAAATATATTACTGATTACATGGATTGATTCCTTTGCCTGGAATCCTCACCTTGTAATGTTGGCTCAATTTTGTTTCATTTTGCATGCAAAGATAGTTACATTTTTTATTTGAGAATTTTTTTCAAAATGTTTTTAATCATAACATTTTCACTAAGGGAACTTATCCTAAAATATATGCCCCACCCCTCACTGACCATGGCCGTTCTGGTGTCTTGCCCACCCTTGGAAAATTTGCACCACCCTTTGTGTCTTGCCCAATTCCCTTGATCATTGAAGATAAAAACCACCAACAATTTAGGATTACTCCGTGTCTAATATAAAGGCGTACATGGACCGTATAATTCCTCATTTTATATCAAAACATCCCTCTATAATAGATCGCTCTAGCCAAATTGAAAGGTCTAATTTGACTTAGCCTAGTTAGCCATATCCTTAGTTGGGCTAACCTGTAAAATTTATAACTTTGACCGTGGTTTTTTCCTAGGTAATTCCAATCTTATTGGGCAAAGATATAGGATAATTTTACACTCGTATTCGCTTCTAAACTAGCTTCAATAGTAACAATATTCCTAGGTTTACTCAATATAATTAATCTAGCTCCGTTCCATGTAGCTGTGAAAGTGCTTTGAACTCAGACTCAATTTTATTTAATTAAATGATTTTGAAGTTTACTTTTTTTCTTTAATTGAGACCATGCTAGCTTAGATTGGAATGGGTCAAATTTTTTTCGTTTTTGGGACTCCTAAATTTTGAAAGGCTGAAGTTTCCATGTCCTGATGTATTAATGTCGACTTTCTATAAAAGACGAGTTTAATGGAATTAATGCCTTTAAAGTTTTGGAATATTGTGTTTATCTAAAAAAGAAATGAAAAGAATCCCATCTCTTTCTTCGTTTAAATAACCTGTCAATTGGCTGCTACATCCTGACCGATTCCTTTTTTTATTGACACCTTATCTAAAATGGGATTTTTATCTGTTGAAGGGACCAAATGACCTGGTGAACATTCATTCACTGAATAAAGAAAAGAAGAGCACTATTATCCAGAAGCAGAACTGATAAGGAAAATGAACAAAGTAATTTGCTTGTCTTTATCAAATTGTTTGGATCTGGAGGGGTTCATTTCAGCTTTCCTTTGGAATTAAAACCTAACTTAAAACAGGGTTGTCCCTCATAAGTGTCTGTCAAAGGAGAAGCTGAAGTTGTATTTAAAGGAATAAACCCTTAAAAACTGAAAAATTAGAAACATAACTGATTAAAAAACACGAGAAAATTGACAAATTTTGCCCGTGTTGGATTGGCTAGCTCAAAGAGCGAAGTGTTTCATTTCAGTTTCTCATAAAAATCAGCAATTATTCAACGCTGCTGATCAGTAATATATTTTTAGGAAGGACCTTAAAGCCTATAGGGAGGATAAAGTCGTTTAAAACATCTAAAAAAAAATATATAAATTTCTTTTGCAGACAACATTCTCTCTCTCTCTCTCTCTCGAGAGAGAGAGAGAGAGAGAGAGAGAGAGTTTTTTTACTACTGTCCAGATGTAAAAGATGATCTTAAATACACACACACATACGCACAGAGTACTAGCCCTCTAAAAAAGAAATCAATCAGACTAAAACTCATAAATTCACTACCATACAGTTTAAACGTTTTTCTTAAAATAAGCCAAATTAAAAGAATTTAAACAGAGCTAATAGAAGGAACTCCTAACAAATTTTCACGATAAATTATTTCATAAAGCTTGTGTTTTAACTCTGGGTACTTTTTTCAATCGGAATTTTCGCGAAACTTCAAGCGAAATCTTAAAAACGAATAATATATCCACTAACTAGCCTTTCTAAAGCCTCTACTTCTCCCAAGTTATTTAATCCTAGTTTTGTGATTAGCACCGTTCTTAACATCAAATTCAACCCACTTAATATCCAGAAAGAGAGACGTTTTAATTCAACCTTACCTCAAAGGACTGACCCTTTGACATTTTTGAAGACACTAGTTCAAATTTAATATAAGTACATCCACCCTTGATCTTTCAGGCGAAAACTTTTCTCCTTCAAAATTCAGGAAAAAAGATAGTGAAATAGTTTTTATTTCCTTTTCTTACGACGGTTGAAAATTAATGATTATGCTTGAAACAAATTTGGAAGTAGTGATTGAAGAACAAGCATTTTAAAAAAAGTGGGGTTGACAAAATTCCGAGTGCTCGAGCTTCATAGAGTCTTGCTACCAGATTTTGATTTCTATATCTTGATTTCATTTTTATTTCTTATTTATATATATTTTCAATTTGGCTAATAGCACAACTTATCTCATGTCAGAGTGTTATTTAGGAGGGGATTCCCCCCCCCCTCCTAATGTGCTCAAGCAGTCGGTGAAACAAAGGTATAAGACTGTGTCACTTTACGCCACAGGTTAAAGTTTTCATCGTGGTTTAACTGGGATTTTCCCAAAATCGCAATCATGTTCATTTTATATTTTTAGTAGTTCTTTAATAATTTTATGTTTTAAATTTTTAATAAATTTATATTAATTTTCAACTATGTGTTTTAATGCTCAGGAACATAGCTGGAATCACTTAATTAGTTCTGTGTGAAAGTTTTTTTTTTGTAAATTTCTCACGGACGGAAAAGGCAAGCCATGCAGCCAACAGGGTAATGGCCCAAAGTTGACACGAATTATTCTTTTCATATAGAAGAATTAATAAGTTACTATTCGAAGAAGAGTCTGGCAAAACATTCTTTAGTTATTTACGGTTATTTCGATCAAAGATATTTTGGGTGTCTAAGTGACGTTTTGTGGAAACAACCTTAACTTCTGTAAGTGATCAATTTCAAATGAAAATTTTTTATTAATGATTTATATTGCATAGGTGAGAGTGCTATACTTGGTTGGAATTTGGATCGCCAAAATATTCCCTAAGTTCTGTTAAACAATTATAAATCCGAAATCCCTTCTCTTTTTCTTGCAAATGAAGAAATTTTGCAAAATACCATGTTCTAGGCCCAAGAGGCAACTAATAAATCTTAAAGAAAAGTGACCATATTGTGACAATTTGAATTGAAAATTGAAAATGGGAATACTGTTGAATTGTTAAAGAATTATTTTCCCTTCTCCCTATACAATGGGCACCCATAAGCTGAATTTTAGAAACGAGGGCTCACCTGATCTAATCGGCACTTCCAAAGTTGTATAATAGAAATCTAGAAGCCAAAATATAAAAATATAAGGCAGTGTAATTCATGCAGAGGGGGGAGGTTGAAGCTCCCCTGCCCCCCTTATGGGCACACATGCCCTTTATTCCTTAAAACCAAATGGTCAGATGGCTAGAGGTATGGAACTGATAGTCATAGAGTTAAAAGAGGGGCGGTGTCCTGATATGGCAAAATGAGAGCTAAACTTGAAAGCCAAAATATTTATTCCGGTGGTATAGATTTAAAGATTTAAACACGAAAACTGTTTCTTGAGATAAACACCCTACAATACTTTCAATTTAGTATTTAAAATAAACAGTAATTAAACTAAAAGTAAATTTTTCCTAAACAAAAGAAAAGAGCAATATTAGTGCGAAAAAATAACATAGTTATCTTGCATCTGAAAGGGGCTGCCACCTCCTAAATCTCCATTCCTTACGCTGAAGTTTGATAATTATACAAATGTATAATCATATATATATATATATATATATATATATATATATATATATATATACATATATATATATATATATATATATATATATATATATATATATATATATATATATATATATATATATATATATATATACATATATATATATATATATATATATATATATATATATATATATATATATATATATATATATATATATATATATATATATATGCTGACAAATTCTTAGTAGCAAACGCTCTGACACAAGAGCACTGTATTAGTTTTGAGTTCAATTGTTTTGTCATGTTATTTCATCGCTTTGTGAATGAGATAGCTTATTTATTTATATTCTCGTTAAAATAAACTTTTCAGATCAAACTTTTGGAAAGGGAATTGGAAAATAACACCCTTGGAATTATTAGTTGGTTATATATGCGTTTGGTACTCTAAAATGCTTTCAACAAAGTCTCTAGTAAAACATTGACGTAAAAAAACTCGTTTGTTAAACTGAACAATCTTTGAGCCAAAGACATTCCACAAATCTTAACTTTTACATCAATATTTCAAATTGTAGCCCTTAATTTCTCTTCCACAGTAAGCATTGATACAATTTTCTAACTGGAGCCTCTCATTAAGGAAGCAGAATTTGATTCTTCCTTTATCTGGGGCAAATAAAAAGAAATGGTATTAGCTACATCTAACGAAAGTAAAAAGGGAGAATATACTTAAGAATAGTAAGATGTAATCATGCAGGTCATGTTAAAAGGGCTACTGATTTTTATTTTTATTTTTTTTTTGCTTTATATTTTAAAGATCGTCCTTCTTTTAAATATTTGATTTTAGTCCGGATTTTGTTTCTTTTTAGTCATCTTTTTTTCTAGCTTTCATGTTTTCACACTTTCACCAAGCATCGCTTTCACTCTATGTTTTGTTCTACAATTTCGTCCAACTTAAGGCTTGGAGCGTGGTCCTTGCTGAGATATTGAAAGTTCTACATTCTCCCTATCGCTTTTGTCCCAAAAACAGAATAAACAATTGAGTAATCGATAAGCCCCTTAAAATTTGTTCATCTTGTTAAAGCTTTTGTCAATATTTCTCAGGGTAGTTTTTATTGGTATCTAAATTCCAAAAGTAATACAATATATCATCTCTGCCGAAATATCTACTTTGTTGTCTTTTTCTACTGCCGAGAATTATTCTCTGTGGTTGTTTCTGTTTTTTTTTTTTTTTTGCTTTTTCTTCAAACTTACCATGTAAACAATTGCAGAAGGGAAGGGGGAACCATCTTACTGCGATTGGATTTGGTTATATTTATAGCCCTTGAAATTAAACGTCTTTTTTGTTTTGGGGTTCTTGTATTTTGAAAATTATTGTGCAAGGTTTGAGATTTAAATTGAAATTAAACCTATCGTTTACTTAATGTCCTCTGAGTTAAAGTGAGCAGATCCTCACAAGGTGGGTCTTGGATTAAATCCACAAACCACAGAGAGTTTCCACACTATAACCGTTACACACGTTTTTCTATCTTAGATATAATCATACCGACGAAAATGCCATAAAATAAAAATTCTAAAAAGAATGTATTTTCTTTCTTTTTTTTCGTTACCCTCTTTTCGCCTTTCGGCAATAGTGATTTTTTTTCATGGGTTTAACCAAGCGACTGATTCAAACAGTAGGTTGTACGAAAAGTGGGGTTCAATCCCACTTTCGAGGGCTATAATGAAAGAAAGGTTGAGATGGCTGCGGCACTTTCTGCAAATGAAGGATGGCAATTGCCAAATATTGTACTTTTTGACCAACGGTCTAAGGCCAAATGAAAAGCAGGACATCCTTTGCTGGGATAGGAGGATGCTGTATGGAAATATATAAGGGGAGCTGTATATTCCTGAGAGGGTGCAAAGAGGGAGGCTTTGAACAATTTGGGATGAGGGAGGAGTGTACGTAACTTGGTGCTGCGGTGCATTTTTAGTAGTAGTAGTAGTTTTATCTGTTGCAAATATGCCTTGATTTCGTTTTTTGTCAAAACATCTGGGTTTCTCTCCTATCTTCCTTCAAGCGTGACGTCTTAAAAACGCTTGGATAATACGAAAAATTAAGGAGTTACACTAGCAATAACGGCATTATTATTGCTGATGTGTCTTGGCAGTGTTGTCTTGCGAGTATCTTGATGATGGCAAAAGCCGAACGAAGTATACACTTAATTTTTTTAGCTATTTTGAATAACCATATCTTTTCACAAGATAAAGCAATGAAAATACTCGACCCCTTCGTTATCATCTTATAAACAACTTTTTGCCATTTCAGAACCAACTCAATAGCGCTGGCTTTGTAGAGAGCGATATACTCCCTTGTTTTGTTTTTTTCATAAGGCCCCTCCTCCAATATGTAAAGTTCATGCAATTACGATATCCCCACGTGTCGGTTTATTTTGTGTATAATTTTTCTACTTTGAAGGTTTAAAAAAAACCGTTATTTCGTATTATTTTCCATACGAAAAATTAACAAGGAAATTTTTTTTTCAAGAATTGAGGGCTTTTTTCCAGATAAGACAAAAATAAGTTGATAAAAATTCGATAAATTGTCGAATAATACGAACAGGCTCTTCAATGTATCGATAATTGACCTCTTGAAATTCTAAGGCCGAACTCATTCAAGGACCTGACTAAATAACGATAATAGAAAGTTACATACAAACTATTTCGTATATTTAAGCATCATTCTAATAAATGTAACAACAAAAAAGTAAACAATTTTACAAAGCACTAATACAATATCATAATTATAACCTATATATTGAATAGTCCTGTCATGTGTTTGGGTAGTTTGAAAATTAACGGTTCAATTGCTCAATGTTAAAGCTTTCTAATTATAAAGCTGTTGAAATAACGACATTATATCATTGTAGATACATTGTTTTGGAATACAAATTGACTTTTTATTTTACAAAAATAGACAAACTATTAACATTTAGGAATTTCTTTCACTGGGCATTTATTAAAAATGGGAGTTAAATTTAGGTTATATATACTGGTCTCATTTGCCTTTTTGTTATGGGCCATCGGTTAAGGGAATCAATAGTACAAGGAGCGCAAGTGATCTCATCAAGTAAGACAAGGCCCAGGGCTATGCCTCTTGTGGATCACCCTTTTACTTGTCACCCAACTGGGTAATGGTAACTGAGCTCCTTTTTGGTGGAACTTAGAGGAGGTGTTACACATTATGGGTGCACAGAGTATATAAGGGCCCAATGAGGATGAAAATCCAATTCTTCTTGGCTAAAACACTTTGACTGACAGCCAAAATTTACGTCACTAGATGATAAAAGGTCTTTGCATTGGCGAATATTTCATTCATTTCAGTTTTATATTTAAGTTAAAAAAAAGAATCATCTCTTCAAATGTTAAATTGTGCTTTTACTCTCTTTTTATGTGCTGTTAAAAACGTATCATTGGTTTCCTTCTTTAGATAACTATAGAGAATTTTTTCCATTTTTTAGGGATACTTTAAAAAATTTTGATTTCGGTTAAATATACCGAATCGAATTTATATATTAATGATATTTATAAGTCTTTAGTCGACAGAATTTATTGCAATTCAATAAAGCTTGGCTGAAAATCTTAAATACAATCGAAAAAAATCAATTTAACATCTGTTTGAAAATACCGATATTAGATGAGTCCGGCATGAGCCTGAAGGTGCATTTCGGTCATTTTGGCTAAAGAATTTACTTTTGGTCTTTTCTAAGTCGAAATAAAAGCTTTAAGAAATTCTTTTATCTATTTAAGTAAAATAACCTTTGGTTGAGAGTGCAGAAAATTTTGATTTCGGTTAAATATACCGAATCGAATTTATATATTAATGATATTTATAAGTCTTTAGTCGACAGAATTTATTGCAATTTAATAAAGCTTGGCTGAAAATCTTAAATACAATCGAAAAAAATCAATTTAACATCTGTTTGAAAATACCGATATTAGATGAGTCCGGCATGAGCCTGAAGGTGCATTTCGGTCATTTTGGCTAAAGAATTTACTTTTGGTCTTTTCTAAGTCTAAATAAAAGCTTTAAGAAATTCTTTTATCTATTTAAGTAAAATAACCTTTGCTTGAGAGTGCGGACACAATTCCAAAATAATTAGTTCAATCAAATAAACACCATAGAAAAGTGACTAAGAGCATCAATTACAGATTTTGTTACGTTAGATGAGGAAAAAAAATCTTGAGTTATTGTGTTCGTCATTATTTTAAAGATCCCTATAGTGTAATATTTCTAAAGTTTTCTTTATTTTTTTGCTATCCACAGAAAATGTAACACAAAACTTCAATACTTTTGATTCGTAAGTCAAGTTCATAGGGTATTATATTTTGTTTTAGCTTTACTTTTCATAATTTGTTTTAGTTTTACCGACATTTGTTGGATTATTTTGAGACTGTTGTCAACAGTCTCAAGAAGTCAAGTTTATTCATGTATAAGGCCGGATTAACCAATAAGTTTATATCCGCTACAGTCTACAGATGCTTAGCCCTTGAGGACTATTTTTTTTTCGAGAAAAGAATAAACTTTTTTAGAAGTTTCATAGTGACATCATTCTCATCATTTTCCTAAAATCAATGTCCTACGGAACCTCACAATAAAATCCACAAATATAATTGACCAATTTACAAATTATTGTATTTCCGAGCTCAAGCGACGGCTCCAGTCTCACATTTTTCTGATTGTTTTAGAGAAGCAACACTAATTGTCTCTCCTAGACCAAATCAGCTACTAGAACAACACAATTCTCGCTCTTTTCTAATCAGCAGAGCTTCCTTGAACGTTCTTTTATAGATGCCTTCAGCTTTATTTAAGCTTTGTCAGTTTCTGGATACATCCTTTGAAATGTTCAGAGCTCAAATGTCGCTACCGTATGACCCTCAATTTTTTTTTTTTTTTTTTTTTTTTTTTTTTTTTTTTTTTCTGCACCAGCTCGAAGTTTCCCTGCAAATTATTCAAAAGCAAGACATATTGAGTTTATAATTAAAAAATATTTCAAAACCGTTCCACAGCCACAGTATTTGGAGTATGTTAAGAATATGTTAAAATAACTTTTGGATTTTCTTCTTGTTATTGTGGGCAGAAAGTGACAAGTTAAACTTACTCTAGAGCCAAAAATTTCAGCACCTTTATATAGTTACTTTGAAATATCAATAAGACATCTGCAAAGTCCTAATCTGACCTGTTCTCACGTTTTCTGTTCTCATAGAGAGGAAATATTACGGACAGTTTTATGGTGATTATTATCACTGTTTTGGTAATGTCCTCATTTCCGAGTTCTTTTCCTCCGTTAAACTAATTTGTTTAGTTCCACCAACACTTAACATGAATAGTAATTTGGCACAAACAATCGCTGGTACATTTGCAGGTTAATTTTATTATACGAACGAATAGCACCTTACTACAGCTATAGCAAATGAAAGCACCAAGTAACTTGATGTACCTGAAAGAAAAACTATTTAAATAGTTAACTAGCAAAATTTTTATTTTATAATTCATCCTTCCTATAAAATTTGAAAATATGGCACTAAAGCGCTCGAAGAATCTAAAGTCACTATCTATTGTCTGTTGATGATTTTCGCTTGATGCTTGGGCAGTCAAACTTAAGTTTGTTTTTAGGCATCTTGGTCGGGTCTTTTTCATTCATATCTGGAGCAGTAAACTGCTGATTTCGGTACCCAATAAATTAAAAATTTTATATAATTTAAAATGTCAGTTGATAAAATGTCGGACGTCGTGAATTCACGGTTTCGTATTCTGTAGTTAATACATTCTTTGTGTTAACACTCAGGAAGCCCCTCACCGAAAACGTGACTGGTAGTTGGAGAGTGAGCAGCGGAAGGCTTGACAACAGAATGTGGTATAATCGATATTGCTGGTTATGAATATGGGCGCTATGTGCTCGGTTGATGGGTACTTGTGTTGAAAAATTCGAAAAAAATCATTTCGGTTGTTAAGTAAATAACTAATATATTTGATATCCAAATTATATAAAAAATATAAATAATAGCACCAATTGCCAGGCAGAGAGGTCCCTCAAAAGGTACATGGGTATAATTCTATAAAAACAAAGAGGTAGAAGGCATAATGCCAATTAACATGTCAGATCAAAGTCTTAATATCCCTCATATAAATCTCAGAGTAAACGCCAATGACAGGATTTCAGAGAAATAGGACAAAGTGAACAGCTGGATTGCCTCCAAACCAGACAAAAGCATGTATATAATCAGAGATAAGATTAAATCAACATTTTATACTAATAAAGCAAAGTTGCTGCTTTTTTTCAAGAAAGGAAGGGAAAGACAAACATATACATTATTGAAATAATCTGCACGAAATTGTAAGAAATTTGGCTCTAATGTTATCTTTCAATCTTAAGTTTTTTAAGCATTCAATATGATGCACAGTAGTTTTAGAGACAGGATCTTAAGCGGTCTTCAAAAAAAAAAAAAAAAAAAAAAAAAAAAAAACAAGAGCTAAGAGCTCATATGGCACTTGTGACGAGGCGAGAAGAGCTAAGAGCCAAGAGATCATATGGTATGAGCTCTAACAAAATTCTACGAATCAATAGATTGATTTAAAAAGGAAAATAAGAGGCTTAATGCCGGTCAAGATTTAAAATAAGAGCTCTGAGTCACAAAGTCCTTCTAAATATCAAAATTCATTAAGATCCGATCACCCACTCGTAAGTTATAAATACCTAATTTTTTCTAATTTTTCCTCTCCCTTTTGCCCCCCAGATGGTCGAATCTGGGAAAACGACTTTATCAAGTCAAATTGTGCAGCTCCCTGACACGCCAACCAATTTTCATCGCCCTAGCACGTCCAGAAGCACCGATCTCGCCAAATCACTGAACCCCTCCCCCCCCCCAACTCCCCCAAAGAGAGCGAATCCAGTACGATTCTGTCAATCACGTATCAAGGACATTTGTTTGTTCTATCCACCAAGCTTCATCCCGATTCCTACACTCCAAGTGCTTTTCCAAGATTTCCCCCTCCAAATCCCCACAATGTCAAAAGATCTGGTCGGGATTTGAAATAAGAGCTTTGAGACATGAATTCCTTCTAAAAATCAAATTTCATTACGATCCGATCATCTATTCGTAAGATATAAATACTCTAATTTTCATGTTTTCCAAGAATTCCGGTTCCCCCCTCCAACTCCCCCGAATGTCAAAGGATCTGGTCGGAATTTGAAATTAGAACTTTAAAGCACAAGATCCTTCTAAATATCAAATTTCATTAAGATCTGGTCACCCTTTCGTAAGTTACAAATATCTCAATTTTCAATATTACCCCCCCCCCCCCAATTCCACTAAAGAGAGCAGACCCGGTCCAGTTATGTCAGTCACGTATCTTAGACAGGTTTCTATTCTTCCCATCCAGTTTCATCCTGATCTCACCGCTTTAAGTATTTTCTAAGATTTCCGGTCCCCCCAACTGCCCCCCCCAATTACGCTTGATCCGGTTGACATTTAGAATAAGATATCGGAGTTACGAGGTCCTTCTAAATATGAAGTTTCATGAAGATCCGATCACTCCTTCGTAAGTTAAAAATACGTCATTTTTTTATTTTTCAGAATTACCCCCCCCCCCCCCGCAATTGAGCGGATCCGTTCCAATTATGTAAATCACATATGCAAGACTTCTGCTTATTTTTCCAACCAAGTTTCATCCCAATCCCTCCAATCTAAGCGTTTCCCACCATTTTAGGTTTCCCCACCCCAAACTTCCCCCAATGTCACCAGATCCGGTCAGGATTTAAAATAAGAGCTTTGAGACACGATATCCTTCTAAAAATCAAATTTCATGGAGATCCAATCACCCGTTCGTAAGTTAAAAATACCTCATTTTTTCTAATTTTTCAGAATTAACCCCCCCCCCCCCCAACTACCCCAAAGAGAGCGGATCCGTTCTGGTTATGTCTATCATGTATCTAGGACTCGTGTTTTTTTTCCACCAAGTTTAATCCCGATCCCTCCACTCTAGGTGTTTTCCAATTTCTAGGTTTCTCCCTCCCAACTCCCCCCCCCCAATGTCACCAGATCCGGTCTGGTTTAAAATAAGAGCTCTGGGCCACGATATCCTTCTAAACATCAAATTTCATTGAGATCCGATCGCCCGTTCGTAAGTTAAAAATACCTCATTTTTTTTTATTTTTCAGAAATACCCCCCCCCCCCCAACTACCCAAAAGAGAGCGGATCCGTTCCGTTTATGTCAATCATCTATCTAGGACTTGTGTTTATTTTTCCCACCATGTTTCATCCCGATCCCTCCACTCTAAGTGTTTTCCAAGTTTTAGGTTTCCCCCTCCCAACTCCTTGCCCCCAACACCAGATCCGGTCGGGATTTAAAATAAGAGCTCTAAGACACAATATCCTTCTAAACATCAAATTTCATTGAGATCCGATCACCCGTTCGTAAGTTGAAAATACCTCATTTTTCTCATTTTTAAGAATTACTCCCCCCCCCCAACTACCCCAAGGAGAGCAAATCAGTTCTGATTATGTCAATCATGTATCTGGGACTTGCGCTTATTTTCCCTATCAAGTTTCATCCCGATCCCTCCACTCTAAGTGTTTTCAAAGATTTTAGGTTTCCCCCTCCCTCCAACTCCCCCCAATGTCATCAGACCCAGTCGGGATTTAAAAAAAGAGCTCTGAGACACAATATCATTCCAAACATCAAATTTCATTAAGATCCAATCACCCGCTCATAAGTTAAAAATACTTCATTTTTTCTATTTTTTCCGAATTAACCGGCCCCCACTCCCCCCCCCCAGATGGTCAAATCGGGAAAACAACTATTTCTAATTTAATCTGGTCAGGTCCCTGATACGCTTGCCAAATTTCATCGTCCTAGCTTACCTGGAAGTGCCTAAAATAGAAAAACCGGGACTTTAGGTTTTCCCCCTCCAACTCCCCCCAATGTCATCAGATCCGGTCGGGATTTAAAATAAGAGCTCTAAGACACAATATCATTCCAAACATCAAATTTCAGTAAGATCCAATCACCCGCTGATAAGTTAAAAATACTTCATTTTTTCTATTGTTTGCGAATTAACCGGGCCCCCACTCCCCCCCAGATGGTCAAATCGGGAAAACGACTATTTCTAATTTAATCTGGTCCGGTCCCTGATACGCTTGCCAAATTTCATCGTCCTAGCTTACCTGGAAGTGCCTAAAGTAGCAAAACCGGGACCGACAGACCGACAGACAGACCGACAGACAGACCGACAGAATTGGCGACTGCTATATGTCACTTGGTTAATACCAAGTGCCATAAAAACTGAAAGACGTCTTTGGAGCAATATCTCAGTTTTTGTATCTTTTTTCTATTGTTTTGAAAAAGGAAAGAAGGTACGATTTTCTGCGTGCCGAGGCAAGTTAAACTTCCTTGTCCAACTTGCATGGAGACATGGAAGAGGAACTTAAATATGGGAATACTTTTAACCTCTCTAGTGCTTTCATATTCTACTTCATAAGTCCCTGTTTGACATGAAGAAGCGATAATTAAAAGTTTTTAGGCTGAACCACCGTTGTTTTAAAGAAAAATAAATAAATAGGAATTAAGGGATTTTGAGAGGCCAGTCTGGTTTTCTCTACTAGAGATCTCTTGCTTGACTCTCCCTTAGTTATAAGATGTTTCGTATAATCTATATGTTGTCCCAGCGAAATGGGTAATATTTGAAAGGCCTCATAAGCCCTCTATTGATGTTCTTGATTTTTAGCCTTCCCAATAGTCATAGCCAAATTGTTATATTTTTATTCTATATCAAGTGAGGGTCCAATAGAAATTGCCCTAATTGTATATTCATTATGCAGAAAGACTCTTTTAAAGCTTACTTTAGAAGATTCAGTGACAAGGTGTCACCTAGATGGATCATAGCTCAATGTTTTTCATGACTGGTATCTGGCGACTGGCAACTGCCGTCTAAAGGAAAACCGTGCAGCTTCTTGTCTAAGTCTCAACAGCGAATTAATGTTTCACGTTAGAGTCATAGTAACAGCCCTAACACGTGGCTACAACACTCACGGTCAGGTTTGGATACAGTTTGAATACTGAGTGACTTACATAGATTAGCTTTAAAAGAAAAAGCTTAATACTGGATGACGCTGACAACACCACTTCAATGGTGCTGCTGTACGGAAATCATGGCTAAAAAAAAGTATAACACGATTTCTAAATTTTATTGAATGACTAGAATTGACTCAACGCTTGACGTCACTGAATGTGATTCAGCTATGAATTTTCTAATCACAACAAATATGTTTAAAATTTAACCTGTTAAAATCCACTTTTAAAAATTAATTCTGTTCTGATAATGTCAGACCAGAGATATATAGTTTTATTCCAAATCTTTTTATTCTCAAGTTCTATATTTCTGAGCTCGTGCTGTAAAAAGTGTTTGCTTAGAGCGACACAATTTTATTATACAGAGACACATGTATACATCTTTTCAACACAAGCACAGTTTTACTTTATTTGAAAAATGTATCAAAAGGAAAACTTTATTGATAGCTAAATCACCTTAGCTAGTAAAACAACAAAACATATTTTAGCAACTCCTTCCACTGACCCCATCCCTTCAGTACTGTTTTTCTGAATTTATTCATAAATACTACTAACGGATACAATAAGAATTAAATTCTTCAATACAGTTTTAATAGCAAAGGTAGGATAGCAGATCTCATGCCGCTCTGGAGGAGAAATTCCTAATAAAGTTAAGGAAAAAGCATTAGAAGTATATTATTAACGTGTGATGTAATATTCTTAATCATTTTTCTGTATTTGAAAAGTAGAAATCTATGACTCAGTAAACGTTTACCAGTACTTTTCCTTGCTACAGATTTGTGTAACTTATCAAATAGCGTATTATGAATTAATTAACTATTAGTTTCTATTAATGATAAGAGACCAAGATATGCTTGAAATACTAGCAGAGTATAGGTCATGCTGGAATAATTCCATTGAATTTTAATGCATTTGATAAGAAAATCGATTAGGTTCCAAATCGCAAAGGCCTCTGTTAGCCTTTGAGTCGCATTTTTAACATCTGTTGACTATGATATCAATCATGCAATTACATAATTAGAAGGTTGCTTACTGGAAATATTTTCTGAGCTACTTAAATCTGGTTGGCCAAGTATCATCTGCTTTTCAGACTGATGTGATGGTTGATGGTACCCAGTTCTGTCTAAAAGTTGAAAAGAAATTATAAAATTTAAGAGGCCCACTATTAAAATTTATTTACAAGCGTCACTGCAAATTCAATGCTATATCTTTTGTTACAAGCTCAGAATAAATGAAGAAAATGGTAGGTGAACTCAAAATTCTGTTAAACTTTAAGAACCTCTAAAATAGCCAAATCAATGAGTGCGTGCAAGAGTACACTCGCACTGAGGCAGCCCATTACTTTGATACCTGTTATATCGGACATCCTGTATATTGAGTGGAGCTGAAGATGCTGAATTCGCCATCCAAATCCAATCCATCAAACCTTATATCTTCCAGTTTTTTTTACCTACTAGTATATGTTTTTAAATCCATTATATTCTTTCCTTTTGCCTCTATTTTATATTTATCAAATGGAAGGAAATTTAGGCTTTAGTCTAACCAAAAATATTCAGCAGAATTATTATTCCTCATTTTTCTTACCTGGCTGCCATCTCTTTTTCTTTTTCTTTTTTAATGTTGAACAAAACAATTCTTTTGACATAGACAACCTTTGATACAACCCTTGGCTTTACACATTTAAACAATAGAGTTTATTACCAGATCAATAAGTTGAATAGGTCTTTCTTAGAAAATAAACTCAAGAACTATACATTTACTCCTTCAGTCGCTTTCAACCCTTGAATTTGAAAGAAATGCGAAGCAATCATAAATAATTGTCCGCTCTTGTGGTGAACGGTTGACCTATCACACGACTTTCAAATACTCTTCAACTTATTCTAGAACCAAAGTCGTAGAAATTTTCTAGCACTATCTCTAAAGACGGGATAGGAAAAAGGAAGGGACTACTCACTCAGGGGCTTCGTCTGCAACGTAAGGATAAGGGGATATGAACCTTACCATAGGCAAAGACATGGAAGCATTTGCAGATCCAGAAGTAGGGTTGCTGTGACAGTACATAGGAGTAAGACCAAAATCTACAGCACAAGAATTTGTGTACATTCGACCGGTAGTGAACACCTCCTCGAGGAACAGAGGGATCACACACTTCCTGCTAATTGAATAAATTTTGCTTTTGAATAATTTGGAGTAAGCCAGTAAATTTGAATGAGTCTCAAGTTCTTTAAAATAACCATTGAAAAAGAGCATAGAGAAAATATAGGGGCTCCCAATAGGCATAAGGATTTTGTAAATAAAATCAGAAAGTGTTTGGTTTTAAATAATTATTTTGTAAGTTGATTGAAAATAAAAATTACTGTGCCTCAATGAGCAGGGTTCATAGGCCAGTAGTAGTTTAAAGTACACTAAGAAGTAGCCACAGACTAGTAATTCAAAACCCAAAGTTTCAATAAGTGCCGTAACTTCGTCAAAATCCAGGGGGGGGGGGGAAATTCAATCCGATTCTCCCAAATCAATTCGAAAATGACCGTGAAAACTGAAAAATGAGCCATATAGATATGTAAGATATATAAAGGTAGATATATACTAAAGAAAACGGATCTATTTCTGTAGATGCTTGAATTACGTAGGCTTATCTTAGTTTTGACAAGATTTTTGAAGAAAAATTAAATTTTAGCTGGGGGGCAAACTTGGTCAGGGGAGGGGCAAATGGAAGTCTAGGCAGGTCAGTCCCTTCTGCCCCATAGTAAATCACGCCCCTCATTTCAATACCCTTGGGGCTGTGAAGCCCTTCAAGATATATTTTTATCATCGTCATACGATGAGCTTCCCTTCAAATTTACAACTAAAGCTCGTCATTAATTTTTTTTACCACTCTTAAAGTTGAAACAAGTTATCATACTTTTCAGGGAAAGTAAAATCTTTTTTCTTTTTTTTTTTCATCAAATAATATTACAGGCTTAGCTAATGAATAGCAAAAAACTTACAATTGTTCAGCTGATTTTTTTTAGTTTTTTACACAGGGAATATTCATAACCTAATAACATTCTCAGAATCCCAACTTTTGTGTTCATTTCATTACTATTTTTGTAATTCGAAAAAACCGCATACTGAAATGGGAATTCAATTTACTTTATCGAGGACAAAAGGAGTGTGTTCTAAAAAATCTTAAATCTCAAGTGTGTTCCGATATCTAGCTTAATTCTAACTAACTTTGTATATATTTTATTACTCTTGAGATTTTTTAAGTGAATTTTAAATAAGTGTATTAATATGCTAAGATGCTAATGTATTCCGATGCTAGCGTGTTTTTTGTGCTATCATGGGAGATAAAAGAGTTATTGATTTTATTTCGCAGACCCGGTCCAGTTAGTGGAAAACAACAAACAAAAGAAGGTGATAGAAAAATATTGACTAACCATCAAAAACTTGGAGCTGCCATGGTTGTTTTGTGGATATTACTTCGGTCACTTCTTCAATTTCCTGGAGCTCACCTAAAAGAGTGAACCATTGATAGTTCAAAGATTGAATAACAAAAAAAATTAGGATCATCACAACCCCCAGAGCCCAGGGACAAGGGTTGTAAGTTATGCCCCGGAGGCATATAAGGTTTTTATGGAAGGATTGGTTATAAAGATTTCGTAGGGGGCTCAAAGAATTGGAAATTAAAAGTTCCAGTTCTTTTTTTAAGAGTCAAAAGTGATAGGTGGGTTGATTTGCATGGTGCCGCAGAACACCATCGTGGGAGGATCCTCTATAAGAGGACAACTGTGGCAGGGCCGAAGATCCAGATCTATGGACACCGGCCTCTGGAAAGAGCTGCCTCGACCCTTTTGGCGTACCTTAAAGACTGGAGACCTTGCGGTCAACTCATCCCACTCGAGAAGTGGCCCCCTTGAGGAAATTATAGCCTAGTAACCGACACAGTATTCACAAAGGATTCTGACTTGGATAATTCTTCTCGGCTTGGTCTGTTTTGACGGGTGTTTTTAGGATGAAAAACCTCTTCCTAGATAATTTATCAACTATGGGTCACTTCCACGTAGTAGCATACTTTTTGTAGGCATGAAAATATAATGAGTCGGAGGTAATAGGCTTGGGACTGTCTGTGCAGTATTTTGACTCTTGTTGGTAGAAGAGCATCGTCAAGTGCTGAAAACCATGTTGTGATCAAGATGGGCCCAGGAATGCACAAAGCCTCCAATTATACAAGAGGTCCCAGAGACTTCTTGCTGCCCGGTTCTAAGCCGGCTTAAGCACTTTGGTATAGAATTGAGAAGATATGTCGGTCCCCATCTTGCAATGGTATCCGGGATCAATGCTTTTCCTGAGGCCAATGTAAATTCAATTATTTAAAGAATATGAAAATTGGAACTTAAAACGTTGTGACGTAAAAAATGACTATCCTATCGACATTTTGACTGACGAATTCAGACGGTTCGAACTGGACTTATTAGGAGTTTCAGAAACTCATGTCCCAGGGGTGGGAAGCATGAAAACGGGTCATATGGAATTTGTTTACTCGTACAGGAAGGATGAGACACACAGACAGGGAGTAGGGTTCATGATGGATGAGGAAGCTGCTAAGTCTTGTTTAGATTGGGAAGGTGTTAATAATAGAATTCTGATTGCTCATTTTATGACTAAAAGTCCAGGATATCAGTTGTAGTAGTATATGCCCCTGTTGAACCGACTGACGGCGAAACTAGCGACTCAGATGAATTTTACTTACAGTAACAGGAGCAAACAGACAGCGTACCAGGTAAAAATATGGTGTTTTTACTAGAAGATTTTAAGGCCCATTTTGGTAGAAATAGGGATAGATGGTATCTTAGACTAGGTAAATTTTGCATAGGAAAAGAAAATAGTAATGGTTATAGACTTTTGCAATTTTGTAGGTATAACAACCTAGTTATAATTAATACTGTGTTTGGTCATAAAATAGCCCATAAGTTGACATGGTATTCACGTAATTGTAAGACAGCAAACCTTATTGATTATGTTGTTGTGAACCGAACACTAGCAGGATCAATACAAGATACTAGGGTATATAGGAGTCCTGCTATTGATAATAAAAGTAAAGATTACCATATAGTAGTGTCTAGAGCTAAATTAAAGCTGAAATTTTGAAAGGGTAACTAAGAAAGGTGTTAGTAAATTACTTACTAATATGATACCTTTTAGACTGATAGACGCTGTAGACAAAGTTTTAAGAGAAGAACAGTGCGGTTTTGGAAAAGATAGAGGTTGTTTTGACCAAATTTTCACTCTTAGGTTAATAATTGAGAAGTGCTATAGTTGTCAAACACCTTTGGTCCTCAAATTTATTGATTATGAGCAAGCGTTCGAGTCTGTTGATAGAAGAGCTTTAGAACAGATCTAGTCCTTATAAGACATACCAGACAAATACATTAAATTGATTTGTGCTATGCACGAGAATAATACTGCTGTTGTTAAGGTAGGAAACGAGGTTAGCAGCAGGTTTTGTATTAAATCAGGAGTTAAGCAGGGTTGTGTTCTATCCCCCTTTATATGGATCATTGTGATGATCCATTGTGATCATTGTGATGATCCATGTGGGAGGGGAAACTCTCCCTGGCTTAGATTATACTACTGATTTAATCATACTAGGAGAAAGTGTGAGCAAAATGAATGAACTTTCAGAGGTTTTGCGAGTTTTGGGTGCTAGAATAAGTTTGAAAATTAGTGTTCAGAAGACTAAGTTATTAAGACTAGGGATAAGTGAAGATGAAAAGGTGACATTGGATAACGAAAAGATTGATCAGGTGGGCAGCTTCATTTATCTTAGTAGTATTATTAGTAAAGACGATGGGAGCAGTGAAGATGTTAAAAGTAGAATAGCCAAGGCTCAGGGTGTTTTTACACGGTTAAAAAAAAAAAAATTAAGAGCAGGAAGATACGTCTGCAAACCAAGATTAGAATATTGGAAGCTACAGTGATGACAGTAGTCAAATATGCCTCTGAAGCATAGGCGCTCCGAAAAGTGAATGAAAATTTACTATATGTTTTCCAGAGAAATTGCCTACAGATTGCTCTGGGTACCCGGCTGACTGACCGTATTTCAAACAGTAGACTGTAAGAAAAATTTGGTTCAATCTCCCTTTCTAGGGCTATAATGAAAGGAAGGTTGAGATGGCTAGGCCAAATTCTGCGGATGAAGGATGACAGATTGGCGAAAATTGTCCTTTTCGGCCAACCGTCTAGGGCTAAACGGAAAGTAGGTCGTCCTCGTCTGGGGTGGTAGGATGTCATAAATAAAGATTTAAAGGAAATGGGAACTTCCTGGGAGGGTGCAAAGAGAGGAGCTTTGAATAGGGAACTTGCGTAGCTGTGTTAGTCTCAAGCGATTTGGTGCTGTGGTGAGTTGTTAGTAGTAGAACTGTTAATTTGATTTCTGCTCGTTTTAATTTTTTTTATTCTTTAATAGTAAAAGATTTTATGTTCGTTTTAAGCTTGATTTGCATATTCAACTTAAGTTTTACTTTTTTGAAGATTTGTTTATTCGTTTATATTAGTAACTGTTGTATTTTTGTTTGCCATGATTGTTTATTTAATTTCTTTTCATTTTAGGTCTCATTTATTCTTTAACAGTAGTTACTGATCGTTTTAGTTTGAATTATTATAGGTTTTTATTTCTGCTTGGCTCAAGTTAAATATGACCTGTACTTTTCCTTTAAAACTTAATTTTCGGAAAGTTTTTTTTTAATTAAATAAACTGTTCATCCAGTTCCTGCACCTCTTTCAATGTAAAGAGAGATTTTGTAACCTTATTTTTAATACCTGCTTTTTCTGACGCTATCAATTGTCTTCGATAAAGTCAAAAATATTTTCGATATATTATTTGACCAAAGTTTTTCTTTCAAAAGTTTATTGACTTTTTAATAAACTAAGAATTGTTGGCAAGAATATTGGCAAAAAAGCAAGAAGAAAAAATAAACAAACAAAAAGGCACAAAGAAAAACAAATATCTAGCGAACACCGACACAGTTGGCTAATTTGCGTAGATTATGGAGGAAAAAATAGCTATAAAAAAAATTTTATTAGTAGGGTATTAATCATTCTGTTTCTTTAAAAGAACAGCCCCTGGATAACAACAAAAACTTTTTCATAAAAAATAAACACTTACTTTTCTCCGTCGTCGTTGTTGAGGTCGTTGGGGATGGTATTTCTAAAAAAAAAGAGATTAACGAGACAGAGTATAATTTGATTTTTAACATTTAGATAATAAACATATATAGATGGTAAATGGTTGACATATATTTCGACTATTAGACATTTATTAGACTAATAAAGGAAAAAATGGCTTAAATATATTTTCTTTCAAAAGCTAAAACACATCGGAGGCAAATTCGATAATCTATGCCAGCTAGAAAAGTATTGCACTAACCAACAAGAGTGTTAACTGCTATGGGTATCCATAAACACTCTCACCAGAGTGGGGAGGAGTGGGGTGGTTGGTAGCAATGAGAAAAGTTTCTATTGGTCATACTTTTTTTCTGCCAGTAAATCTTAATTTATTGAGGATTGAAAGATGTTGCACTTTTTGTGTATTTTTGGTCTTTATTTAAGACGATTTTAATGCAAAGGCTATCAGTAGTGCCAAGAGAGAGACAGGTGGTTTATTTGGCTTGAGATGTCGCTCAAAACGGTGCGTCATATGGCTTGTGAGAGAAAAATTCGTCATTATTATTTTGGTCAATTTCTGAGAAATATACTTGAGGGATTTGTCAGGATCCTTGAAGCACAGTATACACTGTAGCTATAGATAAAAACACTGCCGATTTTTTAACTTATACAACTACATTTATTAATCCAATCATAGTCTTAGTTTCTTTTTCTTTTTTTTTTAGACTAGATTGTTTTGTCTCCAATATACAAGCTTAACCCAAGCCTTTGTCCCGATCTCTCCCAACAGACAGTGGTGTCAAACAGTTCGGGTACCAATTGCAGCTAAAGTTTCACTCATGCTAATATTAACTGAAATTCTAAGAAAAGGAATTTTGATGGTAAAATATGCATCAAAAAGAAGATTAGTGGTATTCTAAATATTTTTAAGAATGCCTGGTATTCTAGAAAGCCTGCGAAAACGTGCCAATTTTGACAAAAGGGGACTGAACCCCGCCTAAAAAGGGGATTGTTTTTGAAAAAAATACATCATCGCCTTTAGAATATCAGACAAATAAAATATCGCCACGGATCATGTCTATTTCTTTGTTTGCTTAATTTTCAGGAGTGATCATATGGAAAAACTACTCCTACAATAACGAAAGTTGAATCCTTGAAAAGGAAATTTAACTAGCGCCCCTCTTGAGTTTGAAAACAGATTACACACTGCACAATTGCCTTTTCTCCCATTTTACGGTGCAAAAGCAATGTTGGCCCTAAGACGGCCCGAATGCTATAAGCGACTACTTAGAAAAAGCTAATCGACTTAGAATCATGCAAAAACGGCTTACTGGTTCACAAAGCTACAATACCGCTCGATGATTTACGATCTTCCCCCCTCCACTCTGAAAAATATTTTCGGGTATTTTCAGGGATTGAAATCCTTGATTCAGCTAAGAAAGGACCGAAAGCTTTTTCCTGTATGTGGTCTATGACGTTATTAAACTGATCACCATAATATTTCAAAGGCAGTGTCTTAACGACCAAAACGTCAATTATTTTGGTTATTCCTAATGGGAAATATGCACTTGGGCCACTAAGGAAAGGGATGAGGCCGGGAGGGAGTATTTCTTTTCATATTGATGGGCTTTTTTCACGACATACTCGTATTAACGAATTAGAAGCTACAAACTTATCGAGATCAGAAATTGTCTCAATTGCCGCCATTTCAGAAAAGCTATATAACTGCACCCTTCATTTTACTGTAAAAGTATACTAATATTAAGAAAAAATTCAAAACTGGCACGAAACAATTCAGGAACCAGTTCTGTGCATGTGCAACCTCTTAATTTTTCGGCTAGTTCCTATGAACTAGCATTTCTCAAATGATTTGCTCATTCTTTGCTTTTAATATTTGTCATTCCCGCCATAGTTGCAGCAGTAGCGGTAACTACAACCAAGTAAAGAACGAACCACATATCCAAAATTAAAAACCTATTTTTCAGAGTATCCCCATAGGCAGTTTAAAAACAGTCATAGGGGGTGTACTATTGGAGCTACTAACCTCCTCAGACGTTATAACGCACATCTGGGTCTTGCGCGATACTATATTACATCTGTATGGTATAGTACGAATGATTGTTATGTAATCGCGGATTGTTTGTTTACTTGTGCAAATGTTTTCTTAGGTTGTTACATAATACGACTTGTTAGATTTCAAAGCCCGTTAGTCAAGATACACAAGTAGACATTACATCATAGTTTATTTTTGATTTTATAAAAACCTACAATGACCAGGGAAATCCCTCAGGGCCCTCCCAAGTAGGGACTTAGTCCAAATTGATCATAGCCCATTCAAATATGTTTCTTATGTAATGTTTTTCTTCAATGTTAATAAGAGACACACGAATGTTCCGTTGTTTGTAAGAATAAAAGGCAAGGCGTTTCTTGATCCTGTATTGATGTTTCAAAAACAAAGATGATCCGTTGTACAATGGTTTGTTTAAGCAATACTATAGTACACTTGTATGTTATGTGATGGTATATTACGCATGATTATTATGGTACAGTACATCTGTATTATTCTTGCGTGATATGTTCAGAATGACGCAATCTCGTATGACTTGTTAGATATCAGGGATCCGTAGGGACACCCGTTTGCAAATGAAGGCTAGAAGTAAAGAATTTCTTAGACTACGAAGCTTTCCCATTTACAAAAAATTAAGGAAAAAAATGGTTATAGTTTCAACAAAACAGTGAACAGAAATGAAAACAAAACATCATTTTAACCAAAAAATCCTAATATTTCGGTCCCACGTCTGGAAGCCTTTCTCAACGGAAAAAAAAACAGCGAAAAGAACAAAAAAAAGGTGTTTTGAAAAAAAAAACACAAAAACGACAACATGGAACGAAAAGAAATAAGTAAGTACACCTCACATCATAAACAAACTTCCAGCACTAATGTTACAAAGTAAGAACAAAACTAAAGCGAATGTCTATACAGAGACCATGGGTCACTCTCCTTCCAACTTTCCCTATATAAATGAAAAGCTATTAAAAGTGAAGACTATATTTACTTGAAGAAACATAAAAAGGTCGTTAAAATCCAGGTCCATCACCCCTAACTAAATCTCACAGGTTCATAAACAAATTCATGAATTATAAATTAAGTGGATTTTTTTTTGTTAGCTAGTTTAGCTGTTGTCCGCCAATTTTTCCAGCTTTGAACTCATTTTGACTTTTCTTCGCAAGGTTGTCATTTGTTCCGGGAAAATTATGTAAATCAATACTGGCTTACGATTTTGCCTGCTCCTTAATTAGATTATTTTAAATTGACTTTATTCTAAAATTCCCTTCATCTCTATTAATACTAACACCACCATAGGTAATCTTTTTTTATTTCTATAATTTTTCTGAAACTTTGCGAAAGTCCTACAGAAGTATATACGTGTATAGTAATTTGTGTTTTATCAAATAAGATAGTATAAATATTTAATCAAATAAGATAAGATGTGGTGAGGAAAGTCAAAAATATGTTCTTCAACAGCTGATTCAAACGTTTCCAGTTTTGGTTATTTTTTAGCGAGCAATCTATGGTATTTTTGTATTGCTTTGGCCCTATTTTTTAAATTCTGCTGTGTTCTTCCTACATAAAATTACCACAATAGCATGGAAATTTTGTATACTCCCCTTGTATCTTTCTTAGAACCTTGTCTTTTCCATTATTTAGCAAAGTGCTTAGAGTTTGTCCTGATTTAAATGCTGTTTTTACACTCGGGCTACCGAGAAATCTATGGCATTTTTATGTTGCTGTAGCCTGTTTTCTAAATTCTGCTGCGGGCTTCCTACGCAAAATTTACCACAAGAGCGTGGAACAAGATTGGGCTACCGAGCAATTTATGGCATTTTTGTGTTGCTGTAGTCTATTTTCTAAATTCTGCTGCGGGCTTCCTACGTAAAATTTTCTACAAGAGCGTGGATTTTTTTTTCGTTCTTTTCGGGTTTTTTTTTCGTTGAGAAAGGCTTCCGGACGTGAGACTGAAATAATAGGATTTTTTTATTAAAGTTTTGTTTTGTTTTTATTTTTTGCTCACTGCTTCGTTGAAATCAGAACCCGTTTTTTTTTTATTAATTTTTCGTAAATGGAAAAGCAGCGTGGTTTAAGAAATTATTTACGTCTAGCCTAAGGGTGGCAAAAGACCAATTCAATTTTATTATTTTTCAATTTAGTATATATTATAAACATATACAAATATAGAAGTTCGTTAGGTAAGTTAATTTGTAAGTTACGTATATTTATTGCTAGTAAAAACGTTCGTAAATAAAATTAAAAGCACCAGTGGCCTTTTAAAGTAACCAAAAAAATTGGAGGACAACTAGGCCCCCTCCCACGCCCCTTTTTTTCAAAATCGTCTGATCAAAACTTTGAGAAAACCATTTAGCCAAAAAATTAACATTGATATGTAAATGTCGTTTTAATTATTCATGTATGGTGAGCCAAAATTAAAACATGTATTAAGTCAAAAACATTCAGAAATTAAATAAAAAAAGTTTTTCAACCGAAAGTCAGGAGCAACAACAAAAGGTAAAGTGAACAGAAATTATTACGTATATGAGGAGTTTTGTCCCCTCCTCGATTCCTCGTTCTTTATGCTAAAGTATTTTGGGTAGTTTCAAAAGAGCTGTTTATTCTAATTAAAAAGTTTTTGTGATTCAGGGGACATTCTTAACAAAATTTGGACTTTACTGTAAAGAGCGAGGTGTTAACAAGGGGGCAAACCCCCTTATATACGTAATAGTATATACGTATATACGTAATAATCTATATATATCTATATATATAAAAATAAGTTGTCTGTCTGTGTGTCTGTCTGTCTGTCAGGTGTCGTCATGGTTCTGTGTCGACTGACGTCATGAAGTTAGTTGTCGTCATTTTTGCTATGACGGTGACGTCATTAACGGTATTTAAGACATTTGTTCACGGAAAAATGTTTAATTGTAAAATGACTGAAGAACCAACAATGGCAACAGCCGAGGAAGCTGCTCAAAGAGTTTATGCCAAAAAACTTGCTGCTGATAGAGAAAGTAAGAAAAGAAAGCATTCCGAGGAATCACAAGAACAGCAAGAAAACAGGCTTGCAGCTGATAGAGAAAGTAAGAAAAGAAAGGGTGCCGGGGAATCACAAGAACAGCAAGAAAACAGGCTTGCGGCTAAAGAACGCAAAACCGCGCAGTTAGATGAAAATCCACCTGGACAGCGAGAGTCAAAACATATCAAAACTGAAAATGATAGCGATGATGATTGGGTTTGGGATTTTGACTTGGATAAGGTCATCAATGCCTACCAGATTTAAGTTAAAAAAACAAAGGTTCGTCGATATGTACTTCATAGTGACGCTGAAAAATAAAGAAGAAAAAGAAAACTGAAAAAAGAAAAAAGGTAAAAAACTAAAAAAAAAACTAAAAAAAAAAAACACTCAAAGAGAAATTACAGACCGAGACACAAATGACGACCGAGACAGAGGGAATATAAGTGACGACCACTAACCTCAAAGAGAAATTACAGACTGGGACACCCGGACACAAATCACGACCGGGACACAGGGAATATAAATGACGACCGGGACACAGGGACACAACTACAACGGGGACGCCGGGGGCACAGGCGGGATATATAAATGACGACTGGGACACAGGGATTGTTCGAATAGAAATTACAGACCGGGACACCGGGACACAAATGACGACCGGGACACCGGGACACAGGGAATATAAATAACGACCGGGACACTCAAAGAGAAATTACAAACTGGGACACCGGGACACAAATGACGACCGGGACACAGGGAATATAAATGACGACCGGGACACAGGGACACATCATTAGAATAATGAGTTATAGATCTGAATACGGATTGTTTTTCCCATGGACAATTATATGTTGCATGTTCAAGAGTCAGTAAACCTGGCAATCTATTTATATGCACAGACAATGGGACAGCGAAGAATGTTGTATATTCGCATGTTTTACGTAGTTAAAAACATATATTTATATCTATCTCTATTCACAGGTGGGACACAGGGACACAACTACAATGGCGCGTAACTAATATGGCGCGTAATGACTTACGCGCGCGGGGGGGCTTGGGGGGGCGCGAAGCGCCCCACCAACTAGGTGTTGGGGTGGCGCGAAGCGCCACCCCAACAGCTAGTATATATATAAATAAGTTGTCTGTGTGTCGAGTGACGTCATGTTTGTGTGTCGACTGACGTCATGTTTGTTGACTGACGAAATTACAGACCGGGACATCGGGACACAAATGACGACCGGGACACCGGGACATAGGGAATATAAATGACGACCGGGACACTCAAAGAGAAAGCGACCGAGACACAAGGAATGTTCGATTAGCAATCACCATCAACAAAGCACCGGGACAAAAATGACGACCGGGACACAGGGAATATAAATGACGACCGCGACACTCAAAGAAAAATTACAGACTGGGACACCGGGACACAAATGACGACCGGGACACAGGGAAACAACAACAACGGGGACACCGTGGGGCACAGGGGGATATATAAATGACGACGGTGACATAGGGAATGTTCGATTAGCAATCACCATCAACAAAGCTCAAGGGCAATAATTAGAATACTGAGGTATAGATCTGAATACAGATTGTTGTTCCCATGGACAATTATATCTATTTATATGCACAGACAATGGGACAGCCAAGAAAGTTGTATATTCGCAAGTTTTACGTAGTATAATATATATATATATATATATATATATATATATATATATATATATATATATATACATATATTCACAGGTGGGACATAGGGACACAACTACAATAGCGCGTAACTAATATGGCGCGCAACGACTTACGCGCGCGGGGGGGCTTAGGGGGTGCGAAGCGCCCCCACCAGCTAGTTGTTGGGGTGGCGCGAAGTGCCACCCCAATAGCTAGTACGTGTATATATACGTATAATATATACGTAACAATACGAACATAGAAGTTAGTTACATTAGTTAATTTGTAAGTTATGTACATTTATTATTAATAAAAACGTTCGTAAATAAAGTTAAAAGTTCAAGTGACCTTTTTAAGTAACCAAAAAAAAACTAGGTCTCCTCCCCCGCCCCTTTTTCCTAAAAATCCAATCAAAATTTGAGATAATCATTTAGCCAAAAAGAGTAAAATTAAAACGTAAACTTTGTTTTAATTATTCATGTATGGTGATCGCAAATCGAAACCTGCATTAATGCAAAAACGTTAAGAAATTAAATGACAAAAACAAGTTTCTTTAATTGAAAGTAAGGAGCGACATTAAAACTTAAAATGAACAGTTTGGCTCGTTCTCACAACTCTACTTTTTAAAACAAAAAAAGTTCGCGTAAAGAGCAGGGCGTTGAGGAGGGGACAGCCCCTTTCATATACGGAATAATTTCTGTTCATTTTAAGTTTTAATGTCGGTCCTTACTGTCAGTTTTAAAAAGAAACTTTTTTTATTTAATCACTAAAGGAATATCCTTTAAAGTTTATTTGAAAATTTAGTCAATTCTAATCGAGTTCAAAAGTGTTTGATAATTTTTTGCTTTAGTTGAAATTTACGACACGCTTAATTGCATTGATCTACATTCTAGTTTTAATCACTGGAAGTCAGAATTTGTTCTTGGTCCCACTATTCTTATTAGACGATATTCAAAACCGTTAAATTTAACTTACTCTATCCTATTGGGCTACTTTATCGATTTGCATTGTTTCTTAGAGCGAAAATTCCTGGACACTTCAGATTAAAATTTTACTTCGTTCAGAAGAAAAGAATTTATTGGCCATTTTTGGGGGCTACGTTTCAGGTGAACCCTTCTTTGTGAGTTGGAGCCCCCTTGGCCCAAGGAATTTCAAAAACAGGTTTCAACCCAATCAAAAATATTTTTTAAGGCCGCGTGGCCTAATGGATAAGGCGTCGGACTTCGGATCCGAAGATTGCAGGTTCGAGTCCTGCCGTGGTCGTTTTATCAAGTTTTTGTCCTGTCCATTTTTATGGAGCCCGAGCCCCAATGTAGTTATTTTCATGTATTAGGGTTCCTCGGGCCAGGAAGCTTCAAGTCATTCAGGAAAAGTATTTGGCTATTCTTTGGGCAACCAAAATGTATCTTTCTATTTCTTCTTGTCAATTATATCCTCTTTCTTAAACAGGAAGGGTGTGCGTAAGCACAGGATGGCTGGCCCCCAACCCCCCATTGCATTTCCTGGCTGAAGGGCCAAGAAACAGAGACCAGCACCGCCGGTACGGACTGTAAAGTCTAATGCCGTATCCTTTACCTTATTTTTTTTATATCCTCTTTCCCAGAGACCTGAAGGTATTGATCTCATCGAAGGACGTGTTTTTAGTCTTTTTCAAGCCCCATTTTCGGGAGGACCATCCTCACAAACAATTTTTTTTTACATTGGGCTCCTCTTGGCGAAGAAACTTGCAGATATAAGTATCAAACTGATCAGAAACCACAAAGTTTTTCACTAAATTTCTGAGCCCCTAAGCACCACTCCCTACAAGCAGAAAGGAGTGATCCCCCTAGCTTTGAAAGTTTCAAGCAAATAAAAAATTGCCCTTTTGAGCTACGTTTTCCCGGAACCCTGGCTTCTAAACTTTGTATTTTTCTTAGTTTGGAGTCTGCTTGGCCAGAGACTTGCGGTTTTAAATTTAAAGTCTTTTAGAAAAAATGGTCCTTGGGCCCTTTTTACAACCCCGTCAGGAGAACCATGTCTTTTTTTTACGAATTGGTGTCCCCTTGATATGAGATCTTTCAGATACAAAAGTCAAGCCAATAGAAAAAAAATTATAGCCCTTGATATTTAGGGCCCTTACCACCAAAAAAAAATCTTCTGTGCATGAGGAACCACTGAGCCAAGGAGAATACGGGTCTTAGTCTCAAGTCCTCAAGGGAAAAAAGGTTTTGGATACATTTTTGGCCTATTTTTAGGGGAACTAATTTTTTCTCTCTCTCTCTTTTCCTGTGCAATAAAGATATAAGTTTTGAGCCAGTAAGATAAAAATATATTTGGCTCTGTTTTTTTTTTTTTTTTTTTTTTTTTAGTGAAGAGGGTCCCAAATTTTTACATCAGGCCCACCTTGGCTCAGGAGCTTGTGGATGTAAGTTTCAAAAGGATCAGGGACACCAATTTCTTTCCCTATTTTAAGGCCTACACCCACCCTTTTCCTTTCCAATAAGAACATTTCTGGCCCTTGATTCTCAGGGCCCACGCATCCAAACAAAATTATTTTCGATCAAGAGAGACCAATAGGCCAAGGAGCTTACGGGTACTAAATTTTAAGTTGTTAAGAGAAAAAGATGTTGGATTAATTTGTTGTCCATTCCTAGAGGAACAAATATTTTTTCTCCTTTCTAGTGCATCGGGCTCCCTGACCAAAGGACTTAGGTATATAGATTTTAGGCCAGTCAGAAGAATCTTGGCCCTCTGTATTTTTTGGGGGGATTGTTGTCCTAGATTTTACATTAGGCTCCCGTTGGCTCAGGGGCTTAAGGCTGTAAGTTTCAAACGGATCAGGGACGCCAACTTTTTTGCCTATTTCAAGACCCCCTTCTTCCTTCTAACAAAATGTTTAGTTCGTTTAGCAGAGGCAACAATTCCTAAGAATTTCAAGCAAATCAAAGAGCCATTGGTCAACACCATTTTATAGTGCTATATTTGGGGGCCATGGTCGTAATTAAATGAAAATTTTCTTTTTTTTGTGCCCATTTTCAGATAGCCCAATTTTCTTTTCAACTTTTTCTTATGGGCTCCCCTCGGCTTAAGGACTTAAGGATATAAGTTACTGGCCAATAAGTAAGTGACTTTTCTCGGGCCTATTTTAGAGGGTCCACATGTCCAATTTAAAATTGATTTTGAACATTAGAGTGCGATTGACTCAGGGATTTTCAGTTTCAAGTTTAAAATCGTCCTTTTTTTACCCTTTTCTGGCTTGCTATCAATGAAAAACGTTTTTTTCTATTTGTCCTTTTGTATTTGGGTCCGCTTAGCAGAAGCACTGGAGGATAAAAGTGCAACGCCCATCTAGAAAAGTTTGGCCCAGTTTTGGGGCCCAAACCCTCAAACAATTTTTTCTTTTAAGTTAGGATCCTTTGCCCTAAAAGTTGCGGCTACAAGTTTCTAGCCCTTGATCGAGAATGAACAGTGTTTTGCCCATTTCGGGGCCGCCTGATATCTCACCACCCAATTAAAAAAAAAGATGTATTCTCCTCTTGGCCCTAAAATCTATCCCTGAAATTACTTAGGAAAGTCTGTAACATTGCCTCCAATAAGCTTATCCCTTGTGTAAGGTTTTAAATCCTCCTTAAACCTTTTCTGAAGAAGGGGAGTCATTTAGTAGGAAGGAGGTGGAAGCGTTCATCCCCCCAAAATTTCCCCCATCCTCCATGTATTTTCATTGAAAAAAAATACAACGGAGTTGCCTACCTCCCAAGATTTTGACAGGTACATTTTTGCCACCCCTCCCTCTTCCCTACACTTCTGTGAATTCACATCACTGCCCTTAAGTAGCATTGCAATTTTTTCAATGCAACGAAATTTCAAAGGGTTTGAAGTAGAATTTTATTCTACTATATAATAGATATAGTATTTTTACTGTTATAGGAGGAGGAGACCTGTAGACCCATTGAAACGAAGATTTAGCAACACTATGCTTCTGCTTTTGCTCATTTCAGGGACCAGCTAATTGTAAATCCAATAATTTTGAAAGTTTAGCTAGCATCCAAAACTAAACGCTATTTAGAATTACTTGTAATTTGCCAAGGTTCAATAAACTAAAGAACTTAATATAAATCCTTAGCTGCAAAAAAAAAAAACATAAGAAATTTCAAATTGAACGACAACACAATATCCTGATATTCTTGAACTCAAACCACGCCCAGGCAACATAGGATTTAATAAAGTGAAAAACAAATTAATAAAGATTACGTGCGTTGTTTAATCTATAGCCGAAACCTGTGCATGGTTAGATTTGACTGTAACGCTATGAAAGATCCTAAAAAAGCATGCCTTGCTGTCAGTCAGCCAAAAACAATTCTCACGTACCAGACAGCAAAACTGAATCAACAGAAAAACAGGATTATACCATTTTGTCATTGCAGGCACATACGGCTGGGGGCTCGTAGCCAATGTATCTGCTCCAAAATTTCCCTTTTTTTATTATTTTTCATTTTATAGGTAGAACCATCATATAATTTTCCCGTTATATATTTCACCATCTCTAATATAGAAGAAAGGGGGAGGGGTTTTAACTCCCATAAAAATATTCCCCTGGCTGTGCCAATTACAAAAAGATCATCAAGGTTACACAAATATCGTCATATTCCACTATTTAAACTCATACAACCCAGCAAAATAAATACTTGGTGTTTATTTACCCCTTTTCTCCTTGAAGGATAAAAAATAACAGAACCCTTCAGAAAACTCAAACTCTACAAAGCATAACCAGGAGACGCTTAATCCTTAAACAATCGAAATGGCACGAAATTCCATAGTAATATTATAATGCTTGTTTTACACTGCACAATTCACCAGAAATCAAACAATACCCATCTAAAAATCCTAATTTGCTTTATCTTTTTAAAATATAATTTAAAAACAAAGATTAAACTAGATTTTTTTGCATATTATTGATGATAACAATTAATTAAAAGTTGCCTTATACTAAATTCCTCGAATGAAAATCTATTGGGAAGTAATGTCGGGAATTTGAAAGCTGTAACTTTTCTAGTCTTTCTAATTCAAATAATAGCTATTGACCTTGGCTTAGTGACCGAGTCCCAAAGGGTTTCGATAGCCTGGAATGCCTTAACTTAATTTCCAAAGGCGAGCGTGAAGATACTGAAGATTGAAAAATACTTATGAAAGACGTTTCCTTGATCACAGGGATCTTTTGATCTTAAAATTGAATTAGACTCAGAGCAGAGCGTGCCACCGGCTCAAGGAAATTAGATCAAGGACTTAGACATAGCTTCGTGAAAAATAAACAGCAAAAGAACACTATCCTATCTCAACTCTTTAATTTTCTGGAGTTAAAACTCTTTCTTAAGAATTTCTTAAGAATTTCTTAATTAAAATTCTTAAGAATTTTATAAATATATATATATATATATATATACATATATATATATATATATATATATATATATATATATATATATATACTAGCTGTTGGGGTGGCGCTCCGCGCCACCCCAACACCTAGTTGGTGGGGACGCTTCGCGCCCCCCGAGCCCCCCTTCGCGCGTAAGTCGTTACGCGCCATATTAGTTACGCGCCATTGTAGTTCTGTCCCTGTGTCCCACCTACTTATAAATAGATTATCAGGTTTACCGACTCTTGAACATGCAACATATAATTGCCCATGGAAAAAACAATCCGTATTCAGATCTATACCTTATTATTCTAATGATTGCCCTTGAGCTTTGTTGATGGTGATTGCTAATCAAACATTCCCTACGTCCCCATCGTCATTTATATATCCCCCCTGTGCCCCCGGCGTCCCCGTTGTAGTTGTGTCCCTGTGTCCCAGTCGTCAATTATAATCGACAAACATGACGTCAGTCAACACACAAACATGACGTCAGTCGACACACACGTCCCAGCCGTCATTTGTGTCCCGGTGTTCCAGTCTGTAATTTCTCTTTGAGTGTCCCGGTCGTCATTTATATTCCCTGCGTCCCGGTCTGACCTTTTTTAGTTTTTTTTCTTCTTTTGTATTAATGCTAAGGCCAAGGTTCGAACCTGGAACCTCTCGGACCTAAAACCTTGAACATAACGCTTTACCAACTCAGCTACTTCGGCTTGAATACATTTACCTTTTTTATTTTATTTTTTTTTCTTTTTTTTTTTTCTTTCTCTCCTTTATTTTTCAGTTTTTTTTCTTTTTCAGTTTTTATTTTTTTAGTTTTTTTTTAGTTTTTTTATTAGTTTTTAGTTTTTTCTTTTTAGTTTTTTTGTTGTTTTTACCTTTTTTTAGTTTTTTTAGTTTTTTCTTTTTTAATTTTTTACCTTTTTTTATTTTTTTTAGCTATTTTAGTTTTTTTAGTAGTTTCTTTTTAGTTTTTTTTGTAGTTTTTACCTTTTTTAGTTTTTTTTCTTCTTTTGTATTCAAGGTTCGAACCTGGAACCTCTCGGACCTAAAACCTGAAACATAACGCTCTACCAACTCAGCTACTTCAGCTTGTATACATTCGTTTTTGAATTGGTATATGATGAAATAATTTAGACGTAATATGCGGACAGACAGACAAACAACTTATTTTTATATATATATAGATTTTTTTTTTCGTTTTCTTTTTCCCCTTTATTTTTCAGTTCTTTTCCTTTTTTTAGTTTTTTTTTTTCAGTTTACATACAGCTCAATCCTTATAATGACGTCACTCGACAGACAGACAGACAACTTATTTATATATATATAGATGTTTTCTTTTTTTTTCTTTTATTTTTCAGTTTTTTTTCCTTTTTTTAGTTTTTTTTCTTTTTCAGTTTAAATACAGCTCAATCCTTATAATGACGTCACTCGACAGTCAGACAGACAGATAGACAGACAGACAACTTATCTATCTATATATATATATATATATATATATATATATAACCTAGTTGGTGGGGGCGCTTCGCGCCCCCCAAGCCCCCCCGCGCGCGTAAGTCGTTACGCGCCATATTAGTTACGCGCCATTGTAGTTGTGTCCCTATGTCCCACCTGTGAATATAGATAGATATATATACATATGTTTTTAACTACGTAAAACTTGCAAATATACAACATTCTTTGCTGTCCCATTGTCTGTGCATATAAATAGATTGTCAGGTTTACCGACTCTTGAACATGCAACATATAATGGTCCATGGGAAAACAATCCGTATTCAGATCTATACCTCATGATTCTAATGATTGCCCTTGAGCTTTGTTGATGGTGATTGCTAATCGACCATTCCCTGTGTCGCCATCCTCATTTATATATCCCCCTGTGCCCCCCGGCGTCCCCGTTGTAGCTGTGTCCCTGTGTCCCGGTCGTCATTTATATTCCCTGTGTCCCGGTCGTCATTTGTGTCCCGGTGTCCCAGTCTGTGATTTCTCTTTGAGTGTCCCGGGCGTCATTTATATTCCTTGTGTCCCGGTGTCCCGGTCGTCATTTGTGTCCCGGTGTCCCGGTCGTCATTTGTGTCCCGGTGTCCCGGTCTGTATATACATTCGTTTTTGAATTGGTCTTTTTTTAAGTTTTTAGTTTTTTACCTTTTTTTAGTTTTTTTAGTTATACCTCATGATTCTAATGATTGTCCTTGAGCTTTGTTGATGGTGATTGCTAATCGAACATTCCCTGTGTCCCCGTCGTCATTTATATATCCCCCTGTGCCCCCGGCGTCCCCGTTGTAGTTGTGTCCCTGTGTCCCCGGTCGTCATTTGTGTCCCTGTGCTTTGTTGATGGTGATTGCTAATCGAACATTCCTTGTGTCCCGGTCGCTTTCTCTTTGAGTGTCCCGGTCGTCATTTATATTCCCTATGTGCCGGTGTCCCGGTTGTCATTTGTGTCCCGATGTCCGGGTCTGTTATTTCGTCAGTCAAAAACATGACGTCAGTCGACACACAAACATGACGTCACTCGACAGACACACACACACACAGACAACTTATTTTTATATATATAGATAGATAGATAAGTTGTCTGTGTGTGTGTGTGTCGTCACAACTACAACGGGGACGCCGGGGGCACAGGCGGGATATATAAATGACGACCGGGACACAGGGATTGTTCGAATAGAAATTACAGACCGGGACACCGGGGAACAAATGACGACCGGGACACAGGGAATATAAATGACGACCGGGACACTCAAAGAGAAATTACAAACTGGGACACCGGGACACAAATGACGACCGGGACACAGGGAATATAAATGACGACCGGGACACAAGGACACATCATTAGAATAGTGAGGTATAGATCTGAATACGGATTGTTTTTCCCATGGACAATTATATGTTGCATGTTCAAGAGTCAGTAAACCTGACAATCTATTTATATGACACAGGGACACAACTACAATGGCGCGTAACTAATATGGCGCGTAACGACTTACGCGCGCGGGAGGACTTAGGGCCCACCAACTATGTGTTGGGGGTGCGCGAAGCGCCACCCCAACAGCTAGTTTTATATATATATTAAATAAAAAACAAGTTTTTTGAAATGAAAGTAAGGAGCGACATTAAAACTTAAAACGAACAGAAATTACTCCGTATATGAAAGGGGCTTTTCCTTCTCAACGCCCCGCTCTTTACACTAAAGTTTTTATTGTTTTAAAAAGTAGAGTTGCGAGAAAGAATCAAACTTTAGCGCAAGGAGCGGGGTGTCGAGGTGTCCTTAAATTTTTTCTATAGGGCTCTCTGATACGCTGAATGCGATGGTGTGATTTTCGTTAAGATTGTATGACTTTTAGGGGGTGTTTCCCCCTATTTTTTGAAATGGGGCAAATTTTCTCAGGCTCGTAACTTTTGATGACAAAGACTAAATTTGATGAAACTTATATATTTATAATCAGCGTAAAAATCCAATTCTTTTGATATATCTTTTAGTATCAAAATTCCGTTTTTTAGAGTTTCGTTTAATTTTGAGCCGGGTCGCTCCTTACTACAGTTCGTTACCACGAACTGTTTGATAAATATCCAAAGTAATATTTGAAAATTGAACGCAACCAGTCATATAATGTAAGTAGGAAGGCCCAAAAAAGGAAACACTGCAGCTATTACAAATGATGATACCATATTTTGACAAGGGATCAAAATAATTCAAAAACCTTAAAAAAGAAAACCAAAAATTGAAGCTTAGTACATATCGTTGTTAGAAATCAGACTTGCTTCAACAATCAAATTTCTTTGAAAAGTAACAGAATGAAAAGACATTAAATTGCGTAAAGAACAACAAACCGATAATTGCAAGGGATTATAGCAATTCAAAAACCTTAAAAAAGAAAACCAAAACTTAAAATCTTAGCAGACATCGTTGTTAGAAATCGACTTGCTTTAATAATCAAATATCTTTGAAAACACAGGAGTATGAAAAAAAAACAACAGTGAATTGTCTAAAGTTGTTAGAATACAAGCGAGAATGATAATCCATATATATATATATATATATATATATATATATATATATATATATATATATATATATATATATATATATATATATATATATATATATATATATATATATATATATATATATATATATATATATATATATATATATATATATATATATACATATATATATATATATATATATATATATATATATTTATTTATATATATATATATATATATATATATATATATATATATATATATATATATATATATATATATATATATATATATATATATATATATATATATATATATATATATATATATTTCTTTAAACAATTAGAAAATAATTAAAAAAGTGCCTTTGCTCGTATACACGTGAACACTTCTTCTTATAGCCATCAAGCAATCAATCGACTAAATATTAATTACTTTGATTTGATTAAGCTCAATTTTGGTGCTGTAAGTATAATTTTTTTTTCTGAAGTAATAATTTCTGAACTACTATAGTCGTATGCAAAAAAAAAAATCTTTTCAGCTCCTATAAGGAGTCTCTTCGTAATTCGTTAAACAACGATCTAACCTTGAAGGGAAAGAATGGCATCTTTACCGCTAAATTCGGACTGATATTAATAGGTTTCTCCCCTACGCCCTATTTTTAGAACCATGTCCAAAACTAAAAGAATCATTTTAGTTTTATGAATTTCTTTAAAATACAGTTGCGTGTCTAGGAAGAGAGGTAAAAACATTCCTTTTAAACGCGGGTAATTTATTTTTGTGTCTTTATCAGTAATATTCCTACAAATCCGAAAAGGAAACAATATTTAGAAGATTTTTTCTAAAAAGACCTAAAATAGGGTAGAACTGATTATGATTTAGCGATGTTGATGATGTTGTTTGTGGTACAAAAAAGAATAAAAAAACAAATGCAATAATTTACTAATTAATTACTTGATACGTCTATGAATCTTTTTACAGGAAGAATTAGTGTTATTAATTAGAATATAGGAGGAAATGCCTAGAAACATTGACAGCTGGTAGTAATATAGTCGTGATTGTGACAACATTGCCTGATAAGCACTTTCATTTGAATTTCAGCTTAAATTGAGATACTATTCACACTTTATCATGAAGACTTTGGATTTTTTTTTTCAATGCTAACTAATATTTAATGTTCTTTTTTATTTCCAAAAGAAACTTATATTAGATCCAAGGCTAAGAGTGTTCAAGAACAGGCACTAGGGAGTCTTTTTTTTTCATAAGAGCAAATTCTGGAGTACTATCCTTGTCTGAGCAGTGGCAAAGGGTGTCAGACCAAATGGAAGAGAATAACAAATGGACCAAATCAGACCAAGGGATAATCTTGAAACTTCAGCATGACAAATTAAAGCTCCTTTTGTGCATACTTGGCCAAAATATTTCTCAGTGAAAATAGAGGGTTTTAATTTTCAAAGGAATATCCATTTTTCAAACCATTTAAAGCATTTGTGTGCATAAAACAACCAATTAGTTTTATCTTCCAAAATCATTTAATTTTTTTCAAGATGTGCCGAACCATCTTCAAGGTCAGTGAAAGAATTCGTTGGAAATTAAACCTTGAGCCATTGATAATAAAGATACTTATGTCGCATTGAAAGCGAAATTCTATTAATTCGATGACCAGTTTTAAAATTTAGAATCCTTTTGTAATATTTTTGCTTTTTCTTTGTCAATTTAAAGCTTAAAGAGCATAAGCAGAACAGGACAAAAGAAATCAGCTATGGCTTAAGAGGAAAGAAGTCACCTAAATTATTTCTGGTTTTAATTTAGTTTTGGTCTCATCCATTTTACTCATTTAGATCTTGAATTCTGAAATATAGCTTGCAGGAAGTTTATACATTTGCATTTCAAATTTGGAATTTTAACACATTTGTTAAAGAGCCCCAAGAATAGATTCAAGTTAATCAGTGTAAGAAGATGGAAACTTTTGATGTCACTGAGGAATCTGTATTTCTTGTAAAATGCTTTTTAGTTTTGGGAAAGAGCGTGCCTCATTTGCCGGCTTTTATTCCAACAGGAATTCTAACAAATACTCCCTATTTTTCCAACTACCTCCAACCTGATGAGTTAGAACTTGTTTGATAGTTGCAATAAGGGGGTTTGGCAGCATTCAAGAAGAAGTTCTTTTTCTATACTCGCTACTTCACACTACCACAATATAGGCTGAACTTAAAATGTTTCTGTGTATTCATAAACCAAGTTTTAATTCGAGCACTGCTTAAGTTATTTAAGTTGCTTGTAATTATCATTCTCATCATGCCAGGACATTAGCTTTACCCAATGAAGTCAGCCTACGCTGAAGTTAGCCTAAACTTCACTTCACTAAACTTCAGAAGTTAGCGTGCAGTTCTAAACTGAAAGTAAGGGATTCAATTTTAAATACTTAACTTTAGAGGGTTACAAAACGTATTTTTATTCCTGGATTTAGTTCATTTTGACACTGGGTCCTATCATTAATTCTTTTAATCTTCTAATTCCTTATTTAGATTTAAAAATACACAATCAGTTATTTTGTCCTTTATATTAGAATTTATCAAGAGCCAAGCAATAACTTCGCTTATAATAAAGAGCCATAAGACTTCAATAGTTTATTTTTTTATTATTTGTATTTTTTCCCAGAGGCACTTCATATTTTTATGATCCCAGGGCAAGTGTTATAAGTTCTGTCCCGGGTAAGTTCATGTTGTTATGGAAGGGGTAGTTGTATAAACTTCAAAGGTGGCTCAAATAATTGGAAATTAAAATTTATAGTAAATGTAATAGTAATATCAAGAAAGAAGCGATCAAAAAAGGGGTTTTCAAGGCCAAATGACTATACTGAAAAAACACACAAATCGAATATTTCAAGAGGACAGCTGCCTCTCTTCTTCAGCGCGAACAACAAATATATTTAAGGAGATTAAAAAAAGACAAAGAAAAAACTAAAAGCAAATGTGTAAAGCCAATGTGAAAAAAGGCATAAAAAAACAAAAAATCAAAAGATTAATAAAAGTCAAAAGTAATCAGATTGCAATTAGCCCCACCATGCCCTTTTCTACCAAGATGCATCCTATCAAATTTTTAAGGTGACAATTTTTGTTGAAAATGGACCAAAGATCATATATCAAAACCTTCTGGGTCTGTTTTTTAAGAGTCAAATGTGATCAAAAGGCAACTAGCCACCCTCTCCCACTCCCTCTTCCCCAAAGATATCCGCTCAAAATTTCTAAATAGCTATTTTGTTCAAAACAATCCAAATGCCAAATAACTATCCTTCCCAGGTTGAACCCCCTCCCAGCCTTTGGAAAAAGAGCTCTGAGTTATGCAAACTGCTTATTGTTCCCTTTATACTTGAATTTACTGATTTACGGGGTAACTTTGAAATAAAGGAAAGGGGCTACAAGTTATGCAAGTTTACTATTTTTACTTGGATACTTTGTTTACTTTAATATTTTCTTCACTTTGATACTTTCTTTATTTTGATTCTGTTTTACTTCGATATTGTGACTTTGATTTTAGTTTTGATACTTTGATGAAACTTTGATATTGAAAAAATAATTTCATTTTAAAATAGGGAATTCTGAAAAACTTGAAACTTTAGTCATCAAAAATAAACAGAAATTATTAAAAAAAAAACTTTCCGAAAAAACAGTTTCTCAAAGAAAAGTAAAGGTTATAATAAACTTAAGATTACGAGAAATAAACACTAAAAATAATTCAAACTCAAAAAGACCAGAAATTACTGTTAAAGAACAAATGACGCCCAAAACGAACTGAAATTAAATAAACAATAATAGCAAACAAACATGCAACAGGCGCCATATAAATTGTACCATATAAAGGCACCAAAGGTACGAGTAAAACTGAAATTGGATATGCAAGTCAACCTTCAAACAAACAAATAATCTTTCACTATTAAAGAATAAGTAAAACCCAAAACGAACAGAAATTAAATAAACAATCAGAGCAAACAAACATCAACAGGTTAAAAAAAAACATGAATGAATAAATCTCATAACTAGTAAAACTTAAATTGAACCTGCAACTCAAGCTTAAAACGAACAAAAATCACCTCAAACAAGAATTTTGTTAGTGACCCCTTCCCAAACAGTAAAACTTGTAAAGCCTATTGCGTAGTTGGCGCTTTATTTAAAACTATATGTGTCTTGGACAGTTTTGGAAAGAACTGATAAAATTAAAATTAATATTTTATATATAATTATATTAGTTGCCGAGAGCTCATCACCTCAGATTTTATTTCATTGCAATTTTTATTTATTTTCAATTTTGTAACAAGTACAAAAGTAAATATGTTTAACATAATTCGTTTTAGCAAATCATCAAATACACAGGCTTTAGACTTCTACAGTTAGGGAAACGGAGAGTAGCCATTCCCTTGTTTGAAGTGAAAACTATATGTGTCTTGAACAGTCTTGGAAAGAACTAGTAAACTTAAACAGAATATTTGATATAAAATGATGCTAATTGATAAAAGCTCATCATTTTCATTTTATTTTCAATGTTGTAATAGGTACAAAATAAAATATTTGTAATGTAATCCGTTTTCTGTAGAGCGCTAATGACCCAATAGGCTTCATACTCTTACCGTTATGGAAGGGGATGGTAGCCAAACTCTTGTCTTAATTGTTTTTTTCCTTTAAGCTTGATTTGCAGTTTCAATTTAATATTTACTCGTCTTAAGATTTATCTGTTCATTTATGTTTGTACCTATTGTATGTTTGTTTGATGTGATTGCTCATTTAATTTCTGTTCGTTGCGGGATATATTTATTCTTTGATAATTTTCGTTCATTTTAAACTTGATTTGTGTAATTAAATTAAATTTTACTCGTTTTTGAGATTTGTCTATTCATTTATATGGTACCTGTTGTATTTTTTTGCTATGATTTTTTTTTGCTCGTTTTGGGTCTCATTTCTTCTTTAATTGTACTTTCTGGAAGTTTCAAGTTTGAATTATATAGAAGTTTATTTCTGCTGATCTGAAGTGTAAAATTGCATTTACTTTTGCTTGAAAACCTCTTGTTCGGGAAGTTTTTTTGTAATAATTGTTCAGAAAAGGCGTATATTTTTATATTGTAATATGGTAAGGAATGCTACCCTCTAAAAGGTCGGGATTCCTTACTCTAGAGCAAGAATTAAAGAAAACTTTTCCTTAAGGTTAATTTATGTTCCCTGTATTCTTGTAAGAAAAGATTTCGAAAGTATAATCTCAATAAGACAAACAATAGAAGACCCATCATTTATTCTTGTTCGTCGAACCGAGAGATCCCTCGAAAATTTGACATTGTTGAAGGTGGGACACCATAATTGCTAGTCTCCGTTGACAGTGGAGCTTGCATTTCAAGCAGCGAACTTATTCAGCCCATTTTCTCCCTTTTTGAATTTAACCTGCTACCTTCAATTCACAGGCTGTGGTGCGTTCTAAACGAGGGTAACTAAGTGGAAACTTGAACCTTAGAAAGGGAGGCTGGTGACAGGAAGTAGAGACAAAAGAAAGGTTTTATTTGACAGCCCTAGATTGAACAAAAAGCAGTGTCAACACATTGTCTTAATGTGAAGTTAAAAAATGTTTTCCAAAATTTCTTGAATAAAACCGGAAGAAGAAATTCTGAGATATTAAAGATAATTGGGTTGCCCACTATATTTGTAATTTGCAATTTAAAACCTATACACGATGAAAAGTTTTGTATATATTCTGTGGTTCAAATTCAAACTATTATATCCAGTTTTTCTTATTTTCTTGGTTAGATTTACTACAGTCACGAAATAGTAATTTGGATATCCGTATATTTTTGTGTGTTAATTGATCATGATTGGCAAACGGGAGAAAATAATTGAAAAGGCTTATTTATTGCCATCCGAAAGAAAATAATATTTTCTACTTATTTACCTGCTTAGTTTTTTTTATTTTAAGGGGGAACCTGCGGCTCCTACTAGAACATTTTTTCTGGAAACACCAATAAATTAAGAAAACTCCCATTAATCACACATAAAAGTAACTCGAAATATAATTTTGCCCACCTGAGAAATCGCCACTCTCTCTAAGAAGTTTACTTGCTCCCTGAGAGTCTTCTTTTGGTAGGCTATTTTAATCCAAATTTAAAGTTCACGTTAAACAATAAAAGTCTCTTGCACCGCAGCAAAATCGTGACTACTGCCATTCTGGGCCACAAAACAGCGATGTAGCCCGATTTTGGTCAAATTTTATATAGCAAAATTGATAAGATTTAAAAATTGGTTTAGAAACATTAAGTTTGTACTTAAATAGCCTCATAATTTCAAATACAACACCTCTGCATTGAGGCAGATTCTTCCCTAAACATATATGCAGTCTATGCAAACCGAACGGTTAGCAAAACTCACAGTTGAACATATAATCTATATGCAGACTATCTATTTGTGAAGACCACTGTGGAAGTTTTTGTGGAAGAAGAGACGGTTGAAACCTCTTAAGTATTTTTTTTTTATTGAGCCAAAATTGTCAAACTTTTGTGAAAGGTCCATTAGATCAGTAAAAAGGGATTTACTTCCAGGTCTGTCTACATTTCGAGGTGCATAGGCTATTTGGATTAAACGTGCAATATAGATGTTAAAGAGGTTTTAAGTTTTATTGTAGAAAAAATTACATTTATATGCTTACTTTTACAAAGGATATGGGAATGAGGGTTATCCCCTAGGATCTAAAAAATCGCTCATGGCATTCCAGATGATTCCAAGAAAAAATTTTCAAGTTTTGCTTTTTCAGGGGTAGTATCAATTCTTCAGTATTGTTATACAAAAGCTAAACTTTAAAATAGACACGTAGATTTGATCCGTGCCCCTAATTCACAAAATATCGAAGGGGGTGTATTTGTTAAAATCGATGGAAGCAACGTTGTTTCTACGAAAATTAAAAAAAAAACCATAGTTTTCAGTGAAAATGCAAAACAAATAGATTTTTTCAAAACCAGAGGAGGAAAGGAAGAAGGGGTATTTTCCCCAAAACTTGAGTGAATGGTGGAGGTTTCCCTCTATTTAGGATAATGTAAATAGATTTTTTTCTGTTTTTTTTTAAGACTTAATGCGATTCTTCGATTTCTGTAGAAAAATGAAACATGTTTCCATGTATTCTTTTTTATAAAACGCCAAAAAAAGCACTTAGTAAAGAACTCAACTAAATACAGTAATTTTCAAAGTTTTTTTTTTTATTAGATGTTTATGAATGAGCACTAGGCTCTATTTAACGTTATGCTGAAATATTTAAAGGTGTAATGTGCACCTGTGGGCTTGTTATCCTGAAATATTTAAATGTGTAAGTTGTACCCGTGGGCTCGTTATCGTGAAATATTTAAAGGTGTAAGGAGCACCCGTGGGCTCGTTATCGTTAAATATTTAAAGGTGTAAGGTGTACCCGTGGGCTCGTTGTCCTGAAATATTTAAAAGTGTAAGGTGCACCCGTGGGTTCGTTATCCTGAAATATTTAAAGGTGTACCCTTGGGCTCGTTATCGTGAAATATTTAAAGGTGTAAGGTGCACGCGTGGGCTCGTTATCGTGAAATATTTAAGGTGTAAGGTGCACCCGTGGGCTCGTTATCGTTAAATATTTGAAGGTTTAAGGTGCACCCGTGGGCTCGTTATCCTGAAATATTTAAAGGTGTAAGGTGCACCATTGGGCCCGTTATCGTGAAATATTTAAATGTTTAACGTGCACCCGTGGGCTCTTAGTGGGGCAATATGATACAACACTAAAGGCTTTCTTTAACCTTGAAACTTTAGTCCTTGTTTTTCACTGTTTGTTAATCCTCTCGATATAATTCAGTTATTGTATTGTGCACACTATAAAAGGGCTTGTAATTTTTATAAGAGGATCCCTCCTCCACTAAAATAATTATCGGTCAAGGGTCCATGTTCTAATTTTGTACAATAACAAGCGGTCTTGTGGATTTTACAGTTCAGATGTTACTAGGATGAGGCAGGGAACATAATATACAAGCCAGTAATTGGTCCTAATGAGATAGAATCTGTAGAATCTCTGGAGTATTCTCACCCTAACATGGGAATAATGTTACAAATATTAATCATGGGATGAAAAGAGAAACCTCATTTTTTGAAGCGGGGCTTATGTAATGATTAAATATTAGCTCAGTTTATACCTATTCATTTGTACAAAAATTATTTGGGCGCTCTTAAAAAGTTACCTTGTAGAGTTCTGCTTCTTACATAAAACGGTTGTGATACTTTTCCTGTATTATTTAGATTTGTTTCTTTGAATTGATTACGTTGAATTCATTTTCTTTCGCCAATTTGCTAATAAAGAATGTGTGTTTAGAAGAGAGTTTTTTTTTTGCATAATTTGAATTTTACTTCGAAAGGTAATCACTAAAATCCGACCTAACTCCACAGCCGTAAAAGCACGTTGAAATCCGACTTTACTAATAGTTTCTTAAGATTAGTTTAAATGTTCACATTTAATTCATTCACTTTCAAAATATCTTGCTTTTGAGAAATTTTAACGAAAATAAAAATATGCTGTTGTTGTTGTTAAGCAAACTGGCCTGGGGAGACTGTAGGAGAAAAAGTCAAATTTAAAACAATAATTTAATAAATTCAAGAGTGGAACTTAAGTTGAAGCCCGATTAAAAACATTTATTGAAGTCATGCATATAAGAAAAAAGCAAGAGTTATATAGTTTTCTTGATTTCTGAGCAAGGCCGCTAAACATGTTACCATTGGCTTCAATCCAACAAGATCAACTGAACAGGCTTTTTTCGAAACAAGCATAGAAATTCATACAAGGTGAAGATTACATCTAGGCAATCGTCAATGCAGCAAAGAACTGCTTCTTTCGTTGATTAAATAATCAAAAAACAAGTTTTTTCAACTGAAAGAAAGGAGGAACATTAAAACTTAAAGCGAACAGAGATTACTACCTAAACGTGGGGATTTGTCCCCTCGTCAATACCCTTTTTCTAACGCTAAAGTTCGTATTTTGTTCCAATTCAGGAAAATGACACCTGAATCACAAAGGTTGTTTAATTAGAATAAATAGCTCTTTTGAAAATGCTAAAAAAAACTTAAGCATAAATAGCGAAAGTAATGACGAGGGGACAAACCCCCTCACATACCTAATAATTTCTGTTTATTTAAGTTTTAATGTTGCTCCTTACTTTCGATTGAAAAAAAAAGTTTTTTTTTTAATTTCTGATCGATTTTTTAAATAACGCCAGGAGATCTGGCACCCCTTCATGGAAAATTCCTCCATTGAAAGATAATCCCACGTAACCCCACGTATGTTTATAACTTGCAGCCCATCCCATGGGGAATGTGGGGGATTAATCCTCCTCAAAGACCTAGTTATTAGATTTTTTTACTATGCTGAACAAAATGCCTATCTCAAAATTTTATCAGATGAATTTGGAAAAAAATGAGCGGGGGAGGGGGCCTAGTTGTCCTCCATTTTTTTGGTCCATTAAAAAGGGCACTATAACTTTTAACTTCCGTTCGAATGAACCCTCTTGGAAAATTTTAGGGCCATTGGGTCGATACGATCACCCCTGGGGAAAGGGTGTGCAAAAGCACAGGATGGCTGGCCCCCAGCCCCCCATTGCACTTCCTGGCTGGAGGGCCAAGAAACGGAGATCAGTACCGCCGGTAAGGAATGTAAAGTCTAATGCCGTATCCTTTACCTTTTTTTTTACCCCTGGGGAAAACAAACAAACAAATAAACACGCAACCGTGATTTTCTTCTGGCAAAACATACAAAATCCCACATTTTTGCAGATAGAAGTTTGAAACCTTTACAGTAGAATTATCTGATACGCTGAATTGGGTTATGTGAATTTCATTAAGATTCTATGACTTTTAAGGGGCTGTTTCTCCCTTTTTCAAAAATATTGTAAATTTTCTCAGGCTCGTAACTTTTGATAGGCAAGATTAAGCTTAACAAAGCTTATATATTTGAATTCAGCATGAAAATTTGATTCTTTTGATCCATCTATTCCTATCAACATTTCTTTATTAGTGTTTTGATTACTATTGAGCCGGGTCGCTCCCTACCTACAGCCCGCTACCACAAACTGTTTGATCTGACTTTAATATGCTGGAGCAAACTCTGGATTGAGTTCTAAAGTTTAATCCTGATGACCTAGTCCAAATCAAAGATTCAAATAGCTATAGACTTAATCTAACACTGAATTATGTTTTCTAACCATAAAAGACACGCAATTACTTGAATGTGTCCTCACTTTGCAGTTGGAAAAAAGAAAAAAATTACAGAATAGCAGAGGTCAGGCCAAGAAAAACAGTCAATCAGGGGTCATCAGAAAAATCAGTCCTTATAAGTTTAGGTTGATGACTAAACGATTATAGGTTTAGCAGAAAGGGTTGAAGAATCGCTCTGGTTCTTCAATAAATGAAAAAAACAAGTCTTTTTTAAACTAAAAATAAAGAGCGAAACTAAAACATAAAAGGAACAGAAATTATTCTGTATATGAAGGGGGCTGTCCCCTTCTCAACGCCCCGCTCTACAAGCTAAAGTTTGACTCTTTTTCTCAGCTCTACTTTTTAAATCAGTACAAAAAAACTTTAGCGTAAAGAGCAGGGCGTTGAGGAGAAAACAGCCCCTTTCATATACGGAGTAATTTCTGTTCGTCTTAAGTTTTAATGTCATTCCCCACTTTCAGTTTAAAAAAAACTTGTTTTGTTTATTTAATTTCTGAACTTTTTGAATTAATGCATGTTTTGATTTTGGCTCTCCGCACATGAATAATTAAGATGGAATTCGCATAATAATTTATTTTTTTGGCTAAATGTCTTTCTCATAGTTTTGATCGGACAGTTTTGAGAAAAAAGGTGTGGGGAAGTAGGTCTGGTTACCCTCCAATTTTTTGGTTACTTAAAAAGGCATCTAGAACTTTCAATTTTACGAACGTTTTTATTAGTAAAAATATACATAACTTACGAATTAACATACGTAACGTTTCTAAATTCGTATGTTTTTATTATATATATGAGGGGGCTCCCCCCTCGTCAATAGCTCGCTCTCTACACCAAAGCTTAAATTTTGTCCCAATTCCTTAAGAATGACCCCTGAATCACAAAGGCCGTAGAATAAGTAGTTGAAATTAATAAAATTACATTAGCGTAAAGAGCAAGGTATTAGGAGGAGGTGAATCCCTCATATGCATAATAATTTATGTTCATTTAAGTTTTAATATTACTCCTTACTTTCAGTTGAAGAAACTTTTTCATATTTCGTCTTTCATTAATCTTTAAAAAATGCTTCATGGAAATTCTCTTCCCCCATGACAAATTCCTCCATGGAAATTTCCCCCCGCATAACCCCTTTCCCTTAACCCCACCCCCAACCAAAAAATCCCCCTGAAAGCATCTGTACACTACCCAATAACCATTACTGTATATAAATACTGGTCAAAGTTTGTAACTTGCAGCCCCTCCCACGGGGACTGTGGGGGAGTAAGTCGTCCCAAAAGACATAGTTTTTAGGTTTTTTGACTGTGTTGAATAAAATAACTATCTCAGAATTTTGATTCGGTGACTTTAGGGAAAAAATGAGCGTGGAAGGGGACCTATGCGTCCTTCAATTTTTTGGTCACTAAAAAGGGCACTAAAACTTTTAATTTCCATTAGAATGAGCCCTCTCGTGACATTCTAGGACCACTGGGTCGGTCTGATCACCCCTGGGAAAAAAAACAACAAGAAAACAAAAAACAAATAAACACGCATCCGTGATCTGTCTTGTGGCAAAAACTGCAAATTCCACATTTTTGTAGATAGGAGCTAGAAACTTCTACTTTAGGGTTCTCTGATACGCTGAATCTGATGGTTTGATTTTAATGAAGATTCTATGTCTTTTGGGGGACATTTTCCCCTTTTTTCAAAATAAGGGAAATTTTCTTGGGTACTTTTGATGGGTATCGGTATCATAACTTTTGGATGGGTAAAATTAAACTTGATGAAACTTATATAATAGAAATTAGAATAAAAAATCTGATTCTTTTGATGTATCTATTGGTATAAACATTCCGTTTTGTTGGTGTTTTGCTAATTATTGAGCCGGGTTGCTCATAACTTACAGTTCGTTACCAAGAACTGTTTGACAATTGCCAATATCAAACAGTTCGTGGTAACGAAGTATAGTAAGGAGCGACCCGGCTCAATAGTAAACGAAACTCTAAAAAACGGATGCTAAAAGATACATCAAAAGAATCAAATTTTCAAGCTGATTCTAAATATATAAGTTTCAATTAATGTAGTCTTTGTCATCAAAAGTTACGAGCCTGAGAAAATTTGCCTTATTTTGGAAAATAGGGGGAAACACCCCCTAAAAGTCATAGAATCTTAATGAAAATCACACCATCGCATTCGGCGTATCGGAGAACCCCATAGCAAATATTTCGAGCTCCTATCTAAAAAATGCGGAATTTTGTATTTTTTGCCAGAAGACAAATCATGGGTGAGTGTTTATTTGTTTGTTTTTTTCTTTTCCCCAGGGGTCATCGTATCGACCAAGTGGTCCTAGAGTGTCGCAAGAGGGCTCATTCTTACGGACATGAAAAGTTATAATGACCTTTTTAAGTGATCAAAAAAATTGGAGGGCACCTTGGCTCCCTCCCACGCTCATTTTTTTCCAAAAGTCAACGGATTAAAATTTTGAGATAGCCATTTCGTTCCGCATAGTCGAAAACCATAATAACTATGTCTTTGGGAATGAATTACTCCCCCACAATCCCTGGGGGAGGGGCTGCAAGTTACAAACTTTGACCAGTGTTTACATATAGTAATGGTTATTGGGAAGTGTACAGACGTTTTCAGGGGGATTTTTTTGGTTTGGGGGGTGGGGTTGATGGGAGGGGGCTATGTCGGAGGATCTTTCCTTGGAGGAATATGTCATGGGGGAAGAAAGGTTCAATGAAAAGGGTGCAGGATTTTCTAGCATCACTATAAAAAAAAAACAATGAAAAAATAAACATGAAAACGTTTTTTCAATTGGAAGTAAGGAATGGCATTGAAATTTAAAACGAACAGAGATTATTACGCATATGAGGGGTTCTAAAAATACTTTAGCATAAAGAGCAAGGTATATTGGAGGAGATAAATACCTCGCTCTTTATGCTAAAGTATTTTTAGTAATTGCAACTATTTATTCTACGGCCTTTTCGATTTAGGGCTCATTCTTAAAGAATTGGGACAAAACTTACGATTTAGTATAAAGAGCGAGGTATTAACGAGGGTACAAACCCCCTCCTACACATAATAAAAATATAAGAATATAAAAGTTTTTTACGTAAGTTAATTCTTAAATTACGCATATTTTTTACTAATAAAAACGTTCGTTAAAAATTAAAAGCTCTAGTAGCCTTTTTAAGTAACCGAAAAATTGGAGGGCAGCTAGGCCTCCTTCCCCACCCCTTATTTCTCAAAATCGGATGATCAAAACTAAGAGAAAGCCATTTAGCCAAAAAAATTAATATACAAATTTCATTTTAATAATTTATGTGCGGAGAGCCAAAATAAAACATGCATTAATTCAAAAACGTTCAGAAATTAAATAAAAAAAAACTAGTTTTTTTAACTGAAAGTAAGGAGCGACATTAAAACTTAAAACGAACAGAAATTACTCTGTATATGAAATGGGTTGTCCCCTCCGCAATCCCTCGCTCTTTACGCTAAAGTTTGACTCTTTGCCACAATTTTACTTTTTAAAACAGTTAAAAGCTTTAGCGTAAAGAGCGAGGGATTGCGGAGGGGACAACCCATTTCATATACGGAGTAATTTCTGTTCGTTTTAAGTTTTAATGTCTCTCCGTACTTTCAGTTAAAAAAAAAACTATTTGTTTTATTTAATTACTGAGCAAGAGCTTTAAGGAGATGAATCTTCAGATGTACTGTGTTTCAAAAGATTCCTACATAAAGCTTTTTGCGGGAACCTTTAATATAAGAAAGAATTTTTTGTTCTGAGAAAAAAAAAGGAATTGCGGATAAATGAAATTAAATAAAAAATCTAAATCATGTAAAAGAAAACAAGTAAGTTTTAAATAAATAAAAAAATGTGTTACAGTTAGTACTTCGAGTATTTTGTAATGAAAACTTTTCTTTACTATTTATTTAATTTACTTTCGGTACACACACACACATATATATATATATATATATATATATATATATATATATATATATATATATATATATATATATATATATATACCTAGTTGGTGGGGCGCTTGGCCCCCCCCAAGCCCCCCCGCGCGCGTAAGTCGTTACGCGCCATATTAGTTACGCGCCATTGTAGCTGTGTCCCTGTGTCCCACCTGTGAATAGAGATAGATATAAATATATATCTTTAACTACGTAAAACATGCGAATATACAACATTCTTCGCTGTCCCATTGTCTGTGCATATAAATAGCATTTATATTCCCTGTGTCCTGGTCGTCATTTGTGTCCTGGTGTCCCAGTTTGTATTTTCTCTTTGAGTGTCCCGGTCGTCATTTATATTCCCTGTGTCCCAGTGTCCCGGTCGTCATTTGTGTCCCGGTGTCCCGGTCTGTAATTTCTATTCAAACAATCCCTGTGTCTCAGTCGTCAATTATATATCCCGCCTGTGCCCCCGGCGTCCCCGTTGTAGTTGTGTCCCTGCGTCCTGGTCGTCATTTATATTCCCGGTCGTGATTTTTGTCCGGGTGTCCCAGTCTGTAATCTTTCTTTGAGGTTCCTGGTCGTCATTTATATTCCCTCTGTGTCGGTCGTCATTTGTGTCCCGTCTGTAATTTATCTTTGAGTGTTTTTTCTTTTTAGTTTTTTTTTTGGTTTTTTACATTTTTTCAGTTTTTTTTCTTCTTTATTTTTCAGCGTCACTATGAAGTACATATCGCCGAACCTTTGTTTTTTAACTTAAATCTGGTAGGCATTGATGACCTTATCCAAGTCAAAATCCCAAACCCAATCATCATCGCTATCATTTTCAGTTTTGATATGTTTTGACTCTCGCTTTCCAGGTGGATTTTCATCTAACTGCGCGGTTTTGCGTTCTTTAGCCGCAAGCCTGTTTTCTTGCTGTTCTTGTGATTCCTCGGCACGCTTTATTTTCTTACTTTCTCTATCAGCTGCAAGCCTGTTTTCTTGCTATTCTTGTGATTCCTCGGCACGCTTTCTTTCTTACTTTCTCTATCAGCAGCAAGTTTTTTGGCATAGACTCTTTGAGCAGCTTCCTCGGCTGTTGCCATTGTAGGTTCTTCAGTCATTTTACAATTAAACATTTTTCCGTGAACGCATGTCTTAAATACCATTAATGACGTCACCGTCATAGCAAAAATGACGACAACTAACTTCATGACGTCAGTCGACACAGAAACATGACGTCACCTGACAGACAGACACACAGACAGACAACTTATATATATATATATATATATATATATATATATATATATATATATATATATATATATATATATATATATATATATATATATATATATATATATATATATATATATTATATGAGAAACATTCGAGAAGCGACGGTTGGTCAATGCTAATGAAGGTGAGTTTAGGTTAGGTTACACTTCCAAAGATGTTGCTTCTCGTAAGAGTACAAAGTCATGGTGTGTCCATTGAAGCACTGTTATTTTTTTGGGCAACAACCCCTTAACCTGGAAAAATATAATTGCCTGTTCTTCGTTCCGTGGCAGATCCCAAATCTTATTTTGAACACCCATGGTGCTACACTTTATTTTATCACTATGCATTGCAAACTAACCGTTTTTTGTCCTATCCGATCTTCTTGATCCAAATTCTCGAAAGTTTCTCGTATAATACATAAGTTATTCTCATTACCCATTTTTTACTACTACTCCACACGATATATAATACAGAATCAATATAATGATATCTAGGTTAATAAAATATTAAATATTTATTAATTTAATCATTATTAACAGTATACAAGAACAAATCGTCCACTTTTCCATGTCTCCCTCATCGTGGTTATTTTCACACTTTCACCTGTTGTTACGTTTTAATATTAAGTTTTTTTTATTCCTCTAATAAATTCTACCATCTGGTTCCTTTAGTCATGTCCGATTCGGAATTCCCCACTGCGGAAATATCAGAAAAATTAGGAAGAAACGAGATCATTACATGCTCAAAAGAACAAAAGCTGATGAATTGAGCGTCTGCCATGACTAGCATTGTTATTGTAATGCAAATGGGATCGACTCCCCCCTCCTTTATAAGGATTATCTCTTCAGCACTTCTAAGACATAAGTTCGGAAAGGAAAGCAAAACTAAAGGAGATTTGATGTTTGGTGAAAATGGAATAGATTAAATGTCTTTGGTTAGATTCCATGTCAAACATAAGCTTTATTCGACAAACTGAAGAATTTGGTAACGACAGTTGTAGAATGTCCAAACAAAAACTTATTCACAATTAAGACTTCAGTCTTCAGGCAAAGATGCAAGAGTTACAGTTCTTCTGTTACTAATCTTCGGTTGGGGTAAAGTAAAAATAAAACACAATTATCAGGTCAATTATATAAATAAATAAAAAACTTTTATTAGGAGAAAATCGTAAGGCTTGTTACAAAAAAACATAAATAGCAAAAGCAAATCTCATAAAATAGAAAAAGAAAGAAGCTTAACACACATATTATCATAGCTACTCTAACGGTTCAAGCCACAGAGAAAATCTATTTTTTCAAACTCTATTTCACAAAATAGTGAATGCACCAATCTGCTTTTTTCAATGTTGACAACTTATTGACAACCGTTTTCATTGTTGACTTTTCATTATGACAACTTTTTTCATTGTTGACAACAATATTGACAACCGTTGGAAGAAGCTCTATCTAATTCTTATACATTCGATTAAAATATTTACCTCGATCTGGTAAGGTAAATTTTATATCGTTGCTATTAGGTTAGAGAGTGAGTGCTAAACTGAAAAACAGGTTAATATACACAATGCCTAAGCCTTTTAGCATTAATAGTATATTTGTTAGTTGAGTTCTCCCCATAAACTGACGTGAAGGGAGCTTGAATCGTTTCAAAAAAGTAAATTATCAAATTTTCAAAGGACCTCACTCCCCCTGCACCCGCACCTTAAGGCTTTTGTTGTAGAAAAATGTAACAGGTGAATTTTAGCTACTATGGAACTAAAATACCATACGAGTTGTAGTTTCTTTTATGTCCGTGTGTGTGTTTTTTTTCTGTTTTTTAGCAACAATTTTGCCTCCGACAAAAAATCAAGATCTGAGCAACAAAACGACGTTACTAACAAAATTGTAGCTACTATGTCTAATCGGAAAGAAAATTCAAACAATCCTGCCTAGATAATTCTTCTTTTAAATACTTATTTAAAAATATTGTTACCAATAGTATGGTTGTAAGAGGGCGTTAGCATGAAAATTTAGTTTGATTTAGTTCAAATGTTAGAATTTAAATTTTCTAAAAGAAATTTCAAATTTTAAAATACAAATTACCGGAGAGACGTATTTTTAAAAAATGATCTAAAAAAGAAGTTAAGAATTATTAAGAAGTTAAGAAGTTATTTGTCCACACAACTATAATTTTTCTCCGACGGCATGAAATCTAGGCTCAAGAGAAGATTAAACTCCAAATGTAAGTACTTGTATGCTATACACCCTACCTAATGTTCTCCTAATATGTTTCTTTGACGCTCAATCCTAATGAAAAATACCAAAGTAAGATAAAATTAGAAACTCCTTAGAAACACTTTTAGACTATATGCATGCACATTATGGGGGGGAGGTAAAGTATATCGGGTTTGTATGTCTAATGTCTTCAGATTTACCCCCCCCCCCCTAGTGTGCAAACATATAGCCCGAATTATATATTATCAATCTATTCTGTCACTCCTCGTTGTCTTGTCTCACGCTAAGCTGAAAGAAACTAACGAAACAAAACGGTTCTTTAATGCATCAATGAATGAACAACTTGAATGGTAGGGCATTTATCATACGAGTACCCAAATGGAATCTAGCTTTTTCAGGTAACATCCTCCAGCTCTTGGTAATTTTATTGCTCAAATGGGTTATTAGTAGTTTCCCAAGTAGATTGGCAGCAAAAACAGACGGCAATTTCTACAGAGACGACTATTGTTGCTTTGACAACAAACTGTTAAAGACTTTGTGCTTACTGTTACAAAGATGGTTGTAACCCTTGACAAGGTCTAGAGCCAATATCTGGTGGTACTCACCCCAGTCAAGTTCTACACTATACACGGGTGCCAAACCTATATGTAAGACAAAACTATGGCAAAGCACGGCAAAAATACCTTTCATGATAACAACAAAAATCTATTCCATTCTTCTCCTTTACTATGGACCTTTCTGTAATTTACAAATTTAATTGAGACTAAATACAACTTTAAAGAGGATGAAGAAAACTATAAACTCAATTTTAGAATATTCTTAAGAAAATTTTCTTGCTGAAAGGAAAAATTCTGCAGAAGGAGCAATAATAAGAAAAAAAAAATACATCCCTTAGTGGGGCAAAATATTTACTTAAATATTTACACCTAAATTAATGGATTCTTGAATATTCTCAAATACACTGGCTAAAATAATAATTTTTCGAATTAACTGTTTGAACCAAAAAATATGAAGTATCTACAGCAAGACTTACCATATAGTTTGATCTGTCCATCAGTTTCTCCTCTAGGATTTTTGGCAACGCAGCGATATGTGCCAAAATCTTTTGGGGTTACATATTTGATAGTTAGCTTCATATGAGTTTTGTATGTGATGGTAGTGCCAGGCCTCCCTTAAGAAATATACATGAAAAATTAACAAAAAGTATTTTGTGATACCACTTTTGTAAATCAAAAGGTGTTAAGTCACTAACCTCAAACTGTACAGGGAACTCAAAATTAAGATCTAAGTCTGGGATTGAATGCCAGTTTAATAATAATCAGTTTTTTCTGACTAGAGGAGTTTCGATTAGGTGTCCGAGGCACGGAGGAAGAACTTTTTCAGCAAAATTTTTTTCCCCATTTTTGTAATCAAATAAAAAAAAAGAGATTTAACTCCTTTTAAAGTTGGGGAGACAAGGAAAACTTCTAAAAGTCTTAAAAAACACATCAACGACAAAGAACAAAGCTACTCATTCGATCAAAAGTGCTGAGGTCATATAATATAATATCATAGATTAAGAAAAGCATTTAATGTAATTTATTGCACCCAAATAACGATTATGCAGCATAAGGCATTTTTGTGAAGTTCTTTTTTTTTTTTTAATACAGATAAATAACGATGCACCCTACTTTTAATGGATTATATATGGACATTTAACTATATACATATTTTCAGATGTTGACAACCACCTTCTAGTAATACATAAACTACGACATAGGTCACTGATAGAAACACTCCTCAGATAAATAATCAGATCTGGCTAATTTTGGTACTCAGGCCCAAATTTAGGATCTTATATCTACCACCGTATAAATTCTACCAAAAAGTACTGATTTTTCTAACTTTGCTTTAAAACTTTTGATAATGCCAAGCTTGCACGTCTTAAGTTTAGAATTCAGCCCAAAGAGATCTGTGTGAAAACACAAATGCTGAGGTTGAGAAAAACATGTCAAACCTGAAAATTTAAATCACATGTATGAAGAAGAAAATGGACCTCTGGTGCCTTGAATTTTAGAACAGATATATTTAATTGCTTTGTAGGTCTTGCTGAATAAAAATGTGAAATCATTTTATTTTAGCTCTACATTATTAGATAAATTTACTTACCAACCAATTCTTTTTCAATAATTTCAGGTATGAGCATTGTAAAATTATAAAGGACCTATTTAACGGAATAAAAGACTTCATAGAAAAAAAGTTTTGGATGTGCTCAGTTAGTAGTTGCTTTTATTGATGCTTTTTTCTGCTTTTCTGTAATCATCAATAAAAAATTTCTGAATAATAATTTTTTTTTTCGCAATTTGTTTGTTTAATCCATGATTTTCTTCTAACGCATAATTCGCAAAAATTTATATCTTAAAAATTTACCATTCATTAGTTATTATTTAATATTTTTAACAGTTCATCCGTTTTTAACTCAACACTGAATGAGTTTTTGTTAAAAATATATAATTATAATTTTTGACTGTTTGCTTATTCTGATATATCGTTGGAGGTGCTGCACTAAGATTGTCAAAAGCCAGGCGAAATTAAACTGGGGGACAATTATACTACCCTGCTGACCTGATAACTCTAAAAAACGTATGTATTACTAACTTTGGAACGGGCTAAAATAAAATTAAGGTTAAGTTTCCCCATCCCAACCTAGAAAAACTTTTCAACAAATAAACTAATAGTAGAATATAATTTATGGGTGGTAATGTTAATTCTTCGTTAAACCTGTACTCTTTGTAGGTACTCTCGATTTAATTTAAGTTTCGTTCACGATTTCATTCTGGAACATTTTATCCAAAATTTTTCTCTCACCTCTAGACTTTTTCTTCTCGGGAAGCATAATTTAAAAATGAAAAAAAAAACAGAACTTATTCAAGGTTCTTACGTTTGATAACCAGGCACGTATGCGAAATTCCACAACAATTTCTTGTCTATGTACTATTTTTTATTGCGAATAATTCCTCATTTTTTCCATTTAATTCTCCTGATTTTGGCAATATTTTTAAGTTGCAGCTTCTCATGCCGTGGGCACAAAATCTCTCATACTTAATGGATGTTCTATTATTTTTAGCATATGAATAACTCACGAAACTATATAAAAAGAGGGAACTACCAACAAAAGTTTCAATAATCTTTTAATGGAAGGATTAAACATACCACGATGGTCTTTTTTATCATTTTGGGCTTGAATCGCTTCAAATTTGTACCTTCCCTGGTCATGCAAAACATGTCCATCCTCTCGTGTCCAGTAATGAATTGCTGCTGGATGGGCTTCTAAATGGCACTCAAATACAACTGACATACCCACCATTGCGCCAATAAGCTGATGTGCCACCCATATCGTTGGTGGAACTGAAAATTAAAAAGGTGCATTCAGGTAGTTCATTAGTCTTCAAAAGGTTTTAGCCCTACAAGAACTAGTGCTACACTAGTTCTGGCTGATCTGTGAAATACACTGATGCTTCTCTTTTGTCTGTAGGGTAGTTTGGAGGAATCCTGTAACTGCAAATTAAGGGAAGATTTGACTACTTGCCTTTCTGCATATCTACATCACACATTTTATGGCTCAGAAAATTGATGGCCCAAATGGCTCAGACTCTTGTAAACATTCAAAAAGTAATTAGTTCTAGCGTTCTTTTCTACCCTAAAAAGAGTGAAATCCCATAACAGGAGTGACTCAGGTCAGAAGCAGCTCAATGGATTGTCCTTATTATCCATATGCAAGGATACTCTAGTCAATGAAGAAGACGTCTTGGGTAAAATAGCCCCAAAAAATGCGGTTCGATTTTATTTTATAATTACATATTTACAGTGTTGTCTTAATAAAGAATGCACCTTATTTTCCAGAGACTTTATTTTTCCTTTTTAACTAGTACTACCATCGCTCAGACAATTTATCCACCCCTCTCGAAAATTCCGAACGTGAAACAAAGCACGCATTTCAGTGTCTCCGTGAAACAATGTTGTAGTGGACAAGGAAGGACACACTCTGGATAGAGACACGAAAAAAAATCAATAAAGGTATCTCTGAATACATGTTGGAATAAAGGGGGACCAGGCTATGCAAAAATCCCTTTCTACTTCAGGGTGTAGCATAGAGGAGTGGCCAAGGACTCTGTTCTCCTCCAACACTTAACTGAAGGGTCTGCGTAGTCTGTGTTTGGAATACAGCTAATTTGGGTTCATCTGTGTTTTCTACTATTCATTGATAACAATTTCTAGTTCAAAATAAAAAGTTTATCAGTTTAAAAGTTTATAAGAAGTTCAAAATAATAAAGTTTAATAAAAATTATTATCTGGCTTATTCTGCTATTTTCTGTTTAAAATGGCTTTTTACTTTTCGTTGGAAGACCTCTTTCTCATAAAACTTTTTTCTGATTAATTTCTAGTGAGACATATACTGATCTTATCCTCTTAAGAACAAATTTATCAAATTATATCATGTCTCTAGTCAAGTAGAAATCCCAAAATTTCCCCTTTTTCAACATTTCTGAAAAGTAATTCATCAACCTCTCTTAGGGGATTGCCTTTTAACGCGGCAGGATCAAGGCATTTTGTTTCCCCTAAATCCTCGACTAATGCTGTAATAACATCATTCTTGACAGGCGAAGAGACAATCGAAAATACAAGCTAGTGTCGCCTTTAGCTAATAATGGAAGAATCCCCACTTCAAATTAATCACAGTAATCTTAAGTATAATCCTAACATTGTTGGATTTAGAATGATTGGTAGTACAAATTAGTAAAGTTGCAATATTCAACATAAGACAGGAATTAGATATCACGGGAAGAAGTCATCGTAACCACCTCAAAAGGGTATTCAACACATTTGATTTCAAGTGTTCTTACGGTGCCAATTATGGGGAAGGTGAGATAAAATAACAGGTGAATACTAAATAGGGTGATTTTGTTTGCCTATGGTTTAATTTGGGGTAAAATTTGACCTAAACAGATTAAAACTATTTTACTAATTTCCAAATTATTATTTGACAAACTCTCACGCAGAAGGCTAGTTGGGTCAACACCTCACCCAGAAGTAAACGTAACATATAAGATACCAATGTTTTATTAATATTTTTTAAATTAATAGCTAAGATACATGGCACAGTTGAAATCTCTCTCCTGTAAATGGCTTAAACTAAACAGGCTTAACTGGAAATGGCTACTGGAGCTCTGGGACAGCCTCATCTGTAAACTATGGAGTTTATGATTAGGGATGGATGGTTGTGTTGAAGCATGACAAGCCCAGAAGTATTTTCTAGCTTCAGTGATCGAGAAAGTTTATAAGTTAGCAAATAGATATTGTCCCAGACTAACCGGCAAGAATGCATGAACCGTCTGAATTATACTTGAGGCCTATTAACAATGAGACTTCTATCACTAACCGGCAAGAATGCATGAACCGTCTGAATTATACTTGAGGCCTATTAACAATGAGACTTTACTAATATCGAGATTTAGCTAGCTCTAATTTAAGGCAATCTTATTTTTCAAAGATGGCTGAAAAATTTGGATTGACTCAAATTAACAGTAGCTACTCTCGGAATTAGTAAAATATAATTTTGAATGGGAGTTGGTTATCAGTTACGATTTGTCTAAATGTCAACAATATTTTTTCTATTATAAGAAGTGAGGTATCACCCCACAGCACCATTATTCAGGCTTAGTCTAAGTAAAGGGAAATGAAAGATTAATTGTTAACCCCCGTCCCCCATACTCTTTCCTGTTTTAACCTGAAGGCTCATAGAGGTTTCAACAATTTGGGTATTAAAATACGGTCTTTTAGGAATATGACATCCCCCTGCCAAAAGCTTGTCAGTAGCCCCCTTCGTATTAGCGGATATCCATTTTTCTTTGTTCTTTTTATTTGTCTTAATTTCCTTTTGGCTGCTCAATTTTACATTTGAGTATAATTTTACAGGGAAAATTGTCTGGAGAAATTTTCCAGGGGAGGGAGTGTTCCACGGGAAACTTTCAACTGGGGTTTACTGTGGGGGGAATGTTTCGTGGGTGGGATTTTTGTGGGGGTAATAGGCTTATACCGGGCCCCATTTTTGTATATATGTCTTCGGGTCTTAAAACTAGCAATAATCCAACCACTGCCTGACATGAAGGAAGATACTAACGAAGATAACCATTTTTTTTTTCATTTTCCTACGGAACCACAATTAGCAAGCTCCAAACTGTCTTTAGATATCCTTGGATTCGAAAACTAGAAAATCGCTACATCAATTTACACCACAACCATCATCTCAAGATATTTTAACAGGGCTTCCACTTTTAGGGAGATTACCCTATTTTAGGGAGAAATCCCTTCTTTTAGGGACACTTATTTTAAATATAGGGACAAAGGGAAATCTGGAGTGAAGTAAGGATTTTCATGTAAATCTGGGGTAAAGTAAGGATTTTCAGTGAACGTTTGATTTTTTCAAACAAAAATTTGAAAAATTCATCATTGTAATATTTCTTAGTGAGAAAGATCTAAAACTTCATGTTGAAGTATTGGACATGGTTAAGTGTAGTGATGGATCAGCTGAGCATCTGACTAACTGCATCAAACAAGTCATTGAAACGAAACTCGATTCCCTGGCAAAATATTGGTGAATTTTATGCAGATACTACTAAAGTCATGCGTGGAGCTAATAGATCTGCTTCAACGCTAATGAAAGCCATAGTGCCTCATATCTTGAATCTGAAATACTCGTGCAATCTTATTCACTTATGTTCATCCTATGCATGCTTGTCACTTCCCAAGACACTAGAAGACTTGGAACGAAATATATATGCCCACTTTTCCAGGAGTCCTTACAGGCGAGACAAGTATGCAGAATTTAACAAGTTCCTTGAATGCAAAGCACTCCCAATTCTTGCACCAGGACAGACCCCCAGACCCCTTGGTTGTCCTTCAGGTCTGCACAAAGAGGCTTATTGAGCAGCGGGTTGCTCTTACTCATTATTTCATAAAAACCACGTTTGACGACCCAACTATAACCAATGACCTTAACTAGTCAGCATTACAAAGCAAGTTGACATAGTTGAATTTATGGACAACTCTATTGGTCTCTCTAATGATTTCAACACAGTTTTCCAATCTGAGCTTCCACTTCTTCATTCCCTAAAGGTAGGTGTCAGCAAACTTGTGAATAATGTTGCGTCTAACCTTCATGGAACTAGACTATATTTGCAGTCTTGGTTTCTTTACCGAACTAAATCCTTACCTTTCAAGTGAGTACCTGTCTTTAAACCAGACATATGTGGGAATAGCTGTACCCGATTCAATGTAAGAACTCGTAGATGATCAAGAGCCAAATATTAATATTGATCTCTTTTACCAGTCTTGTCGAAACTATTATATAGCCCTAATCAAGCACATTCAAAACCGTTTCAAGTTTGAAGACGAAATTTTAGACATTTTGGGATTGATTGAACCAAGGAATGCCATAAATTTGAAGCTAAAATCTCTAGGGCCACTATTTGCGAGATTTCTTGCTGTAACAGAAAAGTGTTGCGTCCAAAAAACGGACGAAGAATGGAGATCTCAGGCAATGACCGATATCACTCAGCTTCATTTGGGAGATGCTCAAGTTGAAGACCTGTCAGTTGAGCAGTACTGGATGAAAATACTTAGTCTGAAGACTCGCAGTGGTGAAATCAAGTACCCATAATTTTGGAAGTGCATATCACTGATATTTTCGTTACCCTTTAGTAATGTACCTGCTGAGCGTTCGTTTAGTCGCCTGAAACTAATCAAAACAGACATCCGAAATAGTTTCGGGAACGTCATACTAGTCTCACTTATTCGAGTCAACTACTGGTTGGAAAACAAAGATGAAACTCCATCAACTGTCAGCATACCGAAAGCTGTTGTTGGCTTCAAGACGAAAGCAAACGCTGGAGATGACACTTGAACTTTTTTTGTTGGTTCTCGATAGTGTAAAAGATTTTATGTATATCATTATCTGAAGTAAAAAATAACACTTTGATTCTACGTAACGTTTTAAGATTGTATGGAAATCTAAGGCAAAATATCTCTTTTTTCTAGGGAGAAAAATAGGGAGAAATCAGATCTAAAGACAAGGAATTTTAGAGAAAATCAATATATAAAAAGGGAAAATTGAAACCGAAAAGTGGAAGCCCTGTATTTTAAGGAGTATGCGTTCCAGTCATACATTAAATGATAAAAATAGAATGTATTATTTGGGCAATATGGCTACTGAAATTTCATGGTATGGTTGGTTAAAATGAAAAACCGTATTAGAGGCTATGAATAAATTACTATTGAAAAGAGCGCTCAAGAAGATCAAATAAGAGTAAGTGTTTCTCACGTATTACTTTTTTACGGCAACGTTAAGACAATTTTTATCTCTTAATAGCTTTGCATAATAAAGGGGATGAATTCCAGAGTTTCCATTGGAGGGATAGTTTTGGTCTCTAAAGTTGAAAAACCACTGGAGGTCGAAAATTTCATCATTTCATGACACTGTAGATAAAGAGGTGAGAGATCGAAAGAGTCATGAAAAAAAATAAACACATAGAGAATACATAGGTCGAGCATACAACTTAAGTAAGAAAATACGACTTATAAATTTATATATTTATAAAAGTACAGAATTCTGTAAAAATCGAAAACTCACCAACTCTTCGGAAAGGTGAGTTCTTATTTCCCTAATCTATGGTTATCATCAAACTTCTTTCACTTCTGATCGGAGAAGAAAGAACTTTGACGAAAATATAATCGAAGCGCTAATTAGGGTTCTTCCGTATATGTAAAGGATGCAATTGCCTAATTCCTAATGTAAGTGATTAATATTAGCAATACTATGTAGGTAGTCGGTGTTAAAGGGGCCTTTGTCATCAAGAGAATCTGAAAACTCATTTCTAATCGAAGTAACAGTTTAATTGTTCAGGACTGAACAATGCGACAAAAAAATCCTCTTAACTGGTATTCAGTATATTTCTGTCTATTGAAAAAACATGTTTGTTTCTAGTTTAACCGTATGCCAATTTTCTAATAATGCCAGAATATCACTCTTGGCTATATTCGAAATTTGCTGATTTTGTTGTTACCTTTTCTCATTACACTGGTACTATGAGTCAGATTTTGGAGAGAAATAAGTACGAAAAAGAACATAAACTCCAAAGAATTCAAAATGTTAGGTAGCGCCAACTGATGAGTGTAGGGAAAAGAGGGGGGGGTGTGGACAATTTAACTGGAAGTGACACCAAAGATACAATGAGCACCGACTTCTTGAATGTAATAAAGTAAACATTTCGCTTTTGTGGTGATTAGTTTAGATGAGGGCACACTCAACAGAAACTGGAAATCACATAAGAAAAGCCTTAAACTAGAAAAGTAGAAATTAAGACTTCTTTTTTTAAGCTTTAAGGTTTTTTAGGCTTACACTGCTGATCACTTAAAAATATCCCTAGGGCTTCTGATTTCCAATCGAATGAGCCAACTCTCGATCTTCTATGATCACTGGTTCGATACGATTACCCCTGGGGAAAAAATGAATAAATAAACACGCATCCGTGATCTTTCTTCTGGCAAAAGAATGTAATATTTCACATTTTTCTACTAGGACATTGAAACCTCAACTATAGGGTTCTATAGTATGCTGAATGTGAAGCTTTTATTTTCATCGAGATTACTTGATGTTTTGGAGTGTTTCCCCCTTATAAAAAATTGCGCAACTTTTCTCGGACTCGCAGCTTTTAACGGGAACCATTAAATTTGATGAATTTTATATGTCTCGAATAAGCATAAAAAAAAGCATCAAGGCATCATCTTCTGATGCTTCTATTGTTATCAAGACTCTGTTTCTTATAGCTGCAGTTACTATTAAGCCGCATCGCTCCTTACTTACAGTTCGTTACCACGAACTGTTTGACCTATTGATATAAAAATCCATATTTCAGAGTTTTGATTACTATTAAGCTGAGTCACTCCTTGCTTGCAGTTCGTCACCACAAACTGTTTGAAACTCAGTCCATGCAAAATTAAGGGCTATAAAAAAAAATCATTTATGCGGTAATATTAACGATTATTCAGTATTGCAATACAATATAGCGGCTATTGGGGTAAGGTGGAATTGAAGCTTTTGTGGGGTTCGGAGAATCTTTTATAGAGATAGGAGGAAGGGGTTCTTTTATGAGACATCCTTCGGATCAAGGTGGAGAGGAATTTCATCTCTAGCTCGCCTAATTTAGAATAATATATTTCTGCTAAGTATTTAATAAGAATGAATGAATGAATGAACTTTATTACCCGTAAAAGTATAAAAACACAAAATACGGAGTATTATAAATAAACAAAAACAAAAACGATAAACACAAAAAAATTCAAACTAACAAAGACAGCATGAATTAATTAACCAGTATCAATATGGAAAAAAGGCTACAGAGGGTCGTAAACATGAATAAAGTTTATAGCCTTTTTACATAAATCGTCACTGGAAGACCGAATCCGAGAAGGCATGTCTATTAAACCAAATCGAGAAATGATTTTTTTTTTTGTTTCGGTGCCACCTAGGATACCAGAGGAGGGATTTGCAATATCTGAAATAAGCCAAACGTAGGGTCTGGCGATCTTTCATACGAAACAGTCCAGAAAAGTCCAGGCAACAAGTAGAACGTCATCTGCAAATGTAACATAAGACAAACCAATATTACCGTAGAAAACAGAACTTTTAAGGGGAAAGCATGTATGATGCAAGCGCACATTTAAATATACTAGGAGACAGCATGGCACCTTACCGAACTCCCTTATTAATTTTTACCGGGTCAGATATTTGGCCATTCCAGGTAACTTGAATTTCAGACTTTGAATACCAAGAAGACAATAAACATAGTACAGAGGGATTAACACCTGAAGATGGAAGGAAAAATAGAGCCTGAGAGTGCACAATATTGTCGAAAGCCCCAGAAATGTCAACAGTAAGACAGTATAATGATATTTTCAATTTTACTGCATCTTTCGTGAGCCGGCTTAAAACATGATGTGCAGGGGAGTAACCGAAACTTTTCCGAAACCAAACTGAAAAGGTGTAAAATCACATTTCAACTCAACTTCTGGTAGTAATAAATGTTCACGCAACTTACTTAAGAAACACGATACTGTGATGGGGAGATAATTTGCACATGACATGGGGTTCTTGTCTCGCTTTTGAATAGACGTTACAGGGCCACAAAGGAAACTATCAGGAACAAGCGACTGTGCTAGGCAAGACTGGAAAAGTATTTGTAGATGGTTAAATAGAGCATGGCAATCATAAGCAAAAAATCGGTAAGAAAGCCCGTCACCATCAAGGCTAGTTGAAAGCTTAATTTATCTTAAAGCTTGGCGAATGTCAGATATTGCTACAAGCTGGACATGAGCCTGCAGGAGATGGTATGGTAATATCGGCTTAAGCAGCTTATAATAAAAAACTGAAGAAAACTATTAAATACACTGAACACGCACTTATAATGATAAACAAAATTAGCTAGCTGGAGACAAGATAGGGTAGATGGGGAACATTTCTCACTATTAATAACTTATTCCATGATGCCTTATCTGTGGGGCCTGGCCATGCATTCAAGCGTGCTCTCTTCAAACTGGCCTTATATTCAAGTTTACACTTTTGTTTCACAGAGAACACAGCTACAGACGTTGGCCGGTAACATGATATCCACATACGCAGCCAAGATTCGGCTATTTGCTTAGCGCGTCTTACTTCAGGATCAACGTTCCAATTAGGCTTCCTAGTGCTAATCCTAACTTTATCCACAGGTATTGCAGCTTCGGAAGCTGATTTAAGGCAATGGACAATTTGATAATGATAGAAATATAGGTCAACTCTTATTGAAGGCGAGGAAACCGAAGTTTGCAGCAGATGATATGGCACTTTTATGGTCGATAATAAAGCAGTTAGTGTAGCAAGATATAGGGGGACATTAGCACAATCCCAACTCAGTTTCCTATGCCACTTTGGCTGAGCCGAAAGTGTTTGGCCAGAGAGCTCCCAGGACAAATCACAGCTGAGAATAAAGTGATCGTTATCAATCTTCTCTTCGTCCACCCTGACAATCGATGATAATAAGCGATCACGATAATAATCAACGATATTATCATTTCAACGATATTATCGTTGAAATGATCAACGATAATAAGTGATCACGTGATCCAGGTTTGATTTTGAACAGCCTCTGTTATGATATACGTGAATGGGAGGCTCTTATCTGCGACGTGATATCTGCAAGGAACTGATTCTAGCATGAGGGTTGACCTATCGGAGGTACTGATAATGTCACAGTTAAGGTCACCAGCTAAAACTAAATTTAGGTCTTTTAAACGCTAACTTTTGGGTAGAAACTTTAAACTGGAACAATATCTAGCGAAAGATGTGAGCGATGCTATAGAACGTCAATAGCAAGGAAGTAAACGTTTATATAGGCAGTACTGTCACATTGAATCTCTAAGATGGGGCATGGATGGGCATTGATGGGGAATGGAAGAAAATTGCTAGACAACCGGAAAGGTGGCCTCTAGTTTTCTTGGCCTCTTACAAAAAAAATGGTGTACAGAAGATCACCTTAGGCTAGAAACGTTTGATTTGGTCAAAAGATGTTCCTGCAAGAACACTATGTCATTGACTAATAATTTATGAACTAACAAGTCTTTGTCTTTTGTGCCATTAATATTGAGCGAAGCAAAACTTAAAATTTGAACCAAAAAACTTGGTTCATTTTGGAGCAGAGTTCAGATCACATTTGGTCACTGGGCAATTTATACTATAGGAAAAATGAGCTTCACCGCAGTTGGTACATTTCGGGGTCTCTAAGCAAGGATTGTCTTTAGTATTGGAATGGCATCCAGAACATTTAGAGATTTTCATCTCATTCGGGGCACATAGGCAGTGAGCTAGCGAATGATGGGTAATTTGACATCTAAGAAGCCATCTGGGCAGTTCCTTGTAATCTAATATTTTAAAAGACTCGTAACACAAGCGCAGACCTGTAGCGATGGCAGATTTTAGTGCAGTGGAATCAAGGAACTCTAAATTGAATGTATAAGAAGAGCTGACCTGGGCGGCCTCAACAAGACCAGGAATAGCAGAGATGATTATACTGCTAGAGACACTATCGGAAAGTTACCCAATGACTCCGAGAGGTTTGTGATCGAACTATTTAGCAAGAATATTTGGATAGTTTGCAAAAGCAGATGCGGCGAGAAAATTGGCGGAAACTTTATCCCGCGTGACAACAACCCATCTTTTCCTTACCGGATCGGACTTTACGGTCTCTTAGTTCTGGAGGCGGATATTAAGAACGACGGCGGACTAGGATTTGCGATTGATAGCCTTACTATCTGATACCAAAGAACTATTTAGAGACGTTGCTGGACTATTGAGGTGAGCAAGCCATTTTAGCTAATCAAGGCAATGGTTGACTTTGGCGGTAAGGATAGAATAAGCCGACGCAGGGGACTTGGAATACAGGGGACTTCAGAGGGTGATTTGATCACGAACTCGTTATTGATTCCTAACAGCTACAGAGTTAATATGCGAACTGAATGAAGTTAATATGCGAACTGATGGTAAGCTAAATGCGAACTAAATGAAGGAACCAAGGAACAAGGGAAGTGTAAGGACCTCTTCAACTATTCCCCGCAATTTACGAGTAACTTAATACCAGTAGTTACGCTACGTTGCTTGCGGCTCCTTTCCTTCTTCTGCTTGTTCCCAGTACGCTTCTTAATGATATGAAATCAAAACTAGGGTAATGAAAAATAAAAATAAATAATTGAAGAGACTGGCTCTACAATTATACGAGAAGTAATTTAATGTGAAGTAAGAATTATAGTCGCGTTATGCTCATAAATGGCTAGAGAAACTCCTCATGTTAAGTATAGTACACACTGTAAATTCCAAAAGTCAAACTTTCAAACAGTTTGTTATAAAGAACTGTAAGTAACGAGCAATGTGGATCAATAGTAACCGAAACTTTAAGAAACTGAGTCTTTAGAAATGTAGATACATCGAAAGAATTGAATTTGATGCTTATTCGAAATATGTAAAAATTACCAAGTTCAATGTTACCCGTCAATTCAAAAGCTACGAGCTTGAGAATCTTTGCCCGATTTTTGAAAATGTGTGGCAAGCTGTTATACACAAAAATTTAGAATTTTGTATTTTTTACCAGAAGAATGATCACGGATGAGTCTTAATTTGTTTGTTTATTTTTTGTTTTTCTGTTTTGTTTTTTTTTCTCCCAGGGGTGATCATATCAAACCTGTGATCCTAGAAGATCTGAAGAAGGCTCATGTGATCGGAAATCAAAAGTTATAGTACCCTTTTTAAGTGACCAGAAATAATGGAGGGCAGATACTCCTCTCCCACTCCTTTTCCCCAAAAGTTGACCAATCATAATTTTGAGCAAGCAATTTCGTTCAGCATAGTTGGAAGATCTAATTATTATGTCTTTAAAGATGACTTGACCTCCACCCCCGCCCACAGTCCTGTGAGAAAAGGCTGTAAGCTACGAACTGTGTCCATTGTTTACGTATAGGTGGGGAGAGGGGTTTGGAGTAGAGGGGGTTCATCGGAGGATCTTTCAATGGAGGAATTTCTTATGAGTTAAAGGAATTTTCCATGGAGGGGAGCCGGATTTCCCAGCATTATTTTAAAAACGATTAGAATTTCAGTAAAAAAAAATTATTTCAGCTGAAAGAAAGGATCAACATTAAAACTTAAAACGAACATATATTATTACGTATATGAGGGGGATTAACCCCTCCTCAATACCTTGATCCTCATTCTAAAGCTGTATCAACTTTTAAAACAGCTTATTATTTTAATTAAATGACCCCTGTGTTTCAGGAGTCATTTACTAAAAAATTCTATAGGTTTTAAACTGAACTCGCAAAAGTAGTATTGCCCCTGGAGATTATTCTTATATCACCGATATATTCTTATATATGGCAATTATTCTGTCAAAGCCTAATTCAGGATGTTCCCCTACAATGACTGTATGGGACGAACCTTGAAGAGGTCAAAACGTAGAATGAAAAGTTATTCATAATTTGAATATCAAATTATTGAAAAATAAAAAATAATTTACCAGTACGATATATTCTTATATATGGCAATTATTCTGTCAAAGCATAATTCAGGATGTTCCCCTACAATGACTGTATGGGACGAACCTTGAAGAGGTTAAAACGTAGAATGAAAAGTTATTCATAATTTGAATATCAAATTTCGACAAATAATTTTAATATAGGCCCACTCTACAAAAACAGTGACACCATATCTGTTATACCGAATAAGAGTGAAACATATTGCACATATAAAGAGATACTAAAACTATTCAAAAGGAAAGTTAAACTTACAATCTACACTGACTTGGATCCTCTTTGATATGGCTGGCGGTATTCCATTACTTGCAATACAAACATAAATGCCCATGTCCAGTCGGCTTATTTTGACAATTTCCAGAGTATAACCATCAGCTTCATAGGCTAAAATAATTATTCATCCTATTCATACTAGTAGGCTACATGTGTTGAAATGTGCATACAGTCCTGCCATAAGCAAAGTAAATAAAAACGTTTTGAAAAAGAAACTGCCATTGGATAGACATTGTGGTCTATCAATCTAGTCACCAACAAGTCTCTATGTTTTGCACCACGAGTGTAAAAAAAAAAATGGCACCAAAGCCGTTTGACCGGAGGAACAAAGTGAACCCATGCATCCTACCACCTCCTGCTCTTCAGCTGACAGATGGGTATGTTACATCACTTTAAGTAAAAAAAAAAACAAATATCGTCAATCTGTATAACTAGAGACAAAAATAAAATTCATAACCCCTTTAACACCTCCCCTATTTACAAGCAACTTTTTACTAGAAAGATAGGCAGGTTTACATCTCATTTGACGTGGAATCACCCAACGATATTCAACCCACATGGATGGGAGCACAAAGTGGAACCTTAGATCCTCAAACACTCCTTCTCGGCCCATGCAATACCGACTTTTTGCCAGAATGGACGGCCTATTGCTACTTTTTTCAAGATAAACACGAAAGAATTTCCAATGTAAACAATTGTAAAATTTTTGGGAGATACCTAGCTTTTACTATTTTTTCCTTCTCCCTTCTACTTCGTCTTTTAATTGAAAAAGTAGGAATTTTGCAAAATTATTTTATTCATAAAGATCAAAGATTTCAAATCTGTGTAATTTCATACACAAAATTAGCCCATGGACCCTAAAAGATAACTTCCCTCTCGTATGCGTTGTCGCTTTGTAGTTTTAAAAAAGTTTATTGGATTCCTTCACAAGCTTACTTCTGGGGACCTGTTTTCCCCCTCCTTTCTGTTTTTGTTTGTATTATATTCAATATAAAATGAATGATGATGATGATGACAGCAAATTTTTTCGGAAGATCCTTAGAAAGTTATTTGCCACTGATATTATCTTTGTTTATAAAAAAAAACTTTTTGCTAGATTAGGTACTGGTGCTTGTCAACGTTTGGGTCCCTACCACACTTTGATTAAATTGTATTGATTGTATTGTCTGTTTTGTATTGTTTTTCTTTCCTTTAGTGTTCTTTACTCCACTTAAATTGTTAAAACAAGTGGGTAATAAATAAACTATTAATTATAATTATTATTTACGTGAAATATGTGAGGAAGCTTACTGGCTACGGGACATGAGAATAATGATTGTAAGAGGCTTCTCTTCTCTTTTCGAAGTCTGATCCACTTGACATATATGAGGGAAGTAGTCTTTGGCCAAGGGAACAAAACGGATGGATTTTCAGAGGCATCCATCACTTCTTGGTGTCACCTACCTTCCAAACTAATGTGTCGGTGTTCAATTAAAATTTGGAGAATACTCACAGTTAATAATATGTTAAGCAAAAATTTTAGATTGTAGAGCATTACAGCCCAGGCACTAGTGGTGAGTCAATCGCGAAAATCAATCAACCGCGAAAAGTGAGTTGCAGGCAAGAAAAGTAAAGCGTATTCTTCTTTAGGGATGAAGGGCTTTAGTTCGTAATAATTAGTAAATCGTTATATGTGGTAATCAGTTGGTAACAAGCGTAATAAGCAATTTTAGAAGTAAAAACATAGACTTTTTTGGATGCCCAAGTAAGAAACGTTGGCTTTTATACCTGGTGCATAAAACTTTCAACATTCATTGGATGTTAGAAAATGGAAAACAAATTTGTATTCAAGAATAGTACTTATTTTGAGACCGTCTTTAAGGAAGGGTCGTTCCCATAAATTTTTTTAAGAAAATAAAATTGCCTCAGGTTCAAAGGACTAAAATATAGACTTTGGGACCACTTTTTATATGAATCTTTTTCATTCGAAGTATTTGACCATTTTAGACACTAAAACTGGCTTCAGAAAAAACTATAGAAAGATCGAAGCCGTACATTTTGATTGTCAAATCTGAACAATTCTCACAGATTTTCTACAAACCTTTCCTTAAAAGACTGTTTTCTAAATTGAATTGAATTGAATTTATTTATAACCCGTTATAATACACATGAAAAACGGAGTATAATGTGAATAAAAAAAAGAGGAAAAAGAAAAAGAAAATGACCTAAAAAACTAAACAAAAAACTTTACAACACTTCACCTTAGTTAAAAACACTTAAAACAAACAAAAGCAGAACATTCGTTGAATTAAAATAGCGCTCCATGGGTGCCGACCAATTCTACTATTATAAGCTTCTATGCTTTTTCTGATAGAAGCATTCGGGTCTATTATGCCTTATCTTTTAATGACCCAGGAGTTGCTTGACCATGGTGGAAGGGCAAGGAGGTATTTGGCATACCGGAAAGAGATTCGCCGAAGCTCCTTCGGCTCGGTTATCGCAAACGTACGCCAAAAAGGTCCAAGGTATAGGAAATTCGGGAGTGCGGAAACATTGTAAAGTTTCGCTAGCAGTTTGCGGTTGAGTCGAAGTTTGTTTGCTACCAAGAGCCTTCTAGTTGCTTTAAGAGTGTCACCGATAGCAAGCCCTAAATATTTAATTTGTGATTTTGGGGAAACTGGCGTGCCGTCGAGATTAATAGTAAATCCTGCTCGAGTTTCAACCTAGTTGAACAGAACCACGTCCGATTTTTCTCTATTGAATGTAAGGTTAATCTTAGCAAATTCTTTACTTAAAATAGCAAAATTTCTTTCGAACAACTATACTGTTCGACTGGGGTTAAAAATATCATCTGCATAAGCGATAAGTGACACATCAATCCCTTTTAAAATACAAGAAGGAACTGCGCTGGATTGAGCGTTCAGGATACAGTTATTAAAGGCAACCAGAGAGGTAAGGGCACCCTGTCTGACGCTTCGACGGACTGGAATAACGAAACGTGTTATGGTCCCATGAGGTAGCCTGATTACAACAGCAAGATAGTTATACATATCATACAAATCACTGTTTTAAAGGTCTGGTACGAAGGTCTGATACTGTTGATACAAAGGTCTGTTTTAAAGACCAGACATATGTCGCCCGTCAATTTACAGTTCTAATTTTTGATCAAATGAAAAAGATTCAAATGGATTCAAATCAGCACTGATGCATCGCAACTCTATTTCTACTCAGCCCTATATTTAGCTCAATTACCATTTAATTCAATATCCTCTAATTCAAACTCCTTTGTTCCGACCACATTCACCTGAACCCTGTTGAGTTCAATTCCATTCTACTCAACCCTCATTTTTTTTTAATAAAAATTGATATAATGTTTTTCTCAATTAAACTGACCCTATTAGACTCAACCCCATTCAACTTAATTCCATTTCGCTCAGCCCTGACACAAATCAACCCAACATACATCAACTCAATTCAATTCAAGCCTCATAATTCCGCTCAACCATTCTTGAGGCAAGTTAACTTCCATAGCAACCCTGATTAATTTATCACCTAACCCTAATAATTGAACAACCCTAAATAATTGAAGAACAATTTTTTATAAGTGATAAAAGTTCAACTTCAATACATTTTTCTCTATTCATTAGGTAACCATCGTGTAATAGTTTTTATTTATATTATTTTAAAATACTTCAGGATTTAAGTTCCAGGCCAATGGGGCACAGAAAGGTCTCTTTGAAGTATTTTCGGACCCACGAGAAAATCAGTCATCCTTGACTAATCAGGTTTAGATTCATACTTTTTTTCTTTTTTTTATCAAATATGGACTATTCACAGAAATCTAATGGAATATTAATGTGAGTTAAATGAGGTTGATTTTTCCAAGATTGAGTTAGAAGTTCAAAAGTCAGTGATTCGGCTAATATAAAAAAGAGTTCTAACAGATAGGGGCACCACGTGTGGTGGAAGGGGCACACCCCATAAATGTTTTCAGCAAGTCAGTAAAAAATTTGAGTCGGTTAAATAGCGGTGCTATTTTACCGTTTTATTTTTTATTTGGTGAATGTGGTGATGCAATTAAATGACGCAAAACCAATGAGAAAAGATGACCAAAAATAATTCTTATTTTTTCAAGTATTAATTTGAAAGAAATTTCCAGAAGATAAATTTTTTAAAGAAAACTTCAGAGCTGTATTAAACAAAAATGAGCCGAAATGAAGTCAAATAATCTTTCAAGCTTAAAAACTATCCGAAATCATCATCAATAAATAAATTAAACCCAAAACAAACAGAAATTACAATAAATGACCAAGTCAAACTCAAAACAAGCAGAAATTAACATGAGTAAGGCTGATACCCCCTCCCCTCCATGCCTTTTGAAGACCAGAACGTAATTTGCACTTTTCTTAAAATAAAATACATTTTAAATGTAATCACCTTTGTAACTTTGATAAATAAAAATTATTAATACTTTAAGGAATAAATATAAGCATATAGATATTAAACTTCCATTTTTGTTTTTTGTTTTTTTTTCCAGTAAAGTGCAAATTATATTCTGGTCTTCAGGAAGCATGGGGAGTGTTAGCACTGTTCATGTTAATTTCTGCTCGTTTTTTAGTTGACTCGGTTATTTCTTACAATTTCTGTTTGTTTTTTGTTTCATTTAACTACCAAATATAACATTAGGTCAACCCCCCCTCCAGATCCTGGGGCAAGTGTTGTAAGCTATGCCCCGGAGGGAAATAAGGTTTTTGAGGAAGGGGTGGCCGTATAAACTTGAGTGGAGTCTCATTTTATTGGAAATTGAAAGTTCTAGTTCCCTTTTTAAGAGTCAAAAGGGACCGACAGGCAACTAGCAGTAGTCAGGCCTTTTTGGATTCCACGCGGCCTTATCCCTCCAAATCGCAATCCCAGTACCTTTTGTAAAGTTTCCTCAGGATTTAGATGTTTGTTGCGTATTAGAGTGTATTTTCTTCAAGACTCAGGTGTTCGTTACACAATAGGGAGTGTTTTCATCATGATACAGATGTTTGTTACGGTAATTACTTAAAAAACCTACGGGGCCAGGAAAAACCCTGAGGCCTCGCCAATCAAATTACGAATATACTCGTTACTTCATAGTTTTTTTGGTGTTTTAAGGGACAGCGTACACGTGGATGTTAAGTAATGACGGCGTACATGTGGATGGTACGTAATGACGGCGCACATGTGGGTGCTACGGGTTATTCTCAAGGCTTTTATTTCTTAAGACTCTTTTTCCATCAAGGAGCTTTTATCCTTAAAAATTCCTTCTAAGATTTTTTTTTTAGGGTATTTTAACTTCAAAAAATTTTCTTCAGTATGTTTTTCCTCAGGGAACATATATTATTCATCATCAAAGGTTTGTGTCCACTTTAGGAATAGAAAGTAAGACCAAAGATTTCCCCCGATGGAACGGTGGCATAGTCACCTGGACCTATATGAAATTCATGCTGTTATGATTTGAAAACCACGCTCTAAAGGATATGATTCAATAAAACTATGGATTACATATTTCTTATCCTTTGAAATAGCACACACACAGGTAGAAAATCAATTACTGGAAATTACTTATATTTGACGTGCACCAGCTTGTTACAATGCTATTTATTTTCTAAAATGAACTAGAAAAAATTCAGTTTTGGTTATCAAATAACTATGTAAGACAAGAATTTTCTATTGCACATACAAGTGTTATTAATAAACAGATTTACAAACAGAATTGAAAGACTTTTTTGAAATTGAAACACAGTTGGAATCAAAATTATACAGGTAGGAAAGCATCTTTTTCACTATAAAGTCATTGAATTGGGAATCCTCAACAAGAACGCTAAGAAATTCGTCATGAGAATATCCGCAACATCAAAAATACAATATTGCACGAAAACCATTGCTTATAATGAATAAATTTTGTACTCGCTTTCCAATTTGGTCTAAGAGCCTTTGTAATATGGCGAGAAGCAATAAACCATAAAATTCACTCAACATTTTGTTGAATAAACCTTTTTCTTATTCTCTTCAGCCAGTGGTTTCAGATATTTTCCCCTTTGAAATTCAAAACTTATAAAATATGCAAATATTGCGTTCTAAAAACACAGCAGCCCCCTCCTTGCCTTTTGATATGTCTCAAAAGTTTTAAAATCACTCCTTACCCTTGGCAAAACATTTAATCTATTACAATATGTTCCGTCTTTAATTTATATTTCCTTATTGTTTATAAAGGACATAAAATTTAAAACATTTCTTGAATGAGCTTCCCATTATTTACATATATTTTGTAAAAATTGGCGGCTCCGTGACATTTCTGTTGGATATATCCTCATTCTTAAGGCATTTTCAAATACTTACATGATGAAAAATATAATTTAAATCTATTGATTCGTTTTTTCGTAAGCCACCCCAAACTTAATGCCCCCATGGCAATTGACGCAACCGTGGCAAACTATGGCTGGCAAACGGTACCCTCTGGGACAAACTATCCTTCCTAAGGCATTTTAGAGTTCCAGAATAAACATTGTACTTTAAATCCATTGATTCGTGTTTATAAAGAATTGTAAGTAACAAGCAGTGTGTATCAATAGTAACCGAAACTTCAAGAAACTGAGTCTTCATAAATGTACTTTATAAAGTATACTTTATATTAAATTTTATTTAAAATATACTTTAAATCCATTGATTCGTGTTTTCGCAAGCCGACCCAACTTGATGCCCCCATGGTGATTGATGCCACCGTGGAGACATTTTCTGATAAAAATTACGCTATAAATCTATTTGTTCTTTTTTTCACGAGGGACCCCCAACATGATGCTCCCACGACAATTGCCAACCTGTACCCCTCTTTTGACTGGCCCGTGTTACTCTTCTAATGCGCATTATCACATCTAAGGCATTCTCAGCTATTCCATGATAAAAATAGAAGGTGGAATCACTTTTTGTCTTTTCTCATTCTCTTGTCTCGACCAGGGATGTTCAAACTTTTTCCTGATATCTGATTCCTCAATATCTGAAAAAAATGTCTTAGAAATCATGAGGTGTGCCAGAAGTTGTCATGTGCCGGCCATAGTGTGCCACGGTGGCTTGAATTGCCATGGGAGGCATCATGCTGGGGGTGGGTTGTGAAAACACGAACCGATGGATTTAAAGCATATTTTTATCACGAAAATATCTAAGAATGCCTTAGAAATGATAGTTTCTACCCGAAGGTATTTTGTGGAAGCCATAGAGTGCCAAAATGGTGTGAACATCCATGGGGGCGTGACGATGGGAGTGGCTTGCAAAACACGAGTAAATGGATTTAAAGCATATTTTTGTCACGAAAATATCAGAGAATGCCTTAGGAATTATAATATATACCACAGGAATGTCAAGGGTAGCCAATTTTTACAAGACCAGTGGAAATAAGGGGAAGGCTAACTCAAAAAAGTTTTCAATTCCATTTCCTTTTTAAACAATCTATAAATATAAAAATAAGTTGTCTGTGTGTTATGTCTGTTACGCTTTGTCTGTTATGCCAGATTATATCTTCTATATATATAAAAGAAAACAAACTAAAATGTAAAACCTGGAAATTGCATAAATATTTCGAAATATTTTGACAATAGATTAAAGTAATTCGAAAAAAGAAAAATGGTAAAAAACTAGAAAAAAAACTAAAAAGAAAAAACTAAAAAAATATAAAATTAAAAGACAAAAAACGTAAAAAATAAAAAGGATAAAAAACTAAAAAGAAAAAAACTAAAAAAAGCTAAAAAACTAAAAAAAAAAAAGAAATAACTAAAAAAAACTGGGAATTGCACAAATATTTCAATATATTTTGACAATAGATTAAAGTAATTCGAAAACCTTAAAACAGATACCCCAAATCTTAAGGTTTAATATAAATTGTTGGAGCTTTAGCATGCTTGGCACGTAAAGATTTTTCCAAGTGTCAATGTTAGAATGAACATTGACAAATTGAAGAAAACAAATCAATAAAAAGAAGAAACAAAAAAAACGAAAAAACTAAAAAAGAAAAAAAAAACTAAAGAAGAAACTGTATCTATATATATAAAAATAAGTTGTATATATGCATGTTTGTTTGTTTGTGGATTTGCATTTGACGTCATTATAAGTATATAAGGCTTTGTATATGACGTCATTATAAGATGACACTACAGACCGGGACACCGGGACACAAATGACGACCAGGACACAGGGAATATAAATAACGACCGGGACACTCAAAGAGAAGTTACAGACCGGGACACAAATGATGACCGGGACACCGGGACAGAAGGAATATAAATGACGACCGGGACACTCAAAGAGAGATTACAGACTGGGATACCGGGACACAAATGACGACCGGGACACAGGGAATATAAATGACGACTAGGACACAGAGACACAACTACAACGGGGACACCAGGGACACAGGGGGATATATAAATGACGACGGAGACACAGGGAATGTTCGATTAGCAATCACCATCAACAAAGCTCAAGGGCAATCGTTAGAAAAATGAGGTATAGATCTGAATACGGATTGTTTTCCCATGGACGATTATTATGTTGCATGTTCAAGAGTTGGTAAACCTTACAATCTATTTATATGGACAGACAATGGGACATTAAAGGATGTTGTATATTTGCATGTTTTACGTAGTTAAATATATATATATATATATATATATATATATATATATATATATATATATATATATATGTATATATATATATATATATATATATATATATATATATATATATATATATATATATATATATATATATATATATATATATATATATATATATATATATATATATCTACTAGCTGTTGGGGTGGCGCTTCGCGCCACCCCAACACCTAGTTGGTGGGGGCGCTTCGCGCCCCCCCCCCCAAGCCCCCCCGCGCGCGTAAGTCGTTACGCGCCATATTAGTTACGCGCCATTGTAGTTGTGTCCCTATGTCCCACCTGTGAATATAGATATATATATATATATATATATATATATATATATATATATATATATATATATATATATATATATATATATATATATATATATATATATATATATATATATATATATATATATATATATATATATGTTTTTAACTACGTAAAACTTGCGAATATACAACATTCTTTGCTGTCCCATTGTCTGTGCATATAAATAGATTGTCAGGTTTACCGACTCTTGAACATGCAACATATAATGGTCCATGGGAAAACAATCCGTATTCAGATCTATACCTCATGATTCTAATGATTGCCCTTGAGCTTTGTTGATGGTGATTGCTAATCGACCATTCCCTGAGTCGCCATCGTCATTTATATATCCCCCTGTGCACCCCGGCGTCCCCTTTGTAGTTATGTCCCTGTGTCCCGGTCGTCATTTATATTCCCTGTGTCCCGGTCGTCATTTGTATCCCGGTGTCCCGGTCTGTATATACATTCGTTTTTTAGTTTTGTTTTTCTCCTTTATTTTTTTCCTTTTTTCTTTTTTTTCTTTTTTAGTTTATTTAGATTTTTAGATTTTTTAGTTTTTTTATTAGTTTTTAGTTTTTTTGTAGTTTTTACCATTTTTTTAGTTTTTTTAGTTTTTTTTTTTACTTATGTCCTGGTCGTCATTTATACTCCCTGTGTCCCGGTCGTCATTTGTGTCTCGGTGCTTTGTTGATTGCTAATTTATATTATATTTATATTTATATTTTTTATATTTATTAATATTTTTTTAGTTTTCTTTTTCTCTTATTTTTCAGTTTTTTCCTTTTTTTTAGTTTTTTCTTTTTTAGTTTTTAGTTTTTTTTTGTTTTTTACCTTTTTTTAGTTTTTTTAGTTTTTTTAGTTTTTTAGCATTTTTAGTTTTTTTTTATTAGTTTTTAGTTTTTTTTTAGTTTTTGCCTTTTTTTAGTTTTTTCAGTTTTTTTTAGTTTTTAGTTTTTTACCTTTTTTTAGTTTTTTTTTAGTTTTTTAGCTTTTTTAGTTTTTTTTCTTCTTTTGTATTAGTGTGAAATAATTCAGACGTCATATGCGGACAAACACGACGTCACTCGACAGACAGACAGACAGACATAACCCACAAACAAGTTATTTTTATATATATTTATTAATATTTTTTTAGTTTTCTTTTTCTCTTTTATTTTTCAGTTTTTTCCTTTTTTTTAGTTTTTTTTCTTTTTTAGTTTTTAGTTTTTTTTAGTTTTTTACCTTTTTTTAGTTTTTTTAGTTTTTTTTTTTTTTTTTAGTTTTTTAGCTTTTTTAGTTTTTTTATTAGTTTTTATTTTTTTTGTAGTTTTTGCCTTTTTTTATTTTTTTCAATTTTTTTTAGTTATTAGATTTTTACCTTTTTTTAGTTTTTTTTAGTTTTTTAGCTTTTTTAGTTTTTTTTTCTTTTTAGTTTTTTTTGTAGTTTTTACCTTTTTTAGTTTTTTTCTTCTTTTGTATTAGTGTGAAATAATTCAGACGTCATATGCGGACAAACATGACGTCACCTGATCCATCCACAGATCCACACACAGACAACTTATTTTTATATATATAGATATATATAAAAATAAGTTTTCTGTGGATCTGTGGATCTGTGGATCAGGTGACGATCCACAAAAAAAAGGTAAAAAACTAAAAACTAAAAAAAAAACTGAAAAAACTAAAAAAAGGCAAAAACTACAAAAAAACTAAAAACTAATAAAAAAAATAAAAAAGCTAAAAAACTAAAAAAACTAAAAAAACTAAAAAACTAAAAAAACTAAAAACTAAAAAAAAAACTTAAAAAAAGGAAAAAACTGAAAAATAGAAGAGAAAAAGAAAACTAATAAAATTAAGAATAAAATAAAAAAAAATAAAAAAGATAAAAACTAAAAAAAAAAGTAAAAAGAAAAAACGAAAAAAACTAAAAAAGCTAAAAAAAAGGTAAAAACCAATAAAAAACTAAAAAGAAAAAACGGAAACAAAAACTAAAAAAACTAAAAACTAAAAAAAAAACTTAAAATGGATCTGTGGATCTGTGGATCTGTGGATCAGGTGACGATCCACAAAAAAGGTAAAAAACTAAAAACTAAAAAAAAAACTGAAAAAACTAAAAAAAGGCAAAAACTACAAAAAAACTAAAAACTAATAAAAAAAATAAAAAAGCTAAAAAACTAAAAAAACTAAAAAAACTAAAAAACTAAAAAAACTAAAAACTAAAAAAAAACTTAAAAAAAGGAAAAAACTGAAAAATAGAAGAGAAAAAGAAAACTAATAAAATTAAGAATAAAATAAAAAAAAATAAAAAAGATAAAAACTAAAAAAAAAAGTAAAAAGAAAAAACGAAAAAACTAAAAAAGCTAAAAAAAGGGTAAAAACCAATAAAAAACTAAAAAGAAAAAAAGGAAAAAAAACAAAAAAAAACTAAAAACTAAAAAAAAACTTAAAAAAAAGGAAAAAACTGAAAAATAGAAGAGAAAAAGAAAACTAATAAAATTAAGAATAAAAATAAAAAAAAATAAAAAAGATAAAAACTAAAAAAAAAAGTAAAAAGAAAAAACGAAAAAAACTAAAAAAGCTAAAAAAAAAAGGTAAAAACCAATAAAAAACTAAAAAGAAAAAAAGGAAAAAAACTAAAAAAAATTTTCATCTAAAAAACTAAAAAAAACTAAAAAAGGTAAAAACTAAAAGAACTAAAAAAGAAAAAAAACTAAAAAAAGGAAAAAAACTGAAAAATAAAGGAGAAAAAGAAAACTAAAAAAATATAAATAAAAATAAAAAAACTAAAAAGATAAAAACTTCAAAAAAAACTAAAAAGAAAAAAGAAAAAAACTAAAAAACCTAAAAAAAGGTCAAAACCAATAAAAAAAAAACTAAAAGGGGAACACTGGGACACAAATGACGACCGGAATACTGGGAATATAAATGACGACCGGGACACAGGGAATGTTCAATTAGCAATCACCATCAACAAATCTCAAGGGCAATCATTAGAATCATGAGGTATAGATCTGAATATGGATTGTTTTTCCCATGGACAATTATATGTTGCATGTCCAAGAGTCGGTAAACCTGACAATCTAAATAAATGACGACACTCAAAGAGAAAGCGACCGGGACAAAAGGAATGTTCGATTAGCAATCAACAAAGCACCGGGACACAGGGAGTATAAATGACGACGACCGGGACACGGGGACATAACTACAAAGGGGACGCCGGGGTGCACAGGGGGATATATAAATGACGATGGCGACTCAGGGAATGGTCGATTAGCAATCACCATCAACAAAGCTCAAGGGCAATCATTAGAATCATGAGGTATAGATCTGAATACGGATTGTTTTCCCATGGACCATTATATGTTGCATGTTCAAGAGTCGGTAAACCTGACAATCTATTTATATGCACAGACAATGGGACAGCAAAGAATGTTGTATATTCGCAAGTTTTACGTAGTTAAAAACATATATATATATATATATATATATATATATATATATATATATATATATATATATATATATATATATATATATATATATATATATATATATATATATATATCTATATATATAAAAATAAGTTGTCTGTCTGTCTGTGGATGGATCAGGTGACGTCACCTGAAAAAACTGGATCAGGTGACGTCAAAACTGAAAAAACTAAAAAAAGGCAAAAACTACAAAAAAAACTAAAAACTAATAAAAAAAATAAAAAAGCTAAAAAACTAAAAAAACTAAAAAAAGGCAAAAACTACAAAAAAACTAAAAACTAACAAAAAAGCTAAAAAACTAAAAAAACTAAAAAAAGGCAAAAACTACAAAAAAAAACTAAAAACTAATAAAAAAAATAAAAAAGCTAAAAAACTAAAAAAACTAAAAAAACTAAAAACAGGTAAAAAACTAAAAAAACTAAAAACTAAAAAAAAACTAAAAAAAAAGGAAAAAACTGAAAAATAAGCTAAAATAAAGGTAAAAACCAATAAAAAACTAAAAAAAAAACTGAAAACAACTAAAAAAAGGCAAAAACTACAAAAAAAAACTAAAAACTAATAAAAAAAGTAAAAAAGCTAAAAAACTAAAAAAACTAAAAAAACTAAAAAAAGGTAAAAAACTAAAAAAAATAAAAAATAAAAAAAAACTAAAAAAAAGGAAAAAACTGAAAAATAAGCTAAAATAAAGGTAAAAACCAATAAAAAACTAAAAAGAAAAAAAGGAAAAAACTAAAAAAAATTTTCATCTAAAAAACTAAAAAAAACTAAAAAAGGTAAAAACTAAAAGAACTAAAAAAGAAAAAAATAAATGACGACACTCAAAGAGAAAGCGACCAGGACAAAAGGAATGTTCGATTAGCAATCAACAAAGCACCGGGACACAGGGAGTATAAATGACGACCAGGACATAAGTAAAAAAAAAAATTAACAAAACTAAAAAGAAGGTAAAAACTACAAAAAAACTAAAAAGAAAAAAAAACTAAAAACTAATAAAAAAACTAAAAAATCTAAAAATCTAAATAAACTAAAAAAGAAAAAAAAAGGAAAAAAATAAAGGAGAAAAACAAAACTAAAAAACGAATGTATATACAGACCGGTACACCGGGATACAAATGACGACCGGGACACAGGGAATATAAATGACGACCGGGACACAGGGACACAACTACAACGGGGACACCGGGGGAAACAGGGGGATATAAATGACGACCGGGACAAAAAAACTAAAAAGAAAAAAAAACTAAAAACTAATAAAAAAACTAAAAAATCTAAAAATCTAAATAAGCTAAAAAAGAAAAAAAAAGGAAAAAAATAAAGGAGAAAAACAAAACTAAAAAACGAATGTATATACAGACCGGGACACCGGGATACAAATGACGACCGGGACACAGGGAATATAAATGACGACCGGGACACAGGGACACAACTACAACGGGGACACCGGGGGAAACAGGGGGATATAAATGACGACCGGGACACCGGGACAGGGAATGGTCGATTAGCAATCACCATCAACAAAGCTCAAGGGCAATCATTAGAATCATGAGGTATAGATCTGAATACAGATTGTTTTCCCATGGACCATTATATGTTGCATGTTCAAGAGTCGGTAAACCTGACAATCTATTTATATGCAAAGACAATGGGACAGCAAAGAATGTTGTAGATTCGCAAGTTTTACGTAGTTAAAACCATATATATATATATATATATATATATATATATATATATATATATATATATATATATATATATATATATATATATATATATATATATATATATATATATATATATATATATATATATATATATATATATATATATATATATATATATATATATATATCTATCTATATTCACAGGTGGGACATAGGGACACAACTACAATGGCGCGTAGCTATTATGGCGCGTAACGACTTACGCGCGCGGGGGGGCTTGGGGGGGGGCGCGAAGCGCCCCCACAAACTAGGTGTTAGGGCCAACAGCTAGTATATATATATATATATATATATATATATATATATATATATATCTATATTCACAGGTGGGACATAGGGACACAACTACAATGGCGCGTAACTAATATGGCGCGTAACGACTTACGCGCGCGGGGGGGCGCGAAGCGCCCCCACCAACTAGGTGTTGGGGTGGCGCGAAGCGCCACCCCAACAGCTAGTATGTATATATATATTTATATATATATATATATATATATATATATATATATATATATATATATATATATATATATATATATATTCACAGGTGGGACACAGGGACACAACTACAATGGCGCGTAACTAATATGGTGTGTAACGACTTACGCGCGCGGGGTAAATTTCTCAGTATTTATGTGGACAATCCCCAATTGAATGACTTTGTAGTGGAAAATAAACCTTTCATATGTGCATAATATTGATTCAAGTACCCTACGAATAAAGATTTTTAATAACTTTCGTAAATTTGTTTATTAATAAAACTTGTATGTACAATAAGAAGGCCATGTCTTACAAAGCCATTTGAGAGTCAACAAAGAGTGTTTTATAGCTCACATTAGAAAATTAATAACATTGTAAGAAGCAGGATTATATCAACTGTAAGCAGTTTCAATTTTTCAATTTCCTCCCTGTATGTGAGTTATTTACAAGGATAAGAAATACACAATCCATAGCTTTGTTTAACCATTTCCACTAGAAAGTATTTCCTGAATCGTAACATCTATTGTATATTTGTCCAGAAAAAAGATAGAAATCTTAGATTACAGATTATACGTTTCCCTGAGGAAAAAATCTTGAAAAAAATTCCTCGAAGAAAATACCTCTTAAAACAAAATATCTCGAAGAAAATGAAATATCGAAGAAAAATATCCTGAAAAAAAAACGAATCTTGAAGAAAAAACTTCCTGAGGAAAAGAAACATATCTCTCAAAGTATTGCGTAAGCCAACGTGTGCGTCGTCAATACGTAACTTCCGTGTGCACCGTCATTACGCGTGACCTACACGTGAGTTCCATTCTTTAAAAAACTAAAGAAAATAATATGATGCAATGTCTATGTTCGCATCTTGATTGACTGGCCCTGAGGGTTTGTCCTGCCCCTCGTAGGTTTTTAAGAAATTAACAGAACAAACACCTGAATCTTGAAGAAAACACTCCCTATTACACAACAAAGACCTGCATCATGAAGTAACTTTTAATGAAAAGTGCTGGGATCAGAATTCGAAGGGTTAGGGCCCCCGTGGAATCCCAAGAGACTTCACTGCTACTAGCCCCTTTCATAACCTTTTTCCCCAAATGCATTTTGTTCAAAATAGAACAAAGATCATATAACAAGAATTCGGGGGTTGACAACACCCTTCCCCTATCTTGGGAACGAGTGTTATGGCTTATACCCCGGGGGCTTATACAGTTCTATAGTCGTACAGCCTTTGAAAAGAGCTCATTTGATTAAAAATTGAAACTTTTGGTTCTATTTTAAGAGTAAAAAATGATCATTAGGTAAGTATCTCCCCCCTCACGACTTTTTTCCTAAATGAATTGGGTCAAAATTTAAGATGTTTATTTTGCTGAAAATAGTCCTCATATCATTCAACAATGTCTCTACGGTTGATGTAACCCCGCAAAAGCCTGGGGTCAAAGGATAAAAGCTATTCCCCAGGCATATTATAAGTTTTTATGGACGGGGATGGTTGTATAAGCTTTGAAGGAGGCTAATTTGATTGAAAATTGAAATTTCTAGCTCCCTATTTTAAAAACCGAAAGTGACTAGAGGGCAACTCCCCCAGGCCCTCTTTTCCCAAAATGTATCTTATAGAAAGTTTGAGATATCCTTTGGGATCAAAATAGTTCAAAAATGATGTAACAATGCCTTTGGGGTTGACACAAACCCTAGAACCCTGAGGCAGGGGTTGTAAGTTATGCCCCAGGTGCATAGAAGGTTTTTTCTGGAGAAATCGGACGCATAAAACTTGGAAAAGGCCCATTTGATTAGAAATTGGAAGTTAAATTTCATTTTTAAATCGCCAAAAGTAATTGGGAGGTAAATAGCTCCTCCATGCCCTCTTTTCCCCAAATGCATCCGATCTTTTTTTTGAGCTAGCCATTTTACTCAAAATAGTTGAAGATCATAAAATAATGCCTTCACGGTTGACACAATTATCAAAGCCCGGGCTAGGGTTGTAAGCTATGCCTCAGGGGCACATCAGATTTTTATGGAAGTGGTGCTCGTATAAACTTTGAAGGAAGCCCTTTTCCCCCAAATTTATAGATCAAGATTTTGAGATAGCCATTTTGTTAAAAATAGTCCAAATTTCCAATTATTTATGGTTACGGTTTTGAAATATCTCCCCTCCAGGGTGAGGGGTATGTATGACTTTAACCCGGAAACTATAAAAAATGCACAGAAAGTACTTTTTGACTCCACTATTTTGTGGACCGTAAATCCTACTTTAAATAGTTGATATCATACTTGAGTGAGTTCTGTTTAAGGTCATGCGACCACCATCCTCCCTCTTCCAGGTTACTCGTGGCTGGGGTGAGCCCATCGCATGGCAATTTAACGTAACGTCATGGCCTTCTTTTACAATGGTATCTGAGCTGCTCAAAGAGTCATCAATTGACGGAGGGACTGTAAGAAGAAAATAAATATTTTCTACTATATTTACGCCTTAAAAAACGGTATAAATTGATTAACATCCTTACTGGAACAAATGTCATGCCGGCTAAGCCTACAAATTGTAACAACACAAATACAGTATAAATTCAAGCACTATAAATGTGAATATATAAGCGAAATAATCTGCAACAGAGCAAGAAAAAAATAAAACACGACACAGCACCATATAATACGTTATAAAGTACAAAATCAAACATTTACAATATATTCTATATTGAGCTTGACAAGCATGTCCGTAGGGTTTTCTGCCTATCCCATGGTACTTAGTGGTGGGTCCCTCATGGAATCCTCATGGTCCTCATGGTTCTCATGGAGACGTGGACAGCAGAGTGTTACACTGTGAATGTTATATCGTGAATGATACTGCACACAAATAACAAAAGTTAATAGCAATGATGAGGTTAATGAGCACTTAGATCGTCTCTTGCTAGCACTTGATTCTGTGATCTTGGATTTGTCTCAGGATGAGGAGTTGGTTGAAGCACCCCGTACCAAATTGGTCTTGGTCTACTGTCACGGACAATGCAGAACTTCTTTACCAGTAAAGTTGTGATTTTCTTTTCACATCTGAATCAGTTAGGCAGATTCCTCTATAATTTTCGCATTCCACATCGCCACCTTTTTTAAATATCGTAATAGTAATAGACAGCTCATATTCCTTGTCCCAGATATCGCACATAGTGAGATCTAAAACTTCTGCACTACAGAAAAGGAAAGAGATCTGTAGATTTCAGCTGGTAATTAGTCTAAACATTCTAACCTATTATTCTTAAGGTATGACTATGTATGACTCCACTACCCTCAAGAGCTTTCGAAGGATCTATACTTATTCCGTCGCAGATATTTAAAGAACTGGGTTGATCCGACGGAGGAATTTGAAATGGCAATAGTGCAGGAGACTCCTCATGCTCCACTTAAGTGGTCTGAGGACTTAGCAAGTAATTGAATGGAGATTCCTTCTACTCAATCCTAGCTATGTTATCAGAGATAACTTTACGTCAAATTCTTTTAGTGCTCGGTACTGTGCCTGCTTTTTCCTGTGGCTACTCTAAGTAGGCTAGCTGGTACATCTTACGACGATCGTACCTCACGACAGCCTTCGCCATATTTGTTGTCACTTGATCCTAGAATATTCGTTGGTACATTTTTGCCGAAGTCTGACACATTTTACAGATTTCTTTAAAAGCTGGCGATACCTTATCAATCACAGAGCTGTTTCTGGTGCTAAAGACGATCATTCTTTAAAAAAATTTTCTTTGTCTGAAAGCTTCTTTAACTGTAGAGTGAAGAGTTTCTGTGAAGCAGCTAAGGCAGAAAAACAATTTTTAGGCCAATAATTTGGCAACATCCTTCAATATGATTCTTTAAATTTTGACCCAGGAAGGGATCTTATGAAAAGTCCTTAGAAAATTGAGACAAATAAACCAAAATTGTAGATGAGGTCTTATCTACACTGTACCCCCTAGAAAAGGAGGCTAAAACTTTATTATAAGAACAGGATCCGGCATATTCCCTCGAAAACCACACTGAAAATTCCCCCTGGGGAAAAGTTTGCCCCGGAAAATTTTCCCCGAATATAGAACTGATCATGCAAAGGAAAATTAATCAAATAAAAATAATGAAGAAAAGAGAGTAAAGGTACGTCAGCTGTCAAGAAGGGATCGGCGGACTATTGTTTAGGTGGGGCGGCACAAGATATCTAAAATAGCCCATTTCAATATCAAAATTATTAAAATCTCAATGAGCCTCCAGAAAATATAGGAAGGGCTATCAAAGGGGGAATGTAGCATTTAATTTTTCATTTCCCTTCATTTAGACAAAGCCTGAATAATGGTGCTGCCGGCTAAAACTTCCCTTTTTATTACAAAAAGATGTTTCAGATTTTCATTTTAAAGTTTCAGTTAACGAAACTAATTTTTTTCACATTTAAAGAAATTATATACAATAATGTGAAAGTGCTCATCGGCTATTGTGAAGGAGGAGTGGTCAATCATTTTTTAGGTAGGGGATGTCTAAAAGAGTGCATTGTATTGCCAAAACATCCTAACTTTTGCCAAATCTCCAGAAAATATGGAAAGAGTACTAAGGAAAGTGGCATGAAGTAGAAATAGATATCTTATCCCCTTTCATTTTCAGAAATATTTTTGGTCTACGCCTTTGTCACTCCTTCTGGCGGAGGGGTGAGTAGAATTGTTCCTCTTATTATGACAATTTTTTCTATGTAGCGTTGGAAATTATATTCACAGGTCTGCTGGGACAGAGGCGAAAAAAGCAATTATGAGCCTCATCAGGAATCTACTAAGAGGGCATGTAGAAAGGGCTATCTGGACATTTGTTTGTCAGCAGTTTCAAATGGTAACATTTCTTTTTTCTATTTATATGCAATGTTTCAATCTTGTAATAGCAAGTTTTGTGAAAGCCCAAATAAGATTCAGCGTAACAAGTTGAGGCAGCCTACCTCATACACGGGTATAATTTTTGTTCATTTTTTAATACCACTCCTTACTTTCATCTGAAAAGGCTTGTTTTTTTTAATTTACCTTAGAAGATTTTTTATGTTTTATTTCTTTTAATTCTTTCTGTTTATGATGTTGTAGGCTGGGGATGGAATGATCATAACTGGACAAGAAAAGGTTAAAGAAAGTGATTTGCTTGCTTATTTGAAATAAGGACTTCTATTGATCTTAAATTTTCTTGATTCTGGATTGGAGTTCGACACCATGTTATTGAGATTGAATTATAAAAACAAACAGGTCAAAAAAGAACCTCTTAAAAGTACTTCGGACCTTATTTGTAAAAGGGAATTTCGTTCATTTTATATTTACTTGGTTGTACAAGTTTAACTTAGTGTTTGCGACTAAGATATTGACTGTATTAAAAAAAAACTTAAAAAAAAAGCTGAAAGGTTCTTCAAACGGGAAAATCTTTTGATATAAAAGCTATAATATAGACCACAAGAAGTGTACATGGAAACTGCATTGAAACTGGCTATGATAGTATCATCTGCTGTACTCCAAATTTAACTTTCCAAGATAGATAAACATAGTTTTTTATGTAGGGTTTTAGAGTCAAAAGTAATATGATGGCGACTAGCTTCCCTCCCTCCCAACCTTCTTTTCCCCAAATGCGCCCAATCGAATTTTTCATATAGCCATTTTGTTCAAAATAGATCAGAGATAATGTAACAGAGATTCGAGGGATAAGACAGCCCCCCTCAGAATATGGGGCTTATTTGATTGTAAATCAGAATTTCTAGTGCCTATCTCAAGAGTCAGATGGCAATTTTGTCAAAATAGTTTAAAGATCAAATAACAACAACTCCAGGTTTTTTGTTCAAAATAGTACAAAATTCAAATCACTCTAAATTAGGGAACGAGAAATCCTTTATAGGACCTGCGACAAGTATTGTCGCGGGTCCCCTCCCTCCCAACCTTCTTTTCCCCAAATGCGCCCAATCGAATTTTTCATATAGCCATTTTGTTCAAAATAGATCAGAGATAATGTAACAGAGATTCGAGGGATAAGACAGCCGCCCCCAAAGAATATGGGCAAGTGTTGTACCCAAGGAGCATACAATGTTTTTTATGTAAGGGATGGTTGCATAAACTTCAGAGAGGGCTTATTTGATTTTAAATCAGAATTTCTAGTGCCTATCTCAAGAGTCAGATGGCAATTTTGTCAAAATAGATTAAAGATCAAATAACAACAACTCCGGGTTTTTTGTTCAAAATAGTACAAAATTCAAATCACTCTAAACTAGGGAACGAGAAATCCTTTATAGGACCCGCGACAAGTATTGTAACTTATGTAAGTTGTAAGTTCTTCAGAATTGAAAGTGACAAAAAGTAACTAGCCCTCTTCCCCCTTGTGCCTTTTTTATGCAAATAGATCTTATCAAAAATTGTAAATAGCCATTTCGTTCAAAGTATTCCAAAATTAAAATTACTGTAACTTAGGGGTTATGAAATATTCCCTAGCCCACGGGGAAACGATTGTAACTTATGTAAGTTGCCCGTTATTAGAATATAAGATTCTGTGGAAGGTGTGTTCGTATCAACTTTGGAGGGGGCTCATTCGATCGAAAGTTGAAACTTCTAGCTCTTTTTTCAGGGTCAAAAGTGATCACTGGCCAACTCGCCCACGCCTCATTTTCCCAAAGGGCATCCGGTCAAAATTTGGAGATAGTGATTTTGTTCAAAATAGTTTAAAGCTTAAATAACTATGCTTTCAGGGTTGACCCCCCCCCCAGCCCCAAGGAAATAGAGGTGAGCTACGGAACTTAATTATTGTTACTTTGATAGTTTGTTTACTTTGATACTTGGATTTAGTGTTTTACGTGGTTACTTTGATTTACGGTGCGAGGGCAGTAAGTTGTGCAAGTTGCTTATCACTATTTTGATACTTTGCTTGCTTTAATACCTTGTTACTTTTGATACTTGTTACTTCGATCCTTTCTCTACTTTCATACTTTGGTTCTTTGATATTGTTACTTTGATACTAGTTTTGATACTTTAATGTAAGTTTGATGCTGAAAAAAAAAATCTTATTTCGAAATAAGCAGTTTTTTAAAAACTTGGAACTTCTTGCAATCAAAAAACGAACAAAATTAAGCAAAAAAAAACTTTCCAAAAGTTTTTCTCCAATTCTTTCCGAAAGAACTAAGTTGTGCTTCTAATGAATGGTGTCTTCACTACCAACAAGAGTACGGCTACTGCCCGTTTCCCAAACGGTAAAAGACTCATTCTCTTACTTAAATAACCAATTCTCTTAATTAGAATTATCACTCTCGTGCTTAAGTGGCTACAAAGTTCTTACCTTTTTTATTAAAATAATAGAGAGAAAACAATTCAAGGCAAGTGAGAATCAAACAGTTCATGGTAACAAACTGTAGTAAGGGGCGACCCGGCTCAATAGTAACCGAAACTCTACAAAATGGAATTTTGATACCAATATTCACATCAAAAGAATTGTATTTTTATGCTGATTTTAATCACAAAAGTTTCATCAAGTTTAGTCTTACCCATCAGAAGTTACAAGCCTCACCTCATTGAAATCACACCATCAGATTCAGCGTATCAGAGAACCCTTTTATAAAAGTTTCAAGGTCCTTTCTACAAAAATGTGGAATTTTCTATTTTTTGCCAGAAGACAGATCACGAATGCGTGTTTATTTGTTTGTTGTTTTTTTGCTTTTTGTGCGGTAAAGCTCTGATTACATAAATCTTTGGCCATCATTTGTATATTTTAATCGTACGCCTAAGATTTCAACGTATGTGGCGCAGTTGCCCGGTGATATTGGACAAGCTTATACAGAAAAAATTGATTTTTGTAAGGCGCTTGGTCATCTTGTTTGTGCGTGATGAAAGCAGAAATCATTCATGCTGCTCTTCACGTGAAACAAAGCCGTCTTAGTCGTCTTCGGTTGATATTAATTTCAAATAGCTCAAATGGTTTTCGATGGCTACTATTGAAATTTCGACGCATTAATATTAAATTTTATTTTACATGATTTATGCCACTTCAATACCATTTCAACGCGCATTCAAAATATCCAACCTCTGTTGTCAAGTAAATCACGTGTTACTTCCAGTGACAAAACACAGGAAGTTCCCAATGTGATTACAACTTCACAGAAAGACTAATATCCAGCATCACTATTATTTCGATTTGTGCTCTGGCCGTGTTGCTTCCCAGCATAAATTACTCTTGATATATCCGTTAACTGTCCCCGTTTATAGATCGTAGAGCTCTTGCACCAAGGCTTAGTGAATGAGAAGTGAGAGGAACTGTTCACAACATGGTGTTTGCCATTGTTTGTCGGAATATTCTCAAGAATCAGAGTAGATACTAGTTGTAGCAAATCTAAAACAGCAAAGAGAGAAAGTGGGTGAGAGAGAGAGAGAGAGAGAACTAACGAAAACGATAAGCAGGTTGAAGGCAAAAACTTCTAAAGACATAATTCAAGATTTGTTAAAAAGAGACAGGTTTTTTTTAAGTTGTTGCTCATATTACTAAAACCCAATTTACATTTTTTAAATGATTTGCAATATTGCACGATACACGACGTTCGAGTAATTGTATTTTTGTCTTCTTTCTATGAGTTATCATATTCAGTTATGTCGTCCAATGCTTATAGTTGTTCGACTCTTATTTGACAATAACATTCTTTTTCTAATAAATGGGACGATGTGTGAAGTTAAAAAAAAAAGGTTCTTATAATCCGAAGATAAAAGCTAGATAAGCAGTGCAATCCTGTCCTTTTTATGGGGTTGCCAAGCTCAGGCAGTAATTTTTCTGTATTTTTGCGACCTATGCGGGTGCCCTTCGGGCACCCGCACACTAAAATTTAATCAAGACAAATTGTATATAGTGTTGTAGTCTTTTATTCGTTACAAGGGTATCTCGTGGTATTAGAAACCCACTTGAATTTTTCTGACGATCAACAAAATTGTATGCCTTATTAGCGATTGAATAATTACGAGTTCACTTTCAGGAATGTTCAGTGTGATTGAAAGTATGCTTACATTGAATTTGATTCTTTCCTCAAACATTAATTATTCTTTTTACACAAATGAAAAGAAAAAAAAACGATTTTCTTTTTTCACAATAAATTGAGTCATATTGCTGGAATATTTTTGTCTTTCATAGGCACCTGTGAGGGGTTGGTGAAATAAAAGCCCTTTTTACCCGTCTTGCGTGTTTTACCATCATTTTATGCACAAAAAGATGTTATCTACTACTCACCAACTACCTTAAGGTATCCTACTTGTGTTTTGACTATTGGAGTGTTGATTTGGCAACTGTATCTACCGGTATCGTTTTCCTGTATGTTAGAAATATGCAAATTCCAGGTTTTATGCTCCTCGTGCGTAGCACTTATTCTAGGATTTCTTGTTATTACGTGAGTTTGAACAGTTAAAATAGCCGAACTTTCCAAAAATATCCAAGCAACCTGGAAAAAAAATGACATTATTTTTTTTTGAAATGAAGTTGGTATTCTAATTTTTAACTTTATACTTACCAAGCAATGAATACTCCTACTAATTTTCACAAAAACATCCATAAGAAAACGAAATAAAAGTAAAAATACAAGTCCAGTGACAGCATGTCTGAGACGGAAAATTGGGTTGAGATTGTTTGAAAATTTCGTAGAAACTGTGAGAAGATGTTGTTGGACGGGATCTGGCTAGAGTTTTTTTCTTCTTTTTTGGACAGAGTAGTGCACTGAACTTTCGATGGTATTTTTTTTATACAGATTCATATTTAAGTACGCGAAAACTGCACGTAATCAGACTGCATCCAATCAAAGGAGAGTCTTTACTCCTTTGGCCAGCAGCAGATTTGAATAAACTCAATCAAAAGCCTAGAAAAATGTATGAAAGCCAGGAGAGACCGTAAACCCTAACCCACGCTATGTATCCACCAATGCACAGAATTTAGTACAGACTTTTACTGAGAGTTCAGTACTAAGGTCAATTCGGTGATCATTTCGGTTTATCTTACTACCCCACCGTGAAAACATCAAAATCTAGAAGAACAATGGAGATTTATTTTTGCAAGACAGTGAAACTCTATATTTGATTTCATATTCTGATCCGTTGTCGAAGGGTCGTCCTCAGCAAAACATAAATATAAAAAAGAAAACAGACTAAGAATAACATAAAACCATCGTAACTAAAATGAAATACTGTTTCAGACAGTCCCAGCATCCTCCCTTCTGCCAAGTTCAGCCAGGACTGATAAATAATGTTAGGTGATACAAGGCAATTCATTGAAATGAAAGAAAAAGAATTAAAAACACGCTTTCACTACTAATCTGGAATTTTTGGCTGCTAACCTCGAAGTTCTTTTTGTAACTGGTTCTGTGTTAGTGTCTACTGTTTTTTTTAATATATTTTGTGAAATTAATTTTTAATGAGGTTTTATTGAGCATTTAGTGAGTATTTTCCTAAATCCTTATTTAACGAAATGTTATTATTTATCTCAAGTCTGATTTCAATTGCTTTTCGAACAAATTGCTTCATGGCTTTGTAATCAAACAGTTCGTGGTAACGAACTGTAGTAAGGAGCGACCCGCCTCAATAGTAAACGAAACTCTAAAAAACGGAATTTCGATGCTAAAAGACATATCAAAAGAATCGGATTTTTATGCTGATTTTAAATATATAAGTTTCATCAAATTTAGTCTTTGTCATCAAAAGTTACGAGCCTGAGAAAATTTGCCTTATTGTGGAAAATAGGGGGTAAAACCCCCTAAAAGTCATATGATCTTAACGAAAATCAGACCATCGCATTCATCGTATCAGAGAACCCTATAGAAAAAATTTCAAGGTCTAATCTACAAAAATGTGGAATTTCGTATTTTTTGCCAGAAGACAAATCACAGGTGCGTGTTATTTGTTTTTTTGTTTGTTTTTTTTTTCTTCCAGGGGTCATCGTATCCACCAAGTGGTCCTAGAGTGTTGCAAGAGGGCTCATTCTAACGGAAATGAAAAGTTCTTGTGCCCTTTTTAAGTGACCAAAAAATTGGAGGGCACCTAGGCCCCCTCCCACGCTTATTTTTTCCCAAAGTCAACGGATCAAAATTTTGAGATAGCCATTTTGTTCCACATAGTCGAAAACCATAATAACTATGTCTTTTGGGATGACTTACCCCCCACAGTCCCTGGGGGAGGGGCTGCAAGTTACAAACTTTGACCAATGTGTACATACAGTAATGGTTACTGGGAAGTGTACCGACGTTATCAGGGGGATTTTTTTGGTTTGAATGTGGGGTTCAGGGGAGAGGGCTATATGGGAGGATCTTTCCTTGGAGGAATATTTCATTGGGGAAGAGAAATACAATGAAAAGGGCACAGGATTTTCTAGCATTACTATTAAAAAAAAAAAAACAATGAAAATATAAACGTGCAAAAGTTTTTTCAATTGAAAGTGAGGAGAAGCATTAAAACTTAAAATGAACAGATTATTACGCATACGAGGGGTTCGTATGCGAGTTTAAGTTAGTTAAAAAACCAAGTTTTTTGAAATGAAAGTAAGGAGCGACATTAAAACTTAAAACGAACAGAAATTACTCCGTGTATGAAAGGGGCTTTTCCTCCTCGACACCCCGCTCCTTGCGCTAAAGTTTGATTCTTTCTCGCAACTCTACTTTTTAAAACAATAAAAAACTTTAGCGTAAAGAGCGGGGTGTCGAGGAGGAAAAGCCCCTTTCATATACGGAGTAATTTCTGTTCGTTTTAAGTTTTAATGTCGCTCCTTACTTTCATTTCAAAAAACTTGGTTTTTTTATTTAATTGGTAATAAAGGCGGATGCTTCAAACAATGTTTTGTGGCTGGGGTTATCAAAAGCATGGCTGCTTAAAGCATAATCAAAAGAAGCATTAGCAGAATTAGATTTTGAAGCTTTTGGTGACGTCATATTTATGCTATTGTAGGCGTTGCTCGAAATTCTGACGGGTTCTACTTACATAGTATTTGCCACAGTCACGTGGTACTCAAATCACTCTTTAGGGAGTAACTGGGGTTCTATATTTACAAGAGTTTTGGAAATTCATTACTTTGAAATTATTAGCAAATACTACATACAAAATATTTTGTTTGCAAACTTCGTAGCGATTTTTGGGATGTATGTGAGGTAGATTATTTTTGAGGGCTTAACAGGATTCTCACATGGTAAAAAACCATTGATTTTACAGGATTGTTTTTCCAGTCTACGCCTAGTTGTATTATTAATAAGTAAAATGGGATACACGTTTCTAAAAAGTGTGTCCTGATAAGGTTTAGTTCGGTTGAGATGTGGGAGTAAGAGCAAATGTTTAGGGCTCGACAGACGAGAGAGGTTACGAAGTCACTTTTTGCTTGGGGGGGTGGTAATTCGATTTGAAATGAAGATAACTATTATTTTGTGTTGATTTTCTGTAAATAGTGAGATCGAGTTTATCAATGCTAGGAATAATTAACACATCTATAAATGGTGTTTTATTTGGGGTTTCAATTTCTAAGATAATCTATCATTTCCATTAAAGCGATCTTAAAAACCTCTAAGTTCATTTTCCCCAAAAGTCAAAAGTAATATTACGTTATTCATGGATCGTCCCGAATAGATGTGTCTCAAGAAATATTAATTTGACGCCCAATTTTCAAGGTGTTCCACATAATTATTCGCCAGCAACCCGGAGAGGGGTGCTCCCATCTGCAGGCCCTTTATCTGCGAATAAAAATATTACAGAACCGAAAAAATATAGAATGCTTATTACAGAGTTTAACCAAGGTCATTAAAACCTCGTAATATATTCCTGTCGTTGAAACCTCAATTAAATGATAATTTTCTTCTATTTTATTTTTTAATAATCACTCAGATACTGTCACATCAATGTTTTTATACATAGAAACAATGACAAAACTATTTATTATTATGCTTTCTGATATATTTACGTAATGAGTTTGTCGACTAAATCAACCGAATTATTTATGTATGATTTTTGAGAATAAAAAAAAGGTTTGAAGACTGTACATAGCCATTTCCCAATATTGTAAGCGGGGGCTTTCGTAAAAGCTAAGAAAGGCCTTAAAGGAAAGCCTTGCTTGTGTAATTTTGGCAAACCTTAAAACATTGTACAAAAGCTGCCACGGAGGAAAAGGTTATTATATAAATGTTGGGGGATTTCAGCATTCTGTTTTAGATTCTTTAATTCATTTATAATATTATTTGCAAACTTATCACCATGAACGTGGATTAGTGTTGTATATGTAGTTTTGTCATTTAGATGTTAATAAAAAAAAAACTTTGTCATAATCTTTCGTATCCATGACAACAAGAGATCACGTCAAAAGATAAGTGTTTGTCGCATCATCATGTATGTATAAAAATATAAGAAAAAATCATTTTTGTTGATTATAGAAGGCACTAAATATAGTAATTACCTTTTAAGTGAGCCATTAAACATCTCTCACATTTTTTCAATAGTAATTAAAAACAAGAATTGGCCACATTTGTATTTTACTAGGTTACAACTCTCACTGTTACCGCGATCTTGTGTATGAACTTTAGTTTTTCGTGAAAAAAGTATTTATTTTGCCAAATAAAATTGTCTTCCGCTTCCAAAAGTGATTAGATGTAGCAATTTCCTTTAAATTTGGCCATCAAAAATCTCTGATCAGGACAAAAAAAAGAAAAAAATGAGACACATCATTGCTATAAATGCCAAACAGTGGTATTTGACTTTGTTGTTCAAGGTGAAAAACTATAATTGTCCTGTTGCTATAATTGTGTTTTGATCTAACATAAATTTTCGGGGTTTTGGGCTATTTTGCTTAGTTATTATTGGGCGTGTTCGTCTTTTCCTAGATTGCAGCAATCGCAGAAAATTCAGTTTTTAAAAGAAAATTATTAAACTTTAAAATTATTTGTTAATTGGAAGGGGTTTCTTGATACACCAATTTCCTTTGAAATGATCCATGAAATAGTTCTATATTCCAGTGTTCCGCTAGTGACGGAGAAAAAAAAATGGAAAAAAGATACCTTCGATGCAGAATATCTTGGTTTCAACGAGTTTTCTTGTTTTTCAAGCCAATGGATTCTCTTTGTTGTCCAAGCCACTAGACTGTAAGTTTCCTCTATAGAGGTTTTGGATAAGGAAGTTTTAATAGTGTACTTTGTGTATCAGTCTGACGCTAATTTTTGGAGTTAGGGGCTATTGTGTTTTTTTTCTATGGGTCATGATCGTCTCTTACTAGGTTGATAGCTACCGCTCCAGACCTGATTAGGATCTTTAACAGCAAAACAGGACTCTTTTTAATAAACGAACTTGATACATATTACTAAACTACTGGCAATTATAACAATCTATAGCATGATAATTTAAGCTATTGTCTAAACTATTCTCAATGCTTTGATTTCATTTTGAATTTGTTATGCAATAAACAAGGTAGCTGTGATTGCTGTAGAGATGTTTGTGTGTGAACCCTGTCATAATATAAACCTCACCACCTTTTTGATTTTGACGAAAGGATATGTCCAAATATGTCCATGTACCATAAATAACAAGATCAGACTCAAAAATTGACTTAATTTTTTAAGAGTTTGTTGAGACTAAAAGTCATAGAATTAGATAACTTCAAGGACCACACTGCCTTTCCATGACGAAAATATAACAGTTCAAAATAGGAGTGAAACCTTTTAATTGACAGTGAAACAAATATAAAACAAATTAACTGGATATTTCGAACACATATATGTGTTCCAAATATCCAGTTAAAAAAATTTATATTTGTTTCACTATCAATTAAAAGGTTTCATCCCTATTCTGAACTGTTATATTTTTGTCATAGAATTATATTTTCGAGAAATTGCTCTCTCTCTCTCAGAAATCATAGGCACCATTGGAATTTGTCATGGTAGAAGAGAAATTCCATGAAGGGCGCGCAGGATTTTCTAGCATTATTTTTAAAAAAAATAATGAATAAATAAACATGAAAAAGCTTTTGTCCTGTGGTGGCGTAGTGGATTTGACCTTAGTTTGGTAATACGGGACCCAGAGATCGAATCACGCTGCAGGAATGCACTGCAGGGCCGACGCAGGGACCTTATTAGTCAAGAAGCGTCGTTAATTCTTAAATAATAAATAATGAAGAAGTTTTTTCAACTGAAAGTAAGAACCAGCATTAAAACTTAAAACGAACAGATATTATTACGCATATGAGGGGTTCATCTCCTTCTAAATACCTTGCTCTTTACGCTAAAGTATTTTTAGTAATTTCAACTATTTATTTTACAGCCAGTGTGATTCAGGGGTCATTCTTAAGGATTTGGGACAAAATTAAAGCTTTAGTGTTAAGAGCGAGGTATTTACGAGGGGGCAAACCCCCTCATATACATAATAAAAATATACGAGTATAGAAGTTCGTTAAGTAATTTAATTTGTAAGTTACATATTTTTTTACTAATAAAAAGGTTCGTTAAAAATTAAGAATTCTAGTTGCCTTTTTAAGAAACCGAAGAATTGGAGGGCAACTAGGCCTTCTCCCCCACCCTTTTTCTCAAAATCGTCTGATCAAAACTAATAGAAAGCCATTTAGCAAAAAAAATTAGTACGCAAATTTTGTTTTAATTATTCATTTGCGGAGAGCCAAAATCAAACGTGCATTAATTCAAAAACGTTCAGAAATTAAACTTAAAAAAAGTTTTTTTTAACTGAAAGTAAGGAGTGACATTAAAAGTTAGAACAAACAGGAATTACTCCGTGTATGAAAGGGGCTGTTCCCTCCTCAGTACCCTGCTCTTTACGCTAAAATTATTTACTGTTTTATAAAGTAGAATTGAGAGAAAGAGTCAAACTTCAGCGTAAAGAGCGGGGCGTTGAGGAGGGAACAGCCCATTTCATACATGGAGTAATTTCTGTTCGTTTTAAGTTATAATGTCGCTCCTTACTTTCAGTTAAAAAAAACTTGTTTTTTTTTATTTAATCATACTATAAGTTGTCAACAGCATAGGCGTTGGGACTCATTAAAAATCTTGTGCAAGTCTATCATTAAAAGTTTATCGCAAAAACTGCTAGTGATCCAAAAATTAGACCAAATATTCAAATAATACAAAATATTCATTGCACCAAATATTCAAATAATACAAAATATTCATTGCAATCCAATATTTCAAAGTTCAAACAGAAAAACAGTAAAAATCTTTTATAGACTCCCCTTGTATTTCACCAGCAATAAAATTATGTCGATACAACGAACAGGTGTTCAAAAGAAAAGTAGAAAGCCGAAGTAAAATCCAAGACGAGCAGATATGACGTCATATAATAATTCAAGCTTAAAACTGAAAAAAATGCTCTAAGTGAATAAATAAAACCTGAAAAGAACAAAAATCTAAATTTGGTCCTTAGAAAATTATTTGGACGGTGACGAAACTCTTATTTTTTGTAATTTCTGTTCGTTTCAGGTTTGCTGAACCATTCATTTTAATTTCTGTTGGTTCTAGATCGTTTAATCATCTTCAGCAACAGCTTTTACCTTAAGCCTGATTTGGCTTTTTATTTGCTTTCTGTTTACTTTGGGTGTTATTTATTCACCGACAACAGTTTCTGTTCGCTTAGGTTTTTATTATTATATGACTTTATTTCTTCGCGTCTCTTGAAAAGTCCCTTTCAAAAGTTTATTTTAAATTAGCTGAGGATAATGCTCAAGTAATGCCTATAACACAGATCCATAAACCTTCAATGATTTGTTTATTTGTTTGTTTGTTTTTATAAAACAGCTTCTTACATAAGATAATGTCACGAAAAAATTGTAGGGGGGTCATTCAGTTGGAAATTGACACTAGTGCTATATTTAAGATTTGAAAGTGAGCAAAAACAAAGAAATGAATATAAGGAAGACAAAATATAGATGTTTTATTCGAAAGTGATTAGAGAACAACCAGCCCCCTCCATTCTACTTTTATGTTAATTATCCCCCCCTGTAGCCTCTAAAGACATCCAATATAAATATCAAGATAGCCATTTTGTTGAAAGTACTCAAAAGCTCAGTAAATATACTTAAGGGAGGAACCTGGCCCCCTAAGACCCTAGGGTAAAGGCTGTAAATAATATCAATTGAAAATTGTTCAAACCTATGTTTCAAAATTGACGGGGGGCTAGTGTAATATCTAAGGAACGACTAAGCTTGCTAAGTTTAATTTCTCAGAGAATGACGAGGGAGATGTTGAACTAAACAAAATAATACTATCTACATCCAGTTTGTCAATAGGGTATATGTGCAATATATGAGGAACGGCTAGGGATTTTAAGTTGAAAGTTCCAGGGAATGTTAAGAGTGTATAGGACTAGATCAAAAGACCATTTATGCATCCAGATTGTCAGAAGAGTGTACTTACAATTTTGCAGGAGCAGCTAAGAGTAGTGAGTTGAAACTTTCAGTGATTGTACAAGGGATGATGAAATAAATCAGAACATACTATATGCATAAAAGTTTGTCAAAAAGGCATAACCTTCGAGATCTTAACAACTGGCTAAAGGTATGAAGTTCAAACTGTCAGGAAATGCAGGGGTGTTTTCGAACTAAATCAAAAGACACCGTGGGCATTCAGGTTGTCGATAGGGTGTATCTACACTGTCTCAAGAATTGCTCTATGCTTTAAGTTAAGACTTTGAGGAAATATTGAGGGAGATAAGGAGCCAAATTAGAACACGATATGTTCATCAAGGTGGTTGAAATGGTGTATCGTAATATCTCAGGAACGGCGAAGATTTTTTAATAATTAAAACACTGAAAGCAAAAAATACTGTTGAATGAAATCTTGAATTTTGTATTTCAGAATATTCCAGGAATTAATGGCGTAGTATTCAAGAAATTCGGTTTATTTTCAGTAGGTCTTTCCAGTCATCTCGATTATTATGGTTTTTTTTTTTTTTCGTTGATGTTTTGACAAATTAAGAAACACTGTTCTAAATGCATAGAGTTTTCAATATAATCCATTTAAGGCAATAACTTTTGGAATCTTTACAGGAGGGGTGTATGAGCTCTCTCCAGTCTGTAGTGGTTTATGTCCAATCTAACTTTTACTTGATTTTACATTTTAATTTTTGCTTGTTTTATAATTCATTTATTCATCTATATGAGCATCTTTCATCTTTAGATGAGTAAAAAAGAGTTATTTTCAAATAAATATTGAGAAAGGGAGAAAGATTCTATATTCAAACTCACGAAACGATATATTAAAAATTAGAAAAAGGAACGAATAATAAGTATCCTGCTAATTGCTGGATCTAAATTTGAAGACAATATTTTTTATTATTCTATGATTGTAAAAATTATTCTAAACTTAATAAGGGCACAAAAATCCTCGGATAAGATAAAATGCCAGCTCTTACTGCGAGTGTAAGATTTTATGGAACATGTAACAAACCTTTAAATTTGGGATTCTAACTCCTTTTTTGTCTTAAAAAATGAAAAGATCGAAGACTCCAGATTTCAAATGTTCTTTGATCCAATTAATCAGATTGGTGGTGGCGCAGTGGGTTTGACCTTAGACGAGGTTTGACCTTTTGACCTTTATACGGGACCCAGAGATCGAATCATGCTGTAGGAATGCACTGCAGGGCCGACGCAGGGACCTTAGTAGTCAAGAAGCGTCATTAATCCGATACAATACAATACAGATTCGCAAGAAAGATCATAGCACTACAGCTCCCATTTCACCTTTAAAAATTTTTCAGCTGAACAATTACTAAGAAATGAAAACAAAAACAAATAAAGAACAGGAGTTTTGTCAGCTTGCAATACTACTACTAGGTTATATGAAAAATACAGCTATTAAATTATGATATTAGACACTTTTGTGATATTCAGTAATTTCTTACGATATGATATTTTTTGATTTTCGATGTAAAATCATCTGAAAAATTACTATTTTCTCCCTTCAATGTCAATTTACAATCAAGAACTACCTAAACAATTAACTTAATGTGAAGGATTGAAATTCGGCTCATCAATATGAGTTCTGGGAAGATTGTATTCAACGAGTTTTCTTACAAGCAATCATATTGGTTTCAAGCCATTGCAGTATCTGTTAATATTCAGGTCAGGATCAAAATGTCTCTTGGGACCTCCCGTCACCCTGGAAATCTTTTTATTCCCTATACTATGCCTGAATTAATTGAACTGTCCTAAGAAAATGTGTACTTTGAATGGCTATACAAAAAATTTATTGTGCAACAGAACTAGGAAAGGAATTTGTTTTATTTACCTTCTTTCACAAGATTCATGGATCATCAAAACTTGGTGACCATCTCCTTGTTTTTTCTTCTTCATGTCCCGTACAATGCTCTGCATGTTTGATCTTTTTGAGTTATCTTTTCTCTAGTTTTTAACAAAATCCATGAAAAGTAATACACATATGTAGTTGTTGCCGAGTTAAAAATGACCATGTTTTATCAGTTGATCAAGGTTCGAACCAGCTTTTTGATAACTAAATGTGATACGTTAACATTGATTTCCGTATGTTTCGTTGTTTCTTTGTTGAACTGCCTTGCAGTCTTGCCTCCCCTTCCCTATGCCTCCTCTAGTCGTCTTAACATAAATTCAAGGCAATGCTCATGGTTGAAGTTCCCCTCTTCCATTTTTACATGTAAAATCATGATTTCAACTATTACGCAAACTGCACATAGCAGTTAAACATAGTTTAAGGAATAGTGTCTTAGGCCCATAACCTTTAGGAATTTTGAAATTTAACGAGTCGAACTGTTTTAGATTAAAATTCCTGGAAGCTATTCCACAAGATTATAGATTGGTAGAAGGAGCTTTTTGTATAATTGCAACAAAAGATCTTTCCTGAAAGTGCATCAGCGATACCGCGACGAGCCATTTTCGTGGCCTTCATAGCTAAATAACACCTCCTTCAAGCCAATATGTTTGAAACTAAACTCTTTACTCAATTCCGTGATTTTACAATTCTCTTTGAATCCTTTATAACTCCCCCCTCCGATTCTAGTCGGGAGTGATTAGATCACTCACGACTAGATAGTCCGATTCTGGTCGTGAGTCGTGAGTGACTTCTTTTTTGGGCCCAGTGTGGATGACCGAAAACCACGATTTTGGACAATTTATCATCCTTCATCTGTAAAATATTACCAAGGCATTCTTTCATTGCAGCCCTAGAAAGTGAGATCGAACCACTTTTTCCCTATAACCACATTTCAAAGCAATACAGAATCACTGCCAGATACGCGTCAGCGGTCTACCCATTACATTAAGATTAGATTCAAGACTAATCGTTGATTTTAATTGGACGCTGAAAAGCTCAACTATACGCTGAATTATATCTCATCTTCTCAGGCAAGGTATAAATAACTTACCTTATGGGATCCCAAGTGTTTCACCCTACAAGGGAGCTTCACATCTCTTCCTAATGGAACAGTTACATTTTCTATTGGCCCTTCAAATTCTGGCTCCAATGGCTTTGTTGTACCTGCAATAAACAATATCAGAACGACGTGAGACTTCTGCGAAATTTCACCCATAAAAAGCTTTAAATCTGTTAAAAGTAGACACCTATCCGAAACTGTGGACAAAGTCTATCAAAAACTGTTCGTGAAACACGTAAGATTTAACTAACAAATGTTGTAACAAGACCTAAACACTAAATTTGTTCCTGGTAAAAAAATTTTTGGGAAAGGAAATTTTTGGAGGGGTGGGGGAATTTCCTACGGAGGCTGAATTTTCATCAAGACTTGAAAAAACATCAGAAATCAGACAAAAAAAAACAATTTTTCTTTCAACTGAAAGAAAGGAACAAAATTAAAAGAGGGACTGTCCCCTCCTCAATTCCTCGCTCTTTACGTTGAAATTTGACTTTTTGTCCCAGCTCTTTAAAAATGACGCTTGAAACACAAAGGCCATTTATTTGGAATACGAATCTTTTTTAAAGCACTATAATACTTTAACGTAACTAGCGAGGGATCAAGGAGAGGATGGCCTCCCCTCATATGCAATAGAGTTTTCTGTTCGTTTTGGAATTTAGTGTTGTTCCTTACGTTTAGTTGAAATTCATTTTATTTTATTACAATGTTAGGCATAAGCACCGATTTATCAAAAGAGCAAATCAGAACTTATCAGCAAAAGTAAGTCTATCTTCAGCAATTGATGTAAATTTTAGTTAATGAAGGAGGAATAGACGAAGTAAACAATCTTGTATGCCAAGCAAAGCCAAAGCCTTAGTGCAATCAGTTTCAACTGCTACCAGAGATGTGGTCAGTATACTACATGAGGGTAGGGGGTCTTCTGATTTTAAGAGAAGGGTATTTTTGTCTTAAAAAGGTTATAGCACTATTTTTATTTCGAAAGGTCATTAAATCATCAAAATTTCAGTAAAGAGGACTAAAACATCAGATCCATGAGACTGGCATTGCATCAATTACAGATTTTTGCATAAAACAAAAAATGTTAAGACTACTGACTAATATACTGCAGCTTCTCTCATGCCAATTTGAATATTTCAAGGCTAATTTATGGTTTTGAAAAGATGCTTCAAAAGTTGACTTGTGCAAAAGAGAGGATAGGGAATTTTTCCTTGTAGGGATTATTTTTTCCTTTTTTTTAAATACGCCAAAGATACAACTTCGGAAGGTTTTAGACTCAGAAACTGTCACCAAGTCACTCATAGTTATGGTGATTTTCTGGTTTCTGGTGATTTCCGGTGATAATCCGTTTTACAACGGATGCTTCGTATAGGACCAATATGCCTTTCATTATTTGAAAGTAGGCCGAAATCTTTGCTTCAAGAAGACAAAGAATAAACGATTAAATATCACTAAATATAGCCTAACTGTCACAAGGCAATTGCAAGTATTTCGAAGACCAATGATTCAAATGATAGAATGACTTTTGTGAAACAAAATTAATGAAAACTCACACAGAAGAAAACGAAATTTTATCTTTTGCGAAGGGGGAAAATAGATCAGTTTTAATGGATGTTCAAAAAATGTTTCTTCTTAAAGTTCATATTATAGTCTTTTGAATTTATAATTTATCTTAATGCATACATTTATTTTGGATATCTTGACGTTGCTTTGAATTATTAATAATATAACAGTACTTTCTGCGGATCGTAAAATTTCAGGTAAAGAAGGAGAACTGTTTGCGTCAGAAACCAGGCAATTTATATCGATTAAACTCAAATATAGGGAATTTTGGGACGCTCCGTGCTCTGGAGAGGAGGATTTATAAATATGGCCAAAAAACAGTGACATTACAGAAAACACATAGTCCTTTTCAAAAATGTGAGTCAAAGTCTAATTTTAAATAAGACTTAAGTTTTCTCCTTTAATCATTATTTTTTAACGTATTTTTCAACAATGCAACAGAATATGATGCGAGCCTTTGAATTTCCTATTTTCCACATTGCTTTGAGGGCATCATATTTATTCCTTACTAAAGAGAACTGCTTTATAATTGACTACACCTCATTCTTGAAAATAGGAAACTGTTCTGTCTTAACGCTAATTGGCCTTAAAAAGAACACCACCTTAGGCATCATAACAGTAACTTTTTGTTTATGAAGCAAAGAAAGGGGAAACCTGTTAGAGCATGTAAGAAAAAAGGTTACTATTCCAATCGAAAAAACATCCAGAAGTTTTTAAGGGGGGACGAGTAGGAGCAGATTTTTGATAATTCATATAATGTCTAATTTTGTGCTGAGCCGGTGGGGACAATATGACCTCCCAGCCCGTCTCTAATTTGTATCTTTCTAAGGATACAAATCATGAAATAGTGTTTATCTTAAAAAAAAGAAAAAAAAAGAAATCTTGAATTGTCAGCCTAAGTCATAGTGAACGCAGTATTGCTGTATTACTAACGACCAATTAGTCTTCAACAGATTTTTCTTCCCCCACTGCGACATATCGAAATGAGTCTTTTAAAAACTTTTAGGGGCAACAGCCCTTGTGTTACTTGTGTTGATTTCCATTTGTTTAAAGTGTTTTGATTATTCATTTTGATTTAAGAAGATTTTAAGCTTTATATATATTAAATCATTGAGATATCTGCTGTCCCTAAGATTGTCTTAATAATTTATTTATATTTTCTGTTTGTTATGGGATTGATTTATTTATGTCTTCTCGTTTAGGCTAAATATTGCTATTTTTTTTTTTTTTTTTTTTTGGAAAAAATAATTTGATCAATTTTTTCTACAAAATGGTGTCTTGAACTTTAGTACTACAGAAGCATCTCTTTTGTTTTGTTGTTTGTTTGTTTTTTTATTTCCGGATGTTCAAAATTTGTATAACGTCTAGAACAGGCTTATCCTTATTGTCACTTCCATTGGCGCAGCTTTACTTACGACACATTAAAAATTCCCCAATTAAGGGTGTTCATCTAAATATCCCTTTTTATCCATTTTAAGCCCAAGCAGGAATCTTTTTCCTAATCACATATGCACCACTTTTGAAGTTTCACTGAAGCGGAATACGCACCTACTATAATTGAACCGAAGCATGAATTTGAAAAAAAAGACCACGGTTATCATGCATCCATTGGAACAGTGATCACCTAATCGTTCTCACATTTCTTTCGCAGTTAGCATAGTCGTTACTTGGTACGGTGACACCAAAATGAAAGCATCCTATTTCAGATTTCGGACAATGAGGCCGACTTCTAAGCAACCCTTCATTAAATCTTCTAGCACTAGTGACTCTTTTCTAACACCCAATTACCGGGAAACCGGAGATTAGATCAAAAAGCTTCTTAGGTGGTTGTTGGGAAGGTGGTATAAAACGAGCTCCCGGCAACAACTGTTTCAAAAGAGAGAATCCATATCTTAAATAATAGTAAGCCTATAGAAGCTTTGATTTTTATTAGCAAATTGCATATTTGATTATAAATAAATCAAATGCTCGAAGTCGTTAACGTGAACTTAGGAAAAGCTTGACAAGTTGGGCATAAGGTAATTTTTTGACAAATTAAATAGAAAAAACTCAGCCGAAGTCCACATATACCTAATAAAAGTTTGTCGTGCCAATATTAACAGCACATATAAGTTCATCAGACAGTCTTATTTGAATACATAATTGTTTGGTCATAAGCCAAAACAAAGAAGCTATAACATCAACTTTTTTGTGAAAAAAAAATTTCCTTACCCTTATTCAATTAAATCTTTTGTTTACTTTCATTTATTGCTTTTGAGCTGTTTATTTAGGAGATTCTGCAAGAACTCAGCCCAAATCAAATTTGAGTGGCAATTTTTCAGTTAGAGGTAGGCTATAAATATTGGCCTATAAATTTTCTGTAGACAAAGACTAGTCTCTAAAAAAAAAACCAAACCAATCAAAATTAGATTTAGATAGCTCCCGAACCTGACTAATCTTATTTGTGATAAATAATAAAAAAGCAAGTTTTTTTAACGGAAGTAAGGAGCGACATTAAAACTTAAAACGAACAGAAATCACTTCGTATATGAAAGGGGCTGCTTCCTCATCACAGCTCCGCTCTTTACGCTAAAGTTTGACTCTTTCTCTTAACTCTATTTTTTAAAACAGTAAAAAACTTTAGCGTAAAGAGCGGGGCGTTGATGAGGAAGCAGGCCCTTTCATATACGAAGTAATTTCTGTTCGTTTTAAGTTTTAATGTCGCTCCTTACTTTCCGTTAAAAAAACTTGTTTTTTTTATTACTTAATTTCTGAACGTTTTTGAATCAATGCATGTTTTGATTTTGGCTCTCCGCGGATGAATAATTGAAACGAAATTTTTATATTTATATTTTTGGCTAAATGGCTTTCTCACAGTTTTGATCGAATGATTTTGAGAAAAAAGGAGTGGGAGAGGAGGCCTAGTTGCCCTCCGATTTTTTGGTTACTTACAAAGGCAACTAGAACTTTTAATTTTTAACGAATGTATTTATTAGTAAAAGATATACGTAACTTAAAAATTAGCTTACGTAACGAACTTCTGTATTCTCATGTTTTTATTAGGTATATGAGGGGGTTTACCCCCTCGTCAGTACCTCGCTCTTTACGCTAAAGCTTAAATTTTGTCCCAATTTCTTAAGATTGACCCCTGAATCACAAAAGCCGTAGAATAAATAGTTGAAATTACTAAAAATACTTTAGCGTAAAGAGCGGGATATTAGGAGGAGGTGGGCCCATCATATACGTAATAATTTTTATTCGTTTTAATTTTTAATGCTGCCCCTTACTTTTAGTTGAAAAACTTTTTCATATTTATTTTTTCATTTTTTTTAAATAAACTAGAAAATCCTGCGCTCCCTTCATGGAAATTTTCTTCCTCCATGATAAATTCCTCCAAGGAAAGTTCCCCCAACATATCCCCATCTTCTCAATCCCTTCCCCCATCCAAAAAGTCCCCCTGAAAACATCTGTACACTTCCAAATAACCATTACTATATGTAAGCACTGGTCAAAGTTTGTAACTTGTAGCCCCTCCCACGGGGACTGTGGGGGAGTCAGTCGTCCCAACAGACATAGTTATAAGGTTTTTTGACTACGCTGAATAAAATGGCTATCTCAGAATTTTGATCCAGTGACTTTGGGAAAATAATTAGCGTGGGAGGGGGCCTATCATAGCAGAAGTTTATTACAGGCCAGTGTAATGTATTGATAAAATAGAAAGTCTACGATGTAGGATTGTCTAGATTTTTTTACAAAAAAGGTGTTTTAGACCTTTTGGATAGAATTTTATCCAGATAATAATCAAAGAAGTAAAGCTGGAATTACCTTGGCTGAATCATGCTTAAAAATCATAACATAATATAAACTTTATAAAAAGGTGTCTATTACAAAGGAAATAAAGGATCAGGACGGATCGAGTATCTAGAAATTACAGCTAAGATATGAAACTTTTTTCCTTTTTATGCTATAGATACCATACTTACTCAAACCTTTGAAATGAAAGCGGCATTCGAATTGCCGATTTATTTTTCTCTAATAAATAACGAAAATAGCTTTGACATAAAGCAAACGGGTTTTGACCGTTTTTACACTCATACATACAAATTACACTTCTGCTTATCACATACTTCAAGATATTTTAGTATTTTAATCAAACATGTCAAAACTGGAAAAATCACTTATATCAAGGCAAAGATTCGCTATAAGCAACTGAATAAGGGCTCGTTGGAATACTGACAGCCCCGTCTACACATTATGCAATGTATTGATTAAAATAGCAGCTTATGATGCAGCATTTCCTAGATTCCTTTGCAAAAATGATGCGAAAATCCTCTGAAAAGACTTTTTATAAGACTAAAAAAAATAAAAAGCTTTCAAAAGTTTTTAGCTAATAAAAGCTTCCAGGTTAGAATAACTGTAGTTAAATCATATCATAAAACTATTATAATAGAAAACGGTGTCTACTTGCTCTTCGCAAAAACATCGAGCATAAAACTTTTAAGTATTTATATATCCTTTAAGTGTATAACATTATTATATATCATTCAGTTATGATATCATATCACTTATATATAATTTAAGTATTATATGAATCCTTTTGGACCATCCACTGGCATTTTCTACTCATTTGTTTTACTTTTTTACTTGTTACTCTTTTTTGTTTTACTATTGTGATTTGAATTATCTGTTTGATCATGACTGATAACTTCATTATTGTCATTTTATGTTGAGTCAGTCAATTAAAAAGCGAGTGTCACGAGTACTAGATTTATTTAGTAATACTTAGGCGAGATAAGTGACTTGAGTCATTCTAATTTCTATCCCTGAATAATTGCGTTCTCTCGGATTACACTGCCTTTAATGGTAAACAATTCTAGCCAGAATATTCAGAAGTAGAAATTATATGAATTTTTTCTAAGCTGATTTTATCTAATTTCTTACCCAGTATGACACGACAGGGTTTACAGATAAAATTGCTTTATAGTTATTAAAAGAATGTTTTAACTTCTGCCAGATATAGCGTTTTAGCTGAGGGGGCCCTTTTATCTCTTTTACTTCCTCCGGTAAACTTTTAATTCAGCAGATACTGCCTTTTGATTAACACCATCTATATTGCTTAGTTTTTCAACTGTATATGGTTTGATCTTGTATGATAGAGTTCTTTTGAAGCTTAGTCAATCTAATACATAGCAAGCCCCAATTGATCTGCTTGGTTGGTATTCCTGGTTCCTTAGATCACCCAGATGTAATTTTTCACCTTCTTTTGAGAGCATTGATTCTAGAATTTCTTATGAAAAGGAATGAAACATGAGAACCTCCTAACTAATGCTTAAAATTGATGAAAAGATAGCTCGGTGAACCGGAAAATCAAAGGAATTCCTACTATTCTTATATATTCAAAATTAGGACAATAATAAAATGATCGTTGTGTTCATGTTAATGGGCATTCAGTAAAAGAAAAAATGAATAGATATTTTACACCTATGTAGGCAAATTTAGACTCTAAAATTACAGAATTCTCTGACGATTCTAAACAGACAATTTTATTTACATGCATTATTTGATTCCTTAAAAGCAATGCTTAGATTTTTTATAAGCCCCATTCCGAAGGTATAGACCTTCGAAATGTCATTTTGATCTTGAATTATCCTCGAAAAATCTACAATTTTTTCTTAAGACTATTTTGACCAACACTATTTCAGCTCAATCCTTTGGTATCTTCCCACATACAACACCTCCACATATTTACGTCAGTATCTTAATGGCAATTAGTAGACCTACGAAGAAGCAAACCGATTATGATAATGGACGATCTGGACCAAAAGCCTTAAATATGAAAACCTGAAAACAATTTATATATCAAAAGATTCTTCTGCTTTTGCTGAATCCAAATATGTAATATTCATTTAAAATAAATTTACTTGTTAAAATCAAATAGCATAAGAAAAAGCGGTATAATTTTTAAGGGGAAATGCACCAGCAAAAAGAGGTGCAATTTAATCTTGATTTAGGAAAATGAATATTTAGCCAACATATAGCTGTATCAGATTCAGATATCTGAGATCCTAGAGTCTATGACAAAATGATTTCCATATCCCTCATAAAATTTTATGATATTTAATATCATATGATATTTATGATATAAAATTTAATGATCCGTCTACACTAGCAGTTCATTTTCGTGGACTTCATAGACTATATACTTAAGAAATATCATTCCAAAACCCAGGACCCGATCTATAGCTTTGACGCTTCTAGGCCCAAGTGTTATTGCCGCTCTGTATTCATACCATAGGAGGGGAGATCAATTTTTCTTAAGGAGATAATCTTTATGATGACAATTTTTATTTTACCGCAAAATAATATCGCCTATGATAATAATTTGAGAATCAGAAATCTGTAAATTGGAGCTATTAAATCGGTGGAGGTATTAGGAAGGATTCCAATTATAAGCATTCATCTACAGTCATAGGCTTAAGATCACCGGGAAGAAAAAATTAAATAGCTCATTAGTATGCTTCGTGATTTCTGAATCGTGATTTGTACGGCGGTGGAGTGCACCTGGAATTTTGAAGATAAATCACATCAGTTTAGTTTCGTTAAAAAAAATTGCTCAGGAATAATAAATTTCGTCCCTGGCACTGTGCACCATTACGCCTGGGTCTAGTGGGCCTATTCGTAAATCTTGGCCTGCCAAACACCCGTGAGCATAACCAGCCTATTTAAATAGCCTTTCGATAATTCTAAGTCTATTGGCCACATAAAAACATAAGGTCGATTATATTTTCTCCCCATCTGGCTTAAAGTTATTGTTCGTTGGAGGGCAATGTCTGAAATCGGCAATTAGGTATGGAGTGGTATTTTATTTACTTAGAAGTGGCATCTGGAATTTAGATTTCTTTTTCAATAAGCCTTCTGTGATAATCCAAGACCACGAGATTGTCAACTTTACATTTGAAAAGAGTACTACTCGAAAAATTAAATTACGACCAATTAAAAAAAAATCATAATAATAAACAAAAATCAAACACGCTTCATTGACAATTTTTTTTAAACCATCATTATTATAAATATCAATAGAAACCTCTGAATTTGTGTTTCCATGAATGTTGAAACCAAGGAAATGTTCTCAAAGGACTATTCAATTTTTTTAATTATACAAATTTGCTTTTTAATAGAAAACTGGCGGATTTTTATTTAACACTCACATTATCTCAACGCAAGCACGTGAATTCACAAGGGCTGCTGGTCTAACTCCCCCCTTGCATCACAATCATCGAAAACACCCTTGACAGTCACAAAATCAGGGCCCTCGTTCTTTTATTCTATATAACAAAACCTTGTTTTGAATTTAATCTCTAAAATTGGGATAGAGTTTATTGAACAAGGATTTCCCCTTGAATGCTAACAATAAACAATTTAATCGAGACCAAACGAGTTTGCTCTTCTAAATTGAAGCACGCGGCTTTTTCTCCTCACAAAAGAATGCGAAAATTGGGAATTAATGGGAACAAATAAAGCTTAAATTGTTTTATTTAAAGCAAATGAAAACTTCGAGTCTGGGTACATCAAAAATCCTTGCACTGAAAGGAAAATATTAAAAAGTAACACACTCGTAACTGGTATAAATGTCAAACTGGGTAGGAGGGCCAGTTATGACTGAATGCAATTTTAAAGTATATCTGGCTTAAAAGTAGCCTACTACTTTTTAAGCATCAGATTGATGTTTACTTTTTCTAATGCAGTTTTACATGCACATTACAAACCTGTTTTGCTTTATCAGTTTTCAATGTATCGACAAAAACGTATTTGTTAATACCCTTTCGTTGGATTAGGTTGGATAAAACATCCTAGTCAGGTATTTTAAAAACGGTAGGTGATGCAGACAAACAGTTTACGCGCTTTCGGTTAGTAATCACAATATCCTCAAAAAAATGTCAAACATAGCAACACTCGCGATCAACAAAACAATAACGAATTAAAACTGCCGAAAAGATGGATACAAGTGATAGTTCATTACCAAAAATAAGGACTCGTATAGGTTGCACTTGAACCCTCAATTGAAATTGCAAGGAATAAAAATTAAAAATAGTTCACCCAACATTTTTTGGATGCTGCGGTTCCATTAAAAAAGGCCCAATAATGCCAACAATTGTGTTTTCTTGCTTTTTCTTTATGTTCTACGGCTCAAAACTTGCAGCCTTAAGTCTATTTAGCCTACATCTAGAAATTAAAACTATAAGGCTCAAGACTACGGCAAATCAGATATCTTCCCTGAAAATTAAAATCTAGCTCAAAATCAAAATATCAAAAGATAACGCTCTTATGTCAACACCCATCAGATAAGGAATAATTCCTGTTCGTTTCAAGTTTTAATATACTTCTTATTGTTAGTTGAAAAAGCTTGTTTTTGCTTATTTTCTGAACAAACAATAGAAAAACCTTCCTTTAATTCTTCACATTTATTTAAAAAAAAAAACCGTTTGCTTTTTCACTTTATATTAGAGCTCAGGCATTATCATTTCAAGACTCATTTTCTCATGAATTTTGCGTGTAAATTTTACTTTGCGGAAAATTAAGCTATTGAATTACCTTAAAAAGTGAAGCAATTATTATTTAGACGACGTTTAAATGTATTATAGAGACTTTACCCATACCGTAAGCCGTCTAATAACTGAGATTTTAATACATATTTTTTTCAAAAGTACTTTTCGCTTCTCTTTGCGCAACAAAATAGCATACAAGCTTAATTAGCTTTCTAACAAAGAATTCCTCAACGTAGCCTCGGTTGAGAGTCGGAACTGTCCCCCTTTTATTTTTATTTTTAGTAAACCTTACGTTTTTCAATAAGCTTTTTTTCATGGGAGATATCCTAGGTCATTAGCAATTCAAATTCTTTGAAACTCTGGCAGCAGGTGTTAGATGTACCAGGATATTTGCTACGTGACTGGCATAAAAGTTTAATTTCTAAGTATGTTCTGCCAACATTGCTGAAAGGGAAAATGAAATTCGGTAAATAGTCAACTTATACTTTTTTGGTTAGGGAACTGAACTTAATCCTAAAAAATAAAAGCTAATTAGAAGAGCAGAAGGGAAGATTTATCTATTATAGCTGACAGCCTGGTGAATTACTAAAACTCATCCAGTATTTATCCAATAACGGCTGTTGCTTCGTTTTTTCTCGTAAAATTTCATTTCCGCTCTTTATCAAGTCAAATATGATTTCTCATCTAAATGCTTCTAAAATATTTTAAGCATTTCAAAACTTGGATTTGTAGGCTTGTTACTATGCAATTTTAGCGCATGTGTAGAATATGTGCATGTTGGATGATAGCCAACCAAGCAAAATGTGTTGCTGCTGTATATATATATATCTTAATTTAAACTTTGAGCTCCCTTGCCTGAGTTGACTCAGTGCGAAGTATTGAGAGGTTGGTAGTAAATATAGAGTTTAGTTTTCAAATCGAGACAATTCTTTCTAATACTCCTATGAATATATTTTTGTCACCAACCGAAAATTGTATTCAAGCTTAAAAGGGCGAGTGAGCGAGAAAAGAAAGGAGAAAGAGAGAGAGAGAGAGAAAAGAAGAGGTAATATTTTTATCTGTAATAAAATTATCACCAAGAATTTTCTCAGTTTTACCGAGAAAGGTAAAATAAATTTATATATTAAAAAACAAAAACCTTATTGCTTTTAAAACATCACAGCTAGACTAGAACTTGAGATATAAACCAAATTCCAGTGGAGAGAGTCGTAGGAATCAAATAGTTCGTGGTAACGAACTGTTGTAAGGAGCGACCCGGCTCAACAGTAAACAAAACTCTAAAAAAACGGAATTTTGATATCAACAGATATATCAAAAGAATCGAATTTTTATGCTAATTTTAAATATATAAGTTTCATCAAATTTAGTATTACTCATCAAAAGTTACGAGTCTAAGAAAATATTCCTTGTTTTGAAAAATTTCCTTGGGGGAAACAGCCCCTAAAAGTCATACGATCTTAACGAAAATGACACCGTCGCATTCAGCGTATTAGAGAACCCTACCGTAGAAGTTTCAAGCTCTTATCTACAAAAATGTGGAACTTAGTATTTTTTGCCAGAAGACCGATCACGGGTGCGTGTCTATTTGTTTGTTTATTTGTTTGTTTGTTTTTTCCCCAGGGGTGATCTTATTGACCAAGTTGTCCTAGAATGTCACGAGAGGACTCATTCTAACCCAATTTAAAAGTTCTAGTGCCCTTTTTAAGTGACCAAAAAATTGGAGGGCACCTAGGCCCCCTCCCACGCTCATTTTTTTCCAAAGTCAACGGATCAAAATTTTGAGATAGCCATTTTGTTCAGAATAGTCCAAAAACGTAATAACTATGTCTTTAGGGCTAAATTACTCCCCCACAGTCCCCAGGAGAGGGACTGCAAGTTACAAACTTTGAACAGCGTTTACATACAGTAATGATTATTTGGAAGTGTACAGACCTTTTCAGGATGATTTTTGGCTGGGGGGTTGAGGGGAAGGGTCTACATGGGAGGATCTTCCCTTGGAGGAATTTTTCATGGGAGAAGAGAAATTATATGAAGGGGGCGCAGGATTTTCTAGCATTATTTTTTAAAAACAATGAAAAAATAAATATGAAGAAGTTTTTTCAACTGAAAGTAAGGACCAGCATTAAAACTTAAGACGAACAGAGATTATTACGCATATGGGGGGTCCATCTCTTCCTAAATAGCTCGCTCTTTACGCTAAAATATTTTTAGTAATTTCAACTATTTATTCTACAGCCTTTGCGATTCAGGGGTCAATCTCAAAGAATTGGGGCAAAATTAAAGCTTTAGTGTAAAGAGTAAGGTATTAACGAGGGGACAAACCGCCTCATCAGACACGTACGCAGGAATTTTTTTCGGGGGTCCAAACCCTTCGAAACAGCAGATATAAAGTAGCACTTTTTTTATTTAGTAATGCAAAAAGCAAGTATATCGGAAAATACAGATAAACTTTTATCTCTAGCATTGTAGCGGATGGGGGGAAGAAGACTGAAGCCTCAAAAGTACGTTTTAGGCTCGGGATATGTTCATAGCGATTTAGAACCAGTGATTAATCTATTATATCCCACTGAAAGGGAAATTTTAGGGTTAACGGTGCAATATGGGTGCTGTGGGGGTTAGTTCTTCCATTGCAAAAACGTTGAATTTAATTAGAAATGAGAGTTTCCAAAATTGATCCATTAAAAGTTGTACTTTATCCTAAAAAAGGGGGATAAACACCCTAATATCAAGGATAATTCTATTTTGCTGTGGAAAGCAAACTCTCTTTACAAAAAAAATAACAGCACAATTGCTAATTACTTCAAATAGGGTAAAAAGTTAGACAGAAAATGGGTTAATAATTGGGCAGTGAATTGACCGGATATTTGCATGCTGTAAAATCCCCAAAAAACGCTTCACACATGTATTTAGATTCTTACTAAATGTCCTACTTTTGCCAGAAATCCCAAGAAACCACGGGGAAATTAAACATTTCACAAAATTTCGGGGGGGGCCGAAGGCCCCCCCCCGCGTACGTGCCAGCCCCTGGTATACATAATAAAAATTTACGAATATAGAAGTTTGTTATGTAAGTTAATGTGTAAGTTATGCATATGTTTTACTAATAAGAACGTTCGTTAAAAATTAAAAATTCTAGTTTTTAAGTAACCAAAAAATTAGTGGGCAACTAGGCCTCCTCTCCCACCATTTTTCTCAAAGTCGTCTGATTAAAACTAAGAGAAAACCATTTAGCAAAAAAAATTAATACGCAAATTTCGTTTTAATTATTCATTTGCGGAGAGCCAAAATAAAAACATGCATTAATTCAAAAACGTTCAGAAATTAAATAAAAAAAACAAGTTTTTTTAACTGAAAGTAAGGAGCGACATTAAAATTAAAACGAACAGAAATTATTCTGTGTATGAAAGGGGCTGTTCCTCTCTCAACGTCCCGCTCTTTACACTAAAGTTATTTACTGTTTAATAAAGTAGAATTGAGAGAAAGAGTAAAACTTTAGCGTAAAGAGCGGGGTGGTGAGGGAGGAACAGCCCCTTTCATACACAGAGTAATTTCTGTTCGTTTTAAGTTTTAATGTCGCTCCTTACTTTCAGTTAAAAAAAAAACTTGTTTTTTTATTTATTCGTTAATAAACTCACTTAAATAAATACAGGAAACATTTCAATCCTTAAAATAAACCCCGTAACAGATTTGGCGTTTCTTACTGAGTGTTCCTTTTTTAGAGAGCGTATTTTTTGTCGTTGCTACTGTAGTGCTTGCACATCGGGCTGTAAAATTTCTACAGACAGAACCTTAGTCGATCAGAGATATGTGGAGGATAATAATGATAGGATAATAATGCCGTGTCTTTTTTTTTATTTATGATATACTCTGCAAATACACTCTCTCATCAGCAATCATCAGCGGCAAAAAACGCCAATTGTGAAAGCATGTATTTAGGTCAATGGGCCACCATCTCAGCGAAGGCTTTAAATTAAAGCAACATTTATTGTGCTGTCCGTTTACTGTAGAGCTAAAGGACAGCAGCATCACTGCCGACGGTGTTTGTTTGACGGAGCTTTTTTTTTGTTTGTTTTTACCACCCTATGTATAAATTGCAATACTATCTTATACACCGCTAAAAAAACGCTCAGTAAAAGAGAAATGTTCGGAAAAAACATCAAGTGCGGTTCGGGCTTAATAGTGTTTTATGGGTTTTGTTTTACTAATACTTTTCACGCGTTAGAATACAAGTCTCATGTATTCCTGTCAATTATTTAATATTTACAATTTTAAATACTAGTTAAAGGGTTAAATCCCGATTCATTAGCATTAACATTATTAGTTTAATACGAGAAGGAGCATGTTAGTCTGCCCCATTTGAAATCTTGCTTGTCATTCCTTCATAAATCTGAAATTTAACTTTAAGCTAAAACCTGAACCAGAAATTGGTAATAATCCCAGAATTTATTATTTATAGATATTTAACTTTTCCTTCTAAAATAAATAACATAATTATAAAAGTTAAATTCTATCTTTTCCAATTCAAATCCTTCTAATTCTATATCTGTGTATATGTCTTATATGTCCTGTTACAAGATTAGGGATTCTCAAGGTTCTGTCTGCAGATATATCTCTTTCACTTATTTTAACTTTCTCCCTTGAGGCTAATGTTGGGTGTAGTCGGGTCCCATGGCTAAATTTTAAGATAATGATCCTATACTGATATCCTTTGCAATTTACGCAAACTGAAAGATGAAGCCGTTTCTCTTTTTGTTAATAGCTTTCTACCTTACCAGCAGAAAGCTGCCAGAACAATATTCGTAGTACATCAGTAATTAGTCAAACCTGCAGAGGTGCCTATTCATGGTAATATAGAGTGGAGGGGCAAGGATTTTTTTTCAAACTACTTTTATGGAGGATACAGCAAAAAAATTGTTTATCAAAATATAAATGTGGGGGTGTATTTTTTTAAAATTTTTCTATGCAAACACAAAAAAGTATATTTCAAAATCTAGGGGCATCTGCCCCCTAGATTCACACCCAAACTGTCACCCGTGTAGATCTAGCAAGTGAGTGTAGGTTGCTGATGGGGTGCTGCTTTTGGCTAGTGGCCTAGACTGCTAGGGTCTGGTGAATTGACAGCTGAAAAGAAGATAAGAAGCAAAAAAGTCCATTAGTTTTCTTGAAAATACAACCCCACATGAAGATAATTCCTCAAGTTCAATAGGCGGCCAAACTTACTTGTAATATCTAACACCACAAAGAATAGAAATACGATCTTGTCCATTTTGAGGTTGCTTAGTCAGACCGGTTCATCCTAACATTCTGCGACTTTTCACTAACTATTTTTGCAAGAAACTAAGGGTTTGATTTTGGCTACTTTCTTTGACTTTCTCTTTTCTGAGCTTTTGAGCATATTTTCTAATTCAGCCAATCGTGGACAAGGTCCTTGCGTAGTCTTTGCCTGAGGCGGGATCTAAAGAAGTGAAAAAAGAGTTGTTCCCAATTTTTGGTGAAAATTAGTGTATTCATATTGAATACAATTAGTGTATTTGTCATATTGAATAGCTACTACAGATTATCAAAAACGTGGGTGACGAATTTTAAGCCAAAGGAAAAAATGTTTTAAGTGTGTGTGTTGAGAACTAAATCAAGTAAAAACAAATAACTGTACAGAGTGATATCGATGAGCAAAATCAGCACCTAATTTTAATGAGTGCAAACAACTTTACTTTTATCGAAAGGATCACATTTAAAATATTATATTATATGATATAATAGGACATTTATTAACACTAAAATCCTCAATGGGCCATGGTTTCTGCAAGAAAATAGTACGATACAAATAAATAAATAAATTACACCCTTAAACACTGGCAGATCTAGGATCCCACCCCTCAAGATTTTTAAGGTACCCTCTTTTCCTGTTTTTTTTAGCCTTTTTTCACTCTTTTTTTAGAATAAATTTGTCAATTTGGTCAATTATTGGCACCTTTGCTACATTGGGCCTCCCTCAAGATTTTGCTCTAGATCCGTCCCTGCCCTTCAATTAAACTACAAATAGATTATCAAAAATGGTCCCTATGTATCATATCTACACCCACAAAATTATCCAACTTTTTTAATCCCAACAAAACTTCAAACACTTAATATTATTTTTGCCCATTCCTCCCTTCTATTCCAAACCGGATAAATCCCTTTATCAGACCATTTAATTCCTCTAAAAACCAAAAGTAAGGATTAAGGCATCCTCACCACCTCCTTACGTTGAGCAAAAGTAAGGACTCAGCCGCAGGTAGATTAATGACCCCTTAAATTTAGCTCTGGCATAAAAGTCCCAGTGCTGGGACGCAAGCCGTAGGGAGGGTATTGGTCAAGGATTGATGGCTGAGTGCACGGTACAAGACAGTCTCTTGTGCTTCAATAGTTCCGATAATGATTGCCAGCAGCTGTTCTTTAACTGTCCCAGAACTTTTGCGGTAATGACTAAAACCTCAAGTTTTCCAAAAAAAAAATTACCGAGGATTCTCCTGAAAATTCTGGTACATCACAAAAAGGACGTATCGATTTTGTTCTGGAGTGGGACGTTATAAAAGAAAAAGAAAATTTACAAAACATATCAAATATTTATTTTTATGCATTTAGTCAGTTTTGGATAGATCGAGAAATTGTTTTTCATTTTTTGGGAAGGGGACGTTGGGTTCAAACCCGGTGCATCTACCTTTTCCCCAGATTCGACGCTGCCTCCAAAAATCAGATTTGATTCTCTCTGGAAACAATTCTTATCCAAGTACGCTTTGTATTTTTGTATTAGGTTTGTATCTTTATTGTATTCTATTTTTGTATTAGGTTTTGTATTCTATTTGTATTAGGTTTCTCGCATTCTATTTGTATTAGGTTTTTATTCTTGCATTTATAAATAAATTAATTCATATTCACTTCATTACCAAAATAAACAAGAGCTAAGAGCTCATATGGCACTTGTGACGAGGCAAGAAGAGCTAAGAGCCAAGAGCTCATATGGTATGAGCTCTAAAAAAATTCTAAGAACCAATAGATTGATTTAAAAGGAAAATCAGAGGCTTAATGCCGGTCGGGATTTAAAATAAGAGCTCTGTGTCAAGATGTCCTTCTAAATATCAAAATTGATTAAGATCTGATCGCCCACTCGTAAGCTATAAATACCTCGTTTTTTCTAATTTTTCCTCTCCCTTTAGCCTCCCAGATGGTCGAATCTGGGAAAACCAATTCATCAAGTCAATTTATGACGCTCCCTGACACTCCTACCAATTTTCATCGTCTTAACACGTCCAGAAGCACCAAACTCGCCAAAGCACTGATCCCCTCCCCCAACTCCCCCAAAGAGAGCGAATCCAGTACGGTTACGGCAATCACGTATCTACTACATTTGCTTATTCTATCCACCAAGCTTCATCCCGATTCCTCAACTCTAAGAGTTTTCCAAGATTTCCGATTTCCCCTACCAACCCCCCCCCCCCCCCAATGTGAATAGACCTGGTAGGGATTTAAAATAAGAGCTCTGAGACATCAATTCCTTCTAAATATCACATTTCATTAAGATCCGGTCACCCGTTCTTAAGTTAAAAATACCTCAATTTTTCTAATTCTTCCAAATTAACACACACATCCCCTCAGCTCCTCCAAAGAGAACGGATCCGTTCCAATTATGTCAATAACGTATCTAGAATTTGTGCTTATTCTTCCCATCAAGTTTCATCCCGATCTCTCCACTATAAGCGTTTTCCAAGACTTCTGTTTCCTCCTCCAACCCCCTATGTCCCTAGATCCTATTGGAGTCAAAAATGGAGCATCTGAGACATAAGATCCTTCTATATATCAAGTTTCATTAATATCCGATCACCTATTCTTAAGATAAAAATACCCCAATTTTCACGTTTTCTAAGAATTCCGGTTTCCCCCTTCAACTCCCCCCCAATGTCACAGGATCTGGTCAGAATTTAAAATAATAGATTTAAAGCACAAGATCCTTCTAAATATCAAATTTCATTAAGATCTGGTCACCCGTTCGTTAGCTACAAATACCTCATTTTTCCGAATTACCCCCAACCCCCCAACTCCACCAAAGAGAGCGAATCTGGTCCGGTTATGTCAGTCACGTATCTTAGACTTGTTTTTATTCTTCCCATCCATTTTCATCCTGATCACTCCGCTTTAAGTATTTTTTCATGATTTCCGCTGCCCCCCCAACTGCCCCTCCAATGACGCTGGATCCAGTTGAGATTTAAAATAAGAGATCTAAGTTACAAGGTCCTTCTAAATATGATGTTTCATGAAGATCCGATCACTCCTTCGTAAGTTAAAAATACGGCATTTTTTCTAATTTTACAGAATTAATCCCTCCCCCCCTCCAATAGATCGGATCCATTCCAATTATATCAATCACGTATCAAGGTCCGAGGTCCTTTTAAATATAAAATTTCATTAAGATATGATCACTCCTTCGTAAGTTAAAAATACCTCATTTTTTCTATTTTTTCCGAATGACCCCAGGCCCCCCCCCAACTCCCCCAAAGAGAGCGAATCCCTTCTGGTTATGTCAATCACATATCTAGGACTTGTGCTTATTTTCCCCACCAAGTTTCATCCCGATCCCTCCACTCTAAGCGTTTTCCAAGATTCTAGGTCCCCCCCTCCCCAACTCCCCCCAATGTCACCGGGTCTGGTCAGGATTTAAAATAAGAGCTCTGAGATACGATATCCTTCCAAAATTTAAATTTCATGAAGATCCGATCACTCCTTCGTAAGTTAAAAATACCTCATTTTTTCTATTTTTCAGAATTAACCCCCCCTCCAACCCCCCAAACAGATCAGATTGGTTCCAGTTATACCAATCAAGTATCTAGGACTTCTGCTAATTTTGCCCATGAAGTTTCATCCTGATCCCTCCACTCTAAGCGTTTCCCAAGAGTTTAGGTTTCCCCTCCAACTCCCCTAAGGGTATCAGATCTGGTCGGAATCTAAAGTAAGAGCTCTGAGATACGATATCATTCCAAACATGAAGTTTCATTAAGATCCCATCACCCAGTCCTAAGTTAAAAATAATTCATTTTTTCTATTTTTTCCAAAATAAACCCCCTCCCACTCCCCCCCAGATGGTCAAATCGGGAAAACGACTATTTCTAATTTAATCTGGTCCGGGCCCTGATACGCTTGCCAAATTTCATCGTCCTAGCTTACCTCAAAGTGCCTAAAGTAGCAAAACCAGGACCGACAGACCGACAAACCGATAGACGTACAGATAGAATTTGCGATCGCTATATGTCACTTGGTTAATACCAAGTGCCATAAAAATATACTAAATAAGTGAAACTTTCTTGCACAATGTCGTAAGCCAAATCCCTTCCAGCTTCCGCCAATCTTATCGAAACCACTTTAAGCATATTAATGCAAAGTTAACTAGACCTACGTTGCCCGGGCAACGTGAAGTGTTGCGGCAACCTTTGTCCGGCTTCGCCGACTAAAGTGTTGCGACAGCAACACTTTGGTTTTGTTTCTTCGCTATCGATCAGTAATCACATGATTAAAGGCTATTCCTCAGCGCTGAAAAAACAACAATACAAAAGTATCGAAAGAAGGGACTAAATTGACTTTGCAGCCAGTTCAACTTTATCCTTTTCAATCGTAGACATCGCGACGGATGAAAACTCGGAACAACATCTTATATAATCTAGTTGGTATTATAAAGCTATCCGTAATTTTCTAGGATCAAAATACTATAGATGACATTCTATTAATTATTACGAAACTACCTCATTGTTTTACGTTACCGTTTGTACCCGTTGCGTAAACACTTAATTCTGTCAGATTTAAAGATATAAAATACAATGTGCACCAATTTGCACAGATTTCTAGCCCAAAGTGAACAGATTCTTACTTACAAGTCCCTCTCCCATGATAGACATCAAGTTCACCAGAAACAAATAAATGGGTACACCAACTAGCGAAAGTTGCAAGCCCCCCATCGCTGAAGGTGATTGTAGCCCAACAGCCAATTATAACTTACAAGTCCCCTGCATGTCTTACCACTGGAACCAAATTGGTTTAACCATCAAATACACCGGAAACAAATAATAGTTACACGAACTAGAAAAAGTGGCAAACCCTTCATTGCCGAAGATGATTATGAGCTAACAGCCGTTTCTCGCCCAAAAATGAAACGAATATTACTTATAAGTCCCTCTCCCGTGATAGGCACCAAGTTCACCGGAAACAAATAAATGGGTACACAAACTAGCATAGTTGCAAACCCCTTATAGCTGAAGCTGACTGTAGCCTAACAGCAGATTATTACTTACAAGTCCCCTACATGTCTTACCACAGGAACCAAATTGGTTCTACCATCAAATACACTGGAAACAAATAATAGACACACCAATTAGCGAAAGTTGTTAACCCTTCATTGCCGAAGGTGATTGTTACCTAACAGCCGACTGTTGCCTACAAGTTCTCTATATGTCTCACAATTTGTATCAGTCTAGATTTCGTTTCAGTGTATACCTTACTACTGAAGTTGTCAACCCCTTGAAATTTTCAAACTGGTATACCTCATGAAGGAGATTTTGTACCAAAAAATGGATGTCATATACTTTGATATAGCTCATGATATCATATACTTTGATATCGATAGCTCATGAAGAGCTATCGATTGCCGTCGAAAAAAAATTATATCTGTCTTAGTTCAAAAGTTGATTTTTTTTTGCCGTAGGCCAACTTTTTAACGTCACCACTTATAATGGAGCAAAGGATAAGCTCCAATTTCTTTAGCAATGAGAGAACTTTTACATTTTATTAGGCACATCTGATGCCATTTCTCTACCGCAATCCCAAGTCCGAAAAACCGAATGATAAACTCAGCCGAATTCACGAACAGAAATGGGTAGAAACAATAGATGGCAGCACTTTCAGACCGTGGGAAAATGCCACATTTTTGCTTCTGTAAATTTTTCTATTTATCACTCAAAGAAGATATATTGGCTGTGGGGCCGGGTAACTGCCGCATATATTTAACATTTATAGATTTTAGTTCATCTTCAATTTGAAAGTGGTGCCTGCCTACTTGCCTGCTAGAACGGAGCTTTCCACTCGAAAGCGGAAACATGGTTTGATGAAACGAAAGCTGGGTGCACAACTTCAGACACTCCTCTCTGACATAGGCTATATAACTCCACTTCACTTCGCACACCATAGGCTCTGGCTCGTGGACAAGCAAAAACCATCCTTTTTGGCCCCAGGCAAGAGTTCTGCGGAGCTTCCCGAAATGTAATGTCATATTCATCAGTCCGGCCTAAGGTCCACACTTTCCGTAAAAACCGCACAGGTTAGAACCTTACCAGTTTCCGGGAATAAGCTGAGATCGGCGGCATAGGAAAAAAACAAAAACAAAAAAATACGGGACAAAACCAAAGCGTTGCTCTCGCAACACAACAAAGATAGCATAGTGAGAGCCAGTGGCATCAATTGGAGGAGAAATCAAGGGGGGTGCGTTACCCTCCCTTCTTTATCCCCCTTGGATTTTGAAAGCTACTTTTTTCGGTATTTCAAGGAGAAAGAAACTAAAGCTTTATATTATTTGTCAGAAGAAAATTAAGACAAGGTTTTCAACTTAACTTTGTTGCTAGATACACGGAAGTACAAATACGGTATACACGGCTAAAATAAGGCCAACTTTACTTTGTAACCTGTATACCTCTATATACATTTTCGAAAAGTGGTACTACGTACATGTGTTACAATCTTATTAAAAGGGACTGGAAAGTTTTTCTGGGGGGGGGGGGTAACCCTATTGACAAGTATCAGAGCTTCTAATATTCCAGTATCTACATCCAAATATTCCTAAAAGGCAGTCTTGGAACTTTTTTTCTGTGTGAGGAAGGTAGAATTGATCTGTTTGGTGTGTACGGGTATGATTGATACACCAATAAAAAGACGTTTTTGTCTCTTTGTACGGTCAGGTTAATATATATCTATTCTCAGATTTAGAATCTATTTGATAAATAGTTATAAATTTTGGGTAAAATAAAAAAAAAATATGTGAACAAAATCAAATACCCTGCTGTTTACTTTTCTACCAAGGAACATTACCGTTCGTTACTTCCCTAATTAACAGTTTTTTTTTGTGACTGTGTTGATACAAGGTTTTCCCATCTTGTTACTAATTAAAATTTTTCTTAAGAATGACATTAAGTTTTACTCAGCTTACTCCTGTAATTTAAGGATAGTCCAAAATTATAATAAGAGATTGTCACCAATTTAATAATCAAATTTGGCTCTCAGATATATTTTTTATTATTGTATTGGTTATACTTGCCGAATAGTTTTACCAATTACTGGTCTAAAGGATCTTCATTTATTCTTACTCTAAATTCAATCTCAACCTACTAGCGCCTGATCTAAAAAAATCAGACATTGATTTATCATGTTTTTATTTGTGATTCTATTTAGACAACCCTTTTCACAAAACCCTTTCACCCTTGCCCTTTCATTTTTAACAGGAAAGTAAACAGTAATTGAAGCACAGAACCCCTCGAAGCCACTAGAGGCTGCACAGTGAGTCAATCCATCGACTCAACGAAATTCAGAAGCTCAGCTAGTCTTCGCCTCGAGTCCTAGTTGGATGTTTTTCTTCATTTAGTCAAAAGTTGGCTCACTTTTGCAATAACTAAGGACTCGTATCGTTTATTCACCGATTGAAAACAAAGATTTGATTTAACTCGTAATTGCGCCTATTCAGTATTTAAGTTGTTTTTACACTAGGCCAGTTTGTAGCCGGATCCTACTTCACTTTGCACTGACTTATGACTTGGCTAGCTGATAGAATGAGTTAGAAACCCTATTGCTGTTTTATTGACCAAGTATTTACCTTGTTTTCAGACTGAAACGGATGAGAACTCAACTTGTTATGTGCTGCGTCAGTCTGCAGCTTCCATCTTAGAATATTCTTCCAGATAGTCAAGATTTTGCTTATTTTTGTAATTAGTGCGAACTTTTCTTGTTTTTCAACAAATAAGGATTTCCTTCATTTTATGGCTGAATCAGGACTTGGCTTGATTTCACTCTGATTCATGGATTGTGTCGTTTTATTCTGGGTCGGTGTGTCACTGAGATTTTTTTTTAGTTTTTATGCACTGATTTATGGCTTGACTCGTTTTACACTGCATCACAAAAATACTGTAGCATGGTCTCAGTAGTAAAGGGGTTATGGTAAAGACAAGCAAAAGTCTCTCATAACCACTTCCAAACTATCAGATGATCTAATAAGATTGTCTTGTGACAACGATTTCCAGGTAGAAATTTCGATATTTTTTTAATCTTTACCATTATGTAAGCTACATTTAGTGTTATAGCATAATAGGTGAAACCTTTGCACCTTTAAAAGGCTATTCTAAAGAAAAATTCGAAGAACACGTACTTGACGAGATCAAAAAGTTCGTGGTAACGAACTGTAGTAAGGAGCGACCCGGCTCAATAGTAACCAAAACTCTAAAAAATGGAATTTTGATACCAATAGCTACATCAAAAAATCGCATTTTAATGATGATTTTAAATATATGAGTTTCATCAAGTTTAGTCTTACCCAGCAAAGGTTACGAGCCTGAGAGAATTTGCCTTATTTTAGAAAATAGGGCTAAACAGCCCCTAAAAGTAATAGAATCTTAACAAAAATCACATCATCAGATTCAGCATATCAGGAACCCTATTGTAGAAGTTTCAAGCTCTCATCTACAAAAATGTGTAATTTTGTATTTTTTGCCAGAAGGCAGATCACGGATGCGTGTTAATTTGTTTGTTTGTAATTTGTTGTTGTTTTTTTTTTCCAGGGGTGATCGTATCGACCCAATGGTCCTAGAATCTTGCGAGAGGGCTCATTCTAACAGAAATGAAAAGTTCTAGTGCCTTTTTTAAGTAGCCAAAAAAATTGGAGGGCACCTAGGCCCCCTCCCACGCTAATTATTTTCCCAAAGTCACCGGATCAAAATTCTGAGATAGCCATTTTATTCAACGTAGTCGAAAAAACTTATAACTATGTCTTTGGGGTCGACTTATTCCCCACAGTCCCCGTGGGAGGGGCTACAAGTTGCAAACTTTGACCAGTGCTTACATAGTAATGGTTATTTGGAAGTGTACAGACGTTTTCAGGGGGATTTTTTTGGTTGGGGGGGGGGTTGAGAAGAGGAGAAATGGCGGAGGAACTTTCCTTGAAGGAATTTATCATGGGGGAAGAAAATTTCCATGAAAGCAGCACAGGATTTTCCAGCATTATTAAAAAAAACAATAAAAAAATAAATATGAAAAAGTTTTTTAATTGAAAGTAAGGAGCAGAATTAAAACTTAAAACGAACAGAAATTATTACGCATATGATGGGCTCACCTCCTCCTAATACCTCGCTCTTTACGCTAAAGCATTTTTAGTAATTTCAACTATTTATTCTATGGCTTTTTTTATTCAGGGGTCATTCTTAAGAAACTGGGACAAAATTTAAGCTTTGGTGGAAAGAGCGAGGTACTGATGAGGGGGTGAACTCCCTCATATACGTAATAGAAACATGAAAATCCAGAAGTTCGTTACGTAAGCTGATTTATGAGTTATGTGTATCTTTCACTAACAAAATCATTTGTAAAAAATTAAAAGTTCTTGTTGCCTTTCTAAGAAACCAAAAAATCGGAGGGTAACTAGGCCTCCTCCCCCGCCCCTTTTTTCTCAAAATCATTCGATCAAAACTATGAGAAAAACCATTTAGCCAAAAAAATAAATATACAAATTTCGTTTTAATTATTCATCGGCGGAGAGCCAAAATCAAACATGCATTGATTCAAAAACGTTCAAAAATTAAATTAAAAAAAAAAACAAATTTTTTTAACGGAAAGTAAGGAGCGACATTAAAACTTAAAACGAACAGAAATTATTTCGTATGTGAAAGGGGCTGCTTCCTCATCAACGCCTCCCTCTTTACGCTAGAGTTTTTTACTGTTTTAAAGAGTAGAGTTAAGAGAAAGAGTCAAACTTTAGCGTAAAGAGCGAGGCGTTGATGAGGAAGCAGCCCCTTTCACATACGAAGTAATTTCTGTTCGTTTTAAGTTTTAATGTCGCTCCTTACTTTCCGTTAAAAAAAAACTTGTTTTTTTTATTTAATCAAGTGCAAGTTCATTGAATTTTATAGATTAAGTTGACCTGCATATTCGTTAATTAAAATGGCAAAAATATGAAATTTTTTAACTCTCTAGGTAAAAAAAATTAGAAATGAAATAGTCAATAATTAAAATCCAAGATTCGATTGGAGTCATTGAGATGAAAAATTCGAGGAGATGAAGGGGAATGAATTTTGAATTGAAACCATAAATTATTTTGAACTCGATCCTTTAAGAGTGAAAATAGCAAAATTTAACCCTAATGAGAGCATAAAGAAAGCTTTTGAGAGGTTTTCGTAGCCATTCCTAGACGCAAATCTCATTTATTTTCAATTTTGAGCATTTCCAGTTTCCCCGTATAGTTGCCTCCCTCCAAAAATAGCGTTTTAAAATATAATATTTGGAATTGAAATCGTCTGATTTGTATATAAAACTATAAATCTTGTCACAATTTTTTTCTGTTTTTACTCCAGGAAAAAATCAACCCCACCCCCCAAAAAATCACTTTCAAGATATGATTTTTGGAGTGGAAATTTTTTGATTAGTGTAAAGACTGTAAATTTTACGATGTTTTTTGTCAGGGATTTGATTTGTTTTTTTAGGACAGATTTTGCTTTAAGACTTCAATTTTTCTCAGGTTTAAATTTTCTTTTACTAAGATTTTTTTCAAAACTTGTATTTTTTTTCAAGACTTAGATTTGTTTTAACATTTCTTCTTGATAGAAAAAATAATTTTGTGCGAGAACTTAGTTTTACAATTATAAAATACAATGTGAAGAAAAAATGTACATGGCAGCAAGAGAGAAAAATGAATTGAAACTTAATGAGCAATAATAATAATAATAATAATAATAATAATAATAATAAAAATAATAACAATAATAATAATAATAAATATGAGTGATGTTTAAACTTAGTTGGCAAAAAAACAAAAACAAAAAATATTTTTTAACATTTTAATAAACTTTTCTAAGATTCATTCAACAACGAAAAAATTACTGCAAAAAATTGTTACAAAAAAAAGTAATAAAAGCCAAAACTACTGTTTTTTCTGATAAATCTCTACAGAAATTCCAATCACGTAAAAAAAAAACTTTTTTGATTTCTACATATTTTTACTAAAACAGAAATTACGCAAAATATATTTACTGGAACACTTTATTCATAGTATATATTAAAACCACTATCATCTGAAAAGGGGGATATGTTTTTCATTTTAAAATCAAATGATAGACAAGAAATAATCACTTTAAGGTTTTAGAGCGTCTATCATGAGATTTAACCTTAATAAGTGACTATCAAGTTCGGGCTAGCATGTAATTTCCTAACCAGAAGCTAAAATATCAATCTAGTGGAAAATAAACTGTTTGTTCAAATGAATATGTTGACGAAGATTTAGTCCGTTTTACTTATACCGAGATTTTGCCTAAATTTTACGCATGTGTCATGATCAGATGGTAAGTGTTGCCCAAGGAATTTGCCGACATTGCACGTTTTTAATTTTAAAAGTATAATAACTATATTTCAAAGAATTTGTATTTCATTGTTTCTTACACAGTTTTCATAGGCAATCACATCAAACTCTTAATCCGCATAATTAGTGGACACTTCCCAACAATATTTTTTAAGATCCCCATGTTGGGTTAATATGTAGTAGACTTTAGGCCTAGCAAACACAACGTCGGAAATCACATTGCTCCCTGTTTCCAATTTGCAATATGCAAGTTGACTTGAAGCTTGGCCCTCCACAAGTTAAGAAAGTTTCACATTTCAGTCTGTATAATGCATCCTGAACTAATGACATTACCATTAGCCAAACTCCCCACTAAATTATCATTTTTCACCTTCAGAAGCAATGAATTCAAATCCCCAAAACACACTTGTACCTCCCTGTTGTATCTTAGCCACATCAAACGGTTCGTGGTAACGAACTTGTAAGGAGCGACCCGGCTCAATAGTAATCGAAACTCTAAAAAGCGGGACTTTAGTACCAATAGACACATCAAAAGAAACGGGATTTTATGCTGGTTTCAAATAAATAAGTTTCAATAAGTTTAATATTACCCATCAAAGGTTACGAGCCTGAGAAAATTGGCCTGATTTTTAAAAATGGGGAAAACACCCTCTAAAAGTAACCAAATCTTAATGAAAATCACACCATCAGATTCAGGCTATCACATAACCCTACTGTGGAAGTTTCAAGTACCTATCTGAAAAAAATATGAAATTTTGAACACGGATGTGTGTTTATTTGTTGTTTTTTCCCGCAGGGTGGTTGTATCGACCCAATGGTCCTAAAATATCGTGAGAGGGCTCATTCGAACGGAATTTAAAAGTTCTAGTGCCCTTTTTAAGTGACCAAAATATCAGAGGGCAACTATTTTTTCTCAAAATCGTCCGGTCAAAATTTTGAGATAGCTATTTTCTTCAGCATAGTAGAAGGACCAAATAATTATGCCTTTGGGGATATCATGACTCTCCCATAGCCCCTGGGAATAGGCCTTAAGTTACAAAACCTGCCTACTGTTTACGTACAGTATTTGTTATTGGGAAGTATACACACATTTTAAGGGGGGAGATTTTCTGCTGGTGGGACTTCCTCGGGGGTAATTTTCCATGGAGAGGGAAGTTTTCAGGGGAAATTTTACACTGGGGGAATTTGTCGGAATTACTATACAAAATTCTTCCTATGTCTTTCTGTGTCTTTCCCGTCTTAATTTCACACAAGGAGATGTTAAGGGTAATTGTCAGGGGTAAATTTTCATCAGGATTGAATTGTCTAGCGAATAAATCCTTCGGGAGGAGGGCTTTTTCCGTGGAGGAGTATTCAGACTTCTTGGCATTATTTAAAAAAGAACAGAAATTAAATAAAAAACAAGTCTTTTCAACTGAAAGTAAGGAGCAAAATTAAAAGTTAAAATAAACAGAAATTATTATGTATATGAGGGGGCTACTTCTCCACGACAACTCGCTCTTTGCGCTAAAGTTTGAATTCTGTCCCAATCTTCGAAGAGCGACTCCTGAAACACTATGCTCGTTTAATTAGAACAATAAGAAGCTGTTTTTAAAGTGCTAAACACTTTTAGCGTAAAGAGCGAGATGTTGTGGAGGAGTAACCCCTCATATACGTAATAATTTCTGTTTGTTTTAATGTTGCTCCTGACTTTCAGTTGAAAAACTTTGTTTTTATTACAGAAGTGTCCAATGTTAGTTGTGTTTTTTATGTATCTAAAATTGAACCATCTGCTGCTTTATTCTTGCTTAACACGACATTCCAATTGAAAAGTGCCATTTCCGAGCCTATGATTGCAAACGATGTAAAATTTTAATCCGTTACGATTTGTACCAATTCATCTGAATTAGTTAAAATCTCTGCGATTGCAGATTGATTCACACATTTTTCCAAAAGCTGAATTTCAAATCAATTTAAATATTTCTTTTTAAACTTTGGATTCAGCTCCTGGTCGTCTTTTGACAAAGGTGTATTTCTATGTAGGGTCTTGTGTTTATCTCATCAGGTCCGAATTCACAGTAAAAACCATGGAAAACCTATTCAAAATCAAAGCGTTGATTTTCACATTTTTTTGGCAAAAATTCGGGCCTATAATTATATTCATGGCATTTTCCACTTTGAAATTTTTGTGAGCTATTGGTATTTTACCCTCCAGATTCCAAGTGCTCTCCAAATTGTAAATATTATTTGTATTATACCTTTTTCTAGATCTCGTCATTTTTTCAAATAGAATTTGTAGCCTAATAGTATCCATTTTACAGGGTTGGTTCAAGCACTAAAACCATTTCGAGTACGAATTCCTCGACATAAAACATTCGTGACAATTGATTTAACTTTAAGTTCAAACAAGAAAAAGCTTCCTTACTGTATCTTTTTTTTTAATCCATATCTTACACAATTACGGACAAATCAATTGGCTAAACAAGATTTTTGGTTTCTGTAAGCACAAACTGAAACAAACAAGTCCTTAGTTTTTGGTCTCATTGTTCATAGTAGTTTCTGCTCGTTTTACGTTTTACGTCTTACATGAGGCAATTCTGTAGGTAAGTTCTAAATTTGGTCTTCCACTTTAATGAATTTTTTTTTTGCTTAACTTTAGTTAGGATCGCAAGAAAAAAAACAATTCAAACAATAGCTCAATAATTTCTGTCCACTTGTTTCAAACCCGTGACACTGAGACCTTATTGAACGTTACACTCACGATTTAAAAAAATAAATTGCCTTCAAAATTTCAGTGTTTTGCATACAAGTCCAGTGGACATTGTCCGTCTCGCGTCAACCCAAAATCAATCCAATCTTTCATCCCTTAATTCTAAGACTATCTACCTTAGTTTTGCCCTAGGACTGACGTATGGACGGATAATAAATAGATAGACCTATCTATCAACAAATGAAACGACAACATTTTTATACAATCCTAAAAAGGGTTTATTCCAGATTTGCCTCTCACTCACTCGGACTATCTGTTTTGGCTTTTTCTACAATTATCCATGGCTTGATGCCTGCAACCACTTAATTTTAATTGTTGAGTTAAAATTAAGTCTGTTGAAAAGCTATTGAGTTAGCACATGCAAGCAATGAATAGAGTAATATTGCACAATAGAGTAAGTTAGTGCATAGTGAGTACTCTGAAATTTTGGTAAGAAAATTCGACTGTGTTGGCCATATGGAAAGGTACAATTTCAGATCCCGCAAAAATCAGAAGAGGTGTGAGGCAGGGCAGCTTTCTTAGTCCTCTTATTTTCAAACATGCGATCTCCAAGATTCTGGACCGTATCTCGCCCTCTCTCCTATTGCATGGTACTGACCTGTCTTACTTTGCATACGCTGATGACGTTCTTCTGCTCAGTAAATCCAAAGCAGACTTACAAGACCTGAATCAACGCCTAAGTGACTTTCAGTCCATCGGGCTTTCTATCAACATTGATAAGTGTGAATTTTTCCCCTTTAATGCACCGCTAAGTGATTTTGTCACTCTCGGAAATCATGTTGTCCCTATGGTATGGGAGCTGAGATTTCTGGGTATTATGATTGCAGAAACAATCATTAAAACTAGACAAGCAATTGTCAAGCAAACAACTGCCACCATTAAATGTGCTTATGCGTCTATAGTGCCAAATCGCGGACGCTACTCCAGGAAATCTCTTGCGTCGATTTATTGTTCAGGTTGCTTACCACACATAACCTACCTCGCCGGTGCATCCCACATGCTGTCAGTGAGAGACACATGAAGACATCAAAAAGTGCTACTAGAAATACGCAAAAAAATTTACTGTACACACCCAAGCGTTATAGGAGTTCCTGCCTTAAAAAATATTGCCTTAAAGAGCAATCCAAACAATGATCTAGCATTCGAAATAATTCAGTGCTAAAAATTATATTCGGTAGACGACGTTTCTTACTTCTTTTTTTTTTCTTTTTTTTGTAGTGCTCTAGTGCAATCATTTTTTTTTAGATGGTGGGTGAATAAATGTTATTATTATTATATCAAAGAATGGTATTTTTATGTTGATTATAAACATATAAGTTTCACGAAGTCTTATCCATCCAATGCCTTCCATTAGCTCGAGCAGACTTGACTGAAGTTTCACCTGTAATGTTTGGCTCATATTCAGTTATTCCTTTATAGTTCGCTCCATGAAGGTCTATAAATCCTACATAGTCTTTTAGAATAATCCTGTCATAAACGTAGTGCTGAGAAAGACTAAGTTGTGAGGTATTGATGCATTCATGGTTTCGTCAAATATCATACTGTAGAATTCAGCTTCGAGGATCCTTGTTTTTAGTGCTTAAATTTTCTTCAGCACAACATTGTATCAAGTCATTTGCCGTCGTTTTGCTAATATACCACAGCCCGAAATCTGCCACTATGTTAGGAGGGGGCGCACGCCCCCCACCTGAATTGGAACCTATTCTGTGATGATTCCTGTTTGACTTTATACGAGCAACAATTGTTATGACTGATCGTAATATTGTAAAGTAAAGCTTGAGGGAAAATTCCCGTAAAGAAAAGTATACTATAAATGAAAAATTTATTTTATTTATCAGAAAGATATTGTTTCAAAAAATTATTTTCAAAATATTTTCATGTTAAGAACACATTTTCATAAGTTTTATGTTCCTTTCGTTGTTATTCAGATGTGCAGTAAAATTAATAGGACACATTTTGATGTAAATCAGATACTGGCCGTTATAATTAAATAAAAAAATACACATCAAGTCTCGGCTTCGATGGCTAAACAGTTCTTTAAAAAGGCTCTATGCTTCGTTAGAAGGTATAGAACTTTCCTTCATCTGATACATTCGCAAAATGTAAGTAAATACAAAAAAAATCAAATTACATTGCACCCAATGAAAAAGGGGATGAATCACTTATTGGAGTTTTACTTATTTCGGCAAATCTAAATAAAACCAGCACCTAACTCAGGAGAGAGTTCCGGCAACAAGGCAGTATTAGATTTGTATACATCTAAGTAGAAACAACATCCAAGCCCAGATGTGAGATGAGGGAAGGTGGCACGAACCAATCACTGATGCGAATCAGGCTAAATTTCATAATAGATCAGGTCAAAATTTGAAGACCGTCATAACAGATAAGAAGAGGATAAATCTAATAAGGAGCTAATAAAATCATCACTTATGCAAATTGTGAAAAAATGGCCAACTTAACACCAGACTAAGTATGACAAGACAGAAAAGGACAGATAACTAAGTATGAAAAGTTAAATTACGTTACAGAAAACAAACTAGACCTACGTTGCCTGAGTAACGTGAAGTGTTGCGGCAACCTTTGTCCGGCTTCGCCGAATAAAGTGTTGCGAGAGCAACACTTTGGTTTTGTTTCTTTGCTATCGGTTAAATGCTGAAGTTGTCAGCCTATCGAAGCTTTTAAAACGTTATGTTCAAAGAAGAACGCGATCAATAATCACATGATCAAAGGCTATTCCTCAGCGTTGAAAAAACAAAAATAACAAAAGAATATCGAAAGAAGGGACTAAATTGACTTTGCAGCCAGTTGAACTTTATCCACTTCAATCGTAGACATCGTAAAAAATCAAGACTTGGAACAATATCTTATATAATCTAGTTGGTATTATAAAGCTATCCGTAACTTTTCAGGATCAATATACCATAGATGACACTCTATTAATTATTACGAAACTGCCTTGTTGTTTTACTTTATCGTTTGTACCCGTTGCGTAAACACTTAATTCTAGGTTACAGTGAGTATGGGTAGGCTACACCAACTAGCAAAAGTTACAAACCCTTCTTCACTAAAGATGATTGTAGCCTAACAGATGATTATTACTTACAAGTCCCCTACATGTATTACCACTGGAACCAACTCGGTCTTACCATCAAATACACTGGAAACAAATAATAGGTACACCAAATAGCAAAATTTACAAACCCCTCACTGCCGAAGATGATTATGAGCTAACAGCCGACCTTTCCTTACATGTTCCCTACATGTCTCACAATTGGTATTGGCTTATTTTTGGTTTCAGTGTGTACCCTACTACTGAAGTTGTCAACCCCTTGAAACTTTCAAACTAGTATATCTCATGAATGGATGACAATAATGGATGACATATACTTTGATCAGCTTATCAAGAGCTATCGATTGCCGTCGAAAAAATTCTATCTGTCTTAGTTCAAAAGTTGATTTTTTTTTTTTGCCGTAGGCCAACTTTCTAACGTCACCACTTAGCAAGAAGCAAAGGATAAGCTCCAATTTCTTTAGCAATGACAGAACTTTTAAAGGTTAAGAGGTACATCTGATAACATTTCTCTACCTCAATCCCAAGTCCAAAACAAATGATAAACCCAGCCAAAATCACGGCAGCGCTTCCGGACCGGTGGGAAAATGCCGCTTTTTTGCTTCTGTAAATTTTTCTATTTATCACTCAAAGAAGATATATTGGCTATGGGGCCGGGTAACTGCCGCATATACTTAACACTTATAGATTTTAGTCCATCTTCAATTTGACAGTGGTGCCTGCCTGCTAGAACGAAGCTTTCCACTCGAAAGCAGAAACATGGTTTGATGAAACGAAAGCTTGGCTGCACAGCTTCAGATACTCCTCTCTGACATAGGCTACATAACTCCACTTCAATTCGCACACCATAGGCTCTGGCTCATGGACAAGCAAAAACCATCCTTTTTGGCCCCAGGCAAGAGTTCTGCGGAGCTTTCCAAAATGTAATGCCATATTCATCAATCCGGCCTGAGGTCCACACTTTCCGTAAAAACCGCACAGGTTAGACCCTTACCAGTTTCCAGGAATAAGCTGACATCGGCGGCATAGGAAAAAAAACGGGACAAAACCCAAGTGTTGCTCTCGCAACACAATTTTCTTGATCTTGCAACTGACATGATTTTCAAAAGTCAGAAGAGAGAGTTTGTGTTTTAATTGTATTTTCCTGCTCGAGGTGTGAGTAAAATATTGAATTCTAGAAACGTGTCCAAGGGGAAACGTTTTAACACAAAACAAATTCTAACAAAAAATCAGATTTTTACAAAAACAAACTACAGAAACTAACCCCAATCTTCCGTCGAAAGAAAGAACAATATCAGTTACGAAAAGGTAAATAAAAAAACAACAGCTTTTCCATGTGATTTCCTCAGTAGCATTTCGAAACAAGTATCCGTCATCTTTACTTCCAGGTTAAATTAATTCTTTATTAGGTAAGGATTTTATCTGAAAAAAGCTCTGACAAAAGTGGTAGGATTTTTGGTCCAATCCTTTGTTCACCAGACCCTGCCCTATGTGATTTTTTTTCTTATGGAAGTAAAGATAACGGGTACTTGTTCCAAAACGCTACAGAGGTAAGGAAATGACAGAACGCTGACGGATATAGTAGACAAAAATTTAAAAATGTTTTTAAATTGAATAAGAAGTTAAAAAAAATTTATTGGGGCAGAAGAGAGAACCTAGAGAACTGATACATATATATATATATATATATATATATATATATATATATATATATATATATATATATATATATATATATATATATATATATATATATATATATATATATATATATATATATATATAAATCTCAGTTCCCTAGGTCCCATCTATTGGCCCAGTACGTTGGCTTAATTTTAAAACATTTTTAAATTTTTGTCTATGGTATCCGGCAGCGCTTTTGTCTTACCTCAGAGCGTTTCGAAACAAGTACCCGTTATCTTTACTTCCATAAGAAAAAAAGTCACACAGGACAGGGTCGGGTGAACAAAGGATCGGACCATAGATCCTACCACTGTCGTCAAAGCTTGTCTCAGATAAAATCCTTTCGGAACGGCCGTTTCCCTAGTGGAAACATCAGCCCCCAATTGCTACAAAGTCTCTTTCTCATAGAACTTTCGAGTAATCTTTGCAAAATTTTAAGGTCGACCAATTTGGTCGACTGATGATTCTGTGAAACAGAGAGAATGGACAATTTCACTCATCGAAAAGAAAAAAAATTCTTTTCACATCATCTTTTATAAATTCATATTTTCAAGAATCCAAAATTCATATTTTCGGGCCTAAATATTTTTCGTCCACGAGAAATTAACTGTCAAATTTCCTTAAACGATTTCATCAGCAATTGTAGTCTCATCATACGATATCCTTGATCTTATACGATGGAATACATAACGCCATAACACAAGTACATTACTATGGGGAAAACTGATCGTAAAAAACATAACTAAAGTTTTCCAGCCAAATTCCTCTCTTGGACTTTACTTCCAACCAAAATTTTACAAAACAAATAAGAAAAAAGAAACCAATAAGTAAGACAATACAAAGCATGCTACTTCCTTCTCCAGTTCAACATTGATTTGACTACGCCACTTATGCCTCCTCTCACAGGTTCAATTTTGTCCTCAAGATCTGGGAATTTTACATGGTTAAGTGCTACGTCAAAGAAAAGCGGCTTGCACGGCGCAGGTTCCATTGAAGGAGGCATATTAATAACACGAGGACTACCAGCCTTAACCAAACCCTCCTCGACGTAATCATCAAGGCGGTCAGAAAGTGGCAGGCGATCCTACATTAAAGAGAATCAGAATGCTAAAAATTGGAAAAAGATTTACCAAAAGAATATTTTTTGGCGAAACAACAATAATATGCACTTACGCTATTCGAATATACAATCACAAATTCTCACAATTAGCAATCTTTGCATAATCGACTTTATTTTATACTTTTCTTCCCTACTGAAACCAAGGATTTTACAGCATTGATTTCTAATACTTGTTATTTGAGCAATGCTTCTCTGAGGTAATTTTTTTTAGAATGGTTTAAGCCTATTACAGTGGAACTTCTTAGAGTTTTAGAAAAAACTGCGCAAAACAGCAGGTTCATAAGAGTTCGATGCATTTTGCGAAACCCCGTATATATTAAACATGCTTATTAAACACTATCAGGCATACAAAACTAGGTAGCAAATTTCCAAGTGGGCAAAGGGTTGAAAAGAGAATTTATTTTCTTTTACCAGAAAATTATAAATTGTTTCTAGAGAGAATTTCTGTACTTTTTTGACAGAAAAGAAAGAAGAGTAAAAGGTCCCCTCCTTATTTGCGGTATCTAATGATAATATCCAAGCGGGGTCTAATAATATAAAAATCCAAGAGCCAGAAAAATATTTTTAAAATTTAAAGTATTCTAAGGGGGAGACTGTTCAGTGTTGTCTCCGAGCTACACCAATGGATATAAAATTATACATCACAGTTGTTTCATCTTTATTCAAGTTTAAAAGAATAATTTGTGTTTTCAAAGATCTCATTTTCTTTTAAAAGGTTTTCAAAAATGTTCGCATCGCTTAATCTTAAGCTTAGCATTTCTATCCAGTGAAAATGTGAAAATGTATCTAACGTAGAAAGATTTACATGTTTACCCTCCCCCCCTCCCTAAATGTAAGTATTATATCATGGGAAGATCTTAAATTCAGTAATTTGGTTTTCACAAATAATCATCAGCAATAACCATTATTATGCTGATGGTTATGGTTATGCTGACGTTATGGTTATGCTGACGATGGTTATGGTTATGCTATGGTTACGCATTAACCATTTGAACGCTACCTTTTATAGTGAACCAAGAATTGCCGAGAATCAGTCAACTGCGCAAACCAAAGGTACAGCAACAATAAAAGCAACATATCGGAACGACATTTTCTGCAAAAGATTATGCAAAAACAAGAGAAAATTCAATTTTACGGAATTTTGACCGATGCAAGTTGTCACAACGGAGAAAAGTTGTCCCCTTGCTATTCCCCTTTTCTCGGAAACGGCATGCAGTTAAATAACATTAAATAACATGTAGTTACTTAATGGCATGTAGCTGAAATTGATGAAAAAGGATTGTTTGGAAAACGAAACATCAGAAACTCTTTCTGCATAAAAACACTGAAAAACATAAATATATTTCATTGGAAAAATTAATCGCGTACAGCACTGATAATACTCACACACATTTTGGAGGACAACAGAGGCATGGGAGGAATAACTTTCATTTTAAACTGGAATCGAAGTTCTCCAAAGATACTGAAGGCATCGCACGTCCTGCTCACATATTACATAATACAGAATCAAACGTGCATTCAGTGGATGCGGAGTCAGTGGTACTCTAGCTTTACAAACATTTTTCAATATTTAAAGTAAGCAGTGAACATCGAGAATCTTTTTTTCAGTCAGTAGAAGTCACTTATACTAATTTAAAATCCCAAAACTGGCTGGTTGTTATTGTTGCCGAAGATATTACATATTCTGGAACTGTGGTAATCATTGAGAAAATATTTTGGGCTGAAACCAGACTGCCCAAAGCGATATCCAATTTCGTTACTTCCTGTGGTCAAAAATTTATTCTCTGTTTTTACATATCCGATAGTTTTCATTTGAGAAACAAATACAAGAAAACAGAAAATCTAATAGAAAAATTATTGAAGTTAAGAGATAGTAAATCTTGGGACAAAAAAGACACGCACCAAAGTCGTTTAAACTTTTCTAGAGACTGATATGTTGGAAAGAAAACAGACTTTGATTTTGATGGGCAAATACTTATACCCCATCCCTGGTCAAAACGCCGAAGTGCAAAGAAGTTTTCCCCAACTGGCTACATAGTAGATTAAAGAACGTAATCGCTTTCAAATAATGCAATTTCAACCCTGCAATTGACACGAGTGTACAATTGACAAAATTTGTACAAGAAAAATAAATGTTTAGGTGAGCATACCGACCTTAAACTCAAAGTAAACACAGAGAAATACGTCTTAAGCCACAAAATCTCGTTCCTGTAATGATACTTAGTGACATACGGTGTTATCTGTGGGAGACATACCAAACCCTTCATTAGATTAAAAAACAAAAGACTAGTTGTCCTGAGATTCTAATACGGCCTAAATATATTTCAATGAGTTTGATTACTAAATGAGATGATCGGAACTCAGCATTTTGCAGGCGAACCAGACCTGAAAAATATATTTTTCAGAAATCTGAAAAATATAGTAAGCAATAAGTACCTGATGTGTAGCATGTATATTTTAGATATTTAACTTCTTTATAATTTCAATTAAATCTATTAACAAAATACAGGTAAAATGGTAAAAAAAATGTTGTTTTTTTAGCCTACATGGAGGTGTGTCATCACCTAATTTTCATGTTCTGGTCTAAAATTAGACTGCAACTGCAACTTAACTATAGAATCATACCTGAAACTAAATTAATTTCCCCGAAAAAGCTAAAAGTTTTTCCAGCTATTTTTGACAAAAAAAAATGTTAAAATTCATATTCATCCCCATGATTTCATTTCTTACTTTTAAGATAATAAATCCCTTACTGAACCAATATATGTTAGCTCCTGAATTGCACAAAGTTTGCCTAATATGTTTGATAGGGTTTATAGTAAATATAGTAGTTTATAGTAGGATATAGGAGTTTATAGTAGGTTTATAGTAAATAGTAAAATTGTTCTTTTCCCTAAGTCTTAAAATCAAATGATTTTACACTTGCACCGAAGACAGCTGAAAAGTGATCCACTGCCCTATTACATGCATGTATATATTATTATAAACCACCAACAGTTCATGGGTATGGACACTGAAAGTAAGGGTAGGGGGTATTTTGTAAAGAAAAAAAAACCTACAAAATAATCTTACTTTGATAGTCAGGTCCTTCATTTCTTGAACTGGCACATCTGTTTGTAATATACTTTCAGCATGAATTCTAAACTTGCTGCTTTTTATTTGCTCGGCAACATGATCCACTTCTTTTGCAACTCTTGAACTTAAAAACCTAGAATAGGGCTCCAGCTCCCTTCCGTAATTGTCTGCCTTCTCATAAATAGCTAACGCTTCTCTCCATCGTTTCATTTGCTCCAAGGTGACTCCAATGTAATAGAGCCTGTAAATTTAATAGGTAGACCAAAGAAAACATGACACTGAATAGAAGAGAACTTTGGTCGCTTCATACGAGTACAAAAGGAATCATAAGCAACAAATGTCAATGACAATTATCTGAGCGATAGATCATATAAAACGAAAGGAATGTAAAGAAAGTGGCGAAAGCATTAAAATAAGAACTAAGGAGCTGTGAAATGGAGGCCATGGATAAAATTGCCGAGGATCTTGAAGATTCAGCAAGACAGCATAATAGTAAAATATTGAACTGGCATATTAAATAAATTGAGAGGGAGTAGTCAATCCGGACTTGTTCCCAGTTAAAGATAGGAACGGGCCACAATTAGTCTAAAGAAAGAGTTAAAGAGAGATGGGCAGAACATTTTGAGAATTTGTTAAACCAAGATTCAGTTGTTGGAAAAGATATAGAGAAAAATGAAAAAGTTTGTGATACCTTGGATGTGAAGGAAGATTTGTTTTGTGAGGAATAATTAGCGACAGTACTAAAAGGATCCAAAAATAATAAGGCTCCAGGTGCTGATAGTGTGGTAAACGAGTTCCTTAAATATTGGTGGCCTGAGGTTAGAAATAAGTTACTGAAGATTACGAATATGATTTTTGAAAAAGGGGGTACATAACGATTTTAAAAAACCTTAATTATACCACTGTATAAGAAAAGTGATAAGAGTGAGTGTCGTAATTATCGAGCCATTAGTCTGGTGTCTGTATGTAGCAAATTACTTAGTAATATGATACTTTTTAGACTGAGAGATGCTGTAGACAATGTTTTAAGAGAAGAACAGCGCGGTTTTAGAAAAAGTAGAGGATGTGTCAACTAAATTTTCACTCTTAGGTTAATAATTGAAAAGTGCCTGACACCTTTGGTCCTCAGTTGTATAGATTATGAGCAAGCGTTCGATTTTGTTGACAGAGGAGCTTTAGCAAAGATCTTTTCCTTATAGGGTATACCAGCCAAATATATTAAAATGATTCGTGCTACGTACGAAAATAATACTGCTGCGGTTAAGGTAGGAAATGATGTTAGCAGCTGGTTTTGTAGTAAATCAGGAATTATGCATGATTGTGTTCTATCCCTCTTTATATAGATCATTTTGATGGAATCTTGTCTTTAGGAGTACAGGAAATGCAATGGGAGACCACGAAATAAATGGGGAAGAAAAACTCTCCTGGACTTAGATTATGCTGACGATTTAAGCATTCTAGATAAAAGTGTGAGAAAAATGAATGAACTTTCAAAGGTTTTGCAATTTCAGGGTGCTAAAATAGGTTTGGAAATTAATGTTAATAAGACCAAGTCACTAAGGTTAGGAATAAGAGAAGATGAAAAGAGGACGTTGGGTAATGAAAAGATTGATCAGGTGGGCAGCTTCATTTACCTTGGTAGTATTATTAGTAAAGACGGTGGGAGCAGTGAACATGTTGAAAGTAGAATAGCCAAGACTCAGGGAGTCTTTTGACAGTTAAAATAAGTTTGGAAGAATATGAAGATAAGTCTGCAAATCAAGATTAGAATATTGGAAGGTACAGTGTTGACAATGGTCAAATATGGCTCTGAAGCAGGGGCACTCCAAAAAGTGGATAAAGATTTACTAGATGTTTTCCAGAGAAATTGTCTAGGGATTGTTCTGGGTACCCGTGACTGACCGTGTTTCAAACAGTGGGCTGTACAAAAAATATGGTTGAATCCCACTTTCTAGGGCTATAGTGAAAGAAATGTTAAGATGGCTAGGGCACGTTCTGCGGACGAAGGGTGACAGATTGCCGAAAATTGTCCTTTTCGACCAACCGTCTAGGGCTAAACGGAAAACAGGTCATCCTCGTCTGGGGTGGGAGGAGGTCATAAAGAAAGATTTAAAGGAAATGGGAACTTCCTGAGAGGGTGTAAAGAGGGAGGCTTTGAATAGATTGGGATGGAAGAGGAGCGTGCGTGGCTGTGTTGGCCTCAGGCGGCTTGATACTGCCGTGAGTTGTTAGTAGTAGTAGTAGTCAATGACAATGCTGTGTCATTCCTCTTAACTAAGCAAGTTCTAAAGAAACTAAATTTTAATTTATTGAAAGCCACAGCACAACATCTTAATTAATGGTCTAAGTTCATTTTGGTCCAAACTGAGGTTTTCAAAAAGTAAGAAGGATTTTTTATCTTTGATTTATTTTTTTCTACAGATTGCATAATCGGTAGCCTCGACCTCGTTTCTCATTTAATTCGACTATCTTTCTTGGCCTTTTCTACAATTAGTCATGACTTGATGCCCATAACTATTCCATTTTAATTCAAAAATCAACGGACTCCGTCGAGGCATTAGGCCTCGACCTCGTTTCTCACTCAACTGGACCTTCTGTCTTGGCTTTTTGAAAACCTGAGATTTTCAAAAATTAAGAAGGGTTTTTTATCTTCGTTTTTTTTTCTCTATAGATTGCATAATAGCTATCCAAGACTCATTTTTCAAGAACTGAAATATACAAAGTCGTACTCTCTTAGGGAAATTATCCGGGTTTATTCCGGTAAGTAAAAAGTAAAAACATTAAAAAAATAAAGGAAAAGCAAAAACTAAGGGATAAAAGGAAACGAAGAAAAATTTCTATTTAGCCAGGGTAACAGTAGATTGTGTTGGCTTATTTCTCATGGAAACATGAGAAATAAAACTCTTTTATTGGTTTCCTTAACTGAAAATGGATAGAAGTGATGTTGGCACTTTAATCTGGGCAATATTGGGATTAAAAACTATTGACATCATTGACAGCCCAGTGTTACCCAGCATAAGTAAAATTTTCAGAGACAGTATTCTCGAAAGTAATCATAAAGAGTGACCACCATTAAAAATAATAATATTCGAATTTTATAAACTTTGATATAAATTATTGAAAAAAATATACTGTCATATCATAGAAGACGTTGCAAAAAGGATGGAGAATAAAAACATGAATTATATCTAAACACGTTCCCTGAACTCTTGTAATGAATTACAGACTTAATCAAACTATCTTCTAAAAAAGATATTTCTTTTGAATGTAAAAAAAAATTACATTTGATTCAGTTACATTTTATTATCACAGAGTTTTACATCGAATATACATCGCTGAGCGCAGGGTCAGTTTTGTTCAGAGGCAGACGCAAGGCCGGACATCAACAGGTGGTCCCCCAGATTTGATTTTATGGCAGTACTTATCAAAAATAAATATATATTTATATGATTGCCCATAATCACGGCTTGTGGTTGGGTTTTTTTCAAATTTTTTTTAGTTTGTCACTCAAGTTCAGAGTACGAGTTGAAGATCTTCTTCTCAACCTCAATGTAGACTCCAGGCGTAGGCTGACATATTAAAACATCTTTCTTTTTTTTTCAAGTAACCAAAATCAGTTTAAAGTACTTGACAGTCCAAGCTAGAGAATCGTTAAGTGCAGTCAATCAGAGAGATTATGACTTGAAAAAAACAATAACAAACAGCTGAGAATTTCTTGAAGCAGTAGTAAAAATAAAACCAGCACCACTTAAAGTTGAGGAGCGAGCCTATAGAATCCCTTGTTCATGAAACACTTTCCATATTCATTGGACTTACCAACAATTAGGTAAGTCTAAATGAACATAAATAGTCCCTTGATAAAGCAATAAAGTTACATCAAAGACCCGAGAATTCTTTGTTACATCAAAGACCCGAGAGGTCTTTTGTAAATACCAAGTTAAAATCAACTAACACTTTCAGAAAAAAATTCACTCTTATTGATGATACTGAGGGAACCTCCTTGAGTTTCGTTTGCAACTCTTATAAATGGTGATTACTAGTAAATAGTGATTATTTGTCAACCTTAAAATATATTCACAGGTGTCTCAATTGTTCTTCAGCATAACGACAACATAAATATTCTAAAACCCAAAACCAGATCAGGTTATTCAATTTCCTTCAATAAAATAAATTTCCAAAAGAATGTTTAATCATTCATTTTATATACACAAGTGCTTTTCAGTCACTCTTTCACTTAAGGTGTTAGGGTTGTTCTTACATCTTCTTTTCCTTTTTTAGATTTCTCCTTTTATTTCGCTAAGAATATTATTCTGTATTACAATACTTTTCTTGTTACACTGAAGATGACAGAGCAAAGATCTCCGGCGAATGTGGATGTTCAAACCACATACCCCGCCCCACCCCCTGAATAGGGTCTTAGTTCCAAGAAACAGCATTTTGTCACTTAAAACATAAAATTATTATAATAAAGAATCACTATTAGAGCACCAACAGTAGTAAATTCGTGGATTCAATATTAGTGTGATCGATATTATTCTAACAGTTAAAAAGTAGCGATGCCCTATTATAGTCTAACTCAACATTTTCAGCAGGTCAGCAAAGGACTATAAAAAAAGCCTAATTTTTTTTAATGAGAATAATGTCAGATGCCCCTTCTCAGTTTACTGTTTTGACCTTTTAACTTCTTAAAAGAACCATTCGGTAGTGCAAAGTTTAACACAATTTGACCATTAAGTATGACGTTAATCCGTTTCAAGACTAGACTGACTATAAATGATGTTCAACAAAAAGCAAAGAATACGAAGAAAAAAAATCTGAAAACAATATAAAAACCAAAGAAAGGGTGATTCTCAGCCAGTGGACAAAAAAGAAAAGAGAAAAAGACAAAGCACATATTTCGAGAAATACAATCTGTCAATCCCTATTAACCCACCGATTCGCGTAAAAAAAAAAAAAAAAAAAAAAAAAAAAAAAAAAAAAAAAAAAAAAAGTCTGACCCTCCAAGTTTAGAGACTCCTAGGCTGCAGCCTATTGGGCACTACTTTTAAGATGTAAGACTAAGCTTGGAAGACAAACAGAAAATTTTCTTCAAACAAAGGAGGTTTAAAGAAAGCAAGAACACCATTCATTCCTAATTACTTACTGAGCGCAAGATATTGATTTCCACAAAGACTCCATAACTTTTGAAGTAGAAGACATACATTTAAACATAATAACAAGTCCTTTTGGTCGCAACATTTAAACAAACAAAAAATCCAAAAATATCAGCCGGTTAATGAATCTAAATAAATTAATTACCGATAACGAAACACAGATGCCCAAAACATTTAGCGTTAACATTACTTAGACATATTACTTAAACATTAAGTCAGTTACAAAAGTCTATAATTAAGTAGTTTTCTAAACACAAACCTAAAACCGGAAAGATAAAAAAAAACATGTTCTGGAAACTGTTTTCAAAATTTGGGTTTTTCACTGATTCAAAGAAAAAGAAAGAGAAATAGGAAGAACGACAAACGAGAAAAAAAAGAAAATACATATAAATTACCTGATGAACTTCATTCCTAGCTCGTCCCCTTCAATTTGCCTCTTAAATTCATGATCACCTTCAATACCCTCTAAATTGCGAAGTTCACCCAGATTCTGAAGAATCAGTTCATACATCCGAATTAGATCTTGCGGTTTTCCCACCCTTTTCCCATCAGAATCTTGACCGGTCATACTATTTTTGAGGCCTAAAAAAGGGGGGAAGAGAGATAGTTGATAACAGAAATTATGGAAAAAGGCAAGCGGAAAATTGATAATGAGAGCAAAAGCAAAAGAACTTTCTAAATAACATGTCACAGAGGTATTGATAAGGACAAAAGTTCGTGATGTTTTGACAAAAAACTTCTTTTCATAGGTTTTTCCAGAAAAGAAGAGCAAGGGTGTTGCTTTCGGGGCATCAAAATTTTGATGCCACTAAAGCATAAAGAAAAATGGGTTACGAAAGCCCCTGCAATCATTGTCAAACCGATTGAACAAAAAACATCCATCCAGTGTTGCCATATGCAGTACAAAGAGGGGAAGAGAGAAACTTGATAACAGAAATTATGGAAAAAGACAAGCGAAAAATTGGTAATGAGAGAAAAACCAAAAAAAAACTTTCAAAATAACATGTCACAGAGGTATTGATAAGGACTAAAGTTCCTGATGTTTGGCAAAAAACTTCTTTTCATAGGTTTTTCCAGAAAAGAAGAGCAGGGATGTTGCTTTCGGGACATCAAAATTTTCGCCCCATAATTCATAGGTCTCGACCTAAAAGCAAAAAGATAAATGGCATGCGAAAGTCCCTGTAATCATTGTCAATCCAATGGAACAACAAACATCCAGTGTTGCCACATGCAGTAAATTTCTACTGTTTCCAGTATTTTTTAGCAGAATAAATTATCGGTAGTGAAGTTTATAAGCAATTGGAATAAACGTTTGAGTCTAAGCTCTAATCGTATACTAGTAAGGAATACAACAGCACTGTAATACTAATATAGAATTATATACAAACTCGAATACCCAAATTAGAAACAATATAACAAGAAATTTCATCGGTAAAACGAAGACATAAAAACTTAGGGAGCTATTTATTCCGACTTTGGATAAACTAATATGCACAACGCCTTTTTATGTCTCACTATGTTCTAGTTATAGGCATCAAATGCCCGACGAAACAACATACATCTCATTTTTTATGTTGATTTTCACAATTCTTTCTGGAAAATGTTTAAAGAATGCAAGAATAACAGATACAGTTGCCTCTGGCTTCTGATGAGAAGAAATATGCCCAATTAACACACCCAAGATTACTGGGTTTGACATATAGACAAGCTATAATTGTGTCTAAAACGGCGTGACCTGCTCCATCTATTCCACAGTGAGCTCTTATTAATATCCTCTCGCAAGGCATCTGTTACATTACATACAGGTAGACACCACCCAGACGGTATATCTCCAAACGGTATTTCCCCAAAAGTTATAACAAGATCTTTTGGTATTAGGTAGAGAAACTTCTGTCCCGCAGAAGATTCCCCCTACCCCCCTCTCCCCCTAACTATTTTTGTTCACCTGCCGTATTGACTTAAGAGGTGCAGCCACATGACTAACGACTTACCATCCAAGCTTAAAAAGGTTTTCTCAATGGTTTTGCTAATTCGCAAGTAGTTCAAATAGCTTAGCAGATATAGTACTGGGGACACTGGTCCATCATCTTTCCTCTGCAAAGCGGGATTGGCAGCCATTTCTTCGCGGAGCAACATATACGAATCCTAGAGGAAAAAATATAGTACTTCAAGCTTGCTAAGCACTTTCATTCTCAACTACATTATCTGCTACGTAATATAGTATATCTGTTACCCAATCATGACAGTTAAATTCTTATTTTTGAAAACCATCGTCTAATTTTCAACGTGTAAAAATAAAACGAAATAAATCTAAAACTTAAATAGTTGGCTAAAAATCTTCAGGGCACCTTTATATTTTTTTATATTTATACTCGTATTCAAAAAAAAGAAAAGAAAAAAAAAACATAAATGCATCATTATACATATACAATTATATATATACATATATATATATAAATAAATAAATATAATATATATATATATATATATATATATATATATATATATATATATATATATATATATATATAAACCCTATAGGCAAGTGTGTATTCTCCTGATGAGCCCTTGTGTTGGGTTGTTGCCTCTGAATTATTTGTCTTTGCTGTTTTTATTGTTTGGTAAATGACGACTTATACTTTATATAAATATATATATATATATATATATATATATATATATATATATATATATATATATATATATATATATATATATATATATATATATATATATATATATATATATATATATATATATGTATATATATATATATATTATTTCTAAATACTTTTCGCTATTCACATAGTTTTCGTTATTCATTTTTCATTCTCGTTATGTTTCGTAATTCGAAGTTTATTTTTTTCGTTATTCAGAACACACAGAAATAAAGGAAGAAAAGAGCTAGCAAAACTTAAAAGGTTATACTAAAGTAAATAATAAAGATGAGCATTAAGATGAAATATATATTCCTATAATTAATAAGACAATATAAAATATTATGACTATACACTGTGTGCTCGGCCAAATTGATAAATTGATAGCTGGAGAAAGATATACAATTAAACATATTTTAATATTTATCCCTACTGTATCTACTGTATCCAAATTGTATCTATTGTTCATAATTCAGCGCCTTCTTCCTAAAAATAAAAACCAATGAGCCGTTTTATGCGTTGCCTAACTTCTTCTTCTTTTCTTCTAATTTGACCCTTGCTTCTAATTTTAATTTTTCTACAAATGGGAAATTTGCTACCTTAATATGCGTTATTATGTAAACTTTAAGCCCTTCTTTTTCAGCCTTTTTTTGATCAACAAATTTTTAAGAAAAAGAAGAAAAAACTTTGATTCGATCATTATTACCAAAAAAAAAAGTTATCACACAATTAAAAGAAATATTACAAGAATTTTATCAATTTTGCTCAACAAATTTACAAAAACAAGGCAGCAAAAATAGCTAAAAAAAAACACACTTTCTATTCGATCATTTTTATTAAATACAAATTTATCACACTATTAAAAGCAATATTGTTATATGTTTAAAAAAAAAAATTAAAGAAAAGAAATTTCTCTTAATAATAGTGACGGGACTATTAATTGTCATGCATGAAAAGCTCAAGTTTCCTTTAAATTTAATGCTGCCAATTACAACTATAAGCAGAAACTTCTACAAATTTCAAAAAAGACGCTCTCCCCCCCCCCCTGGTTTTAAAAGTTAATTATTACAAGTCCCAGGTAACGTTTCCCCGGCGAATGGCTTATGAAATGGAATACATACCCTAATATTCATAAGGAGAGAATCAATAAGCTCAATTTTATCTTCAGTACTTGTAGCTCCTTCCATTTTCGTCTCTATGTCCTGACATGCTAAGATGGTCAACCTGACTTTCTCTTGACGCACAGGCACACTTCTACCCCGCCAGGTGATTTCCACAATGTTGGCTGCTTCTTCACGTCGAGCTTGGGCAATTAATTCGTCTAGATTTCCTATTTCACCTAAAAGCCAATTAGAAATTCTTTTAGACCTCATTTAAAGACACCCGTAAAACTCTTAAAGACATTTCAATTCAAAAATTCGGAACTGAAATACATAAGAAGTTTGGTAAGAAAAAAATGCCCCCACCCCCAACCAAGAAACACGATAATATTAAAAGATGTATAAATAAGACATTGATAAATATTCTCATTTTAGTAAAAATAAAACCTCTGGTAGGACTACCCGCCCCCTCGAAAAATTCCCCGTTGGCAACCAAGATGAAACTCACTTTTACATCTCTTGTCTAAAATAAGAATATGAGTCTAATCTTTTGTATTACACTTAAAATACGTCTACAATAAGAGGGAAGCTATCACCCCGCAGCACACATATTATAGGGCTCAGCCTAAAGATATTCTACGGAATGAAAGCATAGTAAAAAAGCAATAGATTGGTTTGAAAAGGTTAAATCAAAACTAACTTCTTCTATGTTTACTTTAACCGTTGCTCTATTCTAGAAATTATCCACGGGATGTACTATTGGCGCTCTGTTCATGTTTAATTTTATCCTTAAAACAAATTGAAAATTAACGAAAAAAAACAAACAAAGGCAACCCTGTGTAAACGTGCAGTGATATAGGTCACATATACAGGGAGTGGGAGGGTGAATTATGATATTATTACTCAACATAAATTGATAGTCAAAAAGTAGCCCTTTCTTCTCAATCACTTTCTATAAATAAGATATTATAACAAGAAGTTGCCGAGTGTTGAACATGTTCAAGTCTAACACAAATAGAAAAATTATAGATACAAAAAAACATGTCTTGAAAAAGGATGCTATACTACATTAGAATGTCGCAAATAAATAACTTTCAAAATAAAAATTTAAAGTAAAACAATTAAATAGAAAAGATCTTAGTGTGATGATTAAGACTAAACTGAAAATCGTGAAAGCTTGGCTATTTTACTACTGCTAAAGACTCTATGCAGCACTACATGAGGGCAACAAGTTACGCATGCTCTTACTCCTACCCAATCTATCTAAAGCTTCACTCTTTCCACCTCCCCATGTACTCCAATTTTCCTTCAATTATTTTTTATAACCTCTTCCCACCTCGGTTGGAGAAAGCCAGCTTTCACTTAAACCCAAAATGACGGCCAAAATACGCAATTTTGATATTGTGGCATCCTTGATCCGTAAAACGTGCCCTTGCCATCTTAACTTTTTTTCATTGTAGACCAAGAAAGTAGGATCAAACCACAATTTTGGTTAAGCTAACTGTTAGATACAAAATCAATCAAACGATTACTTAAAACTACCATTACACGATTCTTTTGGAGAATATTTAACAAATCTCTTACCTTTTCTAGAATTAAAATGTAATTTCAATTAAACTGAACATTCTGACAGAATAGGCGGCGTTTAAACTTCAAGGTTCCTTACATTCTCATTGTTCCCAAATAGTAAACTTACCCAATAATATTAATAACTTTAAAACTAAAGGATAGTCTGAGCTGATAAAAACCATTATATTGGATGAACAATAGCTTATATATATGCATATATATATATATATATATATATATATATATATATATATATATATATATATATATATATATATATATATATATATATATATATATATATATATATATATATATATATATATAAAGCTTCAATAGCTACCAGCATCTTTAGCAGATTCTCAATAGGTTAGTTACCTCGTTCTATAAACCAAGAAACTAAGTCTTTTTTCCGCCAGTTGCAAGTAAGGTAATAGAGAATGACTTTATGATAACATATATAGTATATTGTATTTTTTCTTTAAATATGGTGTCTCATAAATTATAGTTGCATAAGATATCAATTGAGATTTTCATGAGAAAGATTGAGATGGCTTGGACACGTTTTTGCGGGCGGAGAATGACAGATTGCCAAACATCATCTTTTTGTCATCAATCTAGGGCCAACCGAAAAACAGTTCGTCCCCGAATAGGATGGGAAGAACCAAAAGAAAGGATTTGAAGAAAATTGAAACTTCTTCGGAGGGGGTAAAGAGGGAAGCTGTAATAGATTGGGACGAAGTAGGATCGTGTGCAGCTGTTGGCCCAAAGAGCCTTAGTGCTGCAGTGAGCTGTAGTAGTTATACAAAGAAGTGCGGTTAAATAAGTCTAAGCAGTACAGTGAATGATCTCAACTTACGCCAAAATTGATCTAAAGGGACGAAGACAAAATTTGTAACAATTTACCTCAAACTCTGAATTCACATGTCGATTTAATTCAGTTTTCTCGAACCTTTAGAAAGAGATAAATTTAATTAAACTTCAAAATCGTTTGGTTGCAAGTACCATGGAAGGGTTAAGGGAAGGAAGAATTCTAAAGTGGAAAAATTCCTAAGTAAAATATACAGAGAAGGTAGGTGTAATACACTCGACTAGCTTGAAATCCGTTGCGAGCTTGATGCAGCTATATAGTTCTTTGTGCGCAGACAGAAACACTATATATTGACATCAGTCAATATATAGGCCAATATGATGTTATTACCTTCTGAGCTAATGATTTCACGGGCCGACTTTTCCCCAAGATTGAACACACAGAATCTTAGCAGTGGGATAAGTTCTTCAGCTTTCTGGGCATACAATGGAGACTCGTCGTAGGGAAGGATCGATGTAAGATTCTCATAGAAGGTTTTAGCCCTTATAAGGAATTCTTGAGCTTCACGGAATTTTTCTCGTTCAAAATAGTACATCCCTCGAAGCCAATTCACGTATGCCTGGCTTTCTAGCTTTGACCTATAAAAAGAAGACTATTTTATTTATATAAGTCAAAGCATCGTTTCAGTACAGAGGGTCCCAAGGAGAGAAATTTACAGTGACGAACCAAATACTTGAATTTCGTAAATTCAAAAGGACATCCTCTTGAGATTAGGACTAATTTAAGGAAGAAACAGAATAAACTTATCATCATCAAAATAAACGTGCTTAATTTATTTATATACACAAAATTGTCAAGGAACTGCAAAAATTTACTGAAGGACATTAAAGAAACATAAACTAGACTTAACAGTCCCTTTATTTATATCTTCATCTCTTTAAACAAGCAATAATTGTGTATTAATATATCTGTTTATATATTTTTTTCAAAACGACTCCATTTTTTTTAACACTGGCATCCTTGGATTTTCTTACCTGAAAACACGATCAAGATAGGCTACAAGTTTGAGAAAACTCTTTAACAGCTGTAATTTCGGAAAATTGATTTTCTCTGTGGCTAGTGTTTTACTACTCCAACTAAGTGTGTATATATCTAATCCTCTGTGTATACATCTATATATATCCTATGTGTATATATCTAAAGGCAAGGTCTTAACGGTAAATTTGTGGTCATAATAATGTGAAAAAGTTGATGCAAACTTATAATGGTTATAAATGATGATTTGTTGGAAAAAAGCGTTTGTCCAGCCAACTGAGCAATCAGCAAATCAACAATCAAGACTATTATGTGAGACTAGGCCGTCTCACGTGATTCGATTTGGGTTCCATTTATTTATTGATCGTGATTGATGGGTATTTTATGCTTGATAAGTTATTTGAATTTATTTCTATTCATCATTGGTTTAATGTCGCTCTTCACTTTTCTCTGTTAAGCATCTTTTATGAATTTTTTTATACTAAAATCTCTTTACAATTGTTAATTTTTAATTAGTTAAGGAAATAATACTTTAAATCCTCTCAGTTTTTCTCTAAAAGAATTAGAAGAAATGAAGAAGAAGTGAGGCAACGCATAAAACGGGTCATTGGTTTTTATGGCCCTTGGTATTAACAAAGTGACATATAGCGATCGCAAATTCTGTCAGTCTGTCTGTCTGTCCCAATTTTGCTACTTTAGGCACTTCCAGGTAAGCTAGGACGATGAAATTTGGCAGGCGTATCAGGGACCGGACCAGATTAAATCAGAAATAGTCGTTTTCGCGATTTGACCGTCTGGGGGGGGGGTCGATTAATTCAGAAAAAATAGAAAAATGAAGTATTTTTAACTTACGAACCGGTGATGGGATCTTAATGAAATTTGATGTTTGGAAGGGTATCGTATCTTAGAGCTCTTATTTTAAATCCCGACCGGATCCAGTGTCATTAGGGGGGGGGGCGGAACTCTTAGAAAACGCTTAAAGCGGAGAGATCAGGATGAAACTTGGTGGAAAGAATAAGCACAAGCCCAAGATAGGTGACTGAAATAACCGGACCGGATCCGCTCTCTTTGGTGGAGTTGGGGGGGAGTAATTCAGAAAAATTAGAAAAAATGAGGTATTTGTAACTTACGAACGGGTGATCAGATCTTGATGAAATGTGATATCTAGAAGGATCTTGTGCTTTAGAACTCTCATTTTAAATCTTGACCAGATCCGGTGTCATTGATGGAAGTTGGACGGGGAAACCGGAATTTTTCGAAAACGTGAAAACCGATGTATCTTACGAATGGGTGATCGGATCTTAATGAAACTTGATATATAGAAGAATCTTATGTCTCAGATGCACCATTTTCAATTCGAATCGGACCCGGGGACATAGAGGGTTGGAGGGGGGAAACAGAAATCTTGGAAAATCCTTAGAGTGGAGAGATCGGGATGAAACTTGATGGGAAGAATAAGCACAAGTTATAGATACGAGATTGACATAAATGGTACAGATCCGTTCTCTTTGAGGGAGCTTGGGGTTGTTAATTTGGAAAAATCAGAACGATTGAGGTATTTTTAACTTAAGTACTGGTGACCGGATCTTAAAGAAATTTGATATTTAGAAGGAACTCATGTCTCAGAGCTCTTGTTTCAAATCCCGACCAGATTTTTTGACATTGTGGGAGATGGAGGGAGAAACCGGAAATCTTGGAAAACGCTTATAAATGTTGTAGATACATGATTGACGTAACCGGACTGGATCCGCTCTCTTTGGTGGAGTAAGGTGGTGGGGTTCAGTGCTTTGGCGAGTTTGGTGCTTCTGGACGTGCTAGGACGATGAAAATTGGTGGGCGTGTCAGGGAGCTGCACAAATTGACTTGATAAAGTCGTTTACCCCGATTCGACCATCTGGGGGGATGAAGGGAGAGGAAAAATTAGAAAAATTGAGGTATTTTTAACTTACAAGTGGGTGATCGGATATTAATGAATTTTGATATTTAGAAGGACTCGTGACTCAGAGCTCTTATTTTAAATCCCGACCGGCATTAAGCCTCTGATTTTCCTTTAAAAGCAATCTATTGATTCTTAGAATTCTGCTAGAGCTCATACTATATGAGCTCTTGCTCTTCCGACCTCGTCACAAGTGCCATATGAGCTCTTAGCTCTTGTTATTTTTTGGAAGAAGGCGCTGGATTATGAACAATAGATACAATTGGGTATTCGAAATAGGCATAAATATTATAATGTGTTTAATTGTATATCTTTCTCCAGCTCTCAATTTATCAATTTGGCCGAGCACACAGTGTTTTGTCGTAATATTTTGAATTGTCTTATTAATTATAGGAATATATATTTTATTTTAATACTCACATTCATTATATATATATATATATATATATATATATATATATATATATATATATATATATATATATATATATATATATATATATATATATAATTGTATATATATAATGATACATTTATGTTTTTTTTTTCTTTTCTTACTTTTGAATACGAGTTTTTCTCTAAAAGAATCTCGACTTTGGCTCACCATTTTCTATGTTGGACAAAACTGTGCAGCGAATCTTAATAATAGTTGTATTATAGTACTTTTGATGGATGGGTGCTGGGCAATATTTGAATAAATGGGTTGACTATCTGTATAAAATTAGATATTCAACGGTCCCGATGGAATTATAGCCCCCATCATGTCACAACATTGAGCATAGATAACTATTTATCAATCATACCCCTCCTTGTGCCATAAAAGTTTTAAGTTAATTCTCTTAGTATTTCCTGCGATATTGCAAATAATCCTGTTGATAAAAACGGATATACATAGGGTTTTGATTTAACTCAACTTCCCAATCAAAAATGCTTTGAAAGTTTTGACTAAATACCTTAGCCGTTCCTGAAATATCACAAATATGCTCCTTTTGACAAACTCGGATGCACAAAGTGCCTTTTGATTTTGTCCAACACCCCCCTCAACAGTCCCTCGGAATTCCATAATAAAACCGCAAGTCTTAGTAAAAGAAACACTATTAGCAGTAGTAGCAGTTGTATTGCAACTACTTATAGTAATAGTATGCATAGAGTGCATTTTTAGTCGTTCTAAATAATACCCCTCGACATTCCCTGAAATTTTCTACCTAATACTCTAAGCTATTTGTTATCATTTATCATTCATATAGTAAAACATTATGCCACATTTTCATTACTGTTGTTAAATATAATCTTAAGTGTTGTTAAATATAATCTAAATATAGCTAATAAGTGATTGGTCTCACTCAGGGAGAACTTTATATCTGTTTGACAAATGTTTGGTAAACACTATTGGTAAACACTAATAATGTTTGGTTAGTAAACACTAACCTTGCATCAACAGATGAGCTTTGACATAGCTCTTCCAAATGTTCTGATCTTTCAACTGCTTTGCCAAGGCGCTTTATCACATGATGTCCTTTTCTTGGCTCATTCTTCGATTCTTCTTTTAAATCTGTAGCGTAGGCCCAAGCCCGTTCAGCGTCAACTAGAACTAGATGCAAATACCTCTCATCCTTCAGCATTTCAGCAGTAATGTCTTTTTTCTTGAAATGACGACGATCCCCTTGTTGAAGTTTTAAGGCCTTTCGCAGTCTTTTTATTCTTCTGGCACAGTATTGACTTTAGAATATAAAAGCAATATAAAGAGCAGATCATATACAAAACACTAAAAGACTTAACACAAATTAGACTTCTGCCATATCGAGCAATTCTCAGTTAAGCAAAAAAAAAAGTTTTTACAACAGTGTTCATCCATTTTGTACAAAGAAAGTCTGGTTTGAAGGTTTACCACTTAACCGCTGAAATATACACCCAGTTTAAAATTTCAAGAATAAGTTTGAACTAACTACACAATAAGAGTTCAGAAAATTTTGTATTACTTAAAGGAAACTATCCTGTTATCAGATGATAGGAACTTAAACGTGACTTATTTTACAAGCGAAATAACACTGTTTTTCTTTTCCATTTGACTGAATAATGTTTCAATTCCTTATTTATTATTGCATATAAATTTAATGGTCAGATTCTATGCAAAATGTTACACTTTTGTGCGCCAAAAAACACATTTGATGCTTTATTCCGAAACAAAAGGGAAAAAAAATTGATGAAAGATTCCAATTCAAAGCTACACTTTGATAAAGAAAATGGAGTTGATTCTTCTCCTGTGATTTGTTTTTCAAAGAAATTATGATTCTACAAAACGTTTTAATGGACATTTTAGCCAAATTTCATTGCTATGCTAGAGCCTAGTAGCATGTCAAGTGTTTCCATAATATTTTTGTGATAACCTCAATTCACCCGAACTGAATTTGCTTCTTATTATGATACTAACTGAAAATATTCAGTTTTGTGAAACAGAACCGCAAATTTTTTTGTTCATTCTTGAAGATAGAAATCTATTTTTATCCATAAAAATAGCAGCCTAAAAGTGAATATCATAGATTATGCCAAATTTATAGGATAGATTGATTTAAGTTTGAAGCGTTAAGAGGCAAATCAGATCCATTAAAAATTGAGCAGACAAAAAAACAGGAAAATATTTTGTTGAAGGTATTCAACTATACTATTTCAATCAAGCACTGGGGTAAACGGTATGCTTGATAGGATATTTTGGTATTAACCATGCTACACAGGAACTATTTTAGCAATAATCAAATTACAGGCTAATTACATCCTTGACAACAAAACATAAAAACTTATGGACTTGCATAAATTGGTTGCAGAAATCTTTTTTTTATACTGTGAAATATTATGATCTCAATCTATTTTGTTGTATTCCCATTGTCTTTTACTAAAAAAGAGCCAAAGCACTTTCTAGGTAGCATAAACATTTTGTCATTCAAATATTGATATGGTACTTAGGAACACAAAGGATTATGAACTACTTGTGACTACTCTTTTTAGCTAGGCAGTCTTGTGTACACCATGTGCTATGTAGTATATACAGTACATCTAAACAGAGAGAGGGTCAAGATTTTTGCATCCTATAAGGTGGAAAATATTAGCTTAAGCATTTACGTTTTAAGTATTTTAGACCTCTGTCCTATGGAAAAAAAATATCAATTATTCACCCTTGATCTTTGACTAAGTCCTCCTCTAATGCTAGAGTGATGAATCATCAACGGATTAGCATATTTTCAGTGTTTTTAATGGAGATAAATCTGGTGACTCGTGTACAATTCAACCATCTAAGGATGGTTGAAGGACCAGAACATTTTCTTAGGAGACAGTGTCTCATAAAGTAGTAATTGGATGCACATCGTAATGCAAGGATGTATATGTGTGTTGGGGGGGGGAGGAGTCTACATACCAAAATTAAGCCACATTATCCATCCAGCCATTAAGACTTTTAAGAATATTTCCCTTCGTTAATTTCAGAGCGAAAGGATTTCTCAGCAGATTAGCTTAAAAACCCTATAGCTTCTAACCTTAAAACAAAAGTAAGGCAGGCCCTACCATTGATTTATGACAATACACGCCATATCTTCCCTCTGGGAATATATAGGAGAAAACCCTCCACCTGAGGTTGGTCCAAAGAACCCCCTCCTCCTTGAGAGTCCTAACTTAACACGAACAATTGAACCCTTACCTATCCCCACTTCAAAACAAATTATTTGATCTCCCCTTCCTAATAGTTAAAGCTTTGTGTTGGTTATTCCTACACTTATCTTTTTAACATAACCCAAATTAACATTACACTTACCTGTAGCGCTTGTAGTCACCGTGCTTTAACCCATTCTGCTGTTGTGATGTTTTGACATATTTCAAAATAGGGAGACTAAGTTGCTTTTCATTCCTATTGAGTTCCAGATCATCAACTACCTCCTCAGACATGGGTTCCTTGAAAATTAACAATATTCTCATTTTTACTGCTTAAACCTATAGAGCTTCCTAAAATCATACTACCTATTAACAGCAACAGCGAAAAACAAGTTGTAAATAAAGCTCCTGCTTTTTAAATTTACCAAAAGTAGTAATGCGTGGAAATAAGCTGCAAAAATACATCTTGCTAGTGGCAACATTCATTTTAGGTTTATTTGCATACACCTTTCAGGAGTTTAATCTGAGTTGCAGATCAATACCTGATTTTTCTTTCTTTTTTTTTTTTGTTTCTTTACACATCAAATTTGGAATAAACAAAGAGTTTCTATTTCTGGAAAAGGAAAGCAACATACATATGGCCAAAACTCTAAATTATCAGTAGAAAATCATTTATTTGTGTTTTTCCCTTGCCAAATCTATTATGTTTAGGGGCTTTTGTTAGCATTTGTGGGGTTTTAGGAGTCAACAGCTATCACTATTTTACGCTTACTTTAAGTCTTGATCATACGCTTTTCTTTCTTTTTGTTGTAGGTTTCATTTATTCTTTAAAAGTAATTTCTGTTTGTTCTAGATTTGACTTAGCCTTTCTTCAAATTTTATTTGTTCAATGTGTAGGCCTAATGTATCTTACTTTCTGCTAATAGCTCGGGAGGAGCAGAGTGTTGATAAAGGGCCAAGAACGTTTGAGGGACCAAAGGTCCACTTCGGTACTCTAGTGGAACAGATCAAAAGTCCTAGTAGAATTTAGCTCAAAAAGATATACACTAAACGCTGCTGGACAGACCTGCTAGCATTTTTGAAGGGGATGGTCCTTCAAAACCTACTTCACTCCTCCAATCATTCAGAATAACCTATAATATGGTCTATAAGCTGTTTAGTGCTCACTGGGAAGAGTTTGTTGAAAGTATGAATGAACTTTTTAGTAAAGTATCTGGTAATGTGAGCCATGTGGTCATGGGGGACTTTAATTTTAACCTTCTCGATTTAACAGGTCATAATTTCGATTTTTTTGAACTTTATGATTTGAAATAATTTATTCCCTCGTGTGAGTATTCCTACCCCCATTACAGCTGAGACTGCAACCCTCATTGACAACATTTTTTTTTTATCGAGACCTAAATGCAAGCTGTGCAGATGTAATTTCATACCCCAGTTCGAACCACCTACCATTATTAGCTGTTATAAATTACCCAGTAGAAAGACTATCCAAAAAGAAAATTAAGACACACATTTCGGAAAAAGAAAATCTGGGAAAGTTTACTGAGGAGACTAGTGTTACTAATTTGAGTCATGTACATTCTGAGAAAAAGTGCCCAACAGAAGCACTGAACCAACTACTATCTGTTCTTGTGCCTATTTACGATTAGACGTGCCCCATTGAGGTCGTTAAATAAAAAAAAAAAAAACAACAACGAACGCGTAAGCCATGGATTACCATTGAAATAATTGAGCAACTGAAGCTGAGAAATGCACTTTACGTAAAATTCCTGGATGAACAAAGTGACGAATCATTTAATTCATTCAAAATACAGCTGAATTTCGTAAACAAGCTGAGTCGCATAGCCATAGCCAAGTATTATAACAGGAGGTTTCAAGAAAACAAAGGTGATATAAAGGAAACATGGAGTAATATACGTGAATGTATATGTGGAAATGTAATACGTGATGTTAATACGTGAATTGGTGGAAATGTAAATAATGGAAATGAACAAATCCAACTCGATGGTTGTAATAGATATAATGAAGAGGGAATTATAAATAAATTCGGGGATTTTTTTTCTTCTAATATTGGTTTAAAAGTACAAAACAGTTTGAAGGAGAGATATAAAGAGCCTGATGATTCTGGAACTGATGACCAATGCAAATCACCTTTTTAAAATTTGAACCCTGTACTAGTGAAGAGCTTGTGAAAATTATTAAGTCTTTGAAATCAATTTCTGCTGAAGTTGATGGATTGTCTCTTAGTGCATTCAAAGTCGCTGCTGGATATATACTTCCTTGTTTACTTTTACTATTAATCTGTCACTAGAAACAGGAAAATTTCCAGAGCAACTAAAGACAGCAAAGGTAATACCCCTTCATAAAAGTGGCTGCAAAAAAGAAATTGAAAACTGAAGGCCGATATCTATTCTTCCCTTATTCTCAAAGCTACTGGAGAAAGTAGTAAACAATCGGCTTTATACTTTCCTATAAAATATTGAATTATTAAGTGAAACTCAGTTTGGCTTCCGTAAAGGGCATTCTACAACGCATGCTTTGCAACACCTTGTTGATTTTGTGAATAATGCGTTGGAGAGAGGTGATACACCAATGTCTATTTTTATTGATGTCCGCAAAGCGTTTGATACTGCAGATTTTAAAGCGTTAATTAAAAGGCTGGAATCACAAAGTATTCATAGTAATTGTTTAGAATGGTTTAAAAGCTACCTAACAGGGAGATCGTTTAGAGTTGCAATTAATAATGTTATGTCTTCAACGTTTTCAGTTAGGTGCAGAGTACCTCAAGGATCAGTGCTAGGTCGGATTATTACCTTTAGTGAAAATATCGTTTCACTAACAAGCTACATTGCTTGGTTAGTGCACAATTGTGAGTACAAAATAAACTGTCTAACAAGAGGAAGATGGATTTGTTTATGCAGCACCTATTGAATAGGTTAGTAATCCTAGAGAGTTTTTGTCATATGCTTGGTAAATACGAAGGGAGGTAGCTTTTTCCTACAGTTATGTTTTACCAAAACCCATTTATAAGCTCTTAAATTACTACGGGGAATTGCCTTAGAATGTAAGGTCTACATAATATTCCATTAAAAAAGCATTCTCTTATCAATCTCTCTCTATGCTTATACTACCATTCCTTCAAGGAAGAGAATTTAGTTCTCTTAAGTCCAAAAACTCATGAAATTTACTACTAACCTACATTTGACCACATCACTAACCTGCACTTGATCAACTAATTCAGATATTATATAAAGAAAATATAGAATCCCAAGTGCAGCAGAGAAAAAAATACCCCCATAGAGTTATGAAGATCTTACCTTAGGAAACCAAAGATATGGTGAAATTGCATTAAAGGAAAAGAAAAAAACAAGAAACCATTTCTGCAAAACTGGAGCTCTGGAAAATTTTTATAGAGATGAAAAAAACAAAGGCCAAAGACCACAGATTCATAGAAATGTTAAAAAGACACGCAAGATTCGCCTTTTTCTGAAAAAAATATATGTGAATATTACTGTAGCCCAAGTAAATAGTTTTATTTATAGAATGGTTGGCAAGGAGATTCAATTTCCAGTTCCAAAAATTGTAGAAAGTTATATGGAATATCATCAAGTCCTTTCACCTCTTTGACTGCTTCACCAGAAAGACTAGCCACTGGAAGCACTATTCTCCTCCAGTCAGCAAACAATGAATACACATTGTTATATACAATAATACACTATTATTGATTGTGGGAAGTGCAGGTACCTGAGCTACCTGTCCCCAGCAATTTAAGACCACTAGGCCAGCCGGTAACAATATGGCTCTTCCTACTCACTCCAGCTCTCTTCTGCACAATAAAATTTATACGTAAATCATATACTTTTAAATTGACTTCCTCATGCTTTAATAATCACTAAACAATATCTCTCTTCTTTAAGATATCAATAGATGCCTTAAATATCTTACAATCAATATTCCAAGACAGGTTAGAATTCAAGATAGCTGTATAAGTATTTGGAATCTTAACTATGGAGCAGAAACGCTTTAGAGAAATAGTCTCCTCACTCAAAGCCTGGCAATCAAATAACACATGTTGAATTGTTTTATCTATTGAGAAGCAGACTCTGCTTAAAGGAGAATGATTTAGCTTCCAATTACATGACAAGCTATTTAGAAAAAGGGCACCTGATTTCAGCCGGTAATACAGCACAGTATTTAATCTATTTTGAAACAGGGATAATTTTAATTTACTGTGATTAACAATGGATCTTTGCCTGATAATATCTCGTGAATTGAGGTTAGAGGGAGGACTAGGGATTAACATGGAAGCCTTTGCTGCTATAGAATCAGCCACATCATTATATTGGATGCCTTTATGACTTGGAAGATGTTGGAAAAAATTCCAATCTTTGAAATAGATCGGTTGTCAATTCAAGAAGATGAGCACAAGATAGAAGTTCTTGCTGACATGTACCAAAAACACAAAGTTCAAACACCATTTGGTGTTCTATTACTGAGCAAATTATATCGAAAATGAAGCCCAAACAGCAACTGATTATCTCTTTCCCAATGAATGAATTAAAGGGGACCCTTGATACAGTAAATACAAAATCAACATCCAGAGAAGAAAAAATAGGATACACTTGGACAACATAAGCCAGAGAAAGGTTGCACAAAAACTTGCTATTGCTGTGTAATAAACTATGGCGGAAAGGGAATTGCACAAGTCTTTGGAAACAAGCTACCCTTAAGTCAGTTAGAAAAAAAAGTAAACCACTAGAAAAACCTTTTTCTTATATATCTCTTTATATATTTCTTATATATTTATATCAGCAAAAACGTCTATTCCATATTTCTTAATTGCATCATTATCAATACCATCCAATAGATTACTTTGCACATAGTTCAGTATTTGTAAATAAACCAGTTCTTCCATTACAAATTCAATAAGAGATTTTACTCTGATAATATAGATCACTTATCATGAAAATAAGAAAACCACAAAAAATCCCAAGGGAATTCTCACTCAAATAGCAAAATAATCTGCTTAATCAAATTATAATCCTTTTGGTGACTGAATTAATTATTATCGAAATACTGGCTGTAGGTCAGGAAGAGACTATAATCCTTTACCAATTATTAGTGATAGGTTAAATCCAAAAAGAGGTCTTCACACCATGAACTCTGAATCAACACTGATGTCCACTCCAATATCAGCCATTAAAACAAAAACACCAATTTTCCATATTAAACCCTAAGGTTCAAATACCACATTTTTACATTAAAGGTTCTTTAATTCAACTTGAATCTAACCTTATGATTTTAGGATTAACAATGGATCAAAACCTCAAGCGGAATGCCTAGTTCTTATCCTATAATACTTAAGCTATTAAGAGGTTTTGCATGAAAAAATATCAGTTCTTAGACAAATTACTTCCTTCTCCTGGGCAAAATCTTCCAAAGCTCTTCTGGATTTTTACAAAATGTTCATCAGATCAAAAATTGATTATGGACAGATAGTATACATCAATTGTAGTAAAACTAATATAGAAAACCAGAGACCCTTCAAAATATATTGCTTAAAGTTGCTTCAGGGCATCACTACCACACAGAGTTTTCCAACTAGCCAGAACTTCTTTGATATTTTAATGGAGCCAAATCCTATCTGTGAGGTACCCCAAAAGAATTCAGGCATTTGGCTAAAAAGACCCAATATATTTGTCAACATTTGCAAAAATATATGTTTAATCTTCAGGAAAAATTGGAAAATGGGATACTTTTATTTCCAAAAGCCTGCTCTGGCAATATGACCAATCCTCTTTCCTTGCCTTCTATTTTCTCCAGCAGGGATGATACTCCTGTTAATGCACTCCCCCAAATAAATGTTGAAAAGAAATAAAAATATCCCTTCAGCATTAACTCAAGCAGAGTTCCAAAAGATAAGAGTGAATAAGTTTCACAATTCCCTGGAAATTTATATAGATGGCTCTACAAGCAAGTACAGCAGCTGCAGCTAAAGCCACCCCCAGCTAAACCTCCACATCTCAAAACTGCTCCTTGATGCTTTTTCTATTCTAACAGCAGAAATAACTGGAATATATGAAGCTCTTAGGGTAATCCATGCAAAGCCTTCTTCAAGAAAAAAGGCAGCAGTACACTGGTAAGTCAGGCAATTCAGGGGTCTTCTGGAACCAGCTAAAAGTCTGTGTCTACAACCCTTAGGAATGAACTGAGATGTAGAAATTCCAATTTACTTCACTACAGACAATCAAAATTCATAAGCAACCTCTACCCTATATTTATACTTTAGGGTAAATACCCTTTCCCTATATGGTTTCCAGCCAAATAAGAAGAATATATTTGGTCAACAAAATCTCCTCCAAGCTAAAAAAAAAGGAAAAAATTGGAAAAAAGAAAGATTTCAAGCTGTTGCAAGCAGACCTCCCAGTCCAAAAACAGAAATGGATTTACAATGAAATGATTTTGTAAAAGATGTTTTTGTTACAAGAGCCACCAAGTATATTCTCTTAAATTTCAGGGGAAAGGTAGGAGGACCCTATGTTTCCCTTGTTTTGCCCCTTGGAAGAATAAAATCAAACACCAAATGTTTTCCTGATGTCTGTATAAAAGGGTGCATTTTCTATGGAATAAATTTTGCATTAGCCTACTAATAGCAAACAAAAAGTAAGCAAAAAATTTAACAGAAGCCTAGAATTGTTGCTACTGAGAAAGAAAAATGTTAAGAAAACCCAGAGAGTATGGAAATCTAAGTCACTCTTTCACATGTAAGTCTAGTGTTTATTGTCAGTCACAAGTCAACCCTAAATCTATTTTGCTTTCATAGGCAAGGCCCATACAATATGAAAAATTCAGATCATCCATTTGCCTGCAAGTCTAGTGAACATTATTAGTCATGTGTAAATCCTAAATCTTGGTTACTCATCTGCAAATCCAGAATGCTAAATTTTACAGAATAAAAAATCTAAAACCCTAGACAGTATAAAAATCTAGGCCACCTTTTTTACCAGGAAAATAAATAGACAGCGTTGGTCATGAATTTCAGAGCCAGTTTTTAGTCTCCAATTGCTTACAAATGACACAGACAAATGATAGACTATCTGAATTACCCTGGCTGCATGTCTATTGTCCTTAATTCTGCCACATGGTAATAGTTTATCATGAAGATGTGATTTGGTCATTTTTTTGTGTATAAATCTAAAAAGCTATGCCTCTTACAGAGACTATCAGTCTTGGCTTTGCTCTAATTAGGCTTTCAAATCTTTGATCACTCTGGCAAAATTTTTCCTTTGAACTTCATAATATGCAGAATAATTGTAGTTAACATATTTTTACTATTATTCTACTGAATTTTACCACCACCACCACCCCCTAGTGTACAAATATATAGTCTAAATTGTATATTTTCCATGCATTTGGCCATGTGTCACTCTAGGTGAAAACAAGATTTGAGTTTGGAATTCATGTTGGCATGCAAATTAATAAAACAGACCAGATGGCTCTCAAATCTGTCCAAAGTTGGGCAACAAAATGTGAAAAGAGTCTCTAAAATACAGAGTATGCATGCCAACTGCAGAGCCTGAAGCTAACAATTTCAACATATTGTCAACAAAGTAGTGACATAATAATGACCTACAAGCTCCTCTGGTCTGACACAAAGACATGTTCAACCCTGCCCACTTGCCAAGTACCAGAGGTTATTCAGCAAAGCTGTTCAGCTAGCCTGCCATGACAAGAAAAAGAAATAATTTCTTCAAAAAGAATATATTAAGAATAAAAATCATCATTCAAAAAGAAATCATACATTTGTGATTTTGTTAGTGTTTTCTGTAAATGAAGTACCTAACAGGAGAACAAAAGTATATTTCTTTTGCATCAATTCAATTAAGCTTACCTTGCTTCCCAAGAAACAAGTGGGGGGGGGGATTTTTCACATGCAGTTGCTGAGAAAAAGGATGAATAGACTATTAAAATAATGCTACAATATCTGCTCTAGAAAATGGTCTTAGTATAAAAAAACCTCAAAAGAACATGGAATCTCTTGATATATGCCTTGAAGATAATATCCAAAATGTTCAAAACTCAGTGACAATGAAAAAGTATACTAAACAGGTGAGAAAAAATATGCTTTTAATCAGGTGGTCACACCTAGTGAAGCTCAGCAACACAAATGGCCAATAGAAGCAAATAAGATGTGCTATGGTTTGACAAGTAAAAGCAGTCAAATCCTAGCTTATGACTTAGCTCTAGCAAACAACAAGACAATCTCTCAGAACTTGAGCAATACCAAAGGGTGCAGGGATAGACTGGCTTGCAGGTTTTCAAGCTCAAAATCCACAACTGTCACTACACAAACCTTAACTCATAAATTTGGTATAAGCAACAAGCTTTAAAAGGGTCATCATTAAACAGTTCTTCTCAAGACTGAAGTCAGTTCTAGAGAAGCTTCCTTTGACTAAAAGTGACATGTACAGCTGAGACCAAACGTCCATGACCACAGCTCACATTTGTCTTAAGATGCTTGGGGAGGGGTTCAGAAAATAGTGGGCGAGGTGACATTCTCAGAAATATGTGTCCTTGTGACCATGGTCAGGACTATCTCTCCAAGCAGACAGTATTTATGACCTTACTTTATATTTTGAGCTTCAAAAGCTAACTGGTGCTCTAACCAATTCAGAAAGTGGAGCCTTGCCATCAGATTGGATCAATCAAGATATATTTTTGAAATATATTATCACTTCAAGGTATACTCAAATTGTTTCAAGAGAATCTCAAGCTTCTAATCTTAGATAACCATGTGTCTGTCCCTTTAATAATTGTACAGTTTGCACAAGATTCAGGCACCACACTAATTATCATTTCCCCTCATTGCAGCCAAAAGCTCCAGCTGTTAGATGTTAGTGCTCAATCCTGAAATCTTCATAGAAGAGGATTTACTTACTGTAGCTCTTTTAGCACTGACAGGCCTGTTCCCCCTAATCTTGATGGACCAGCCCAAATTAGTCCTGCAAATGATGTCCTAAGCCAGCCTGAAGACCCTGAGGTTAAGTGAACAGGGAAGAAGCTCAATGCTCATCCGCTCCTGTTTCAAAGCAAGAAATAGTTATGCCTGAACAAGTAAGAACAGTCTCCAAAGCAAAGCCACATGTTGCCCAACACAGTTGAGGACATAAGAAAGGAACTTTAAAGTTATGAGTCATATTCAATCTGAATTAAATTTCAGATTAAAAAGATGAAAAGAAAAAAAAGAAAGCAAAGATCAGCAAAGTAGTTGATGAGATAGTTGCTGAATGGGTAAACACCCACATAAAGAAGAAACTCTTCATAGAACCAGACATTAAAAATGAAATGGTCCCAGATAATGAAAGCAATGATTCTTTGAAAGCTGGTTCTTCTGATAAGGAGAATATGAATGAAGAAGTCTTTAGCTACATCAACACTGGTGATTTTGTGAAGGCAGTATATGAGGGAGAATTTTACCCAGATTGTATTGTGGAAAAAAACAGATAACAGTGCCAAATTAAATACCATGTGTATGGCCAGACTTCAAAAAAATGGAAGTGTTCAGACAGAGAGGACTCTTTCTTTTACCCCAGAAGATATACTCAAGAAATTGTCACACACACACCCCCCCACTCCTACCCCTGGTACTGCTTCCAAGGCATTTTCATATTTAATTTTCACCACCTGGCAGAAAATTTCTGGTGAAAGTGTGCTTTATTTCAATTATTTGATGTCAATTTTTTGATCATACAAGCGATTGTTTACCCTTTTTGATAACAAATGAATAATTTATATCATGACTACTGTGTATCATCCCTTGTCCTTGTATGTACCACCTTGTGGTTTTCAATGGGAAAACTGGTTCATGCTGGGACCTCTTTTTCTTTAGTTTAAAAGTGAACACTATGAAAAATCACATTCTATTCTAATGACTGCAAGATTTCATTTGATCTATAAGCCAGGTCTTTAGTCTAACATTTGATATGCCTTTTTATATTTAAAAAATATTGTCCTGGTATATACCAAGCTCTCTTATGTTTTAAGCCTTATTTTAGGGATCAAAATGAAACTTGCCTCTGAAGCAATTATTATAGGCTATTTGAAAAGAGCAGTTCCACTATGCCTAAATTACATAGTAGTTTCCAGCTATGAATAAGGAAAGTATGCAATTTGATGCCTTTTGTTATGCTTTTTTTGAATGTTATTATTGCTTTACTCAGAAAAGTCTACAAGCCAAGAATAGAATATAGAAGGCTACAGTGATGACAGTGGTCAAATATGGTTCTGAAGCATGGTCACTTCAATAAGCAGATGAAAATTTGCTAGAATGTTTTACAGAGAAATTGACTACAGATTGTCCTGGGTAACCTGCTGACTGACAGTATTTAAAACTGTACGCTATACAAGGTGTTGTTCAATCCTACTTTTTAGGGCTATAATGAGAAAAAGGTTGAGATAGCTAGGGCACATTCTGGGGATGAAAAATAGCAAATAGCCAAAAAATGATTGGGACAGAGGAAAAAGTGTTGCTGTGTTTGCCTCAAGCAGCTTTGTACTGTGGTGAGTTGGTAGTAGTAGCAGTAGTCACTCAGGAATTCAATTTTAAGCCCAAGGACTCTTAAATCTGAAATATACTTCTTATATTTTTGGTTATAGAAAAAGGGTTAAAAACAACAAATTTCACTTTATGATATACAAAATAATAGTAGTTAACCCATTTTGACTATAGATTCACTATTCTTTGTCCTCAACACCCATAATGTGCAAATATATAGCCTAAGTTATATATTTACTATGTTGTTTCAGTTTCTTGATTTCAACCAAGTAATTGAACTTTGCAGTTACATAGGTTTAATCAAGAGTGATGCTAACAGCTTAAAGTAAACACATTAATTTAAAAAAAAATTATAATCCTTTATTCAACTGGGTCATGGTGAACCAATTTCTGTGGATAATGTAAATTTAATTAATGCGTCCAGGACAAAATCCTTCAACACTCGACCTGGTCATAACCAATGACCCAGAAAAGGTGATCAGGACACAGACTCTCAGTCCAATTGGCTCAAGTGACCACATGCCAGTCCTCTCATCTATACAACTCAACTCCAAACCATCAAAATAGAGAGCCCAGCCAAACATACCAGCATGACATGGAAAAAGAAACCAAAAACTCTACCTTTAATCACCCCAAAAATCAAGAAACTATGCAATAGGAAAAAAAAAACTTTGGGAGAAGTTTGTGAAACAAAATACAATAACAGTATACAAAAAGTACAAAATCGCCAGGAATATCCTCAGAAAAGAAACACGGAAACTCACTGTAAACTATGAAGAACATCTGGAAAAAAATGTCAAGGAAAACCCTAAGTTATTCTGGAAACATCTCCTTACGTAAACCAGGCAGATACTCAGTACCAGACCTGGAGAATAACAGCTCAGTCTCTTCCTGTGCCTCCAAAAAAGCTAACCTTCTGAATAAGCAGCTTGCCTCAGTGTTTTCTAAGGATGACCTCCAATCAGCCCTCTCACCAGCAGAACAGGCTCACACTCCCTTCCCAATGTTACACTCACCAATCACAGTTGAAAAAGTAACCAAACAGCTTAAGGAGCTTGATGTCAACAAATTGACTGGACATGATGGTCTGAGCCCACAACTGCTGAAGGAATTAAGCCCTGCTATTTCAGCACCCCTGGTAAAATTATTTAACTTGTCACTAACGCAAGGGAAGCTTCCAAGGGATTGGAAGAAGGCAATAGTCATTCCAATTCATAAGAAGGGTAGCAAAACTTCAGCAGCAAACTATAGACCTATCAGCCTTACCTGTGTGACATGCAAGGTCATGGAGAGAATTGTGAACAAACGCATCATTAACCATCTTGAGGCTAACTCACTCATCAGCAGTAGCCAGCATGGTTTTTGTTCTAAGAGATCAGTGGATACAAACCTTCTTGAGTCTTACAGTCTTGTAACTGACCTACTAGAAAAAGGAGTACTGGTGGATATAATCCAGCTGGATCTAGCCAAAGCTTTCGACAAGGTTTGTCACTGCTACCTCATTCACAGGCTATGCACCCTGTCTCTTAGTCCAAATGTGATCAGTTGGATCAAGGATTTTCTGAGGGACAGACCACAGCAAGTGAAAGTAACCAATAGACCAAATAGTCATGCACTCTCTGATGAAGTTAAAGTCACCAGCAGAGTCCCACAGGGCAGTGTCCTGGGCCCTACCCTGTACATTATATACATAAATGAGCTAGACCTTATCACCAGTAACAAAACCACTCTCTATGTGGATGAAACAAAACTCATAGGTCCTGCAAAGACCCTTTCTGCCAACCAATCCCTCCAAACTGATCTCATCCACATGTGCTCCTGGGTCAAAAGATGGTTGCTGGAATTCAATGCTGAAAAATGCAAGGTCATACACTTTGGACACAGCAACCCCCAGCAACAATACCTAATGACCCAAATCCCTGGAAGTCACCACATACTGGAGCATGTTCTGGAGGAGAGAGACCTTGGAGTTATTGTAGACTCCCAGTTGAAATTCAGCTCCCACTCACAGATGATCTCTCATCATTAAACACAGCATTACCAGCAGAAGTAGACATGTAATCACCAAGCTCTACAAAGGACTGGTGAGGCTGTGTTTGGAGGTGGGGACCATCCTGGCCACCCCTCAATTCAAAAAGGATAAGGTAGTGCTTGAGAAAATCCAACAAAGGGCCACTAAGCTGATTGCCGGTATGGAAAACAAGCCCTACAGTGAATGGCTGAAGGAACTCAGCCTCCCCTCTTACGTCTACAGGTGGAAACATGGGGATATGATCCAGGCAGATAAACTCCTATTTACCAATCAAGAAAATGAGCTCCTGGAGATTGACCCCTCCCACATAACACAGGAACACCCAAAACAAACCTGCAAACTTCATGCAAGGACTGGACCAAGATGCAGCTTCTTCTCAAACCAGATTGTGAACCTCTGGAACACCTCAAGGAGAACACTGTTTCTGCTGAATCAACAGATGAATTCAAATGCCCTCTGGATGCTGAGTGGAGTGACAAACTGTGGAGATTTGAGTGGGATGCACCAGAATCTAATCAACCATGTATGCAACTGTCATCACAAGGAGTGATTCAACAGGATCAAAAGTCCTTATTTCACTCCAAGCTGTGATTTAAGGTAATTAACAAAACTGATTCCTGTGTATCAAGTAGTAGGTCTAAGTTTTAAATCCTTTTTTAAATTTTAATTTTATATTTTTACCCTTTCTATAGCCAATAAATATCCAAAAAGAGTGTCATTAAGGGCTAAAAACTGAACTTTTTTGAAATATAACTATTATATCTGGAAAAAGTGTAAAAATAGAAATAGCCTATGTCACAATTTACCAAAATGGCTTCAAGTAATCACACTAAATTCCATTTTGCTGGTATGAAAGGTCTGAAAAAACAATGGTAATGTGTTGACTGGTAAAATTCTAGTTGATTGATTTCTTGCTATCTCAGAAAGGGGTTAGGTAAGGAAAATGAAACTTTTATGGATTGGCCTACAGGCTAAAGTATGTCCTGGGAAGGTATTTTGAAGTACCTACCTCTACTCCTTCTCCCTCTAGAGGGCCCTGACCTTTGATGACCTTCATAAATATATGTGTTATAAAAGTGAAACCTTGCAAAGTAGATCTTCTGCTTGAATGAAGTACAACAAAATTGTTTTCAGCTTCACAACTTTGCTCAATCCCAATGTATAAAGTTTTAATTATATGCAAATACATTTCCTAAATTTTGAAAAAAAAAAAAACATTGATATGGCTCAGAATTCTACTCAAATAATAGGAACTACATTTTCAGAACTAAAGGCAGAGAAAAGGCAACTGGTAACTGAAAATTAAGGTAAAATGGTGTTTTTTCAAAATTCCAATAGGCATAGACCTGTCATGTAGGTGAATTTCAGGGCTCTCTAGAGGGAGGAGTGGAGGTGGGTACTTTAAAATACCTTTCTGGGATATACTTTAGCCTGTAGACCCATTCCTAAAAGTTTCATTTTCCTAACCTAACCCTTTCTGATATAGCAAGAAGTCACTCAACTAGAATTTTACCAAATCCATTTTGTTTAAGCTATATAATCCATGATCATTGGCTTGTCACAAATAAGTTGGATAAAAAAAAAGCAAAAAATGTTTTCTATTCTCTATGTTTGTTCTTTTGGCTATGATATTTTTGACATATAGGCTAGATGAAACACAGTTTTAAGCAGCCAAAGAGAATAACATGAAAACATGGTAATTGTTTTGATTTTTTTTTTCAACTTATTAAGAACTTTTAAAAATGGATTTATAATGAAATAGTATGATCAAAACAAATGTTTTAACCCATTTCTATGTCTAAGAAATAATTAGGCCCTATTTTCAAGTGTCCTAATAGAGCTTAAAATTGGATTTGCAAAGAATACAATCATTTAAATTCAGAAATAACATAGATTGGTATGTTTGCATTCACTTTATACTGTAGGTCACAGTGGCGCCATTTCAGAAAACCTTAGGGGGGGGCCAAAAATCGATTTTGGGCCCCCATCCAGCCTTAAAAATTTAAAAATTTTCGAACATGCCTTTAGGTACCATACTACCTTTGGGGTTCGCATTTTGCAGCTTATTTAGGGACCAAAAACAGTACCAAAATAGAACATTTACTGTATAAATCAGAAACTTACGTACAGTTACTTCAGCAATGGATATCTCCTTTGCTTCATTTTTGCAAAGTCGTCAACAAGCTTCTCAAAATTGAGCTCCTTCACTGCAGCTTTCTCAGAGAATATAAGCAGCAAATGCGAAAGTCACTCGTTTTCCATCATTGTCTGGAGGTAGTCCTTCACAAATGTCAACACAGAGAAAAAAGTTCATTTGAGCACATTGTGAGCGGGAGTGTGAGGACTACCCTGACGACCTTAAGAAGCTCAGAATAAGCTTCTTTCAATCCTCCGGGTCGTTCAAAGACATCTAAAGCGTTTGCCGGTTTCTGTGGAAGCTGCAACACAAATGCACGAGCTATTAAAGCTTGACACTTCAGCTGCATAGTATTGATTCCTGCCTGATCAAAGTATGTCGCGATCACAAGAAGTAAATCTGAGTCCATAAAATCTTTGGATTTAGGGTTAAGGCAACATGTGGCTTCTAGCACTGGCAGCTGGACAGAAAAACGCTCTTCAAACTCATTTAACACTCTGTCCAAAACCTTGTAGAACTCTCTCTGCATTTTGTCTTCCGTTGTTGTGCTTTCAGAGTCAATGTTGTGCTTTCCAATTGTTGTTGTCGTCAAATAGTCTCTTAGTCTTCCGGATATCTTCTGATCTCGTTTTGATTTAACAGGTATGGCTGAAGAGAGAGCACTTGTTTCTGACAGATCAGCTCCAACATTAATGGCCATCTCTTTAGACTTGCCGTATAGGACACAAAAATACTCGTCATCACGCATTTTCCTCGGTTCGTTCTTTGTTGCACTGATTAAAGTGCAAGCTTCTGAGATGACCAGATCTGCTGCCTGTAGTTGTTCAGAAAGAGGGTTTATCACTGCAAGAACTTCATGAATGACATGCAAACTGAATATGAAGAGAAACGACTCTAGCTGGTTCTTAAGGCCCGTAGCTTCTGCTGCTGCCTCCCTGTCAGAAGATTCTTGAACTACTGACAGAACTGCGAGTATGCAGTCATATCTAACCAGGATCTTAGCCACTGATCTATACCAGTAAGACCAACGTGTCACTACTGTCCTTTCAAGCGTTAGCACAGGCACATTGGCAGTTTTCTGGGCTTTGATGAACAACTGGTATCGAGTGTTGCTGTTGGAGATGAAACTGTAAACTGTTTGCAAAACTGAAAATACTGATGAAATTCTTTGTATTTTCTGCATACAATTGCCAATGACAAGGTTAAGTCTATGGGAATGACAGTGTGTGTACACTGCTTGTGGTGCTTTTTCCCGGAGACAGGCCTGTACTCCTGAAAAGTGTCTGCTCATTACACTGGCCCCGTCATAGCACTGTCCAACACACTTTGACCAGTCAAGGCCAATACCCTTTATTTCGTTGTAAATGAAGTCGGCCAAACTCATTTACTGTCCCAGTAAATTTTAACCAGGATTGTATTGTTCAGAGGATGTTTCCAAGGGGGATTTCTCCATGGAGGTGAAGCCAGATTTCCTGGCTTTATTTAAAAAATGATCAGAAATTAAATAGAAAAACAAGTTTTTTCAACTGAAATTAAGGAGCATTATTAAAACTTAAAAATAACAAGAATTATTACATATACGAGGGGGGTTGCCTCCTCCTCAACACTGTGCTCTTTATCCTAAAGTTTAAATTTTGTCCCAATTCTTTAAAAACGACTCCTCAAACACAAAGGGCATTTTATTAAAACAGTAAGTAACTTTTTTACAAATGCTGAAAAACTTTAGCATGAAGAGTGGGGTGTAGAGGAGGGGGAAGACCCCCTCCTCTATGGGGGCACTGTGGGGACTTGGGGGGTCTGGATTTCTGGCAATTCTGTGAGATTGGTACTTCCTGATGCAATAGGACAATGAAACTTGGCAGGCATATCAGGGACTTGAACAGACTAACTTGAGATTAGTTGTTTCCCCAATCCGACCATTGTGGGGGGAGTGGAGGGATGGGAATCCAGAAACTAGTGGCATGCATAACTTTTAAACGGGTGATCGGATTTCAATAAAACTTGGCAAGTGGAAAGAAATATCGTCTCAGATGTTCCATGCCAAGTCTGGATCTGATCCGATATTTGTGGGGGGGTGGAGGCGCCCACCGGGAAACTTGTGAAATACTTGTAGTCAAGGGATTGGATAGGGTACGCTCCAATTCCAGTCAAACTTGATGGACAGGAACCAGAGATGTCAAAGATGTGACTTTTATTTTTTCAAGTTGTGTTCGGCCACAGTAGGGGGCCGGGAAATTGTGTGGCTTGCATATGGGTCAAATGAGTGCAGCAATTTAAATGAGACTTGGAATGTAAAGTAAGCATATGCCCTAGATGACATATTTTACTGTCCAAACCAGATCCAACCACAGTTGGGGAGGGGGGGGGGATTTATTGAAAAATGCTGAGATTCGAGTGAAACTTGATAGGTGGTGAGACAAGATGCTCTAGATGATCCGTTCACAAGTGTCCGAGCCAGATTCGGCCACAAAAGGGGCAGCTGGAAGGAGGTACTGGAAACCGTGTTGCACATCTAGGGATTAATCAAATAGGTTTATTGTGCTGAAACTTGGAAGTTACAACAGTCATCTGCTCCAGATGATCCGAGGCAATGCCAGAAATGCACCGACTTGAGTGAAACTGCATATTCTATTGCTAGCTCCAAACCGCATTTTTGGGGTGGCGGGTGTGGTTTGTGATGGGCTCATCTCCTTTGTTGTACTGCCTACTTATAACAAGTGCCATATGAGCTTGTAGCTCTTGTTCTGGTTTGTTCAGTAAGATTGGTTGACAAAACAAAATTTAAAATGTGGTAGATTTACTTACAGTTGGTTTGAAAAACAAAGCCAATCATTGTTGCATCTTTATTTCTTCTTCTTTCCTTTGGGCTTTTATTTTCCTTTTTTTTGCACCACTCGCACCAGATGAACTTGTGTTTCAATAATCCGATTTGAACTTGAACATAACTCAACACTGTTTCACGGTTCTTTATTTGATGAAGGGTAACGAGAAACTAAATACAAAACTGGAATGACACCCTGATCTGGATACCTGACTGACGGGATTCATTAATCACTAGAGAGACTTCAATGTCACAGAAGTACTCCAAGCCCAGAAAGGACTTTACAAACCCCTGCCAAAAGGGTGACCATAAATTAATTAGGGAGAACAGCAAAAACAGGATACTTTCTTGAAATGCAATAATCGTCAAGTATCTTGAATTTGCTATTTAGTAATAATTCACAGTAGAAATACGGTAAAAAAAGAGAAAAAAGTAGAACAAGGACGAATAAACAAAGAATTACGTGGTTGAAATTGGGCCCCTCCAGAAATCAGGGGGGCCATGGCCCCCCCTGCTTCCCCCCAAATGGCGCCACTGGTAGGTCAATTAGAGTATCTGAACTGCTCAATAGGCATATTTACTGTTTCCTTCAGAAGTGGTCAAGCATTGAGAATTTACTAAGATCTGCAACCTAAATATGGTACAAGGGAACCGCTTTTGAGGCATATGACTTAGTTAAACCCAAATTTATAAGGATTTAATGAATTATGCTTAGCAGGCTACCCTACAGTAAACTAGCCTAGATTTTTCTTATGCCTATTTAAATATTTTAAACTGAATAAAAAAGCTGTAAATCAAAATGCTTACATCTCTTTTCATTTTGACGTCTTGAGTCAATACTCTCTATAGCATAATTTGATTTAACCAAGTTAAAGATAAATTATGACTAATACAGATTGCTGATGTATAGTCAGGTTTAATGCCATGCCGTCAACCTAAAATTTTCAAGTTTGAAAAAAGAGTCGAAAACACAATCAAATTCGTCGAAGGTCTATTGTCAGCTTAAAAGCGGGTCGAAGCCTTTTTACTACAGTTTAATTTTTCTCCAATCTTCATTGAGATATTCCAGTACCAGATTCAAGAGTCTAAGCCTATTAAAACCACCCATTTTTTCACAAACCTCTCAGCAAATCACCAGTATGCTGCCTACCTGGTAATAAGTTGAAAATATTAACAATACAATTCAGTCCGCATGAAAAAATATGTAACCCCCTCTGCACGAAGAGCCACACGATTTTCTGTGCTATGTTCTTATGGATTCAGTTCAGACGCTTTAATTTTTTCTTTTATTCCTATATCCGCACGTATAAGGTTTTGACGGAATCCTTAAAGGATGAAAATTGTTTTTTTATGGCTTTTGCTTGTTGTAGTTAATGGCGCTATCCATTTAAAGGTGAAAGATAGTAATTTTTGGGGCAGATTTCTACATCAACCGGTTCAAGCAAAGAAAAAAAAAAGAACTGTATATTGAGTTTTAATACCATTCAGGTTTCATATTCAAGTTTCAGTTTCCAAAACCTGATCAGGATTTTTGGATCTGGCAAACTTTCTTGCGGTTGACTTAAGAAATCCGCTGACTGAGGAAAACAGGGACAATATTCCACACTTCTAGGCTTGACAAGATTGAGCCACTTTGGGATGTCTCCTGGGAAGTGATGCAAGAGTAAAAATACAGCAATCAAAGCTGTCCCGACATCTAGGCAAAGGTCTCCCTTGTGAAGCATGCTAAGCTCTTTCACCAGCGGGCAGGAAGATCGAAGTCGAGTGCAATTTTTACAGGAATTGCTGCTGATATTCCAGAGCAGCTCAAATAGCCATCAGAAGGTTCTCACAGTCAGTTGGCTAAAGAGCGGTAACTGACCAATAAGCAGCAAGAGCCCGGCGCTTAATACAAATGGAGTGTTCCAGGTAAAAAATCAAGTAACTTTATAATAACTACAGAAGCTCCTTAAATTTTAAGTTCACCAGGAACGGTTTCATAGTTACTAAGGTCTTATTTCGATAGAAATTCACTAATATTTTAGTTTGTCTCTCATAAGGTTTTTTTACAAGATTGTTCGTTGTATTTGTATATTATTAACTAATTGATTAGACTAACTTGTATTTTAAGCTTGACCTTTTGCATAAAGTCTACTAAATTTGTTGCACAGAAATGAAAGTAGGACATCGCAAAAATCACCTAATAGTAGATCCATTATGCAAAGGTAGTAACTTCGTAATCACTTAAATTTATGTGTAGCAGGCTGGACCTGATTTATAAAGATCGTATTTCTATCTTAGTTTCAGGGTATTGTCTTAATCTCTGAGATGATAACATACAGTGATCTTGATTAGGCATATAATTAGGGAAGGATCTGTCAGGGGTGGATCCAGGAAATTCTTTAGGGGGTGGGGCATAATAGATTACTTTAATAGGCTTGCGAACAAAGAAATACCCCAAATTTAAAGGGAAACTCGACTACTATGTGTCGTAGGTAGATAATGGAAATGGTCGTAAGTTCAATCTAAATTCTGGTGAGGGAAAATTTCTAATAAATGTGTTGAAATTAAAATGGTATAAAAATATTATTACAAAAAACAGTAAGCTATAAAAACATATCGCCATAAAAAAGAATAAAAAGCTGTTCACTATCTATAAAAAAAAGTATGATATTTATTGCTTCCCGCATATTTTTTTGCCGCTGCACTTCTGACCGCAACAGCGAGTGAGTTAAGCTTTATATTGAAAAGCTTAACTAAGCTTTTTATGCATAAATATTGATTATATTAATAAAATATAATCATTCCATCCCGCCCCTCTGTTTTTTTTTTACCATAAATCTTATTAAGTTTATTTTAGCTCTCGGGCATGGGTTTTATTAGATGTTCTATTTTAATCATTTGTGTTACATTTTTATTGATCGTTCTTATGCTTGATGGATACTTTTTTAATTTTTGTCTTATATATTGTTTATTCCTTTGCCATATATACAAATTTAAATTATATAAAGAGAAACAGATCAGGTCAATACACATATTTTACAAAGTTAAAAGGAATTGACTATGAAACCTCTATTTTCCAACTTAATCTGATTTTTTAACTAAATTATAAGTGTCTTGTTAAAGCTCAGTTTAACAGAAAATATTTCAAAACACTTTTTGAATTCCCACGAGAGATATGGTAAACGTCACTAAGCATTAGAAAATTTAATATGCTTACAGTTATGGCATACTATAGTAGTTGAAAATGATTTCTGGTTTCAAGTTCATTATAGCTTTTGGACAGTCGATCCCGCCATACGTATTTTCTTCCATTTGTATTTGCATTTTTAGCCACTATCATATCATTAACCACTTTTTCCAAACAGTTAATTTTCTACCCTCAATTGTTTCGTTTCTGGACTCTCTTGTACCTATATAATATAAAAAATAGGAAAACTAACGTGAACAAACTTTATTATACATGTTAGAAATTCAGACTGCTTTGGTATAAAACGAAATAGAGTAAATTAAACTGCATTTATTCCAATATTTGTATAATTAATCTGAAGAAAAACATTCAGCCTTACAAAAATACATCACTATATCACACCTTTATATTTTTGTAAGCGTACTGATCAACAGCATGTAGATAGAAACTGCAATATGAACACACTATGCTAATACGAATGTGAATAAAAAACACAATAGTTTTAAAATAAGTTCTTTTTTAAATAATTATACAAATATTTAATGACTGGAAACAGTCAGGATAAGGAGACAATCCCACTCTTGAATCATCTTATCCTCCTAGCACTCCTGGAGAAGCTTGCCCAAAGAAAAAAAGAGAATGTACAATGTGCGAGACATCCAGACAAATAAGTATAAAACCTATTTACATCAAGGCTTAAAATTAACATAGTTTAAAATTGCATCCTTCTGTTCGCCGCTCTTCCCCCAATAAACTACAATGCAGTTATTACCTTAGCGTTAATAGTTATATACTACATTTCCAGGCTAAAATGTGACTAGGAATTTTCAGTAAACTAAACAGCGAATTGACTTAACATGACTTTGCCAAGAACTTCAGTCATTCCTATGTAGTCAGTATCGTTTCCTTGTTGCAACAATGACAAAAAAAACATGAATGAACGAATAAAAATATTCGCTTGATTCAGTTTTATATTATAATTGACATATCCGTTAAATTTTTCGTTTATTCACTTGTAAAAATGAACTCTGTTTTCTTTCTAAGTTACGCATGTACTAGGGTAATATTGTCGAGCAACAGAAAAAGTAGATGGCGAATAGACATCTACATTCAATTCCTCATCCAACGCTCTTATCAAATCTAACTATTGCTATCATCGCAATCGTGTCCCAGTCTTCCATCATTCTTCCTGAAGACCTGACTATATTGCAGGCTATGCCTAGCCCAAAACCATATGCGAACTTCTCAGTATTATTTTCAAATTGGTATTGTTAGGGATTATGAAGAGAAATGTTGATGAATAACAATAACCTTGTACCCATTACCCTGTGCACTTGGTACACACCATCTTGGGTAACCTAGAGAAACCAAAAGTTTTAGTAGACCTCGTCTTAGTCAATTTCCAAAAAGCGTTTGACTTAATTAACCACAATATCCTAGTGTTTATTGCAGGATAACTTTGAACTTGACCCTGTTCTTGGTAATTATTGTTATGTCGTTCCTTTCAAATAGATCGCAAGTTGTAAAATACAAAAATAGCTTCTCTAACTCCTTTTTGCTTTGGAATTCGTCTAGGACACTTATTGGGATCATTCTTATTTCTATTTATGATTAATGACATTGGTAAGAAATTCCCCCAAAGATGAAAATATGTGGATGACTTGTCGCTCTCTGTAGTATGTTATAAGAATATTAAAAGTTATCCCCTTCGGTTTCGACCATACCGAATCCGGCCATTTTTTTTTCTTTTAACATGTGATAGTTGTTTGTAATAAAGTAGTACCATGTTTCCTTCCCCCTTCTGTTTTTTCATTGATCGCATAAAGATCATTTTACTTCTTTAACATAAATATATTTTTTCACTATTGGCCCTTTTTATTCTTGATTTATATTTCTTTAACTTTTGCCTTGTTGTATTGCTTCTTTGTTGTGTTTTCTCTAATTTGACATATGCAGCGAATTTGGCTCTATTAGACCTTCTGATAATCTTTTGAAAATGAATATTATCTTAAGTGCAAAACTAAATATAAAGAAAACAGATTGAGTCAATGCACTGATCTTACGGAGTATGAAAGAATCGACTATCATTCACCTCTGTTTTTCAAATAAATCTGATTTTTGAAATCATAACAGTAGAAAGAAATTTCTGGTCTCAATTTTAAAATTTACAGCTTCTGGACAATCAAAACGTCATAAGTATTTCCTTTCCTTTGGTTTTGTATTGCCAGTCAATTTCATGTACTTAACCACTCTTTCCAATCTGGCAATTTCTACACTCTGTTCTTTCTTGACTCCCTTTCATCAATATGATATTAGAAAATAAGAAAAAAATTATTTTAAAGAAAACTTTATTTTACATATAAGGAATTCAGACTTCTTTGGTATAAAACGAAGTAGAGTAAAATAAATCACGTGTATTAAACATTAATTGTGTAACTAAACTTAAGAAAAACATTCAACCATACAAAACACATCACTACACCACACTTTTACATTTTTATAAACATATTGATCCATTGCATCTAGATCAAAACTACAATTTGAACAAACAATTCTTAGACAAAGGTGAGCAAAAAACACAATGCTTTAAAATAAATTCTTCTTTCAATAATTATACAATACTTTATGCCTGGAAACAGTCAAAATAAAAAGACCATCGCACTTCAGATTTTTCTGGAAACAAATCTCCCATCCCCCTAGCACTCTTACGAAAAATCGTACAAAAAAAGGGGATGTATAACGTGCATGATGTCCAGACAAATAAGCAGAAAATGTATTTACCTCTAGGGCTGGACAGAGCTTAAAAGTAACATAACAATACAAAAAGGATTTAAAGAAAGAGAAAGAGCACGCTATATACAGGGGACAAAAAGGAAGAATGGGTGGGTTGAAGCAAGAAAAGGATTAAAAATGAGAGAAGGAGCACAATAAAGATGGAGAGAGAGGAAGAGAGGGTGGGTTTAAACTTGCATCCTTGTGTAAATTTCAAGATATGAGCTAAAAGCCCCATATTTTTCGAAAATATTTTTAACATTTTAACAATGAATTTGCCTAGCCAAATCAACTAAACTTCATTTTTTAAGGCCAAATTAAATGCTCAAGGAGAGGGAACCCATTGAAAGAGGGTGCCATAACCCATCCTTGTTATTCCAACATACAGAAAACATACTGTAAAAATTAAGAAATTTCTTAAAAATCGGCCGAAAATAGTGCTTCATCGCCCCCTTTTTATCCCCCATCATCTGTTTGGATCTTGCAAACTCTGCTTCCCCTACCGAAAGAATTACGATGCAGTTCTCACCTAAGGATTAATAATTATATACTACATTTCCAGGCTAACATATGACTAGGGATCTTTACAAAACTATACAGCGGACTGACCTAACATTGCCGAGAATTTTAGTTACTCTTATGTAATTAGTATCGTTTCTAAGGTGGAATAATCATAAAACCAATTCATCGACGATAAAAAGATTCTGTATGCTTCTGTCTTACATTATAATTGAAATATCTATAGCCCGAAAAATTGATGTAAAACGATAACATTTACAAATTTATTTACTGCTGAAAATGCCTCTGAGTTTTTTAAGATATGCATGAAATAAAACAATATTTACTAGCAACACAAAAATCAGATAGCAAAAAGAGGCATCTACCATTCAATTCCTCATTCAACAATCCTATCGAAAATAATCATTGCTATCGTGGCAATCGCGTACCAGCCATCCGCAGCCCCTTCTAAAAACCTGGCTATATCGCGGGCTATGTCTTGTCCAAGACTATAAACAAAAGCCCCTGTTTTATTTTAAAATCGGCATTGTCTGGCAATATGAAAAAATCTGTTGATGAGAAATAATTACAAAGAAAATAATGCAAACCGACAAAAGCAGCTATATTCGTATATAGCTCAAGGATGTAACAAGGGATCTCAAAGAGGGCTGCAATAAATTACAAAGATAGTGGTAATTATATTTACAAAAAGAAATGAAACAGGAATAAAACTGATTTTTTTCTGATTTCGCTATCTAATTTTTTTGATAGGCTTCAGAGACTTTTGCTTTCAATCAGGTATGCATGGAGACATTAAAGTAACGCTTTTCGGTCGTTTTTTCTTGAGAGCATTTCCAACTTGTCACTTGTATAAATTGCAGAAACAAATAAAATCCATGACAGATACTAAACCAAAACTTCAAGAACTTTCTTGCTCAAGACTCTGACTGCGGTCTAGGCTCAAGGAAAGTCTTAGGGCTTTTTCTAAAATAGGGAACCGAAGTCTTATTGAATCCACAGCATCTAGTAGATGTTTTGCGTCAACTGCTAGAACTTGTGCTGCCGCCAACATACTTCTATAAAATAAAAAAACATGCATATGATTACATTTTCAAGCTATTGCAATAAGAAAAAAAAAGAATTTCAGACGAGAAGGTGGCCATTGGATTGGTTTGTGTGCAGAAATTACGCGACCCTTTTGCGAAGCCATCAAGATAAAGTGTTATGAAAACATGAACTTCCCACAAAAGTTTAGATTGTTTACTTCAAAAGATAAAAATGTATTTTACACATATTTTGACAGTTAATTACGTAACAGGTTGGAAACCTCCAATGTATATGAATTTATATAGGAGGTAAACCCTTGGAAATTCTAAAAAAAAAGTTTTAATTTTCAGAGAATCTTTTTTTTAAAGATACAACAGGTACAAAAATCGAATATAGTTTAAGAAATGTACAGTTCCATGACAACTTTTAATTTGTTCGTAAAATAGGGAAGAAAGGTTCCTCGGAAGTTTGTAAAATTAGAACTAATTACCTTACAAAATGAGACTTTTTCTTCCCAATTAAATAGTACAATCAAGAAACAAATAGATATGTCGTAGATCTGATACTAAGGATCTTGTTAAGGATCACATAACGTAAGACTCGCGGAGAACATGGGATTATATTTTCATAACATCCGATCGGAAATTTTGTATCCCTTGTAGATTTATAGCATAATTCTGGATAGGTTGAACCATAAATTCCAAATTTTAGCTTTTTATATTTTTTTTTTTACAAAACTTTTGATTTAGTTCCCTGAAATTTCAAACACATATATAGCACTAGTCACCAGAAACAGAATAAATTAGATCCAGCTACAATCTCACTCAGAGGCAAAAGGGGGGAGGGGGTTAGAACACGTCAATTTGTACATATATAGAAAGGAGTTTTCAGATCACAACCAAACGTAATGGAAAGTGAAAGCTAATGGCCAAATTGTGCGTTTCGGCTGTTGAGCACAATCCAAATTCTTTAGAGAAGAAGAAACACTGTACTTCTTCTTTCAATCTTCTTTTAATATCTTTATTTGGGAACCTACCAGATAGTATCGTCGTGTCTCAAACAAACTTGATAGGAGTAGAACTTAGCGTCCAAATAACACCTGTAAGGGATCAGGGCTCGGCCCAATCTCCACGAGGGATGAAAAGAGAGGGGAAGGGTATTATTTTCATGTATTCGTTTAAATCAAACCTGAATAAGGATATTAGGATGTCAACCAGTCATTGTAAAAGTAAGTCTCAGGTATCCTAGTTGTACTTCTGGGAGTCTTACAAAAAGTATGTTACTTGAGTAACACATGCTGAGCAACCATGTCAATTCGGGTGAAACATTCGGGTGTTTTGTTTCATATTTCACATGGGCCCTGGAATGAAACTATTCCAAAATCAGTTTTAGATGTGCGAAGAAACGATAAAACTCTCCCTCTCTCTCTCACGAGACAGAGGGATGAAGATAGAAAGAGAGACAGAGAAAGTGTCTGTGAGAGAAAAGTGAATTCAGATTATTTAAATACGTAGTACAAAGAAAAGCCTAAACCGAATTCACTCAAAAGTAAACGTCGACATTCTGATTAGGCCTTCTTGAAGTCCACAGTACCAATTTAACCTCTGTCAGATGAAGGGAAGGGGAAAAATCTCTTTATTATTATTTTTTTTTAGCAAGAGGCAAACGTTGGATCAAGGGCAATATAGTGGCAAGCAAGAGTTATGGTATACACCAGATCCAACCTCTCTAATGATAACGTTTGAAAAAAAAAACTTGGTTATAAGCTTAATTACTAGACGGGTTGGCAGAATTTTGGTCAAGACTTAGTCATAGTTTCAGGTGTATGCACTCAATCTTTTCTCTAAAATGGATCATCTCCATTGCTCTTCAACGCATATCCATTACTTCAATGTCATAAGAGTTAGTAGCAGGGATGTATTTTCAAATCAGTAAATTGACCATTTTATGGAGTATTTAAAGCCTTCGGGAAAGTTTAGCGGTAGTCACATTGGAAATAAAAACAAAGTTTAGAGATGTAGCTAATCAACAAAAAATGGTTTCCACTGTGTCTCTTTTATCGTTGCTTTGTACTTCTAAACCTGATTTTCTGAATTTTCGATTCCACGGTACATGTGAAACATGGAACAGAAAACACACTTTTCGCCCTAATGAAGGCAAGTAAGAGTTTTGGAACATTTACTGTGAAAAAAAATTTATGGAAATTTTGAAAAATGGCCTGGAACCCTAAAAACATATTGAATGGAAACAGAAACTACACTATTGGAATCACTACAGCCAAATACCCTATTAAAGAGGCTTATAATACCCCATCTTGAGTAAAAAGCTTTTTTTGCGTGGGACCAGTGATGTGCCCCCTTTTTTAATTCTCCATTAAAACACTTTTTTAACAGGCCATAAAACAGCCATTTCAAATACTTTTAATGCCTAAGATTAATGCATGAAGTTTTTATTCGAATGACAATATTTAGAAATAAGACTGTCAAACATCATCATAACAAAATTATTATTCGATGACAGCCATGGAGTTTCAATTCATCGGATTTTCGAACATGCTTCTAGTTTAACAGGTATTTCCACAAAGAACTGTTGGAAAATCTGGAGAAAAGTTTCTTACTACGATAAGATAACAAAGTGAAGAAAACTCAATATCAAAATTCAAAGATAAAAAGGGATAAAAACTAGAAAAAAACTTAATACGTTAAAACTGGAAAGGAAAGACGATATAACATTCCTTTTATACCTATCCGTCTTGAAGGAAACAGAGACGTTTGTTGGAGATTTTAGGCCTTTTTCCTTGAGGTGATTCCTGATAGGAGTGTGGAAGGAAGAGACTCAGATTTATCATTTAGGGCGACCAGACCCGTTTTCTTTAGAAGTTGAGCTTAGCGATCTCCCCACTTTTTTCTTGAAATGATTTTCCAAGACATTTAAAAGACATTCTCCGCTGCTAGCCGGCCAAAATACAAATCAACCTGTAACAACTATGGCTGGGCGATAAGACATGTCAATATTATCATCATATCGGAATATATTTTGAACTGGATATGATATTGTGTCTATACCACTATGTCGGTATTAAAATTGTTCAAAGGTTGTTGTCTTTCTTCTACTTGTAATATATCACAACTAACACAGAAGTTATTCTCTTCCTTAATTCTTATACTGTTATTTTAGATTAAGATGTCACCTTAAAAGTCCAATCTCTCATTTTCAAGCTGAGTCTACAATCGGCCACTAACGACAAAAAAGAAATATTAGCTATTACTGGGCTTTGAAATTAATTGCATCTGATAACATCAAAGCACGTTGCAATATAGAAGAAAGTGCAATTCTAAATCATTTTAATTTAATGCATCTTCCTAACTGTTAGTTTACTGAAAGCAATACATCTTTTGTAAAGTTAAATGTATTTAAATACAAAATCAATATAACCTAATTGATCCTTCAATTAATAAGACCAGATCTGGCATGTACGCAGGGGGGGGGATTCGCCCCCCCGAAATTTCGTGAAATGTTTAATTTCCCCATTTTTTTTTGGGGATTTCTGGCAAAAGCAGGACATTTATTAAGAATCTAGATATATGTGTGAAGCCTTTTTTGGGGATTTTACAGCATGCAATTATCCGGTCAAGTCACTGCCCAATTATTAACACATTTTCTGTCTAACTTTTTACCCTCTTTGAAGTAATTAGCAATTGTATTGTTATTTTTTTTTGTAAAAAGAGTTTGCTTTCCACAGCAAAATTTATCTCCCCTTTTCAGGTTAATGGATCAGTTTTGGAAACTATATTTTTTCATTAAAATCCACGTTTTTGCAATTGAAGAACTACCCCCCCCCCCCACAGCACCCATATTGCACTGTTAACCCCAAAATTTCCCTTTCAGTGGGATATAATAGATTAATCACTGGTACTAAATCGCTATGTACATAACCTAAGCCTAAAACGTACTTTTGAGGCTTCAGTCTTCTTCCCCCCATCCGCACAATACTATAGATTAAAGTTAATCTGTATATTCCGATATACGTGCTTTTTGCATTACTAAATAAAAAAAAGTGCTACTTTATATCTGCTGTTTCGAACGTTTTGCCCCCCCCCCGAAAAAATCCTACGTACGTGCCTGGACTAGATCAATCAGATGCTCCATGGATTTGAAGTAAAACATTCTGACAAGTTAGGGTAAAATACAGACATATATCGTATATCTCAAGCTTTCGAAAAGTATCATTTTCTACATATCATTTTACACATATCTACATATCTACAACGCCCTGTTCTTTACGCTAAAGTTTTTATTGTTTTAAAAAGTAGAGTTGAGAGAAAGAGTCAAACTTTAGCGTAAAGAGGCGTTGAAGAGGGAACAGCCCCTTTCATATACGCTCGTTTAAGTTTTAATGTCGGTCCTACTTTCAGTTAGAAAAACTTGTTTTTTTTTATTTAATAACGTAAAGAGCGAGGTATTGACGAGGGGGCAAACTTCCTCATATACATAATATGAGGGGGTTCACCCCTCACCAATACCTAGCTCTTTACGATAAAGTTCAAATTTTGTTCCAATTCTTTAAAAATGACCCCTGAATCACTAAGGTCGTTTAATTAGAATAAATAGCTCTTTTGAAATTACTAAAAAATACTTTAGCGTAAACAGCGAGGTATTGACGAGGGGACGACCCCCTCATATACGTAATAATTTCTGTTCGTTTTAAGTTTTAATGTTACTCCTTACTTTCAGTTGAAAAAAATTGTTTTTAACAATTTAATTTCTGATCGTTTTTTAAATAATGCTGGGATATCCAGCACCCCAAATTATCTTCCCCCATGAAACCTTCCTCCATGGAAAGATACTCCCGCGTAGCCCCCCTCCCACCAGAAAAAAAAATCCCCCTGAAAATGTCCGTATACTTATCAATAACAAATACTATATGTAAACAACGGACAAAGTTCATAGCTTGCAGCCCTTCCCCGAGGATTGTGGAGGATTAAGTCGTCCTGGAAGACATAGTTATTAGTTATTTCGACTATGCTGAACAAAATGGCTATCTCAAAATTTTCATCCGTTGACTTTGGGAAAAAATGATCGTGGGGAGGAGGCCTAGTTGCCCTCCATTTTTGGTCACTTAAAAAGAGCACTAGAACTTTTAATTTTCAATGAGCGTTCTCGCCAAATTCTAGGGCCAGTGGGTCAATACGATTACCCCTAGGGGAAAAATCAAACGAAAAAACAAATAAGCACGACTCCGTGATCTTTCTTCTGGCAAAAAATACAAAATTCCACATCTGTGCAGATAGGAGCTTGAAACCTCGACAGTAGGGTTCTCTGATACAGTGAATTCGGTGGTGTGATTTTCATTAAGATTCTATGACATTTAGGGGGCGTTTCCCTTTTTTTTTAAATGAAGCAAATTTTCTCAGGTTCGTAGCTTTCGGTGGGTAGGACTAAACTTGATGAAACTTATATATTTCAAATCAGCATAAAAATATGATTCTTTTAATGTATCTATTGGTATCAAAATTCTGTTTTCTAGAGTTCCGGCTACTATTGAGCCGGGTCACTCTTTACTGACAGTTCGTTACCATGGACTGTTCGAAATATACATATAATGGCCAAACAGAATATATGCAAAAAGCTTAATATGAAAAACAATCAAGGTAGGGAGGGGTGTTGTAGTATCAGAAGATGGAGAACTATTCAGAAAATACAGACCAAGAACTTCAGATTTCTAGGATCGATAGCAGAAAGAAGGTCACTAGCTTTCATGCTGCTAGTTTTAAATTTTCTCTGGAAATGTCATCAAGAATGTCTAACAAAAAATTATATATATTTTTCTTGCAACTTCTAGAACAGCAATATCATTTATGTATTTCTATTTATAATACACTTTCGCAGATACCGCTGATTATGACAAACATTAAAAAAAAATTAAGGCTCCAATTAAACAATCTATCCATTTAAAGGTGCTGAAAACCATCATTTGTTATCATACAATTTCACATTCTGCCACATGGTGGCGCTACTGTACTTCACTAAAGACGTAGAATCAACGCAAGATGACGAATTTATAGACTCTGAATTATATTTTAAGGTTTGAATTGCAATGTTAAAAACGGTTGCAAAATAAGTCATACAGCAATATCATGGCTAAAGCAATTTCAAAGAAGTTATAGGCTATGTCTTTTTTTCTGAAGCTTCACTCTGCTACAAAGCCTCTCAGACTATGAAAAATCTACTGATTTAATTTGTTTTCTCTTCGCTGGTTGGCTTACCCTTTGCTTCTATCACAAAAAAGTGAAACTAATCCTTCAGAAATAACCGAAAAAGTTGTGCCAGCTTCACTATTCACAGAGACAGCCTGCCTTGGCCTTTGCTTAATTTAGCTAATGAATCTTTCATCACCCTGATGCAAATTTATCAAGGACCAGACCAGTTTCAATCCGCGCTACTTCCTTTTTTCTGGCTCAAGTAAATAGTTGGGAAATAGAGCCTTTTATCAAAAGAAAAAAGCGAAGAAAATGAGACAGCGGTATCAGTCAAATATTTATTAACATTTGTTTTTTCATTTTTTTATTTTTTTTAACTTGCTCTAACCTTTCCAGGTTTAATTATTAACCACGAACGATTTTTCACGCTGATATTTTGTTTTGTTTCTGGCATGCTTTGCTATTTTTTTTTATTTTCATGTTTTTACAATTTTTTACTCGTCATTTTTTATCTTTAAATTCCAAAACCTAAATTCAGCCGTTAGAGGTTTGTGATAGTAATTTTTGTGATAATTATTTTATCTTATCTTAAATGCAACTTTTCAAAAGATGCATGTGTTATGTCATATTGCAGATGAAAATGCAGTTTTGGGTCAAAAATTGTATTTTATTTCAATATACTATGTTTTGCAAATAAAACTGTTTATGATTGTAAGGTATGCTAGTATACTTGTATAAAAACATGCTTGGTGACAAAAGATACCTGTTCATATCATCTTGTATATGAAGATACAGTTGTTAGTCAAAAATTATATTATATTTCAAATATTAGGTCTTGTAGCTAATTAAAGCTTGAAGATACTGCAATTGTTTTCACCTGAGCTCTTAAACGTAAGCTCTCTATAATGTTCCAGTCATAATCTCGTCACCGCAATCAAATTTTGGGCTCTGTAATGGGTAAAACTGTGCTAACATAGGATGTTTAATTCGTAATTAAGGAGCTGAAATTTACCTACCCGAAAAGTGGTACATTACCAATGAGAAAGATTAAATAGCTCGAATGCAAAAACTTGGAAGCAGCTATGGACTTGCAGTATTGTTGTAAAAATGTTGGGTAGATGGCCACTCCCTTTCAGACAATGAAGGAGTACACATAGATGAAGGGGGATTCACTCAGGGGAAGTGGCGACAAAAAGCATTTTTTTAAGCCATCAGATCCCTCATAATTATTCGCACGTACTCTCTTGCCTACAATAAGACTCGACTTATATGTGCCTATGCATACAGTTCTTGTTGACACCAGTAAAATGTCGAAATATATCCTTTCAATAGCTATTGTAATAATTCAGTTTATGCAACACAATAACTATCTTTTAATCATGGAGATTTTAAGAATTATAACAAGTTTATCACAAAAAATCAGCTATATTCAATTAAACCTGCTACAGTTAAAACCAGCTACATTCATTCACTCATAGCACTGAAGAAGAAGAAGAAAAATAGGGACACATCAGTGCTACCCACGCAAAAGGTGATTTTCCTTGTTTGTCAAGCCAAGTTGTTGTAAGTTTCCTGAATAGGGTTTTTGGCAATGGAGATTCCCATGCTGTGCTTTTTGTTTCGTTTGAAGATCATTCTTTAGGGGGTTCAGGTAATTTTCAAGAATTCGCAAAAATGGTTTTCATTATATTGATACCATTCCTGAGTAAGCAACACAGGAAATTTCTCCTTACTAGCAAGTACTTTTAAACTTTTTTTTTTCAATTTTCGGGTTGCTATAGCCGTGTTTTGTTCTTTACCATATTGCTCGTATCTTAAATACCTAAGGAGGTATTTCTTATAATGGCTCTTAAAATAACCAAAATAAAGAAACCATAAAGAAGACCCCCACCAAAAAAAATCTGACAAGGAATGCTCTGTCCCTTTCTAAAGGTTAGACGGTGTAACAGCATGTACGGCTCAATCATTGAGAGAAATCGATCAAAACTTCAATCCAAATTCATCCAAACTTCAGAATCTTAAAAAGCTTACACAATACACGCCTGTGAATTATCCAGCTGCAAAAGGTCCTTTTCACACTCAAGCAAAGTAAAAACCATCACTACAAAGCGGACAGTCAACATCAATGGCTTTCTTTTGGCACTGTATGGCTTTTTTTTAGTAATATAGAAAAAAAAATGACAAAAAAAAACCCAAAAAAACACCGGGATGATGAAAATTGATCAGCGGGCTGATTTTTGAGCAACGAAGGAAGAGGGGAAGAGCCACCAGAGTTTTTTGGGGGATATTATTAGGAGCAGTCTCAGACGAATGCAATTCTCTGTGTGCAAATATGACCACAAAATTGTTTCCTTTTACTACAAGTAAATTATCGCAGCAGTTCTTAACATCAATAACTATATACCTTACAATACCATAAGAAGATAAATAAGGACAGGGAAAATGCAAAGAGATAAGGAATATATTATCCTTATAAGAATAAGAAAAAATGAAGGTATTTACCTTCTATATTCGGCAGCCAAAGTTGTGGAACTATATTTTTCAGCAAGTTTCATTGAAGACACAAGTTCAGCCATATCTGTACTTAGCACCTTATGAGCCATTTCAACCTGAATATAAAAGATCATATGACAGCATATCCAACACTAAGGACTAAAAATATATGGTTTGATATCACCGTTTAGGTTTAAATTAAATAAAAAAAACAAGTTTTTTTTAACTGAAAGTAAGGAGCTACATTAAAACTTAAAACGAACAGAAATTACCCCGTATATGAAAGGGGCTTCTCCTTCTTCAACGCCCTGCTCTTTACGCTAAAGTTTGACTCTTTCTCTCAACTCTACTTTTTGAAAACAGTAAAAACTTTAGCGTAAAGAGCAGGGCGTTGAAGAAGGAGCAGCCCCTTTCATATACGGGGTAATTTCTGTTCGTTTTAAGTTTTAATGTAGCTCCTTACTTTCAGTTAAAAAAACTTGTTTTTTTTATTTAATTTCTGAACGTTTTTTAGTTAATCCATGTTTTGATTTCGGCTCTCCGCAGATGAATAATTAAAGCGAAATTTGTATATTTATTTATTTGGCTAAATGGCTTTCCCATAGTTTTAATAGAATGATTTTGCGAAAAAAGGAGGGGAAGGAGGCCCAGTTGCTCTCCAAGTTTTTGGGTACTTAAAAAGGCAACTAGAACTTTTAGTTTTTACGAACATTTTCATTAGTAAAAGATATACGTAACTTACGAATTAGCTTATGTAACAAACTTCTATGTTCGTGTGTTTTTATTACGTATATGAGAAGGTTCGCCCACTCGTTAATACCTCGCCAATAACTCTTTGCATTAAAGCTTAAATTTTTCCCCTGAATCACAAAGGCCGTAGGATAAATAGTTGAAATTACTAAAAATCCTTTAGCGTAAAGAGTGAGGTATTAGGAGGAGGTGAACCCCTTACATCCGTAATATTTTCTGTTCGTTTTAAGTTTTAATGCTACTCCATACTTCCAGTTGAAAAAAAACTTTTTCATATTTATTTTCTCATTGTTTTTAAATAATGCTAGAAAATGCTGCGCCTCCTTTATGGAAATCTTCATCCCCCATGACGAATTCCTCCATGGAAAATTTCCCCCACATAGCCTCCTCTTCTCAACCCCCCCTTCCAACCAAAAAATCCCCCTGAAAACGTCTCTACATTTCCCAATAACCACAAATATATGCAAACACTGGTCAAAATTTGCAACTTGCAGCCCCTCCCATGGGGACTGTAGGGGAGCAAGTCGTCCCCAAAGACATAGTTATAAGGATTTTCGACTATGCTGAATAAAATGGCTATCTCAGAATTTTGATCCGACTACTTTGGGAAATAAATGAGGGTGGGAGGGGGCCTAGGTGCCCTCCGATTTTTTTGGTCACTTAAAAAGGGCACTAGAACTTTTCATTTCCGCTCGAATGAGCCCTCTCGCAAAATTCTAGGACCACTGGGTCGATACGATCAACCCTGGGAAAAAAAAACAAAAAAAAAAAAACAAACAAACAAATAAACACGCATCCGTGATTTGTCTTCTGGCAAAAAATACAAAATTCCACATTTTTGTAGATAGGATCTTGGAACTTGTACAATAGGGTTCTCTGACACGCTGAATCTGATGGTGTGATTTTCATTAAGATTCTATGACTTTTAGGGGGTGTTTCCCCCTATTTTCTAAAATAGGGCAGATTTTCTCAGGCTCGTAACTTTTGATGGGTAAGTCTAAACTTGATGAAACTCATATGTTTAAAATCAGCATTAAAATGCGATTCTTTTGATGTAACTATTGGTATCAAAATTCCGTTTTTTAGAGTTTTGGTTACTATTGAGCCGGGTCGCTCCTTACTACAGTTCGTTACCAAGAACTGTTTGACTAGACAGCTATATTGTAAGAACGATTAAGATGGTTGGACTGTTAAGAGTTAAGGTTAAGATGGACTGGGGGAGGGGAAGGAGCATCGAGAGCTAGCTGGACCTCAGGTCGTTTGGTGCTCAGATAAGTCTTGAGCAGTAATAGTGTACTAAATAACCTAGCCGTCCAAAGTTTTAGGTACTCCCAGTGAAGGAGCATATTGTGAGCAATTACAGCGTGGAGTAAATGGCACCCTGGAAAATAGCTGATATCATTACCTTTATCTCAACTTCCAGTGAGTGAATTTTGTAACTTCAGCATATTGATTGGAGTCTCAACTTCAGCCAATAATATCTTCAAAACTAAACCTTGAAGATTTATTCTTAAAAATTCATTTATTTTACTTTTACATTTTCGACCTTATCAGACTGATATAAAAAATACACAATTGGTAATTTTCTCCGATAAAAGGAAGAAAGCCTAGTAAACTTTTTAACAATATGAAGAATGATTTAATATTAAAATTACCAAAGAGGGCGTTTCATCATCCCTGTA